>NC_083888.1:61690000-62332500 GCF_032452875.1 Bos javanicus | reverse complement strand
GGGCTGCCTCCCTAATCCCTCTGAGTCCTGACATGTTAACTGGGTAGCGACTAATTAGATGTCAAAAATTCATAAGCGCTCTTTAATATTGCATATATCTGCAGCCGCCGACATTTCAATATGAGAGTTGTATACACAGAAGTCACTATAGCATTAAAACACAGCAGGGAGGGAGAAATAAAAGGGAACCAATAAAAACAATGTCCCTCAAAAACCCCGGAGAGCGCCAGGCTTTGGAAGTGTGTACTTTCTTATTCAGAAAAGGTATCACCTTAATAAGAATTATAGGCAAAGGGGTTTTGCTGCTCCGTGCTGCGTGGACAGAAAGAGGGAGAGAAGACGGGCTTATCAAAGGAGCTGCCAGGTAAATAGTAATTTATTGTGCATGCACAATGAACATTACCCAGTGTCCTGACACTGGGTGATAATGAAAGACTTGTTATTTGGCATCCACCGAGGGGATTTCCACTCCCCCACCTCCCCTCTCCCTGTCTCTCTTGAGCAAAGAGGCAGTGATGGGTCCTGGCAGCTGCTGCCTGTTTCAAGCCATTTCACATAATATAGGAAGCACCTGAAGTTTAGTGGATTAAGTAAGTGAGTTAGTTTGCCGGCACGGTGATATATATGTTGCCTGCATGTGAACTTATATTTCAAATGCGGGGGACTATATTTTTATGAAACAAGCCTTTTCCTGTCGGAAGAATTATAGGAATGTGATATAATACAAGGCAGTGAGATTAAAAACAATGCATCATAGCAGGGGGAAAACGCACTGTTTTATGGCTTGCACCCGCTAATTGAACCTCTCAGGAATAAAGAGAAGGGCTCTGCAGGAACCTACTGGAAATCATTCTCTTTTTTGACTTCTGGGGGGTGCTTTTGTTTGTTTGTTTATTTTTTATACATTTTTTATACTCTAGCATACATAAGAATACACACATGTATATACACAAACATATATATACAAACACATATATGCCCACATGCTCACACACACACACAGATGTATATACAATGCCATGAATGACTTGCCTCAATTTCTGAATGAAAATGTTCTTTTAGAGAAAGTTCCATTTAATGCTGCTCACATTTGACATAGGAGGAGAGTGAGCAAGTTGTATTAAGGACCGTAGAAAAAGCAATATGAGTTCAAATCATCAGATGAACAATTATTAGTAGCCCTGCACCAATCCCATTAGTATTCTGAGCCTCAGTTTTCTCTCCTGTAAAATGGGAGAAGCATGACTTCCTCCTGGCTGGTTGGATAAGGAGCAATAACGACACGAGGAGTGCCATGGCTTCTGTCTGTAAGGTGCCGAGGCCGTGCATCCTGATTAATTTCTATTGTGATTGTGGCCAGGGTGGTTCCTTCTCATGTATATTGCAATGTTGGCACAGACTTGTATTTTGAGTATCAGGCTCAGTGGTAAAGAATCCACTTGCAATGCAGGAGACGAGGGCTCAGTCCCTGGGTTGGGAAGACCCCTGGAAGGAAGGAAATAGCAACCTATTCCAGTATTCTTGCATGGAAACTCCCATGGACAGAGGAGCCCGGTGGGCTATAGTCCATGGGGTCGCACAGAATCAGACATCTTTTAGCCACTAAAAAACAACAACAACCTGGATGATTGCAAGAATGAAGCTCCACAGTAGCAATTAACGATCGGCTTCATGATTTGGGGGAAAGCCCTTTCAGTGACACTCCTGCGCTCCATCTCTGATTATATCTATGCCAATTCCACCTCTGCATGTCTCTCTAGACTCATGCCTGTCTCTGGAATGTCACCTCCAAGGGTGACATTCCCAGAAGGAGGAAGAGACCTGAGTCAGTCCTCCAGCACAGTACCGTGGCCCACAGTTAGTCTTCATGTGACTCCACAGGGTCCTTGGTTTGGAATTCACTACATTAATTCAGGCTGAAAAGATTCCTATATGGCCACTATTTAAATCACAAGTAATTGTGATCATTTGCTATTTTTTTTGTATCCATAATTCTTTCTTATGGTGTTATATTGGTTTTGTCCCCAGTTTCAGTATTTCTCTTATTCCAAGCAGGAACCTCTATCAATTTTGACTTGTAGCCAGGAAGACACAATCTCCCCTGGCTTGCTAGAGTGCAGGAAATAAGATGTTTATTTTCCTGTGAGTTAAGATTGAAGTCCAGGTCACTTCACTCAATCACGGCATTATTTACCCAATCATTCTGTTGCTTGTTCATCCAGCCCTGTGTTCCCTTTTAAAATCTTTTTTAGCTTAATTAGTACTTCCTGATTTTATGTTTCCTCTTGGTGATAATAGGAAAAACAACCAAGTTGTTCTATTCCCCAAAACTTATAGCCTAATGGGTCACAGTAACAATAACCAGTGACTCGATATACTAACATGCACTTATAGTGATATAAGGGCTTCCCACGTGGCTCAGCGGTAAAGAATCTGCCAGCCAGTGCAGGAGGCACAAGAGACATGGGTTCAATCCCTGGGTCAGGAAGATTCCCCTGGAGCAGGAAATGGCAACCTGCTCCAGTATTCTGCCCTGGAAAATTCCATGGACAGAGAAGCCTGGTGGGCTACAATTCACAGAGTTTCAAAGAGTCAAACACAACTTAGCAACTGAGCACAGCATACATTGTGATATAAGTGCTGGGAGAAAAGCAGGCGTTTGTTAGGAGACTTTAGGGGACCCCTAAGGTAGCCCAGGGTGGGGATGGTCAGGAGATGCACTGAACTGGGTGTGGAAGAGCTAGTCTGAGATGAGGGTAAGGGAGTTGATGAGGCGGAGAGAGCAAAAGCACACTCAAAGATATAACTGAGAAGGTCAGTGTAGTGAAACTTCTGTGGAGCCCGCTCTCTTCTCTCCATCCAACAACCGCTGCAGATAGCACTGAACAGTATTCAGGGAGCCGCCCACACTCGGAGGCATGTGAGGTAGTACAATTGAGCCCCATCCTTAGGTTTAGGGATAGGCTGTCACTGTTTTCATCAATTATTGTACCCGTAACTTTGGCCACTTGATTGGTTTGTGGATGACCTCATGACCCACTCAAAGCCAACGAAACTTAAGGCCTTTTCTGGGGATTCCAGGAAAGAGGGAGCTTCCCTGGTGGCTCAGCAGTAAAGAATTTGTCTGCAATACAGGAGAGCTAGGTTCAATCCCTGGGTTGGGAAGATCCCCTAGAGGAGGGCATGGCAACCCACTCTAGTATTTTTATCTGGAGAATCTCATGGACAAAAAAGCCTTTCAGGCTCCAGTCCATAGGGTCACAAACAGCTGGACTTGACTGAAGTGACTGAGCACGCATGCACTCTGGGAAAGAGAAGCCTCCTCTCTCTTCCACAAATCTCTCAGAACTCTTTCTCTGGATAATGCGGTACGAGGTTGTAAGGTCTACACCTGTGTTAGCCTTTTATTTTTAAACTGACAGGGAAGGATCCAAGACTGCCAGAACTATTGCAGGAAGTCAGAACAGAAAGACAGAGACGAAATGGGTCCACGTGATATTGTTTGAGTTGCTGGATCAATCTTCACCTCAGACTAGATGAGTATGAATTCTACAGTTATATAAGCCCCAAAGACGTATATTTTATTTAAAATAATCTGAGGAGGGGTTTATTTTATTTGACACATATAATGTGTGAAATAGATGATGAATAAACAGAATAGAGGACGGTGCTGCTGTGGTGTTGACCATGAAGATGATGATGAAGAGGAAAGTGGGTGGTTCAGTAATGATAATGGTAACAGTGATGCTGAAAATTTTGGTGGTGATGATGATAATGAAGATGCTGAAAATTGTTAACATGGGTCATTTTTAATGTATCAGGCATTGCATTCAGTGCTTTAAGTATAGTATTTATTTAATCTTTACAAAATTCTGCAAGGTGGATATTAACATTTCTAGTTTACAGATAAGAAAACTAAGGTTTGTAAGGAAAGAGAGGTCAAGTAATTTACCCGAAGTCCTATACTTCATAAGTAGGAGAGGTGGCATGCAAACAGCATGGCTCAACTTGAAAGCCCAGGTTTTTAGCTGAGGGGAAATGATGCTGAAGAGATAAGAGGTAGGGAAGCACCAGTCAGATGCAGGGGTGTCCTTGCACACCAGGCACAAGGGTCTGCATTTGCAATGGAAAATCTTTATTTGGAATCTTCTGCCTTCCTCAAGCTTGAACTCCATACATACCAGGACTACCCTCGACTGCAACCCTTTTCCCATATTATTGCATTGACAGGCTTCTTGTTGGCATTCTATGTCTCCCACATGAAATATCTGTAATTATACTATGAAATTGAAGACGGCGTATTAGTCAGGGTTCTTTAAGGTTCCCAATAAGAGAGAGAGAGAGACAGAGAGACAGAGAGAGAGAGAGACAGAGAGGTTAGAAGAAATTGGTTTACATGATTAAGGAGACTAAAAAGTCCTGAGATCTGTAGTCTGCAATCTACAGCCCCAGGAAAGCTGACAGTGTAGTACAAAGGTCAGAAGACTCAAGAGCCAGGGAAGCCATCTTTCAGTTAGAGTCCAGAGACAGAAAGAAATTACGTCTCGAATCATAGACAAATAGGAGGAGTTCCCACTTACTTTCAGGAGGAGCAGTTCAGGTCTTCAACTGATTAGATGTGGCCCATCTATATTGGGAAGGGCAATCTGTTTTACTAAGTCTACCATTAAATGTTAATCTCTTCCAACTAATGGTATCATAGAAATATCCGTAATAATGTTTGACCTAACATCTGAGTCTTGTTATCAGATCAAGCAGATGTATAAAATTAACCAGCACAGGCAGGAATTAGGACTTTGTGTGAATAGCCTCAGCTCCTTCTACAGTGTCTGTCAAACAGGAGGTGCTGGATAAATACTTCTGAGTTAAGTACAGGCAGTGGCAATGCTGGCTGGAGATTTTTAGCATAATGAAGACACAGCTTTGGCTGAGAAATATTTACCTTCAAAAGCTTGAAAGACGAATTTGATAATTTCTGGCTTACCCACTATATCCTTGGCTTCTCACAGGTGAACTTAATCCTAAGTTCAGTCTCAGCATCCCTAGATCTAGTTTGGGAGGATGCTGTAGGAAGCCAGGTTTCAGGAGCTCCTTTGAAAGCAAGGCATGAGTGCCCCAGCACCCAGCATCATATGGGCTGAGCTACCAAATCAAGCCTGCCCATCGGAGGTGCTGCTGTCTCCCAGGTTTCCGTGCTGCACCAGCCCCATCGAGCCATTGGGGCACTGGGTGCTTCTGTAGCCTCAGGAGCAGCAGCCTAACCAAGATGAGTCCTTTAGCTCTAAGAGTGGCCATTACCCTTTAACTTGTACCAAATTCTAAGGCCTGATTCCAGACTTCCCTTCTAGAAAAGCTATATTCTCTGAATCTCAAGCTCTGTTTGCTCAGACCCTCCCTATATCTAAATAATATTTTATTTTTGCCTCTAGTTTCAAGTCCTGCTTCCTAGATTTGTGTGTTACCACATGCAGGCAACATGCTTATGCTTGCCATCATCTCAGAAATGACAGCAATCATGAAAACTAGAAACGCATTTTGTGTATGCATATAGGTGACAGAATAAGAACTGGAGAATAAGGAGGGTGATTTTTGACTCAAAGCAAAGGGTTGTCTTTCCAGGTGGCGCAGTGGCAAAGAATCTGCCTGCCAATGCAGGAGACACAAAAGACTCAGATTCAATCCCTGGGTCAGGAAGATCCCCTGGAGTAGGAAATGGCAACCTACTTGGGGTTGTCATGGGGTCACAAAGAGTCAGACACGACTGAGCAACTGAACAACAAATGGTTGTCTATCCATTCACGTCTGGGGACAGCTTGGACTACGGGGTTGTGGTTATGTTTGTATACCATCATCCTGAGCTGCACTGGCTGAACTTTGATTCTACTCTCTTTATGCTTTGGGCATGCAGAGAGGAGAACTATCAAAAAACCGAAGAGAAAAGAGAGTTTTGGAAATTCGGACTGGAGTAACAGACTGGAATGAGACTTTGGGACTGAGGGTGACCAGAGGCAGGGGTGCTCTGCATACCAGGAAAGGATATGAGATCCCTTGCAACCTCCTTTCATGGTGTGAGTACTGGGATATGGCTCTTTCTTGCTTGTGTTTAGCACCCAAGAGGAAGTCAAACGCCTGAGGATCTTCCCTGGGATTTTATTTTGGGCCAGGTTGGGGTCACTTGGATAACTACAGTCCTTTGAGATGAAGAAAATCCATTCTTACAAACTTCTACTAAGTCTTTATCTATCTGAGATACCAGTCATTTTGTAGTGGGGTCCATTTTTATTCACGGTGAACTCCAGCACGGTCAGCAATCAGGACGATTAACTGAAAGGACCGGGTCTCTTCAGTGTGATGATGTATGTGATGGATGGCGCCAATTCCACTGCACACAGAAGCAGATTATGTTACAGTTATAGCCAATTTTCTCTTAACACGAACTTTGACTGCTCTTTTTCTGAGAGTTATTATGTGTCACTGAATATTATGTGTCTCTGTAATGTTGTATCTGTGTGACATGTGTGTTTGTATATGTTTGCCCACGATTTTTTACTGAGCATCTATTATAAGCTAGGTATTGGTCTGGGTGCAGGGCCTACCGTGCAGAGTCCTTATCAGGCTGAAGTTTATCATCTGCTGAAAAAGATATGAGTTAAATAAATGAATGTAATAAATGCTCTTAGCAGTCAGTATTGTAGGAGATTGTCAGGTGCAGAATCAAGTTCTGAAAAGCTGCTGAATCTTCTGGGCATTCTTTGAGAACTGTGACCAAGTCCTCATTTCTACACAAAATGGGAACAGATGTATGCATCAGGGACCCAAGAAGAAGGGTCAGTTTAGCGGTCACTTTGAGTGTTCTGTAGAGGTTGGCTTTACAGAGCCAGAGCACCCATCCTCCAATTACTCCAAGAGTTGGCTGTTGAATGAGTTTATGGAGAATTGTCCTAAAAATTGCATTCTCCACCTACCCACCCCTGACACAGGTGACCTGCAGCTAACAGATGACTGACACTTAGTAGCTAAGGCTTGGTGCCTGGGTCACAAGGGGCATCAGCCTTGCAGTACAATTCATACTCCACAGCTCTCATGGGATCAGGCATAAGCTAGACTCCACATAAAACTGCAACTTTATCTTGTAGGAACAGTTCTTTCCCCTGTCCTTTCCCTGTTTTCCTCACTCTTGTTTTAAGTTTCTTTCTCAATAAGTCACTTGCATAAAAGTCTCCATCTCAGGCTCTGTTTCTTGGGACTACCAGGCTCTAAGATATGCAGTGATGTAGTCTGACCATCCAGGACTTAGGGCTGATCTTTTGCAGTGTCTACTTGGTTCGGTTCAGTTCAGTTCAGTCGCTCAGTCATGTCCAACTCTTTGCGACCCCGTGAATCACAGCATGCCAGGCCTCCCTGTCCATCACCAACTCTCGGAGTTCACTCAGACTCATGTCCATCGAGTCAGTGATGCCATCCAGCCATCTCATCCTCTGTCGTCCCCTTCTCCTCCTGCCCACAATCCCTTCCAGCATCAGAGTCTTTTCCAATGAGTCAACTCTTTGCATGAGGTGGCCAAAGTACTAGAGTTTCAGCTTTAGCATCATTCCTTCCAGAGAAATCCCAGGGCTTATCTCCTTCAGAATGGACTGGTTGGATCTCCTTGCAGTCCAAGGGACTCTCAAGAGTCTTATCCAACACCACAGTTCAAAGCATCAATTCTTCAGCGCTCAGCTTTCTTCACAGTCCACCTCTCACATCCATACATGACCACAGGAAAAACTATAGCCTTGACTAGATGGACCTTTGTTGGCAAAGTAATGTTTCTGCTTTTCAACATGCTATCTAGGTTGGCCATAACTTTTCTTCCAAGGAGTAAGCATCTTTTAATTTCATGGCTGCAGTTACCATCTGTCCTAAATCTATCCCTAATGCAAGCACACAATGAAACAGGGGCAAATGAACATCATCCAGACCCCACTGAACAACCCAGAAGAGGCTCCTGTTTTGTCCCAGGCTTGGTTCCTAAAGTGCTATGGCTTTGGCTCAAAGAGAAAGGCTGGTGGCCCTCAGCAGCAGGGTTGGGTAAATGAGATGAAGCAAGCAGAGGTTGCAAAAAGAAAGTTGATTTTGGTTCACCTAAATTAGCTCACTGGAGAGAAAATTGTTTTCAAGTTTTAAATAAGCAAATGGACTTCACAAGTGTTGACGAGGGCTTGGTCCTTAAAACCACAGCTCAGAGTACAAGCTATCAATATTCAACCGATGGCAATCATTTTATTTTAGAGGCTCAAGAAATAATAAATAAACCCATGAGGGTTATAATTTATTAGAGGTTTACAAAGTGCCAGTCTGTATAAAATGAATTTTATTTCATAAATGAAATTTTTAATTGATAAAATTTTATTTTATAAAGAAAATATTTTATTTATAAAATAAAATGAGTACTGTTTCACTGACACCCTCAAAAAGCTCCTATTTTGGGAAATGTTCTTTTCTCAATTTTCCAGGCGGAAAACTGAGTTCTGGGAGAGTTGTGTGTAGGAGCCGAGATTTCAAGCTTGATCTATCGGATTATTTGACATCATGTCAGAGATCAGCAGTTTGGCCGCAGAGCCTTTCATTTGTTTTGTTTTCTTCACTGTGGACAGTCTGCATGTGAGCCAAGAATGGCCCTCGTGAACGGTTCTTCGTGGCAGATGGACAGTGCCCAAGTCACCACTAGCCAGTCTCCACGAGGCAGCACAGGGACTGCTGTACCCGAGGAAGCACAACCTGCCCACATCGTTTCAACACAACCATTCAGGTCCAGGAACATGAATTTTAATGGCATTTGTGCTCTAAATTTCTCTGATCATTCCTTCCATTTTACATTTCATTTTGTACATTGCCCATTCTTTGTGAAATGATGTGGAAAAGGAAATAATAAATTCTGGAAACATGGCACCCAAAGAGATGGTTAAAAATTATGGCCGAGTTTGGATACCAATTCATACAATTGACAGAAATTTGGTGTGTTGGGCTTGGGGGTGGGGTGGGGAGGAGAGAGTGGCAGTCTGGTCTCAGGACGTGTAAAGAGCAGTTATGATAAATGCAGGTACGTTTGCTCTCAGAAGTGTCTGTTCAGTGAGAAGAGGCTGGTGAGCAGAGGGGGTTTGAGGTGGTGGAGTGGGGAAGGAGTCTCCACGGGGCAGAGACAGAGGCAAAGGGGATGCTTTGTTCAGTAATATGCTCACCCCTGTAGTGCATGAGAAATGCAGCACCTCTTTTGCCTGTAACTACCTGCATGCTTTAATATTTCAAGATACATAGTTGGCCTGGAGATTAAGAAGCCGTGCTCACCAGGTGACCCAGACGACTTAGATTCATCTCCGTAGAGGTGATGATGATGTTCTTCGTGATGACGACAAAAACAGTAACAACAAAGCAGCCACAGCGTCAACGCTTCCCAGTCACCGAGGGGCTGCTTTCCATGCGAGATGGCAAACGGAAACCATCTGTAGATTACATGGGAGCTAGAAAGCCCCTTTGGCTTGGAAGGAAAAAGAAGGAACTACTAGTATATTTGAGAACTTGTTCTGTCCACAGTAAGACGCTTGACTCTTTAAATGGGGTACCTTCTGTAATTTAATTGCAGCCCCTGAAGCTACAGGATATAGTCTCCTCGAAGAAAAATGGGGCTCAGAGGAGTTAACCGGCTTGTCCAAAGCTGCACAGCAAATCAACCGCAGAGTCTGAATTCAGGTCAGTATACAGTACAGCTTCCCCAGGGACAGAGAGAGCCAATTCCTCAGTCAGGAACCGCCTAGCAAAAATGGGATGGTGCAGACTTCCAATCACATTCTCAAGACTCTGACTGGCTCAGTCTGCCTTTCCTGTTTTTTTTTTTTTTTTCCTCCCCAACTTTGTAGTAAAGTTTCACTTTTTCTCTAAGACAATCAAATTATGATTTATAATGTAAACTCCTAGACAGGTTTTTGAAGGCAAGTAGCTAGTAAAGTTTGTCCAGAGCCCAGTGACCCCTGTCCAACAGCCAGTGATTCCTTTTAACCCATAAATTTGAGGTCTTTTAATACACTTGAAGGGAATAATTTAGAGGAGAAATAAATGCTGAAAGAAGCAAATACTCTAGAGTGGTTTTACATATAACAGATCCAAATAGGGAAACACTCCTATATTCACTGTGAAAATATATTTTTTTAAAAAAAGAACCATGCCTTCCATTTCAAACAAAAATGCAACTAACTATAGAAGGGAAATATAACTCCTACTGAGATGTGTGAAAATAAAACGAGTGTTAGGATATGAAACAGAAATCAAAGGTGTAATGACCTTTTAAAAGGAACATGCAAAATGCATGTGACTGCAAAAATAGTATTACTACATTTGTTTTGGGTGTCTATCTCAAAAACACAAGACAAGAAGTGAAAATCCATTTGTGCATAAACTGAAGAATTTGCAGAATTAACCACAGTTAAGTAAGGTGACCATTTCAAAAGAAATACTCTAAAAATCAATAACTTTTCTGTAAACTAGCATCAATCATGTAGAAAATATCAGGGAAAAATTATTCTCCATAAAAGTCAAACTTAGAACTATATATACTGTGTATACACAGGTAACATTGCATAAATTCATTAATTAAAAATAGAAACAAAGACTTGATTGAGGTATCTTGTTCCTACTCACCTGGTGGATTCTATCTCACACTGTTCTGAGGCATTGGTGCTTACTGTTTCCTCTGCCCATAATGCTTTTCCCTCTGATTGTTTCATGCTTCAGAGTTTTTCTGAGCTTCAGATCAAATGTCATTTCAAAGAAGATTCCTTTATGCCTTATCCAAAGTTGACCACTATCATCCCCAGTCATTTTATATGACTTGACTCTATTTGTCAACTATCACCATTATTTGAAATTACCCACTTATTTATTTGTTTATCATCCATCTCCTTTCCTTAAATGAAAACTCCATGGAACATGATTCTTTTTGTTCATTTCTATGTCTGATGCAAGGTAAACACACAACATACATTCCTTTAATTAAGTTAAATACTGCTGGTAAGTCACATCAGTCATGTCCGACTCTGTGCGACCCCATAGATGGCAGCCCATCAGGCTCTCATCCCTGGGATTCTCCAGGCAAGAACACTGGAGTGGGTTGCCATTTCCTTCTCTAATGCATGAAAGTGAAAAGTGAAAGTGAAGTCGCTCAGTCGTGTCCAACTTTTTGAGACCCTATGGACTACCCTATAGCCTACCAGGCTCCTCTGTCCATGGGATTTCCCAGGCAAAAAGTACTGGCTTGGGTTGCCATTGCCTTCTCTGAGCATTGTCTATACATAAAACTTAATTTTGTAAAGAGGCAAATTATCCCCCAATACAAAAGCATGTATTTAACTATCTTGAAATCAAAATTTAAATGACAGTATATCTAGATGGAGACTGAATCTTTGATAAATCACGCTAGATTTCATCTGAGAGAATAAATAAGTAATAAAAGAGAATACAGACAATTATTTTTGAAAAAAAAGATAAAATGATGGGGGGCGAGGGAGAGGCACCTAGCTTAACTATATTATGAAAACTTTTATTGTTGGATGAAGACATAGCCATTGCTGCTTTGACCTTGGCTTTGTGAGACCCTGGGCAGGAGACTGTACCAGGACTTCTGACCTACAGACCATGAGCTAATAACTAGGTGACATCTTAAGTTAACATGTTTGTGGGGTTTGTAACACAGAAATTGAAAATGAATAGTAATAGGGTAGTATTACCAACAAATATTAATAGAACAGCTTATCAATTACTTATGAAGTAATTTGCATAAAATACTCTGTGGCAAATCAAATTTCAGATAGATTAAACAATTGAGTGGAAAAAAATGAAATCTTAGAGTGTCTAGGTGACTATTTGTTTCATCTCAGAATAGAGATACAAGTTTGGAGCAGGAAAATAACAAAAATCCCACATGATTAAATATCACGGAATGTGTAAGAATTAAAAGTTCTTTAAATGAAAATAACAATAACAGAAATCTGGGAGACTCTTTGCCTCAAAGGTAACAGATAATGACTTGCTATATTTTCTATGTAAAGAAAACAATAAAGTATATTACATATTTATGAGGTCTCTGTGTATGTCCTTATATCCATGCAAATATAGAATAAAATACGAAAGGCAAAAAGTTCAAATCAAATATCTCTGCATGATGAAATTATGAGTGAGTTTAAAATTTCTTCTGTAGATTATATTCCTACTCTGTGTACATTTCTAGAATGATTCTAGAATAAACACATGAAAATAATAATTAAATGTATAATATTTCAATAAATATATACAAAGAAATATGTGTACTTTAGCAGGATTCATTATATTCTGTAAATTTTAATCAATATTTAAGCGCTGAAGATCAGGGGACATATGAGAACATTCTTGTATATGCATGTTGGGGACTTCCTGGGTGGCTTAGTGGCAAAGAATCCACCTGCTAATGCAGGGGCTGCGGGAGATGTAAGTTTGATCCCTGGGTCAGGAAGATTCCCTGGAGGAAGAGATGAAAACTCACTCCAAGATTTTTGCCTGGGAAATTCCATGGACAGAGAAGCCTGGTAGGCTATAGTCTATGGGATCGCAAAGAGTCAGACATGACTGAGCCTGCACATGTGCATGTATATACATGTTATGGTTCAGTTCAGTTCAGTCGCTCAGTCGTGTCCAACTCTTTGTGACCCCATGAATCACGGCACGCCAGGCCTGCCTGTCCATCACCAACTCCCGGAGTTCACTCAGACTCCTGTCCATCGAATTGGTGATGCCATCCAGCCATCTCATCCTCTGTCGTTCCCTTCTCCTCCTGCCCCTAATCCCTCCCAGCATCAGAGTCTTTTCCAATGAGTCAACTCTTCGCATGAGGTGGCCAACGTACTGGAGTTTCAGCTTCAGCCTCAGTCCTTCCAAAGAACACCCAGGACTGATCTCCTTTAGGATGGACTGGTTGAATCTCCTTGCAGTCCAAGGGACTCTCAAGAGTCTTCTCTGACACCACAGTTCAAAAGCATCAATTCTTCAGTGCTCAGCTTTCTTCACAGTCCAACTCTCACATCCATACATGATTACTGGAAAAACCATAGCCTTGACTAGACGGACCTTTGTTGGCAAAGTAATATCTCTGCTTTTCAATATGCTATCTAGGTTGGTCATAACTTTCCTTCCAAGGAGTAAGCGTCTTTTAATTTCATGGCTGCAATCATCATCTGCCGTGATTTTGCAGGTATAAATAAGAAGACTGTGTCACCATTAAAGCAGAAACTGTTTTAGGATAGCAGGAATAAAGATAAATAAGATAAAGATAAATAAAGATATTTCCTGTAGACTTTTGTATATGAATTGGATGTTTGTATGTGCTGTAGATGATAGATGAATCAGTAGGGGATATGTAGGTAGGTAGGTAGATAGATGGATAGGTAGAGAGAGATAAAAAGTTTGGTGGAAAAAGAAAGAAAGAAGGAATGAAGAAACAGAAGGAAAAGAATGATTAAGAGCCCGTCGTAGAAACCAGCACAATATTGTAAAACAAGTATTCCTCAATTAAAAATAATTGAGTTTTAAAAAGCCTTTCCATGTGCACTAATTTTCCTACAGCTTCTGTAACAAAGTATCAAAGACTTGGTGGCTTAAAGAGAAGTTTATTTTATCACAGTTCTGGGGACTTGAAGTCTACGATCAAGGTGTTTGGTTGGACACCTCTCTCTTTGGTTTCTAGATAATCTCCCTGTATCTCTACATTGTCTTCTGTGTATGTCTGTGTCTCTTCTTATAAACACACCAGTCACTGAATCAGGGGCCACCCTAGAGGTCTCATGGTTACTTGCCTCTTTAAAGGCCTTTCTCCACACAGTCACATTTTGAGGCACTTTAGGGGTTAGGTCTTCAACATATGAATTTTAGGGGAGACACAATCCAGGCCGTAATATCATGGAACAATATCTCCTTCTAAGTGAGAGACTGGCACTCTGTTTGCAGCTTGGTCTGTTTCTAAGATGTGCCTTTAGCACAATTACTTAATATAATGGTAATAACATTATCGGTCTTATTCTGAGTTTGAGTCTTTCAACCTTGATTTTATCAAAAGTGTAAATATCACTGTGGCCCCATGTGTTATGAGAATTAAATAAGAAGACACACCAGGGGATCGAGCGCAGAGCCAATGCACAGGAAGGTACAGGAGGTGGGTCTCTCCCCTACCACCCATCACTTAGTCAGTGTTTCTCAGATTTTTTCATCCAAGTCCTTTACCAGCAGGAGAGGGGGAACTTGCAAAACCCAAAGAGGCATTCAGCAATGTTGCACTTTTATTTACTTAAAAACAAACAGAAAGGTTGACCTAGTCTATGTAAAATCTACATTTATTAAAATAAAAGAGATTAAAGTCTTTGTGATGTAAAACTGCCCTGGGAAAATATGGAGACTTTTTCTTGTGCTTCCACAAATCTGCAGCTGCATTCTTAATGTGCCCAGAGACACTTCAGTTTGAGACACAAACCCTCAGAGAAACAAGACCCAGTATTTCCCTCCAGTTCTAGAATCTCTCACAGCATGTCTTCAGAAAAGCAGCAAGACAGAATATCAAACAGTAGACAGGCTTTGTAAAATTACTGGGGAAAAAAGGAAAAACAAAACAAAAAAAAATCCAGAAAAATATAAAAAATGGGCAGGCAACAATGCCAGAAGGACAAATAACAGATGGACAAACAGAATTACAAAGCCAATGCCAAGGACTAGAAGAGGCAATAGCTGAGTTAGACAACATTATTAAAAAAGATTGCAAAATAGTCAGATTCAGCCAGTGTGAACCAATGTAGGGCCATGCCTACAGAGAAGTGATGCAAGGCAGCCTGAGATCTTTCTTAGGGAAATAGATGATTCTGCTACGGCAGTTATTGCTTTGTCAAGGAACTTGGAAGGCTGGGATTATTGTGTTAAGTATTAGAAGGGGCCAATCTTGAAAACTATCCTGCAGTGGGAATTTTCTACAATGGACCATAAACATCTGCTTCATCCTATTCTCATAACAACCCTCAACAAGTGGATCCATAACCTCTGTGGACCACATTGGCCATCAGGAAGGGCTAGGTCGAATCCACGCTAACCACATGCTGCTTCTATCCAGCAAGCCAACCTTGAGCACCCACACTGGAAGTTCTTTGTTACGTCACAATGTGGCTCATCAATGTTTATCCACATAAACAAACAATTTGCTCTCCCTGCAAGAATCAGTTTCATGAGCTGTACTTACTGGAGGAATGAATGAGACCACCTCACTCCTGAGGGACAGGGGCCAAGTAGCTATATCATTTCCATGTTATTAGACTGAAGCCAGCTAAGAGCAGAGCCGATGACCCGTGGTCAGCATTGAGGGAAAGTGTGCTGACTAGTACAGGGCATGCACAAAGTGTGTGTGGGGTGAATACCTATTTGTGATAAGCCTTTAGCTCCTTCCAGAAAAGAAGTTAGGTGGAGATCTCCTATAAGGTAAATCAAAAGAAATGGGCACAATAGGCCCCAAAGATATAGGTACAACCAGGGGTTAGCCAATTATGCCTAGCATCCAAATCCAGCTCATGACCTGCTTTTGCATGCCCTTCCAGTTAGAATTGTGATGACATATTTAAAAGTCACACACACACACACACATACACACACGTCTATAAAGAAAGAGACAGAGACAGGGAAGTCTGTTCAATGTTACGGAGCAGTCTGAATGAAGGGAGTTTGGGGGAGAATGGTTACATGTACATGTATGACTGAGTCCCTTTGCTGCCCACTTGAAACTATAACATTACTGCTAATCAGCTACACTTTGGTATCAAAAAATTAAAACGAACAACTAAAAACTTAATAAAATAAAAATGCGTTTACAAAAACACCTAGACTAATAAATATTTGATCAGTGTTAGACTATGGGCTCCTCAGTCTAACCAAGTTGATATATAAAATTATTCATCACACTAAAGAACTATATTTCTTTTTAAAAGTTGTTTCTCGGTTGCTCAGTGTCCTACTCTGCAACCCCATGGACTGCAGCACACCAGGCTTCCCTGTCCTTTACTAGCTCCTGGGGTTTGCTCAAACTCATGTCCGTAGAGAAGGTGACGTTTTCCAACCACTGCATCCTCTGTTACTTGCTTCTCCTCCTGCCCTTGTAAGAGACCTTCCGTCAACATCCTCATCACTTTCACGGTCCTTTGTTCTTTGTCTAGTTAACATTAGTTGTGGTGTGTGTGTGTGTTCTTGCACGCTAAGTCGCTACAGTCTTGGTGATTCAAGCATACTACCATTGATTTTTTTTTTCTTTGCCCTGTGAAATCCAAAATAAATATTCCCAATTGGTGAGGAGCCCTCCTCCAAGTGGTGATCCAGGGGCCCAGATGACATCCGCCTTGTGACTCCCTCATGTCTAACACAGAGCATCCGATTTGCTGTGTTTATAAAGCCATTGAAAGAGAAAATCAAAAGGTTATTTGTGGGAATGTTTTATACACCAGAAAGTGATTTTTACATATTTCTTCTGCTTACTGCCCGTTGACTAGAACTTAATTACCTGGGAAATAAAGTGAAGCTTTTAATTGGGATATGTCAGGAACAGGATTCGTGATCATCTATCTAGTCTTTGCCTTACTTCTGCATCTTATGTCCTCCACAGTGATCTTAAACTTTGACATAAGTATGGGGATAAGAGATGAGTAAGTTTCAAAACTTTCCCGTACCTTCTTTTATTCCCTTGTAAATTGGAAACAACTTCTGATTATGATGTGTGCTTAGTTGCTCAGTTGAGTCCAACTCTTTGCGACCTCATGAGCTGTAGTCTGCCAGGCTTTTCTGCCATGGGAATTCTCCAGGCAAGAATACTGCAGTAGGTTGCCATGCCCTCCTCCAGGGAATCTTCCCAAGCCAGGGATCAAACCCAGGTTTCCTCAATGAAGGTGATCCTTTACCATCTGAGCCACCAGGGAAGGCCTCTGATTATGATATGAGGAGTCAATACACCATGGCAGTGAATGTGCCTGATAAACATTAGGTGCCTGACATTTCTGTTTGATTTTAAGCAGTTGAAAGAGTCCAGCCTTCCTGAAGACTTTAGTAAGCCAACATTACACTCTTGACTGGTTCTAGAAGAAGTAAAGAGTTAAGTATCTCAAGGTAAAAAAAAAAATCTGCATTTTTTTTTTAGCACCTGCTTCCAAAGTGCCTCTGAATATCTTTATGGCTAAAGTCTCCCAAACTGAGTCCTACAGCTTAGAAACCAGCTCATATTTGTTCAAATGGGTTTGATTTCCTACTGACCCTGTCAACAGCTTTGCAAAGCTAATTTGCTAGTTCAGTGGCTCATCATCAGTTCCTCTTACAATAAACTGACAAAGGTCAACTGTGTAAAAAAAATATTTGATTTCAGACTTTAATCCAAAGAGTTGTAATCTTTCTCTGCTTCTCTGATTGAATTAACACAAAACTCACCTAATTGATTATTATACATGGAGGGAATAGGTCTTCTCTGAGGGTCCCTAGCTGTATCTTACTCCTTTTAAGTGACACTTGAGACGATTTTTAAGTTAATTTGATGAGGAAACTGCAATGATCTGTCAATAAGCCAAACCCAGCATGTGGTCAAGGACTTCAGAAGCCTCATGACACCCATCACTTTTTTTTGTTCTTGGAGGAATTAGCCAGCTAACCTGGCTTCAGAATCTACTAACTTTATGATCTTGGCCAAATTGCTTAAATTAACCAAGCCTTAGTTTACTTCTTTGTAAATTGTACCTAAGCCTACCACCTACGGGCTGCTTTTTGGATGAAATGAATCTATTTGTAGCAAGGTTGTTGGTCTGCATTGAATGTTTAGTCATTTCAAGGTGTTCTGCCTCTCTCTTTAGAGGTATATCAGATCAGATCAGATCAGATCAGTCGCTCAGTCGTGTCCGACTCATTGCGACCCCATGAATCACAGCATGCCAGGCCTCCCTGTCCATCACCAACTCCCAGAGTTCACTCAGACTAACGTCCATTGAGTCAGTGATGCCATCCAGCCATCTCATCCTCTGTCATCCCCTTCTCCTCTTGCCCCCATCTCATCACTCCATCGTTCTTCATTAGGGCATTTTGTTTGAAAGCAGAAGAAACTAACATAAGCCAAAGTAAAATTGTAGTGTTTGGTTTAA
This sequence comes from Bos javanicus, assembly GCF_032452875.1. Lineage (NCBI taxonomy): Eukaryota > Metazoa > Chordata > Mammalia > Artiodactyla > Bovidae > Bos > Bos javanicus. The sequence continues at coordinate 62,314,300 of NC_083888.1, read as the reverse complement.
AGACATACTCATGCCTCCTAGGAATTTAAGTTGGGAACGTAGCCAGTCCTTGGATAAAAGATGAAACAACGTCTGGGAAGCCTAGCGAATGGACTTTTTGTGTCCTATTTCTGCTTCACTTTTCCAACCCAACTCCTTCTCTTATAGCTGCATATATTCTTTCCTGCTTATAGTATCCATCTGGTAGAGGACATCTAAATCACAACTCTGGGCTTTCACAGATACTGCTGCTGTTGTTGTTGTTGTTAGCAGCTAATCTAGTGTCAACTATCGCTGTGGATGGTGACTGCAGGCATAAAATCAAAAGACACTTTCTCCTTGGAAGAAAAGCTATGACAAACCCGGACAGAGTACTAAAAAGCAGAGACATCACTTTGCCAACAAAGGTCCAAACAGTCAAAGCTATGGTTTTTCCAGTAGTCATATACAGATGTGCGATTGGACCATAAAAAAGGCTGAGCGCTCAAGAATTGATGTTTTTGAGCTAACTCTGGGCAATAGTGAAGGACAGGCGGCCTGGCCTGCTGCAGTCCATGGGGTCGGACATGACTGAGTGACTGAACAACAACAAATAACAAATTAAAAAAATAATAATAATTGATAAATGTCAGTTCTAAAATGTATTCACCCATCTTGTGTCAGCTGTCCACACTTGGCCCAATCCACTGGGACCATTTATAAATATGGATTCTGAAGTACCTCTTCTGCATGTAAGGGTATGTTTAAGGGGGCTGTGAGTATGTCTACTACAGTGAGAGTTTAAGAAGAATCTCATTTTTATTTATAAAAGAATATAAAAATAAAGGAATGTCCCCTCCCCCTTTTTCACCGGGGATTCCACTGACATAAGGAAATAATCTTGGTTTCTGTTGCAGGTCGTTACAGAATGAACAGTGGAGGAAAATAAACTATATGGATGATCATACTAAAACATCAACCGGAAGCCACTGTGAACCTCTGGAAGCTTAAATACCAACATGGGAAGCTTCCTTCACACAATGAACCCTGGTCAGAATATGAGAGCATTGTGCCTGGCTGCGTCTTACATGCTCTCTCTCTGGGGAAATAGATGACAGGCAGTCTTCAGACAGAGATTTGGGGGCAGCTCTGTACCCACAGTTCAGTGAGAACCAGGCAGAATTGTAGGAACTTCTGGCTTTGCCAGTGATGAACCTTCCACCGAATCGCAACAGGTTTCTCAAATAAAATGCCATCTTATGGAGATAAACCAATTAATTGAAGAATTTACTATCTCCTGGAAGAGGAAGTTCAATCCCATTTATACGTGAGACACACGGCTGCAGACATCAAACTCAAATAAATATTTTCTTTCTATATATTTTATGGCATCATTTTAATTACAGCAATGAAAAGAAAAAAAGTTTAAGTTCTTTTAACAAAGGAGATCATTTTACAGACAATCCTTGATGAAAATAAAAATAGATACGTAAATATATATATATAAAACTATAATTGACTTTGACACAATGTCAAATTCTGACACTTTAGAGCATACAACTTTTAATTGTCTTTAATTATACAACTGTTTTTCATACATTTCTTATGAGAAAAATGTTTTATATGCTATTTAACAATTACAAGTCCATTAGGTAGATAGTAGTATTCCCACTTTACAGATTTAAAAAACATTGAAGTCAGAGAATTCAGATGATTTTCCTGATACCAGGTATCTTGTAAGAGGCAATTGAGATGTGAAACTAGTCTTTCGGACTGGGGGCAAAGGGAGAAGGGTGCTGGTCAAAGAAACGTGGTCCCTGCTAAGGAAATAATTGCCTACAATATTACAAAAATATTAAGATTACTAGTCAGCACAAGTGTCTCAGACATTTCTCAAATATTCAAACATGAGTCATTTTTTTTTTTTACAATAGAAAGCTGAATCAAAATTTTACTTATGACCAGAGGAAGTAAAAGAGACCAGATGTACTGTCACAAATGAAATAAATAGAAAAGGATAATAAAATATACAAATCAAGAGTTTTCAAGAATTGGCCATGAGGCAATGAAGGGCAGGGATCCCTGAGCAATGAGAATAAAATCAGATGTAGTGCAAATGATCCTAGTTTATTGCTTAGAGAGCATCTCCAGTCTACAGCAAAAGGAAAAGCACCTACCAGAGCTTAGCAGTCTCCAGGAGTGGACAAAAGATAACTGGGAAGCCAAGATGTATAGAGTTCACCAGGCAGAGTATCGGAGAAGAGACAGCTGCCCAGAGGGAGAATTCAGAGATCTGTAGTGAGTTTCCCTCAAGTCTCCAACTGAAGACTGATCGGCACAGGCACGTGAGGAATAAAAGACTAGGAAAGATCCCCCTGAAATAATCAGAGGAAACTGTCCTGGAGCTCTATGCTGTGCTGTGCTCAGTTGCTACAGTATGCAAAACTCTTTGTGACCCTACGAACTGTAGCCCGCCAGGCTCCTCTGTCCTCGGGATTCTCCAGGCAAGAATTCTAGAGTGGGTTGTCATTTACTCCTGCAGGGAATCTCCCCAACCCAGGAATCGAATCTGCATCTCTTTCATTACAGGCAGATTCTTTACCCATGAACCACGAGGAAAGTCCCCCAGAGCTCACACAGGCTTGAGAAGTTCCTTGTCCCATCAGTAGGAGTGGGAAAACTAATAACTCACAGGACATCAGGTAGGACAGTCAAATGAGGGGTTTTTTGTTTGTTTTCTGCATTTCTCTGGTCTTCTCTAATGAATCCTAGAACCAAGATCCAGATGAATCAGACTGTATTCAAATAATTTAACTACATACCAGAATAATACTTAATAATATTTATGGGACTATAAATTATCCATCACTCAACAAGTAAAATTCATAGTCTCTGGTATCAAATAAAAAAAAAATTACAAGTCATTGAAGGGAGAAGGCATATATGAGTCATAATGAGAAGTAAAATTAATCAGCTGAAGCTCAGAAATTAAATAGTTGATAAAATTAATTGACAAGTCTATTAAAACAAGCCTTATAACTATTTTTGAATGCATTTCATATGATCAGTGATCTAGAGGAATGAGTATGTTAAGAAATGAGACATGTGAAAAGAGACCAGAATTACACTTCTATAAATGAATGCTATAAAGTCTGAGATGAAAAATATGTTATATGAGATTAACAGCAGATTAGGCATTGCAGAAAAAAAGATTAGTGATCTTGAAGATATAATAATGGGTACCATCCAGAATGAAACATAGGAAACAGAGAAGAATGAATAGAGTATTAGAGGCCCATGGAAAATATATGCAACTGGAATCCTTGAAAGAAGGAAAAGTAGAAAAATATTTGAAAAATGAACTAAAATTTTTAAAAATTAATCAAAATTATAGTTCTATATACACAAGAATCTCAGTGAACTCTAGGCAGAAAGAATCAAAAGCAGAAATTAGAAGAAATAAAAAACAGAATGAGAAGATAGAAATTATAAGATACTAGAACTAAATGAGAATTATAACACAGACTAGCAAATTTGTTGGATGGAGCCAAAGCAGTGTTTAGAGGAAAATTTATGTCACTAAAATGCTTATGTTAGAAAGGAGGAAAGACCTCAAATCAGTGACCTCAGCTTCCACTTTAAGAAGCTAAAAGGATAAAATTAAACCCAATTTAAATATAAATGAATGAATCTGGGTTCTGATATGGGTTTGATATAAATAAATGATATCATAAATGAATAATCCTGTGATCTAATAAGTGCATATAGCCACTCTTTTTCTGCCCACAAGCGGATACAAATACAAAATTTGGACTGGTACAGTCAAGTCCTGACCATGGTACCACTTCTGTGGTCTTAGGCAAATAATTCTACTTCTCTGAGTCTCCATTTTCTCCTTCATAAAATGGAATAATTAGACGGGATCTTGAAGACTGGGCTGGAGTTCCTTAAGCAAACAGAGGGAATAGGAATGGCATTTTATACAAAGGGAGGAATCTACAAACATAAGAAGACTTCCAGGAATGTGGTTCTTGAGGCAGAGCTTATGCAAAGAGTTTAATATCAGATGGGTAAGTATGGACCTTGAAGATCAGAAGGAGGGAGCAGATGGGAATGGTCCTGATGGTGGACTGCCTCACTCAGCCTCCTAAAGATAGTGGGGAGCTGCACTTGGGCAAGACTTCCAGTGCGTAACATCAACTCAGAGGTGCATGTTTGCCAAAGACCATAGCTGTGGTGTCGGATAATTTAAATCATATGCCTCAATTAGTCATCAACCCCACAGTGTTTACAAGGTGAATGAGAGGGCAGAACATTTTTTTCCACAAAATTCAACAACAAAAACCTAAGTTGATCTGTTTGTTTGTATTAGAAATCTGTCCATGCCAATTCATTTTGTAGGTGTATTGATTTAATTGCCCGGCATTACTAAGGCCTGACCATTAGATTCCCTAAATAAGGCAGAGCTCTTACATAGGGGCTTTTTCTTGAAAGAATTCTTCAAGTGTTTTTAGAACACTTTTTTTTTTTTTTTTAGATCTTATCTTCTGTATTCTGGGGGGAAAAAAAGTTCATTGTCATGAAGTATAGAAAGAAATACATACATGCTTCTTGTGAAAAATGTCCATGTTCTAGATACATATATATCCAAGCAAAGTGCCTTGTGGGCTGTCACTTGAGCCAAGATTCAGTTAAGTGTGGCTAAGAACGTCACATTCACCTGCTTTCATTTCTCTGTGAAGAAAGTGACAAATGCCCATCTTAGTCACTGGAGCACAAAATTAGCTAAGTGCTTCAGGGAAAAGGTAGCACAGGAAGAAATAAAGAAGAGGTCAGAAACCCTGACCCATATGGGGAATAGTGAAAATGACTAGAAAAAAAACAAACAAAAAAACACTCATTTGTAATAGAGATCATGCCATCCATGTAGCCAGGTTCATCTGATTGCAGGAAAATTTCAGAATTTCCTCCTGCTCTAGACACTCATGTCGAACACGCCTGATTTTAACCTAACTTTGACAACTCAGAAATGTTTAATTCAAATCATCTGGGAACATATTGTCTGCATTCAACATCATACATAGAATAGACTCAGAGGAGGGCTTCTGAGTTACACCTCCATTTACATTTCTGCGTGAGTTACAAATTTCCACCAGTTATGACTGAAAGAGGCTTAAATGAGGTAGGGGCTTATTTCTTTTTCCTGTATATGTGGTCCAAAGATGAGAAGCCTGAGGGTAGTCTGATAACTCCAACATCAGCAAACACCCAGGCTACTTTGTCAGTCTGCTTCAGCATGCTTTGCTCCCATTGTCAAGCTAACCCCAAGCCCAGAATGGCTGCTGAAGCTCTGGCCATTATGGCAGTATTCAAAAAGGGAGAAAGGAAGACAAAAGAAACACCTGCCTTGATTTTAAGAAGCTTACTGGAAGTCTCACTGAATGTTTTCACTTATATTTCATTTATGGGAACTTATTCACATGGCCACTTGTGGTGGAAGAAGACTGGCAGGGAAGTAGTCTTTAGCTCAGTGCTTTACTACTTGGAATAAATATGGAATTGTCTTAAGAAAGGAGAGAATGGGTCTTTGGTGGCAAATATTAATTCACTTTTGACTTACAACTAGTGTGTTCAAATCTCTGTAAAAGGATATAACCTGCTTTTCTGGAAAAAAAAAAGGAAAAAAGTTTTCCTGTTTCTAAAATTTTCAGAAAAAAGAGAACAAGTAGAGAAAAGGAAAAAATATCAGCCATAGTTTATTACCAGATATAGAAACATTAAAATTTGATGGCTCCCTATTACTCTTTTTCAGTATCTTACAAAAATTTTGATCATATAGCATATATAAAATCATATGTCATTATTTTAAACTACAAACAGTACTAATGATTGTGAAATTTACAGTAATTTATCAAAATAGAAAGCCACAAAAATATAGCAAAGAAACTGAAATTTAATTAGTCTTAATGTCCAGATGTAACAATCACTTTGAATATTCTAGAATATTTTAAGGCTGACATATTTTTCAGTTTTACATTGTTGATGTCATCTTGTATATAAGTTGGTTTTAAATTATGATTAGTACAAAATTCATAGGTCTCATCTGAAACAACTGGAAATGAAGAACTATACTAACTATCATATTTCATTGATTCTAAGACATATTTTTCACATTTTAACATCTCTGAAATTGGGATGCATGCTATAATTAATGGCATATCATAGTTTAATTGACACCTTTTTTTTTCTTAGTGGTACATGAAACAATGATACTTCTTATAATTGATAATGAATTAGATTTGATTAAAGCAGTAATATCTATCACTAGATAGTTTATTAGTCATTCAAATTAACTTAAGTCATTCAGTGTAAAGTTGAAAGAAGCAGAAAGTTATTCAGTAAATTCTCTGGCAATAAAATTGGACCGTTATTTTGCTTGGTCTAACTTGGTTAAAAAGCAAAGACACCACTTTGCCGATAAAGGTCTGTGTAGTCAAAGCTATGGTCTTTCCAGTAGTCAAGTGTGGATGTGAGAGTTGGACAATAAAGAAAGCAGAGCACGGAAGAATTGATGCTTTCGAACTGTGGTCCTGGAGAAGACACTTGGGAGTCCCTTGGAAAGCAGGGCAATCAGATCAGTCAGTCTTCAAGGATATCAACCCTGGGTACTCTTTGGAAGGACTGCTGCTGACGCTGAAGCTCCAATACTTTGGCCACCTGATGTGAAGAGGAAAAGACCCTGATGCTGGGAAAGATTGAGGGCAAAAGGAGGGGAGGGTGACAGAGGATGAGATGGTTGGATGGCATCAGCAGTTCACTGAACACGAACTTAAGCAAACTCCGGAAGATGATTAGGAACGAGAAGCCTGGCATGCTGCAGTCCTTGGGGTTGCCAAGAGTCGGACACGACTTGGGCGACTGAACAACAAAAACAACAGCTTGGTTTTGGGAGAGAAGGAAATAACAGAATGGGATATATGGGGGACATAGCAAACCTGGCCCAGAAACAGTAGTTTAGGTAATTTGGGGTCAGATTCTGAAGTTTCTGAGGGCGGCTTGGATGGCTCAGTAATTTGCCTCACATGTAGACCCGTTACCAACTTTTTCTTTCATTTCCACGCTGAATTTAACCTGTGTTCTGGTTTTCACTTCTCCTCCCAGTAAAGGGGAAAAAGAACATCTCCAGTCATTGCTGCAGTCCCTTCCTGTATAAGACATATGCTTTTCTGCTGCACCGACACGGAGTGTAGCCTTATAACTTTCTCTGGCCAATGGCATATGAGCGGAAGTGATATACAGATCTCCATCAGGCGGGAGCTGTGACAACCGTAATGGGTTTGGTTTTTCACAGCTTTCTCATCCTCGTCTCTCAGCCATGAAAACAAGTCCCAGGAGAAGCATCTCTTTTGTCTTGAGCCTATCATGCAGACAGGCAGAGCAGACCTGAGCGCACCTGCAACACTTTATGGGTGAAGTTCAGTGTGAAAAAGACTAGACTCAGTTGCTACTGTATCCCACGGAGGTCTGGGTTTCATTTGTGATTGCAGCAAAGCTGACTTATCTGAGGGCTCATCAAATTTGAGCAACAAAAGTGGGTTGAGAAATGGGCTTGAGAAAGTATATTTCCTGATTTAGGGACAAAATTCATCCTCAGATCTCACAGGTAACATAGGACCCAAATAGATTACTACTGCCGAAACCTAAACTGAGGAAACACCTACAACTCCATCTGCAGTAAAACAGCCTCTGATCAGAAGCTACCAACACAGTTACCTTAATCTTATTTTTTAACAGCTATGATGTTTTGATCGTTGAGGATCTCAAATTGGATTCATCTTTCAGAAAACTTGTTTCTCTTCATCATTTCTTTTTCCAGAAGGATTAGTGAGTGGCACCGTTTCTGAGTGTCTAGATAGATGATGGTGCCATCCTCCTGCCTTCCAACATTGAGTAGAAAACGTGGTTTGATTGTACAGCCACTATGGCGAACAGTGTGGAGATTCCTAAAAAAACTGGAAATAGAACTGCCATACGACCCACCAATCCCACTGCTGGGCATATGCACCGAAGAAACCAGAATTGAAAGAGACACGTGTACCCCAATGTTCATCGCAGCACTATTTATAATAGCCAGGACATGGAAGCAACCTAGATGTCCATCAGCAGATAAATGGATAAAAAAGATGTGGTACATATACACAATGGAGCATTACTCAGCTATTAAAAAGAACACATTTGAATCAGTTCCAATGAGGTGGATGAAACTGAAGCCTATTATACACAGTGAAGTAAGTCAGAAAGAAAAACACCAATACAGTATATTAGCGCATATATATGGAATTTAGAAAGATGGTAACAATGACCCTATATGTGAGATGGCAAAAGAGATACAGAGATAAAGAACAGACTTTTGGACTCTGTGGGAGAAGGCGAGGGTGGGATGATTTGAGAGAATAGAAAAGAAACATGTATATTACCATATGTGAAATAGATCACCAGTCCAAGTTCGATGCATGAAACGGCACTCAAAGCCAGTGCACTGGGACAACCCAGAGGGAGGGGATGGGGAGGGAGGTGGGAGTGGGGTTCGGGATGGGGGACACATGTACACCCATGGCTGATTCATGTCAGTGTATGGCAAAAACCACTACAATATTGTAAAGTAATTAGCCTCCAATTAAAATAAAAACAACAACGACAAACGTGTGTTGAAGTTTTAGTCGCCCAGTCATGTCTGACTCTGTGATTTCATGGACTGTAGCCTGCCAGACTCCTCAGTCCACAAGCATTTTCGAGGCAAGAATACTGGAGTGGGTTGCCATTTGCTACTCCAAGGGATCTTCCTGACTGAGGGATCAAATCTGGATCTCCCACATTGCAGGCAGATCCTTTGCCATCTGAGCCACCAGGGAAGCACTAGATGGAGTAAAACATTATCTGTTACACAGATTTAGGCCACAGTGATTTTCCTCACAAAGCCTGTAGATAACAGTCTATATGCATTTTGTGTTGGAGAGAAAGAGTTCAAAGCAGTATGATTTTTGTTCATTTGTAGGCAGACTATTTTTTAACCAGGCTTCCCTGGTAGCTCAGCTGATAAAGAATCTGCCTGCAATGCAGAAGACCCAGCTTCGATTCCTGGATTGGGAAGATCCCCTGGAGAAGGGATAGGCTACCCACTCCAGTTCTGGCCTGGAGAATTCCATGGACATTGGGACCTGGCAGATTCATGATCATTTTCTCAGGATATCTATAGATTTAATTTTATTTTTATTGTGTTTCCCTAATCACAGACTATACTTTAACCTTTATGCTAAGATCTTTTGTAAACTTAGGGACTTTTATTAGTTATGAACCACATAATAAGGCAGTCTCAGGTTTCATTCACCAGCAGTCCACAAATAGTTATTAGTTCTCTACTTTTAAGAAAAATATCCTGCATAGAGGTTACAGAGATGAGGTTTTGGCCCTTGTGGAGCTCAAAATCCAATAGAAGAGAAGACACATGTATATTTAATATACATGTTGGTTAATTTGCTGTCTTCTCTTCTATGTGGATGTGAACATAATCTATCTCATAGGGGAGATGTCTATCCTTTCATATAACGAACAGAAAGATTGAAGTCAGGAGGAGAAGGGGATGGCAGAGGACGAGATGGTTGGATGGCATCACCGACTCAATGGACATGAGTTTGAGAAAACTCTGGGAGATAGTGAAGGACAGGGAAGCCTGGCATGCTGCAGTCCATAGGGTCACAAAGAGTCAGACATTACTGAGTGACTGGACAACAACAACAGAGAGAGTAGGAAGAGGCTGAGAAGCTTCTAATACTGTGAAATTTTCCATTTTACAGATGACAAAACTGAGGCCCATAAAGAATGAGGCATGTGCAGTCACACAGCTAAGGTGCAAAGGTTCACAAAAGCAGGGGCCGACGTGCCCTGCTCTTCCGCTGCAGCACCCAGCGAGCATCATTTCTAACAAGGAGATGATGCAGAACCCGGAGCACCTTTCCTGCCACCATGAGCAGTGTTCAGTATCCCGGCTGCAAGATTAGGAGAAAGCCCTGACTCTGTAAGTACGTCTCTTCCATCTATGATTTCCTTCTGTATTTTCAGGTTTCTGAATCATACTTTTAAAGAATCACACAGAGATAGACATATATCATATAATATTGCTTAAATGTGGAATCTATAAAAAAAGGATACAAGTGAACTTACTTACAAGATATAAATAGACTCACAGACAGAGCAAACAAACTTATGTTTATCAAAGGGGAAAGAGGGCAAGGAACAAATTAGGGGTTTGGGATTAACATACACGCACTAGTGTATCAGTTCAGTTCAGTCCCTCAGTCGTGTCTGACGCTTTGAGACCCCATGGACTGCAGCACGCCAGGCCTCCCTGTCCATCACCAACTCCAGAGTTTACTCAAACTCACGTCCATATATATGGATTAGATAAATTACAAGGACTTACTCTATTCAAACGATAACTCTACTCAGTATCTTGTAATAACCTATAGTGGAAAAGAACCTAAAAAAGAATATATATATATATATATATATACACACACACATATAAATATACCTGTATATCTCTATATCTATATGAGGCTTCCCAGGTGGTTCTAGTGGTAAAGAATCCAGCTGCCAATACAGGAGACACAAGAGATGTGGGTTCAGTCCCTGGGTTGGGAAGATTCCCTGGAGTAGGAAATGGCACCCCACTCCAGTATTCTTGCCTGGAAAATTCCATGGACAGAGAAGTCTGGTGGACTACAGTCCATGAGGTTGCAAAGAATTGGACACAACTGTGAGACTGAGCATGCTCGTGCATGCACACACATACACACACACACACATACACACACACATCTATATATCTATATACATGTATCACTATGCTGTATGCCTGAAATGAACACAACATTTTAAATCAATTATATTTCAATTTTTTTGAAGTCACAGTCTTTGTCTTATGTGTTTCTAATTTAATTGAGAATGTGGGAAGGAGGTAGATTTGGGGTGGGGGACATTTGCCAGAATAATGTGATGTTTATGCTACCCTCTCTGAAACTCTTCCAAGGCAGTTTGCCAATATTCCTTTATTAGAAGTCATTTTGGACTAAGACCTACATGTCTGCTAGGCTTGTCCTTCACTGCCTTGAAGACATCATCAATGTCCAGGAAATTAGCCTTCACAAACCCGTGAGTGATCACACAGGGCTGAGTCCAGTCCAACTTAAGTACTTAAAGAACAATGCTCGTATACAAATCAATGAAGATTGATTGCAATTGATTTGAAGGAGAGATCAGATTTATTCTCCCCTGGAACTTAGCCCACGGTTCACATCTTTGAGCCAGTGGGCTTTAGTCAAAATCCTAATGACACTTACATGTGAAGAATTTCATTATTTGGACTTAAGAACTACTTATTATTACCAGTCTGTGACAAAAATAAATAAATGAAATGCCTGTAAATTAAGAAGCTGATATGAAAATAGATGAAGTTTGCATTCTATTGAGCAAGCATAGTTTTCTTATTAATTTTATGCATTATTTACAGCGATAGTTAAACATATTGATCTTAGCAAAGCAGGAAGTGTTGTTACACCAACAACTAGATTTGACTAAGAAAAGGTAATAATTATCAATTAGCAGGAATTACTGCTAATAAGGTTGGGGGAAGTGCAGAGAATTTCTGATTAGGAAGAGCTGACACTTTCACAGTGTTGTGTAAATTGCCAGGATTTTAAAAATACATCTGCCTCGTATGATATTTAAAAAGAGGAAAAAAAAAGTGTTAGGCACATAATTACTAGATACATCTAAGCTACAAACCTTTTTGTTGTTCTTCTAATCATTTGGAAGAAGAGGAGTCATTGCTTAGAAGATTTTTGCCCTTTTCTAAGGATAACAAGTAAAATTAACTAACAGCTCAATTATTCTGTTAATGAGGCAATTCCCTCCCCACTTGCATAAATTCAATTTATTTTTCTTTCCACCATCCTCTCTTCTACCATCAGTCAACTATCCTTTCAGAGGAAAAAATTATACACTGATGGAGGGGTGAGAGTAGGGAGAGGGCAAGACTGAGGCTGATCACACGTTGTCACACGGAAACAGAAGCGAACTTGTCTAGTCACTCAGACGTGTCTGACTCTTTGCGACCCCATGGACTGTAGCTTGCCAGGCTCCTCTCTCCATGGGATTTTCCCAGGCAAGGCTATTGGAGTGGGTTGCCATTTACTTCTCCGAGGGATCTTCTTGACCAGGGGATGGAGCCCGCGTCTCTTGCATTGCAGGCAGATTTGTTACCGCTGAGCCACTAGGGAAGGCCCAGAACTGAACTTAAAAGAATCCATTTTGCCAAGGAGAAAACAAGCCCTAAAAGGCTTGCTGGCCAGTCTGGGAAAGAGCAAAGTGAATGTCCAGGCTTCCCAGCCTTGAGGTCCATGCTACTACCCAACCCACAGATGTCTGGAATGCAGCTTGTTCTTTGTAGATCATTGTTTTCCACAAGTATTTGACTGTTTCTTGGTTTTCCCACTTAATTAATCATTAAGAGCTTTTAAAGCTGCCAAAGGCAAGCAAGAGATGTGGAATAATTCAGGCAAAAGCAAAGCAAAGGACTGTTTAGTCAGTGAGGGCAGCCTCATCCCAGATAGGGGGTTTCCTTTAGGCTTTTGAAAGCACTGCCAACCTGTTAGGAGTTTCCCTGGCATCTTTGAGCAGCTTTAGAAAAACGTTCAGTTTCATTAGATTAGGAGCCAAGCCAAGTTTTGTCTATTTCACCTTTGCCACATGACAATTTAAGTCAACTTGTTTGCACCTAAGTTAGGCCAAACAAAATGTTCCACCTGCTCACACATCTCCTCCAGCCTTGATCTCAGTTGTTGTTTTCTCTTTCTTATGTATAACCCTTGCCTAAAATAATGTCATACACGTTTGCTCAGAATTCAATTGCTTTTCCACATTCTCTGTGACTATCATTGTTAACAGTACTGCCCGCATGCTGCCACGTACCAAATAAACTCCAAGCATATTTGTTGACAGGTGCCTCGCCCTGTGCTCCGGATTCTGCCTTCTCAGCATCTCGTGACTTCAGCTTCTGTTCTCCAGACTCTGAAGCTCTTCCCCACATACCTTCAGACTCTGTCCACAGGGTCCTCTTCACCAGATTCCTGCCTCCTCTCTCGTATCCCTCCAATCTATCATGGGCATCACTGCCAGAAGTATCCACTTCCTTTTTATGTATAAATAGTTAATTTAATTATTTTTCTTGTTTAAAGAATGGTCATATGCTCAGTCATTCAGTCATGGCCAACTCTTTGCAATCCCATGGACTGTAGCCCACCAAGCTCCTCTGTCCATGGGATTTTCTAGGCAAGAATACAGAAGTGGGTTGTCATTTCCTTCTCAGGGGATCTTCCTGATCCAGGGATTGAGCACATGTCTCCTGCATTGGCAGGCAGATTCTTTACCACTGAGCCACCAGGGAAGTCCTAAAAACTAATTAAAAAGTGTTCATGGGGTTCTATGATCAACCCAGAATATTAAAAACAGAGACATTACTTTGCCAATAAAGATCTGTCCAGTCAAAGCTATGGTTTTGCCCAGTAGTCATGTATTGATGTGAGAGTTGGACTATAAAGAAAGCTGAGCACTGAAGAATTGACGCTTTTGAACTGTGGTGTTGGAAAAGACTCTTGAGAGTCCCTTGGACTGCAAGGAGATCAAACCAGTTGATCCTAAAGGAAATCAGTCCCGAATATGCATTGGAAGGACTGATGCTGAAGCTGAAACTCCAGTACTTTCCCACCTGATGTGAAGAACTGACTCATTGAAAAAGACCCTGATGCTGGGAAAGATTGAAGGCAGGAGAAGAAAGAGACAACAGAAGATGAGATAGTTGGATGGCATCACCGACTCGATGGACATGAGTTTGAGCAAGTTCTAGGAGGTGATGATGGACAGGAAAGCCTGGCATGCTGCAGTCCATGGGTTGCAAAGTGTCAGATACAACTGAGAGACTGAACTGGACTGAACTGATCATGAAAGCTGTTCAAATTTCTTTCAATACTTTATCTCTCCATATTTTCTCTCCAATCATCTTTGAGCTATACAACTGTCATGTCTGATCTTGCTAGAAAGTTTAGGTTGGTGTGGTGAAATGAGGCTAGACTTTGAAGTCAAATGACCAAGAACCCTGTTCCAGCTTTGTAGAGACTCTTGTGATCCTCAGTCCTGATCTACTGACTTGAACAAAGCCTTTTGAACTGAATGAGTGTAATTTGGAGGAAAGCTTTAAAGATAAAAAGCTGAGTCTTAGAAGGTCATTGAAATGGTAGGAAATTCCAACTCAGAACAAGGATGGGGAATCAAAGAGGTCAACCAATAAAGAAGAGGTGAAAACTTTTCTGGATCCTTTACTGTAGGCAGGAGAATTTACAAACATGATCTGATTAAAAAATCCCATCAGCAATCCTTGAGATCTATATCGGTATCCCCACTTTAAATAGAACAAAAGGATCTATTTCTGAAGCCATGTTTTTTGTTTTTCTTTAAAATCACATGGATAAATAATAGATACATTCTCACTGTAAAATGTGTGTGTACGTTAGTCGCTGTTGTGTCCGACTCTTTGTGACCCCATGGACTGTAGCCCTCCAGGCGCCTCTGTCCATGGGATTCTCCAGGCAAGAATATAGGAGTGGGTCATCATTTCCTTCTCCAGGGGATCTTTCCAACCCAGGGACTGAACCCAGGTCTCCTGCATTGCAGGCAGGTTATTTGTCATCTGAGCCACCAGGGCAAATTAAGAGTTCCCTCTCACCCCCAAACAAATATAGCACCCTCAAACAACCCCCCCAGGCTCCAGACCATCTTTTATTCATTGAGAACTATTTATACACACTCTATTTTCTGTTTGTGTGTTTAGATGAATGTGAACATTCATCGATTTCTTCGGCCTTTTCTTTCCAACCAGTAGAGAGAGAATTTCAAATCAGTTCATATGGCTGTCTTATCTTATTTTCTTCTCCTCCACCCACCTTATTTCCAATGGATCTTTGGTATTTCAGGGTTTGGGGATTTAGGATACTTTAATTTTTTTTTTCATGTATTGATAGACATCAGAATTAGTTTGGGTGCCATTCTTGTTTTGTAAGTACTGATGCAATAAATACATTCTGGGGCATGCATAGCATTGGATAAAAAGTTGTACACGAATATGTGAAAGTTAACTGACAAATTGCACCCCAAAAAGACCACACCAATTTTAAAATTTCACTGAGCAGCTTTCAGTAGAAGTGAAAGCTCTCTGCAGTTTAGAATTATTGTATTTTTTTTTTAAGAAAAACATTATGGTGGTTGAACAATGATGTCTTATTGCTTTGATTTGCATTTCTCAGACTAATAGTGGCTAATTGCATTTCTCTTCTTGTGAACTGATATCTCATTCTTCTATTCACTTGCTAATTTTCCTATTAAATTGTTTTTGAAAAATAATATTTTTATGTATTTATGGCAAGTGTGTTCTCTCAGTCTGTTGTCTTTTCTTTCTTAAAAAATTTATTTATTTTAATTAGAGGCTAATTACTTTACAATATTGTATTGGCTTTGCCATACATCAGCATGAATCCACCACAGATGTACACGTGTTCCCTGTCCTGTCCCACCTCCTTCCCCATACCATCCCTCTGGTCATCCCAGTGCACCAGCCCCAAGCATCCTGTATCCTGCATCGAACCTGGACTGGCGATTCATTTCTTATATGATATTATACATGTTTCAATGCCATTCTCCCAAATCATCCCCCCTCCCTCTCCCACAGAGTCCAAAAGACTGTTCTATACATCTGTTGTCTTTTCTTATATAGCGTCTTTTGCTAAGTCACTTCAGTCGTGTAGGACTCTGTGCGACCCCATAGACGGTAGCCCATCAGGCTCCTCCGTCCCTGGGATTCTCCAGACAAGAACACTGGAGTGGGTTGCCATTTCCTTGTTCAATGCATGAAAGTGAAAAGTGAAAGGTGAAAGTGAAGTGGCTCAGTCGTGTCCTACCCTCAGCGACCCCATGGACTGCAGCCCACCAGGCTCCTCCGCCCATGGGATTTTCCAGGCAAGAGTACTGGAGTGGGGTGCCATTGCCTTCTCCGATAGCATCTTCAAAGGCATAAAATTATATTTTTATGTATTTGAATATGCCACTCTTTTCTTTTGGCTTCTAGTTCATACGTTTTCTTTGGAAGATGTGATCCACCCCAAGATGTACCCTATCTATGTGTTTTCCTACCTTTCTATCATTTCTCTTTCACATACATATACATGCACGTACGGGCTTTCCTGGTGGCTCAGTGGGAAAGGACCCGTCTGCCAAGCAGGAGACATGGGTTCCATCTCTGGGTCAGGAAGATCTCCTGGAGAAGGAAATGACAACCCACTCCAGTGTTCTTGCCTGGAGAATCCCATGGACAGAGGAGCCTGGTGGGCTGCAGTCCATGGGGTCACAAAGGGTCGGACACGACTTAACAACTAAAGGACAACAGTGATGACATGTGTGTACACACACACCCCTTTTCTGTCTTCAGTAACTTTTGTAGCTATGACTAAAGACTTCAATACGCAAAGTTAATATCTCCCTCCTAAATTTAAAATATGTTATTGTCTTCTACCTTCTTCCTCCTGAGAACCAAATTTAAATCCAGTGAACTAATAGGGCTTTCATAACCTCCATCACCTCATTTCTTCCTACTCAGTCTGTATCCACTCTCAAAAAGAAAGGGTTTCATTTTATATCTCAAAGGCCCAGACTCTCTTGTGTCCCTGGGCCTCTGCACATGCTGCCTGCTACTCTGTAGGATGCCAGGCTGCTTGTGTTCTCAGTGTTCCTCCCCAGTTAATAACTAGGAAGAATATCTTGGTTCTTCCTTAACAAATGAGAGAAAGAATGAAAGGAAGGGGGGAGTGGAGGAATAAGAACACACACCAATTGTTTATGGTTTGGCAAGGAATCCTGCTAAAATCCTTGTGAGTTACAGGGGGTCAAACAGGAGCCAGAGGTACAGCAACAGGGAAGACTGAGCTTTTCTGAACTGACCACTCATATCTTCAGAGTCTTTCATTGCCTAGGAAAGGGGTTTCTGAAATCCCCTCAGTCTATGCTGGCAGATCTTTCCAGAGGCAAATGAGGACTCATCCAAGGAAAAGGCAAGAATTCTTCACAGCTGGAAGGAGGTGTTGGATGGTAACCCCTGTCTAAAATCCTCCCACACTGTCCACAATCTCCAGGTTACACTGAACACTTTATTGCTGCTGCGGTACTTCCTTCCTGACCCTCAGCATCCTGTCTCTCATCACCTCCTAACACCCTCAGCCTGCCTGGGGTCCCCTGGGAAGTCCCCTGCATTCATCTTTCTGCTTCCCCTCCTCGATCATATGATCATGCCGTTCCCTCTGCAGGGAAGTAATTCTGAATCCACTTGTCGGTGGACACACTCGTTCGTATTGACTATTCAAGAGTCAGATCACATATCACCTCTCACAGAAGATATCTATGTCTCCCTAAACCTAGCCTTCCCTCTCCCCATCCAAGCCCTACCCTGGAGATTTGTGCCTGTGTTCAGTGGCTTCAGTCGTGTCTGACTCTTTGTGACCCCATGGACTGTAGCCTGCCAGACTCCTCCATCCATAGGATTCTCCAGGCAAGAATACTGGAGTGAACTGCCATGCCCTCCACCAGGGGATTTTCCCAACTCAGGGACTGAACCCGAATCTCTTATGTCTCCTGCGTTGGCAGGTGAATGATTTACCACTAACGCCACCTGAGAAGCATGAGAGCCTTACTCTACTCATTCCTACACTTAAACTTTAGCCTTGCTCTCCACCCTTAACCCTCCTGCCCAAACTCAGTTGCTAAGTCATGTCCAGCTCTTTGCAACCCATTGATTGCAGCCTGCCAGGCTCCTCTATCCTTGGGATTTCCCGGGCAAGAATACTGGGGTGGGTTGCCATTTCCTTCTCCAGGGGACCTTCTCTACCCAGGGATCAAGCCCACATCTCCTGCACTGGCAGGTGAATTCTTTACCACTGAGCTGCCAGGGAAGCCCACTCTTAACCCTAGACTTAATCTTATCCAATCTATCCATAAGCCTATACCTGGTCTCACCCTGCCTACCTGAACTAAGTTTCACCTCATTTTTTTTATCTTTAACAATAAATCTTACTTCACCCTATTTACCTTCAGCACTGAATGCAGCCCTCACCCTACAGTGTGAAAGGGGAGCGGATGGATGAGTTGCTGTGGATAGATGTATATATGTTATGTATGTTTGCATATGTGGATGAATGAATACACAGAAGGATGCATGCATGGATGCATGGATAACTGAACATGCGAATGCATGGATGGATGGATAGAGGAGAGCTTAAATGATGAATGGATGAATGCATGTGTGTAGTGTGTATGTATGTATCTATTGGTGTGTGTGTGTGTGTGTGCACGTGTGTGATCTCAGTCGTGGCCGACTCTGTGACTCCACAGACTTTAACCCACCAGGCTCCTCTGTCCATGGGATTTTTTAGGCAAGAATACTGGAGTGGGCTGCCATTTTCTTCTCTAGGGGAGCTTCCCAATCCAGGGATTGAACCCACCTGCCTTGTGTCTCCTGCATTAACTGCCAGATTCTTTACCACTCAACCACCTATTTAGAAATAGGGTCTTTGAAAATATAATTAAGAATATTGAGATCAGATTATCCTGGATTTAAGGTATGTCCTAAATCCAATAACAGGTGTCCTTATAAGAGAAAGACAGAGGGATATTTAAGACACAGACACAGGGACGAGTGATGTTTTCTGAAGCCAAGGCATGCCTGAAGCCACCAAGATCTGGGAGAGACAAGGAAGCAGTCTACCCTTGGTCCTTCAGAGGGAGTGTGGGCCTGCTTCCGTCTCACTTTTGGACTTCAGGTCTTCAAGACTTTTAGAGGATGAATTTATATTGTTTAACCTACCAGTCTGTGGTCATTTGCCTGGCAGCCCTAGAGGAAAAATACTGGTACACAGAAGAGACAAGTCTCATTCATCTAGAGGCAAGAAAAGTTTATTTTCCATCTCATTTGGGTTTCAATTTACTAATGAGGGCTTGTCCTGAATAAAGCCAGCAGTAGGGATTTTTCCTTCAGTGTGTGATCTATACCTCGTTACTTTAAGAGACCAAAGAAGGGGCAGAAGTTTCTGTGTACAACTTAGTGATTTGATACTTTTGTACACTGCAAAATGATCACCACAGTAAGTGCAGTTGATGTCACCATAGAAATTTGTTACAGTATTATCGACCGTATTTTCTGTGTGTACATTGCATCTCCATGACTTATTTATTTTGTAACTAGGAGTTTACATCTCTTAATCCCCTTTACCTATTTTCCCAACCCTTTATGTGTCTTTCCTCTGGTACCACCTGTTGGTTCTCCGAATCTCTGATTGGTTCTGTTTAGGTAAGCTTGTTCATTTGTCTTTTTAGATCCCACATATAACTGAAATGTAGAGTAAAAAACATGCACTGTCCCCTTAATGTTTCAAAAGCACCTGATGATTTGAGTTGTGAAGGGGATATGGACTCACCAGGACTTGCCCTGACTTGGAACCCCTCTTCTCCACACTATTAGATGTTGTTGTTTTGTTCCCCAAGACTTGAAGTTTCATTATTGAAGTTCCCAAGAGCAGGCTGATTTTATATATGGTTCTGCCTACTCTGTACTTTCCTAGGCAATCAAAATCTGGATTATTTTAGCAGAAAAGGTATCAATATATTGCTGCTATTGTTCAGTCCCTAAGTCATGTCCGATTCTTTGCAACCCCATGGACTACAGCAATCCAGGCTCTTCTGTTCTCCACTGTGTGCTGGAGTTTGCTCAAATTCATGTCAAGTTGAGTCAGTGATGCTATCTAACCATATACATAAGATACCATTATTCTTCTCAAGCGCTCACTTTTTCTTGACTAGTCTTCTGGTTGCCACTCCTGGTAATGGATGTGTGTTTTTAGCTCTCTCTTTCATGATGGCTGTGAGGAAGCAGTGTAACCATTCTTGCCCTCCAAAGCCTCATCTTCAGTGCAAAGATAAATAATTGTATTGACTGCCTGTCCTCATGCTATGTCTTCCAGCTCTGAACATCCTCACGTGCTGCTGCTGCTGCTGCTGAGTTGCTTCAGTCATGTCCGACCCTGTGCGACCCCAGAGACAGCAGCCCACCAGGCTCCCCCGTCCCTGGGATTCTCCAGGCAAGAACACTGGAGCAGGTTGCCATTTCCTTCTCCAATGCATGACAGTGAAAAGTGAAAGTGAAGTTGCTCAGTCGTGTCCGACTCCTAGCAACCCCATGGACTGCAGCCCACCAGGCTCCTCCGTCCATGGGGTTTTCCATCCTCACCTAGCCTCCCCTAATTTTTTGTTTACGTGAAAGAAGCTTCTTCCTTCCCAGAGATTATCTTTGTGGCAGAAAAAAAAAAAACAAATAAAATTCCACTTCAAACCTACCATCATTATTGCCATGATTTATCATGATAATAATTACTCAGGTGGCTACAGGGGTTGGGGTGGGGATCACACAAGGAAGGTCCTCTTTTTCACACCTGGGGCAGCAAGCAGTGGTTAAACTATTACTGAGTTGATGATTCCCTAGAATATATTTCACTTGCGTTATTAATAATACTCATCACCTTCCTCAGCCCCTCTCCTGCTGTTGCCCCAGTGTTTGCTGCTAGGTGGGGATCAATGAGCCACAGACCATGAGAAGAAAATAAGGGTAAACGTTTGTCATAGCTAGCTGTGATAAAAAAACAGAGTTGTGGTTACAGAAGAGTGGTTTTGGCACATGAAGACAAGGTAGTCATCAGACCTTTTCTACAAATACCTCATCCCTTTCCTTCTGAGCTGTAAAAATAACTGTAAGTGGGACTTCCTTCATGGCTCAGTGGTGAAGACTCCATGCTTCCAATAAAAGGGACAGGGGTTCAATCCCTGTGGGAACTGTGATCCCACATACCACTGGCACAACCAAAAAAAATTAAATTAAAAAAAGCAAGTATAAGTTTAAAAAAAATATGTTGCTGGAAGCACAGTATATCTGGGAGTCCAAGAGTCTTTTGACTGGTGAGTTTGAACAGAAGTTTGGGGCAGCATTTCCAGGCTAGAGTATATGATTGTCCAGGTAGATGCCTCAGATCTTTGTCCTTCTATGGTGTCTGGCACTGACCCAGTCAGTGGCTCCTCGGTCCATACAGATGTATAGGGAGGACAGCATTACCGCAGGAAGGAATCTCCGTGGTGCAGGATGACATCTCTTCTGTCCAGATGTGGGGGCTATTTCTTCCTACAGCGTGACCCAGCTTATCTAAGGTCCTGGACAGAGCTCAGCAAAAGCAGGGGAGAAGAGAGAAACTACCATTTTCCAGTTTAAACTCCTTTTGTGACTATGAATCCATGGGCAAACTGATTTGTGTAGAATCAGCATCTTTATAGCTAACATGGAGATAGTAAGCTCTGATTCTCTGCAAACTTAAGATAAAGGAGTAAACGTTAAAAACTTTAAGCAACATGCAAACTTTAAATGGGTAGGCTGCCCTTGGACCTTAGCTATCTAATGGTTTTCTAAATATTCTTTTACCATGTACATTAGATTGTCATCTCTCCCCTACCTGTTTTCTTTCCAATTATAAAATGTTTCTGATGAAATAAAAAAGATAAGTCATAACTGATAAACACAGACGGCACTGAAGTATTAGTGGAAAAATTACATTTTGGCTTTTCTTAAAGAGTAGCAGTTAACAAAAGTCATTACCTTCTCCCACCCCTCAACAGATAGAATCTAAACATTCAGAAAGTGCTATTTTTATATTTAACGCTTATCAAAGTAATCTATGTACATAATTTAATGAGTCAAATGGTGCATAATCTCTGACCCCTCTCCTGTCCATTCCCAAATCCAGCTTCTCAGAGCCAAGCACTTGCATCTCATCTACATGTTTATGTCTTGATATACTTTAAAATGATATCCTTATGATGCTCTTCTAATTTTCCCTTTCCAGTATTATTCATTGACTTCCTTCCATGGAAAACATCTTGCTAGAGGTTCGGGTATTTTTCTGTAGAGACTGGGAACCACTGGGAGTAGGTCAAGTCATGAGTTCAACTGTGCTGTGCTGTGCTCATTCGCTAAGTCATATCTGACTCCTTTGCAACGCTATGGACTGTAGCCTGCCAGGATCCTCTGTCTGTGGGATTTCCCAGGCAAGAATACTGGAGTACATTGCCATTTCCTCCTCCAGGGAATCTTCGTGCCCCAGGGATTGAACCCACGTCTTCTGCATCTCCTGCATTGGCAAGTGGATTCTTTACCACTGAGTCACCTGGGAAGCCCAGGAGTTAAATAAAGCATCCGAAAGCCAGGTTAGCTCTGTGCTGGGCAGAGGGTGACAAAGTGTAGCAAGCCACTGACGGGATCCCCTTTTCAACTGCAAGGGCCCAGATGTGTTGGAGGATAGAAGGACGGCATTATTGAGAGGAGCTCTGACAGATAAAGGCTTCTTCCTTAACATAGCAGGCACAGATGAACCTGAAGAAGAGAGAAGTGGCAAAGTTTTCTTTGAGAGATGCTGAGGCTCCTCCTCTAGGCTTCCTTGGTAGCTCAGCTGGTAAAGAATCCACCTGCAATGGAGGAGACCCCAGTTTGATACCTGAGTCAGGAAGGTCCTCTGGAGAAGGCATAGGCTACCCACTCCAGTATTCTTGGGCTTCCCTGGTGGCTCAGATGGTAAAAAAAAAAAAAAAAAAATCCACCTGCAATGCAGGAGACCTGGGTTCGATCCCTAGGTTGGGAAGATCCCTTGGAAAAGGGAACAGCTAGCCCCTGCAGTATTCTGGTCTGGAGGATTCCATGAACTGTATGTTCCATGGGGTTGCAAAGAGTCAGACATGACTGAGTGCCTTTCAGTCACTAAGCTTCTCTATGACCACCCTGCATTTTTCCTTTTTCCATCTTTTTAGTAAGCCACAAGAAGGAAATAGCTGATTCTGGCTTCTGAGCTCCCAAGAGGGAAATAGTTGATTGCTAGATACAGAGTATAGTGTGGCTAGGTCACAAAGACTGGGACCCTTCCAGACGGTCATGATAAAGAGTGTCCTCTGTTATCTTGTATTTCCATCTCCTTAGTTGACTTTGTCTTGATAAGAAAGAGGTAAAATATCCACTATCTCTGTTAGAGGATTTGTTTTAAGAGGCCGATGGCACTGCTGACAGATCTCTTTGGCTGAAATCCCTCAATTTTGTTCCCAATCCTCTTGTGCATGACTGGAGCAAAGCAGAAACATCCAGGGGCTATTGCACACTGAGGTACAAGGTACCCTAGAAGATGGGAAGATACGAAAGGCAGAAAGAAGGAGGAAGATAAAGTCAGAGAAGAGAAACTGTCTACAGGTGTCAAATCCATTTCTCACATCCCATTTCATATGTATAATCCACCTATAAAGTGGACAGAGCAAATACAATAACCCCCAAGGTGCAGATGAAGAAACAGCCTAAGGAACTCTCCAGAACACATTTTAGGAACAGTGCAAGGTGCAGCAACTTAGACATACAGCCAGGTCTCTGTTCATGCTCCAACTGGCCCAGTTGCTAGATAAGGCAATGGATGTCAAGCAAACCTATCAATATGTAAGATTTAAGTATTAGTATGGTTACACTGGCCTTAGACCTTCGTTATCTGAGATCCTGGGCAAACTGCCTGATTTCTCCATATCTCCATTTCTTCAAGTATGTGTGAGAGGCGGTAAGAACTGCTTCAAGGTTTTTGATGAGTGTTTGAGGCAATGCTATCTAACATGCGTTGTTTACACAGGCCTGCATTGTCAATATATTCCGTGCATATTAACTCACGTGCAGCATGTTTGTGAAGTAGTTTCGACAATGACCACCCTCTCCATCCTACAGGTGGGGAGAGTGGTCCTCCTGTGAGACTGAGTGATGTGTCAATGCTAGCAACTCTATTAGGTAGAGGAATTGAGATTGAGCTCTGGCCAGCGTGATGTAGGTTTCTGACCTCATAGCTCCTATGCTGAACTGCCTCATATTTCTAGAACATGTATGGGGGCTGCATAAGGCTTCATATTCTCAATAAATTCTGATGTCTTTGAGAAATTCCCAGGGTTACCTGGAAGAAGATGTTAAAAATCTCCAATCAATCAATCTCCTGGATTTCTCCCTACTTTTGTCTTCACTTTCCTCCTTGAGCAGTCTAGATTATTTCAGGAATATGTTTGCCAATACCCTTTAATCCCTTAACTTCCATTTTTCACAATCATCTGTGTGAAATCCAAACTCCAGCAGATCTCAGGGATCCATCATCTTCACTCAAGAATAAAGTAATGGTGGACATGGTCCAGCAAGGAAGAATGTATTGATGATCAACTTCAAAAGCAGACTCACCCGCGCCAGGCAGCCCTCCTGGGTTTCAGGAGCCCATCAAGGTCCTGTTTTTACAACAAATAGGTCAGACTCTAACCACTTCTCTCTGTAATACACAGAACAGGGCAGAACCTCCAGCATCTCAGAGAAAAGTGGGAGAATGAGATGAGATCCCTCTCAACTTCACATGAGTACGGGACCTTCAGCTCGCCTGCATCCTGTCCTTCTGTTCTGGTAACTTCGAGGGGACACCCTCTTTCATGGAAGATTATTTCTGTCCCCATGTTCTGAGGGCCTTCCCTGCTCTCACACATTTCAAGAGCTCAGTTATTTCTTGTCTCTCTCCAGTACACTTTGCTAAATTCTTGACAACAATACTCATTCAATCGTGATCTTGCCATTTTTAGAGAGCAAAAAGAGTACTACCCTCAACCTCCTTTTAATCACTTCTCCTTTTCACTGATGTCTTATGAACAGAGACTGCTCCCGTTGAAATCCCTAAGCATCACATTTCCGTCATAACTATTCACATTCTGCTCATATCTGTGCTTCAAGATGCTCTTCCTCAGGCCATGGGGTGTTCCATCCTGTCCATGGTCTTCCTCAACCTTCCAGGGCCCATGGTTTCTGGCTTTCCTCCTCCATAGATGAGTTTCTTCTCTGCCATTACTGTCATTTAATGTTGGCATTCCTTCATCTGCCACCCCAAACGTTTATTCTGTACTTCCTTCCTAAACCAAATAAATTCAACCTCTGGCTCCAGAAGTCATTTCTAGACTGGTGACTTCCAACCTGGTGGATAAAGACAAGTTTCCTCCTCTGAGTTGTAGACCCATATATCTAGCTACCTATACATTACCTCCACTCTGAATGCTGAAAGTTCTATTAAACTCAAAATGTTTGAGACCAAATTCTTGATCTTTGTCATGCCCCATCTTAATAAGCGGTGCTAAGTTGTTTCAGTCGTGTCTGATTCTTTGCGACCCCAGGGACTGTAGCCTGCCTGGCTCCTCTGTCCACAGGATTCTCCAGGTAAGAATACTGGAGTGGATTGCCACGGCCTCATTCAGGGGATCTTCTAAACCCAGGGATCAAAACTGTGTCTTTTATGTCTCCTGCATCAGCAGGCAGGTTCTTTACCACTAGTACCACCTGAGAAGCCCCATAATAAGTGGCATCACCATTAATAAGCAATGTGGCTTGGTCCCTTAGGAGTCAATAGGCCCTCTTGTAGAGACTCATCCTCCTAGTCAACCCACGGCCAAGACAAGGCAGTTTTACCCTCTTTCTACTCTTATCACTTAAACTAAGATCCACCACAGTCTTGTTTACTCATGATGTCATCATCTCTCATCCAGACACTTTAACAATTTCTAATTCCAAACCCAATCCATGCCGCTTTCAAACAATCTCTGAAGCTTCTATAATCTTACAAAAAACAAATCTGGATTTGTTTCTCCTGTATTAAAACCTCCCAGTAAATTCTCACATCTCTATGGATAGCCATCAAAGCCTACCATCTGGTCCCCAGGCCAGGTACAGTCTAGAGCATATTATCTTCCCATCTCACTTCACAGCATCCCTGACCTCGTTGGTGGACACTACCCAGGCCATTTGTTCAGGTTGTCCTTTGCTGTGACATAAACCATTCCACATTTAGAAGAACCAGCAGCAATGTTTCATGAAACCAGAAATTCTATGGGTAGGAAATTGAGAAAGAGCCCCATGAAGATGTCTGAGACCAGGGGCTGGGGCTCAGAAGGCTGGAGGACCCCCTTCCGTGATGGCATCTTCATCATGAGCCTGGGGTCTGGGCTGGGATGGCTGAGGACAGGCTGCCAGAAAGTGCATAGCCTTGCATGTTCTAGCTTTGTGGGTCACAAAGCATCACTTCCGTCAGTTCTATTCCTTGAGGTCATCACAAAAGTCTGCTGCTGCTGCTAAGTCGCTTCAGTCGAGTCCGACTCTGTGCAACCCCATAAACGGCAGCCCATCAGGCTCCTCCGTCCCTGGGATTCTCCAGGCAAGAACACTGGAGTGGGTTGCCATTTCCTTCTCCAGTGCGTTAAAGTGAAAAGTGAAAGTGAAGTCGCTCAGTTGCAACCCCATGGACTACTCATTTTCAAAGGACATAAACCCCGTCCTTTGATGAAAGGAGATCAGATGATTTGTGGATCATATTTTAAAGCTGCTGAACTTTTCCCTTCCACTCCCCAAGGGCACCATCAAAGCTCCCTCCAGAACTGTGATAGGCTCTGCCCATTCCTTCCCTGCAGCCAGATTGATCCTCTCCATCCTAAGGATGCTGGTTCCTTCTTGGCTTTCTCCAGGAGTCTATCCCTAAGACTCCAAGCCTGATCCCCTGTCCACACCTGCTTCTCCTACCATGCCCTTCTTTGTAGCACTCAACACTACTGTCCTCTTAACCTTTATTGGTTAAGTGGTGGACATCCCCCACTAGATAATGAGCTCCTCAAAGACAGAGCCCTCAAGGAGTGAGGGAAGAAACAAAACAAGAAGGGGAGAGAGCCTGAATGCAGTCTCCCTACAATGGGTTGCAGAGCTCTTTGTATAGCATTTTGCTTCCTCTCTGTCAAAAGGGAGAGGATTCTGGCTTACGAGGCAGGAAAGGTCTGTCTTTAGAGAACTGTTTTGGTAGGTCCTCCAGGGGAGGTACAGGAGAAGAACTTTCATGCTCTATTTTCCTAATCATCCTAAATGAATGAACAGAACACGTTACAGCCCTCCCTGGTGGCCTCTGGCCTCTGCACGTGGCAGAACATGAACGTGTGGTCTTGGCACTTGCCCGAGACCATTCAGGTGCAGGCAGGAGGGCGCAGGTTGGGAAGCAACAAGAAACAGAAGTTGCAGTGACACCTGGATATTCACCTCTTTTGAGCCCTGGGGGCAGCTGGATACTTTCCAGAAAGGGAACACCTGGGTCCCCCACGGGCTAGAGGGTTTCCACACATCTTTGTTTCCTGCTGAAATATTGGACAGAACCGTCAACTGCGAGATCACTCAGACCCCACATCCGAGGTGGGGTACAGCGAGGGTGGGATGGGAATGGGCTCTGAATGAGTCACGCCACCATCCCGCACCGTGCATTATAGCTTCTCCCGCTTCTCAGGAAGATGATTTTCTTCTCTGAGGCCACTATTATCACACAGGAGAAGTCCAAACCCCCACCCCAGCAGGAGGGGTTGGATGATTTGCATAGTGAAATGTTCAGACAACAAAGGGCTCTGAACCAGGAGGTAAGCAAAAATGATGGGTTTTTTTCCTATACCTTGATTCAATTATTTACCAAGTCCAAAAACACAATATTGGGAAAAGACAGGTGAAAGGCTCAGCTTAGATTTTACATATACAGTATCAATTTCCTAGCAAGCCAGCCTTGTTTTGTATTCTCTTTCTAATTTCCTTTCTTTGCATTTTCTTTACGTTCCCTGTAGGAAGTCTGGCTACATTATACCCAGCTACAGAAATCAATGTCATAATTGTCAGTTATGAAAATGTAATAATAATAATGATTCCTTCCATTTCAGACCATTTTATAAACCACTCGGAGACATATGGCAGGATTAGATATGACCCTTGTAAGCTCCTCAGGACTCAGCACTAAGACTCTGAGCATAGAAAGGACTAAGCTGTGGTCTATTTTACTAGAAAGTAACTCAGACAAGGGCTTCCCTGGTGGCTCAAAGGTAAAGAATCTGCCTGCAAACCTGGAGACATGGGTTTGATCCTGGGGTTGGGAAGATCTGCTGGACAAAAGCATGGCAACCCACTCCAGGACTTTTGCGTGGAAAATTCCATGGACTGAAAAGACTGGGGGGCAGCGGGGCTGCAGTCCATAGCGTCTCAAAAGAGTCAGACATGACTTAGTAACTAAAACAACAGCAAGGATAACCTCAGACAATTTAATTAAAACCATTATTGTGAATTTATATATCTGGGCTGCCTTTCCTGAAAGAAAGGGTCACCTGTCGTACTTTGAAATGAATTAAATGCATCTTCTTTGAAAGTATACTTTTTTATGGAGGAAGGCAACAGCAAGCATCATATTTCCTGCATTTATATCCTGTTCCAATCCCCTCCCTCCACCCAGGGATTTGGAGCTATACTTTTCTTTTGGAAATACGACCACTGTCCCTTTAAATGATAATAAAAAACTTTCTCTCCATTTTTTCAATTTGATCTCCAGCCTCAGAGAGACTGGATCTTTGTCCCCAATCAGTGCATATTCCTCTCCGTGTAAGAATCACAGATGTTGATAGAAATAGCCATGGGGTGTGCTGAGAACCCATTTCATGTGTCAGAAGAGTTGGGTCTCTGCAAGATGAAATGTCAAAGGAAGGCAGAGATCTGTATGTGAAATGACCTTAAGAAAACCCCGACCTCGCCAAAGATGACCTTTTTCCAGCAAGAAACATTAAAACCGCAACCATATTCATGTTTCAGTTTCAAAAACAATATGTCTCTCTCCTCTACTGTTCTCGGACTTGGCATCCCATATCTTAAATAAAGATATACCCAGGTCTTATTTCTACTCGGCAGCACGGAGTTGATTTATTTCTGTCTGAACACACCCGCGGAATAAAGCTGCTCTTTTTAATTCCTCAGGAGGCCCATCCAAGGTCCATTTTATTGCTATTTTAGCTGAATGTTTTACTACTGTATCTGCATTTAATATTTCCAGTGTGGCCTCATTTTTGGAATCCCCCCCCCCAAATCCCACCAGACATCCTTGCTTTAAGTAAAATCCGTGTCTCATCAATGTGTTAATCAAACTGAAAATTCTGAGGCCCTTAAAAATGCAGCTAAGGAAAAGTGCCCACATCTGATCGCATTTGAATCTCCACGTGCTGAAGTACAAACTGACAGATCAGGGGCAGAAATTTTTTTCGTAGCAACGACAGGAAGAACATTTCTGGCTCAAAAGCTACACTGAGAAGCAAGCTTTCAAAGGGGACTTGCTTTATTCTAGCTCGTGATTTAGTTGTTTGTTTACTTTTCATCTATCTGCTTTTCAGCGCCTTGTCTTGCAAATTAAATCCACTTTTCTTTTTTTTTTTTTTTTGGATCTGCACTAATTCCATGGAACAGGGAAAGACTTCTTCCTCAATACCTAACTGCCAGGGCAAAACATAAGATTTCAAAGCACCTGTCATTGTCAGAAAGGGAAAATGGCTTTAGAGTCCTCCATGCTGTGTGTGTGTTTCCAGTTAATGGTGTCTAGGGTAATGTGACACAAATGCTCCCCACCCTCAACATGAATAGAAAACCGCTAGAATTAAAATCCTATCCAAACCAGAGCACTGACTAGAACCTATCCTGGGTTTAGGATAGGAGAAAATACGGCTGGAAGCAGCGTGTAATGGGGTGTGTTGGAATGAGGGCATCACTGTTTCTGAACTGGATGACATCAGTCTATTCACACCTCACCTTTAAGTTACAGCAACAGGGTCCGGGTCATGCATCTGTTGTGAGGATCAAATGGGATGATGTGAGAGAAATCGCTCGGGTAATGCATAGAGGAGGGTTAGCGTTAGAGGTTAAGGTCAGGGGGTCATGAAAGACCCAGCAGAAAGGGTTCTGGCTGCGGTGCCACCTCCACCATTATGTAACAGAAGATGGTAAGAAGGCAGTGGGCTGGCAAGACTGAGCGGGCATCCTGGCTCTGCAGTGTCTGGGAACTGTGTGGCCATTCTGTCATCACCAGAGAGGAATGCTGGCTCTTTTTCAAGATTAAGTTAGAAAATATTCCAGGGAAGAATTCTGACTGGTTTAGTTTCTGTCATGTGACCAATTTGTATTAAGATAAACTATTCGGAGAACTTCAGTAGAACACTGATTTGAAAGGGTCAGTGTTTCTCAGTGGATATCCTTATTCTGAGTTGACAAAGCAAAACATATACACTTCAATTCATTCTTTTTTTTGTGTTTTTAAAAATTTATTTATTTTTAATTGATGGATAATTGCTTCATAATACTGTGCTCATTTCTGCCATACATCAACATGAATCAGCCATAGTTATACACATGTCCCCTCTCTCCTGAACCTCCCTCTCCCCTCCCACCCCATCCTTATCTTGATACCACTAATATTTAAGCAACCTGCCCAAATGCCTCTATGAAGGCTTCATGGTTCTTCACAAGTCACACACAAAGTATTCTGACCATATTCAAAGCAGCCTTCTCTCTGTTGAGATTTTTATCTGGTGACAGTGTTCTCCACTCTTTCCTAAGAGCCTAGTCCACAAATGAGTCAGGGTCACATGTGGGCTTGCCTTCCTTGGTTACAAGGTCGACAGATCTTTCCATTTGTACACTGCTTTTGGAGCTTGCAATGTGATTTTGTGTCCACTATCTCATTTGATGTTTGTGCCGGAGGTAAGCAAACTGGAGATGTAGGTAAGATGTCATGGTTCACTTACTTAAGACAAGAGGCTTCGCAAAGCTTCTAAAGAGTAGAATCAGGACTGGAACTCAGGCCATTGACCTCAAAATCAAATTTTCTTTTAAAGACTTTGCCATACATGTAGGTACCCCTTGTCCCCCTAGTTTGAAAGTATGACTTTGTTGCTGATTACACATAGTCTATGATTTAAAGATGTTGCTGGATTGCTGAATGGGGCAAAGGATCTTCCTAGAATGCAGAAGGACCTGGGTTCAATTCCTGGGTTGGGAAGATCCCCTGGAGAAGGGAATGGCAACCCACTCAAGTATTCTTGCCTGGAGAATTCCATGGACAGAGAAGTCTGGTGGGCTGCAGCTCACGGGGTTGAGAAGGTCAGACACAACTGAGTGGCTAACACATTCACTGGATTGCTGAGACCGACGCCGTCTCTCAATGACCTCTATCCTCAGGAGTCTTGCTTAAGGCCCTCAAGTATGCCTGCAAAAGGAAGCCTCATGAATGCTCAATAGGCTTTTATAACGGAACACTCACTCTTTAATTCAGAATATGGACATTTTTGTAGGTACTCAGAGAAGGTATCATCAGACCATCATGTTTCTATGTTCCTGTCAAAAGCCTGCCCAAGATTTATGGAAGCTTCTTTAAGGAATGTGCTGTGTGTCCGTAACTGCTACCTCAGACATGCTCCTTCTAGACAGCTTAGTTTGGAAACCCACATATTCTGGTCCTTGCCAGAGCTTCCTAACTTTGACAAGGTTTAAATTTTATATCATCAGCTTAAATCTAATGCTACCAAGAGATAATCATAAGCATTCCCCACCTGTATGTTCAATAAATATTTATAGAGTGATTGTGTATATAACTGAATTCTATATAATAATTTTGTATAATTTCAAAATGTGATAATAATAATTTTGAAATATCTTACTACAATGGTGTCAATTCTTCAATTTCCCTGTAATTCTATCATTTTTGCTTTATGTATTTAAAAATGTATTAAATATTAAAATCAAGTCATATTATTTGTATCTTCTTGATTAATTGTCACCTATTGTGTGTGTGTGCTAAGTGGCTTCCGTGTGTCTGTCTGTGACCCCATGGACTGTGCCCCTTCAGGCTCCTCTGTCCATGGGATTCTCCAGGCAAGAACACTGGAGTGGGTTGCCATGCCCTCCTCCAGGGGATCTTCCCGACCCAGGGACTGAACTTGCGTCTCCTACATTTCATGCGTTGGCAGGTGGGTTCTTTACCACTGGCCCCACCTGGGAACTCTTTGCCACCTGTTGTCATTATAGAAAAACTACCACTATACATAATAATCATTCCTGTCTTAAATTTTATTTTTGTAATTTCAGTATGGTTACTATTTGCCTCTTATATATTTTGCTATCTTTCTATGTTGTCATATGTTAGGTATAACTTTGTAAACAACATATAAGTAATTTTTCGAGTCTTAAATATTTTACTGATTTTAATCCTTTTATATTTATTTTGATTATCCATAGCATTTATTTGATGCCTTTAGTGATAAAGCCATTTTTTGGACTCTTTATTCAGTTTTCTCAAATTTTATTTTCTAGGGATTTAACTGTAGAATTTGGCTGCTTAATTGTTTTTTTTTTCTATATTGGTTTGAAATTTATGTATGTAACTTTATTTTTGATAGTTACATCTGAAAGTTTTGCCATGTATACTAAATAAGTTTAAAGCTAATAAGTATCTTAAAACTTTTTTAAAAAGAAATATGAGAATCTCAGATATTTTGCCTTATAAAATGTATTTCTATCTACCTGAAGAATATTTTTTTAACTTACTTTAGAGTAGGATGCTGATCATAATTTTATCTGATAGCTTTGAAATATCAGAAAATAGCATTACTTTGATTTTTAATGATAGCTTTTGTGGCTGTCCAATTTTTGGTTGAAAGTTGTAGTCTCTCAAAACTCAAAAAATGTTGTTCCACTGTCTAATTTCCATTATTTCCATTGAGAAGTCTGCTCTCAGCTGGTTGATCTTTTTCTTTCCGCTTTTAGAATTCTATTTGATGTTCTGCATTTTTACAATGAGTCTAGTGCAAAGTTCTTCAGTTTAACATTGTTTAATATACAGTGCATTTTATCTTATTATTATTTCTATTCTATAACTGCTTTCAATGTTTTTCATTTTCATGCCTCTTTTTCAAATATTCTGAGAATTTCTTCTGATTTACCATTGTGATTCCAAACTGTCTGTTCATTTGTGCCCTAGTCAATGTTTAACCTATTTATGGGGTTTTGAAATTAAATAATTTTATTTATAAATAGATTAATGTTTATTTTTTTCAATCCTACATAGACACATTTGATTGAATTTTATCCTTTTCTAAGTTTGTTTTATTTTCTTAAACGTTTCACAGACATTTATTTTACATCATATGTATAACTCTGTATACATATATATGGGAGCCTCATATGATCTCCAGAGAGGGTTTTCATTTGCTTTTTCTGAGGGTCAGAGGATGTTACAGACTGGGACTACTTTTGGTTTATAAGCTTCCTGGTTCAAAGTATAGCCCTCAGGTTGAGCTCCTCCATAATACTAGACTCTAGACTCTAGACCTAGATTCTTCAAAGGAGACTTGCTAAATATTCAAGTTCCATGTTGAAATCAGGCTCAGTCATCTTTTTGTACAGTTGTTTGTTTTTAGACGCCTCTTATATTCTATCAAGCCCAGAAAAGCATGGCAATTATGTTTACCTGTTTTTCTGCTATTAATTTCTAGCTAACCCAAAATCTGGTAATATTTCAGCCATGACATTCGTCTGATCATCAACTTGCTATACTACCAGAAACACATTTGCTGGAATCATGTTTGAAGGATATTGTCTGCTCAATCATTCAGTGTTCCTGGCCCTCCAAATAATGATAATAAAAATACTAGTAATAGCAACAATTGTATACTGAGAATTTACAAGGCATCAGAGACCTTGCTAAACATAAATAGTCCTCTGAACATAGTGAGGAAACTGTATTTCTGAGAGTAAAAGTAAATAGCAAATAATGTTTGCCATAAACCTACTTTATAAAGGATTTGAGCTGAAGGAGTCTGCCATAATATTCTGCACATTTAGTACTATGCCATGATATATCTAAATTTCAAAATATAAAATTATATAAAAACTTTTATGGAAAAATTACTTTTATAATTTCACAGCTTAAAATATATTTTTGCCACCCTATGGGCTTAAAGTATATCTTTGTGACCCCATGGACTATACATCCATGGAATTCTCCAGGTCAGAATACTGGAGTGAGTAGCTGTTCCCTTCTCCAGGGAAGGATTAAACCCAGGTCTCCCAGATTGCAGGCTGAGTCTTTACCAACTGAGTCACCAGGGAAGCCCAAGAATACTGAAGTGGGCAGCCTACCCCTTCTCCAGTGGATCTTCCTGACCCAGGAATCGAACCAGGGTCTCCTGCATTGCAGGTGGATTCCTTACCAACTGAGTTACCAGGGAAGTCCTAAAATATATTAATTTACCCCAACAGACTGGTCTTAACCCTCTTTGTCAACAAGGAAAATTGCATGACTGATTGCACTTGCACTTCACTTGGAATATCAGAATGCTCTGCAACAAATTGTAAAGTCAACTGAGTCATTCTAGGTTGGAATATCATTCACATTTCCCCCTCTAGCCATAACATTCTAGCTGCACATATATTTAATTGTATATTCACTGTATTATTTTTATTGCAACCATTTAAAAATGAATAAATTATTAAAGACATGAAAATTGAACAAAATAGGTACATGGTTGCTTTATAGAAAGGGCTTAAGTTGCACGGATCTTGTTTCAAAACACATACAAGATTCTAACAGGTCAAATATCCATATCATGTACTACTTTTAGCTTTCTTTATGGGGGATGAGTTCTCTTGTAGTACTAGGCAACTTAATGACAGCAAGTGCAATCTGATAAACAGAATCCTTACAAAATGTTTTTCTCCAATTTGCTCTTCACTCAAAACAATCCTTTCTGGATCAATTTATTTCTATACATTGTGGGACTGAGGAAACAGAAACACTGAAGCTCTGTGCCTTGCCAGCACTTCAAGACTGGTTAGTGCATTAGCCAGGGTTCTCCAGAGAAATAGAACCAATTTATTATAAAGAACTGACTCATGTGTGATTATGGAAGCTAAGTCCCTGCAAGCTGGAGACCCAGGAAAGCTGATGATTTAGTTCTGAGAACCAGAGGCCAGTGGTAAAAGTGCCAGTTGAGGGCAGAAGAAGGCTGGTATTCCACTGGAACAGTCAGGCAGAGAAAGCAAATCTCCCCTTTCCTCCATGTTCTACCCCAGCTCTTGACATTGACGTAATGCCCAGCTACATTGTCTACATACATAGGGAAGGTTATCTGCTTTACTCAGACTGCCAATCTCAGCGATAATCTCTTGTGGAAGCAACCTCACAAACAGACCCAGAAATAATATTTAATTGGGGCACCAAGTGTTCCCTTTGAGTTGACACATAAAATAAACCATCAGGCCAAGCAAGTAGGAGAGACGGGAAGTGCCACCTCAGTAAACCAAAACTCCTTTCTCCTTTTTGCCTCTTATGTTATTGCAAGGAATACTGGTCATTGCTTCTGTCCCAACTCTCCAGGAGAGATAGAAAGATAGAAACAGAGAAAGAAAGGAAGGAAGGAAAGAAAGAAAGAAAGAAGGAGTGGGGAAGGAGGAAGGAAGAGAGGGTGGAAGGAAGGAGGAGAGAGGAAGAAAGAATAAAAAAGAAAGAAAGGAGAGAGAAAAAGAGAGAAGGAAATGAAGAAAGCTCTTTCATCTGCTTTCTTATTGATACTGCTTCTCTATACTTATATCCCATTTAGAGAAATCCTTTATTGTCCATTCTCCTTGAAATTTAATATTTCCTAACAGCCATTCTACTTAACCTCTCTGTGCATCAGTATCTCATCTCTAAAATGGAAATAGCTTCGTGGAAGTGTTTTGAGAAATAAACAACATAATATTTTAAATGCTGTATACTGTTCATCATACAGTAGGCTCATTTTTATTATTTTATTTTATCTAGCTTTATTGAGACATAATTGATATATATCATTGTATAAATTTAAGGTGCACAAATGTTGATTTTATATATACTGCAAAATTGTTACTACCATAATATTATTAATACTTCTATCACATCATATAATTACTCTTTCTTTTTTGTGGTGAGAACATTTAAGATATACACTCTTAGCAACTTTCAAGTATAAGCATGCATGCTAAGTTGCAAAGTCTGACTCTTTGCGATCCAAGGACTGTAGCCTGCCAGGCTCCTCTGCCCATGGGATTCTCCAGGCAAGAATACTGGAGTGGGTTGCCATTTCCTTCTCCAGGGGATCTTCCCAACCCACGGTCAAACCCATGTCTCTCACATCTCCTGCATTGGCAAACAGGTTCTTAACCACTAGTGCTACCCGGGAAGCCTACATAAGGCAGTATTATTAACCATAATCACAATGCTGTATGTCATATCTCTCCTCAGAACTTATTTGTCTTATAACTGGAAGTTTGTACTCTGACTGTCTCTCCATTTCCCTTATCCCCTGGTCTAACTACCATCCTATTCTGTTTGTATGAATTTGACAGTTCTAGAGTCCACATATAAATGATGTTACACAGTATTTGCCTTTTTCTATCTGACTTATTTCACTTAGTGTAATGAAAAAGGTTTCTACACAGAAAAAGAAGCAATCAATAAAGTGAAAAGACAGCCTATGAAATAGGGGGGAAATATTTGCAAATTATGTACCTGATGTGAAGTTGTGAAGTTGCTCAGTCATGTCCAACTCTTTGTGATCCCATGAACTGTATAGCCTGACAGGCTTCTCTGTCCATGGAATTTTCCAGGCAAGAGTACTGGAGTGGGTTGCCATTTCCTTCTCCAGGGGATCTTCCTGACCCAGGGATCAAACCCGGGTCTCCCACATTGCAAGCTGACGCTTTACTGTCTGAGCCACCAGGGAAGCCCTGACAAAGGGATTAATATTCAAAATATGTAAAGAATTTATACAACTCAATAGCAAAAAATGAAACTATCTTGTTAAAAATGGGTAGAAAGCTGAATAGACATTTCTGCAGAGAAGACATACAGGTGGCTGACAAGTACATGAAAAGGTGTTCAACATCACAACATCACAGGAAAACGCAAATTAAAGGCACAATGGATATTCCCTCACATTTAGAATGGGTATAATCAAAAAGGGGGATTCCCCCATGGCTCAGCGATGAAGAATCCACCTGCAGTTCAGGAGATGCAGGTGCAGTCCCTGAGTTAGGAAGATCCCCTAGAGGAGGGCATGGCAACCCACTCTAGTATTCTTGCCTGGAAAATCCAATGAACAGAGGAGCCTGTTGAGGTATGGTCCATAGAGTTGCAAAGAGTTGTACACGACTGAAGCGACTGAACATGCATAATCAAAGAGACAAGAGATAAGTGCTGGTGAGAATCTGAAGAAAGGAAACCATTGTATACTACTGGTGAGATTATAAATTGATACAGCCACTATTAAAAACAGTTAGAGATGCCTCAAAAAAACTAAAAATAGAAGTATTGTGTGAACCAGCAATTCCACTCCTGGGTATATACCCCAAGGAAATTAAATCAGTATCACAAAGAGATATCTGAATTCCCATGTTCATTGCAGCATTATTTACAATAGACAAGATGGAAGAACAACTTGGCTGTCCTTCCCTGGATGAATGGATAAAGCTGTGGTGTATCTATGTATATGCAATAGAATATTATTCAGTCATGAATAAGAAGGCAATCCTGTCATTATAACAACATGGAATGATCTTGAGGGCAATAGGTTGATTCTGTGGATATATATTACTTCTTCTGAAACTTTCTTTATTACTTCCCTATGACTTCTGTTAAAAAAAAAATTGCCACATACTTATTGGCTTAAAACAGCACAAACTTATCTTAAATTTGTGGAGGTCAAAGGTTCAATATGTATCTTACTAATGTAAACTTGGGATGTCAACAGGACCATACACCTTCTGGGAACTCTAGGGGGCAGATTGTTTCCTTGGCCTTTCCAGTTTCTAGAAGTTGCCAACACTCCTTGGCTCATGACCTCTTCCTTCATCTTCAAAGGCGGTATCATAATATCTTCGACTCTCTTGTTTTGCTTTTATTTGCACATCTCCTCCAATTCTGAGCCTCCTGGCCTTCCTTTTATAAAGATACTTGTGGTGACATTGAACTCATCTAGGTAATGCAAGATAATCCTCACATCTCAACATCCTTAATTTCATCACATCTACAAAGTCCTTTATTCCATGTCAGGTAACATATCCACAGTTCAAGAGGATTAGGGCGTAAAAGTTTTGGGGGTCATTTCTCTTTTGACTTCACCCCGTAAGAATGAAATGATCCCAGAGATTCATTTGGAGCCAAGTCTCCAGACAGAACTGTACTGGACCCAATGCAGAGAAGATGATGGGGCGAAGAGTGATCCTGTTATCAGGCTTTGTAGGCAGTTCAGAACGGCTCTTACATCCTAAACCTACATTTCCTCCAAAGGCACAGGGAATGAGTTTGGGATAACTTTGTTCATCTTTTGGAGAAGGCGATGGCATCCCACTCCAGTACTCTTGCCTGGAAAATCCCACGGACGGAGGAGCCTGGTAGGCTGCAGTCCATGGGGTCGTGAAGAGTCGGAGACGACTGAGCGACTTCCCTTTCCCTTGTTCATATTTAATGCAAACATGATAGAACAGCAATTGTTCTTACTCCTTATTCATAAACAAAGGTCACCTATGGCTAACCCTGAATAAAATTTTCCTGATCCCTTTTTTTCAGGGCCTTAAGGCTCAATTGCATATTATCATGCATCTATATTTATTTGTGTTTAATCGTAGTGCTTGTCATTTTCTGAAATGATCTGGTTTTTGTTTGCTTTCTAAATTGTCTGCCTCCTTTCAGCCATTGCCTAATTCAACAAATATGCACTGAATGAAGAGATGGTGGATGGATGGATGGATGGATGGAAGGATGGGTGGGTGGATGGATGGGAGAGTGGGTGGATAAGCAGATGGATGGATGAATGGCTGGGTGAGTGAGTGGGTGGGTGGATGGGTAGATGGGTGGATGGATGGATGTCTAGATATGTTATATCCATGACCTTATATCCAGAACCATGCATATTACTAGTATCTTATGTTGCAAGAGATGTGGGGCCTGGAACCTTCACAACATGAGATGGTTGGATGGCATCACTGACTCAATGGACACAAGTTTGAGCAAACTGCAGGAAATAGTGAAGGGCAGGGAAGCCTGGCATGCTGCAGTTTATGGGAGGGCAAAGAGCTGGACATCACTCAGTGAATGAACAGTAATAACATGGCAACATATGTGATTGTTGCTGCACTCAGTTGCTCAGTTGTGTCCAGTTATGTCCAACTCTTTGTGACCCCATGTACTGTGCATGGCTAGGCTCCTCTGTCAATAGAATATTCCAGGCAAGAATGCTGGAGTGGGTTGCCATTTCCTTCTCCAGGGGATCTTCCCAATCCAGGGAATGAATCTGCATCTCCAGTGTCTCCTGCATCGGCAGGCAGATTCTTTACCACTGAGCCACATGGGAAGCCCAAAAGACATGAGATAAGCTACAGAGAGAAGCTGAATTTAAACGCCATCACATATACCCTCATGAGAGAAGGCAGAGTGAGTCTTAACACATAAGAGGAAAGGCTGTGACCACAGAGGAAAAGGATTGATACAATTCTAAGCCAAGGATGCCAGGAGCCACCAGAAACTGCAAGAGTCCAGGAAGGATCCTCCTCTGGAGACTGGAGGGTGCTCTGCCCACCAACACCTTGATTTCAGATTCCTGGCCTGCAGAACTGTGAAAAAAATAATTTCTATTGTTTTAAGCCTCCAGTTTGCAGTAATTTGTTACAGCAGCCAGAAGAAACTAATACATTTCAAGATTCCTCTGACTTTAAGTAACCTGGTGAATTTAGAATAGGTCTGGGTAGATGGGGAGAAGGAGGAGTCAAGAGCATGCACACATTATTTCCAGACAGAGGCAGGGGCTGGATGGAAGGACTTGGAGGGGATCTGTGTCCCTTCTTACCTTCCCCTCTAGACCAGGGAGGAGGCCTGGCACACTGCTGTTCTCCTCTTCCTCCCATGAATTGAAATGACTTGCTCAGCCCTGAACTTATATGCTGTGTAACTCCAAAATATCTCCCTTACTTCTCTGATTTTATCCTCCAAAACCAGTGAGATCAAAATAAAGTTCTGTTCTTTCTGACCAATAGCTATCTGTGTTACCTTGCACTCTCTCTCTCTTTCCCTCGGCCTTTTTTTTTCCTCTCTCTCTCTCTTTTGCAAAATTTACACACTGTCAAATTATTGACACAATGTCAATAGCCATTTTAAGGTGTACATTTCAATGACATTTAGCACAATCATAATGTTATGTAACCATCAACTCTATCTATTCCAAAATATTTTCACCACCATGTAAAAACTTCATGCCATTAAGACGTCAGTCCCTAGTTCTCTCCTCCCACCAGTCCCTGACAACCATTAGTATGCTTCTGTATAAATTTACCTATTCTGTAGATTTCATATAAACAGCATCTTATAGCTAAAAAAAAAATGAATAGGTCTGGGTTTTTTAAATTAAAAATTACACATTTTAACATAGAAGTGTACAAAGAGACATGTTTACTAAGAATTACAAACATAATTTTAAGCATTTGAAAAAGTTTTTGTATAAAGTACATATATAAGTACCTATTTCTGAGGTCTATGCTTTTCCTTAAAATGAATTACAATGTGTTAGCAGAGTATGTTCTTCAAAATGAGATAAATGACTTCTGTGAAAGTCATCCTCAAGGCTGATGTGTCTCTGTCTCAGGCATATGTCCCACAAATTATTTAGATTCAGAGTTACTTTTTTAGTGAGTGGGATATTACTATTTATTGAGAGGGCCATATTACATCCCAGGGAACTCAGGGTATTTTATGGAGAAACACTTCCCAAAGGACCCCAGATAAAGACTACAGATACTCAACTCCCAAAACTGAAGCAAAAGTAGGGGATTAAGCTCTCGGTAGGGAGCATGTGACCAGCTCTATCTGCTTGGAATTTAATGCACCATCAACCTTAATATGATGAGACGTCACAGGATAGGTGGCAGATTTTGCAAGGAAATTAGGCAGCTGCAGACATGGGAGTTTGAGTTCCCTTGAAGTTCTACTCAGGGGAATTACCTAAATGTATAAAACTCAAAGCCAACCTCCAGCTTCCTTTATTCTACTAATTTGAAACAGTGGAGAGAATTCAGTTCACCCACAGAACAGAAGCCCTGCCTCCTAGTGGACTGGATAAAATGAATGATCCCCCTGAATAAATAAAACCTAACCTGCTTTGGAAGGCTTGGTCCGAAAGGAACTTCAGAGAATTCCTCAAATATTTACCA
Organism: Bos javanicus; assembly: GCF_032452875.1. NCBI lineage: Eukaryota > Metazoa > Chordata > Mammalia > Artiodactyla > Bovidae > Bos > Bos javanicus. Next base: position 62,272,962 of record NC_083888.1, on the reverse strand, counting down.
AGTGCTAGAAGTCACAAGGAACTTATAGAATGGTGATGACAAAGATGTAAAGATAACAGTGGTGGTAATGATGGAATGGTGATAATGAGGGGGACTATGGTGGTGCTGATGATATAAAATTATGAAGATGATGATGGCAGCAATGTAAAGAAGAGGGAGATGACTTTTGGTGGTGATTAAAGATGATGGCTGCTGCTGCTGCTGCTAAGTCACTTCAGTCGTGTCTGACTCTGTGTGACCCCAGAGACGGTAGTGCACCAGGCTCCCCCGTCCCTAGGATTTTCAAGGCAAGAACACTGGAGTGGGTTGCCATTTCCTTCTCCAGTGCATGAAAGTGAAAAGTGAAAGTGAAGTCGCTCAGTCATGTCCGACTCTTAGGGACCCCATGGACTGCAGCCTACCAGGCTCCTCCATCCATGGGATTTTCCAGGCAAGAGTACTGGAGTGAATTGCCATTGTGTTCTCCGAAAGGTGATGGAGATGAATCCTAAAATTCAATTGCTTGTGATGATGGGGTTTTATTAGGTCTTTGGTTCAGTTGAGACAAACCTAACCTGAATTATGTCCAACTTACAAACTGATGATTTTATCCAATAAAATATATAGCAAATGCCAGGAAAATTCTAGGTATTACCCTAAGCCTCCAGAGCAAATTTTAATAAAATATTGTCTCAAGGAATTCACAATCTGGGAGTAAATACATAAGAGTAACATGGAATTATTCCAAAGTTTAGGAAGTCCTTCCATGCCCTGACAGAGGGTCAAGACTTAGTAGAGACCTGTGAAGAACACTTAAGTGAGCCTGTGTGTTGAAGGGAGTCTATGGGGAGGAGGTGCCATATGCCCTCTGCTCCAGATGACTAGGAAGAACTACCCTTGCCATAGGAAAGAGAAAGTGAGGCATGGGTTGGAAAAATAATACGCTCTAGTCTATTCCTTTGAGTGGAGGCTCCCCAGATGGCTCAGCCGTAAAGAATCCACCTGCTGATGCAGGAGACACAGGAGCCGCGAGTTCGATCCCTGGGTCAGGAAAATCCCCTGGAGGAGAAAATGGCAACCCACTCAAGGAGAAAATGGCAACCCATTCTTACCTGGAGAATCCTAAGCAGAGTGGGCCTGGTGGGTTATAGTCCATGGGTCACAAAGAGTCTGACATGACTGGACAATTGACCATGATGGGCAGTAGAATAGCAGGATAGGAATGAGGGGTGTGTGTGTGTATGTGTGTGTGTGGAGAATGGAGGAGAAGATGCTGAAAACTTAAAATAATTTAAAAGGTTTATATGTGGTAAGGGCTGCTCAAACATGAGAACTTACACAGGACTGGGCAAACAGACTCTTGGAGGGCACAAACAAAATCTTGTGCTCACCAAGATCCAGGAGAAAAGAGCAGTGTCCACACAAGAGACTGACCCAGACTTGCCTGTGAGTGTCCAGGAGACTCCAGTGGAAGCATGGGTTGGGGTGGTCTGCTCAAGGGTCGGGGGCACTGAGTATAGCAGTGCCTGCATGGGACCTTTTGAAGGAGGTCACCATTATCCTCATTACCTCCACCATAGTTTGGCTTCAGGTCAAACAACAGGGAGGGAGCACAGCCCAGAAAATTGTATTAAAGATTTACTGAGTATGGACCCACCCATCAGAACAGGACCCAGTTTCCCCCTCAATCAGTCTCTCCCAACAGGAAGCTTCCATAAGCCTCTTATCCTTATCTATCAGAGGGCAGACAGAATGAAAACCACAATCACAGAAAACTAACCAACCTGATCACACGGACCACAGCCTCATCTAATTCATTGAAACTATGAGCCATGCCATGTAGGGCCACCCAAGACAGGTGGCTCATGGTGGAGAGTTCTGACAAAACATGGTCCACTGGAGAAGGGAATGTCAAATCACTTCAGTATTCTTTCCTTGAGAATCCCATAAACAATATGAAAAAAACAAGAAGATATGACATTGAAAGATGAACTCCCCAGGTTGGTAGGTGCCCAACATGCTACTGGGGATCAGTGGAGAACCAACTCCAGAAAGAATGAAGAGACAGAGCCAAAGCAAAAACATGGATGTGACTGGTGATAGAAGTAAAGACCGATGCTATTAAGAGCAATACTGCATAGGAACCTGGAATATTAGGTCCAGGAATCAAGTAAACTGGAAGTAGACAAATAGGAGATGACAAGAGTGAATATTGACATTTTAGGAACCAATGAACTAAGATGGACTGGAATGGGTGAATTTAACTTGAATGACCACTGTATCTACTACCGTTGGCAAGAATCCCTTAGAAGAAATGGAGTAGCCATCATAGTCAACAAAAGGGTCCAAAATGCAGTACTTGGATGTAGTCTCAAAAATGACAGAATGATCTCTGTTCATTTCCAAGGCAAACCATTCAATATCATAGTAATCCAAGTCTATGCCCTGACAAGTAATGCAGAAGACGGTGAAGTTGAATGGTTATATGAAGCCTACAAGACCTTCTAGAACTAACACCCCCAAAAGATGTCCTTTTTACTATAGGGGACTGGAATGCAAAAGTAGAAAGTCAAGAGATACTTGGAGTAATGGGCAAATTTGGCCTTGGAGTACAGAATGAAGCAGGTCAAAGACTAACAGAGTTATGCCAAGAGAATGCACTGGGCATAGCAAACACCCTCTTCCAACAACACAAGAGATGACTCACATGGACATCACCAGATGGTCAACACCAAAATCATGTTGATTATATTCTTTGCAGCCAAAGATGGAGCAGCTCTATACTGTCAGCAAAAATAAAACTGGGAGCTGACTGTGGCACAGATCATGAACTCCTTACTGCCCAATTCAGACTTAAATTGAAGAAATTAGGGGAAACCACTAGCCTGTTCAGGTATGACCTAAATCAAATCCCTTACAATTATACAGTGGGAGTGAGAAATAGATTCAAGGGTTTAGATCTGATAGACAGAGTGCCTGAAGAACTATAGACGGAAGTTCATGACACTATACAGGAGGCAGTGATCAAGACCATCTCCAAGTAAAAGAAATGCAAAAAGACAACATGGTTGTCTGAGGAGGCCTTACAAATAGCTGAGAAAAGAAGAGAAGTGAAAGGCAAAGGAGAAAAAGATAAATATACCCATTTGAATGCAGAGTTCCAAAGAATAGCAAGGAGAGATAAGAAACCTTTCCTCAGGGATCAGTGCAAAGAAATAGAGGAAAATAATAGAATGGGAAAGACTAGAGATCTCTTCATGAAAATTAAAGATGCCAAGGGAATATTTCATGCAAAAATGGGCACAATAAAGGATAGAAACAGTATGGGCCTAACAGAAGCAGAAGATATTAAGAAGAGGTGGCAAGAATAAACAGAAGAACTACACAAAAAAGATCTTTGTGACTCAGATAACCAAGATGGTGTGATCACTCACCTTGAGCCAGATATCCTGAAATGTGAAGTCAAGTGGGACTTAGGAAGCATCCCTACAAACAAAGCTAGTGGAGACAATGGAATTCCAGTTGACCTATCTCAAATCCTAAAAGATGATGCTGTGAAAGTGCTGCACTCAATATGCCAGCAAATTTGGAAAACTCAGCAGTGGCCATAGGACTGGAAAAAGTCAGTGTTCATTCCAATCCCAAAGAAAAGCAATGCCAAAAAATGTTCAAACTACTGCACAATTGCACTCATCCCACACGCTAGCAAAGTAATGCTCAAAATCCTCCAAGCCATGCTTCAACAGTATGTGAACCATGAACTTTCAAGCTGGATTCAGAAAAGACAGAGGAATCAGAGATCAAATTGCCAACATCCACAGGATCATCAAAAAAGCACGAGAGCTCCAGAAAAACATCTATTTCTCCTTTACTGACTATGCCAAAGCCTTTGATTGTGTGGATCTCAACAAACTGTGGGAAATTCTTCAAGAAATGGGAATACCATACCACCTTACCTGCCTCCTGAGAAATCTGGATGCAGGTCAATAAGAAATAGTTAGAACTGGACATGGATCAACAGACTGGTTCCAAATCAGGAAAGGAGTACATAAAGGCTGTATATTGTCACCCTGCTTATTTAACTTACATGCAGAGTACATCAGGAGAAATGCTGGACTGGATGAAGCACAAGCTTGAATCATGATTTCCGGGAGAAATATCAATAACCTCAGATATGCAGATGAAACCACCCTTTTGGCAGAAAGGGAAGAAGAGCTAAAGAGCCTCTTGAAGAAAATGAAAGAAGAGAGTTAAAAAGTTGGCTTAAAACTCAACATACAGAAAACTAAGATCATGGCATCTGGTCCCATCACTTCATGGCAAATAGATGGGGAAACAATGGAAACAGTGACAGACTTTATTTTGGGGGGGCTCTCAAATCACTGCAGATGGTGACCGCAGCCATGAAATTAAAAGACACTTGTTCCTTAGAAGAAAAGCTATGACCGACCTAGAGAGTATATTAAAAAGCAGAGATATTACTTTGACAACAAAGGTCCATTTAGCCAAATCTATGGTTTTTCCAGTATTCATGTGTAGATGTGAGAGTTGGACTATAAAGAAAGCTGAGCACCAAAGAATTAATGCTTTTAAACTGGGGTATTGGAGAAGACTCGAGAGTCCCTTAGATTGCAAGGAGATCCAACCAGTCAATCCTTAATGAAGTCAGTTCTGAATATTCATTGGAAGGACTGATGCTGAAACTCCAATATTTTGGCCACCTAATATGACAAAATGATTCATCAGGTTGGGGAACACATGTATACCTGTGGCAGATTCATTTTGATACATGGCAAAACCAATACAATATTGTAAAGTTAAATAAAATAAAATTTAAAAAAATTAAATTAAATAAAGCCTAAAATAAAAAAAAAAGACCCTGATGCTGGGAAAGATTGAAGGCAGGAGGAGAAGGGGATGACAGAGGTGAGAGGGTGTGATGGCATCATTGACTCAATGGACATGAATTTAAGCAAGCTCCAGGAGTTGGTGATGGACAGGGAAGCCTGGTGTGCTTCAGACCATGGGGTCACAAAGAGTTGGACACAACTGAGTGACTTTCATTTTCATTTTCTGTGAAGTCTAGTCTGCATCTCCAGGTTGGGCTGCAGTTCCATAAATTTCTTCTGCATTCTTGCTGCCCAGCGAGATTATTTGGACAGAGAGAAACTGGGTAGATGGGGACATGTTCCCTGGACTCTGCTCACCTGTCTTCCTGCTGGAGAAGCAGCTCTCTGACCCAACCCACAGCCTTCCAGCTGCCCCCCTCCATCACCACCAACCCCCCGCCATTGGAACAGTTATGTCCTCTTCCTAGATAGTTCTGGTTAGTGCCCTTTCCTTGTCTGGTCTTTGCACAGATGTAGCCTCTCAGTGAAGCATCCTCAAGCACCCCACCCTGACACACATCTGGCTCTTTGTACCCCTAACAGGCTTTATTTTTCTTCAAGGGACTCTCACCATCTAAATAGTGACGCATCATACTTTTGCAGTTGACTGCTGCTAGCTTCAACACCACATTGCTAGCACCCACAACAGTGGATTTCACCTCAGTTCAGTTCAGTCGCTCAGTTTTGTCCGACTCTGCGACCCCATGAACCGCAGCACGCCAAGCCTCCCTGTCCATCACCAACTCCCGGAGTCCACCCAAACCCATGTCCATTGAGTCAGTGGTGCCATCCAGCCATCTCATCCTCTGTCGTCCCCTTCTCCTCCTGCCCTCAATCTTTCCCAGCATCAAGGTCTTTTCACATGAGTCAGCTCTTCACATCATGTGGCCAAAGTATTGGAGTTTTAGCTTCAACATCAGTCCTTCCAATGAACACCCAGGACTGATCTCCTTTAGGATGGACTCCATTGAAAACTCTCACCCAGGAGGCCAAACATGCAGGTGATTTTAATAACTAACAACCCAACTAACTCTGATAGATAGAAAATCAACCTGAGTTATCCCTCTGACAGCTGCCCTCGACAGTCTGACAATTACCTACAACGACATAGACCTGAATCTCTCTTTTCGTCACTATAAAAGCACTATTCAGTGAATCCTGTTCCCTTCAGAGGGGGATCAATTTCCCTGGCATTGTCCTGTGAGAACACAGTGGAGTCCGGTTATCCTAAACCAGAATGGCTCCAAAAGTCTGTGTGTTGCCAATTGCAAGAGCAAGTTTCAAATTTATGCAACATCAAATTCTGATGTGATGCTTGTAATGAATAATAACTCCCGGGTCCCCAGTTGGGAGGTTTCTTATGCCAGAGGCCTCAGGAGAGGCACGGGAACTCGTATTTTAAAACCATCCCTCAATGGTTTTAAGCGTTTAGTCCAGGGTTGAGGCTTTGAGAACCCAGACTCCACCCGCTGCTTGTCTATTAAAAGAGCAGACAAGAGTAGGACTTGGGTCCCTGTTCAACACAGGTAGCCATTTGTGGTTTTCTCTGTATGTGACAGAGAGGAGGGAAAGGGCAAAATGAACAGGGAAGGAGGAATTGACTGGGGGATTTTATTATTTTATTCCTCCCCACCCCCCGGGTATTTATAGCTCAAATGATGCTCCAAAGAGACCCCTTGACTCTAAACTCATAAAATGCCTACTTGGGAGTCAGGCTGTAATTTACTTTTCTAAAGATGCCTCAATTATATCCAAGGAAAAGCCTGGTTACATTTTTAAAACTCAGGAGCAGCAGCTTTTAAATTTATTCAGACTAATGAGCACGTATAAATTTGGCGAATGCTAATTCACGGGAGTCGGCTGTGGCAATGGGAGAAACACAGCAAGAGTGTCACTGCTGGAGAACAAAGTGAGTGGGTGATGTGAGTGACAGTAAAGATTTCTTTTAACATCACTAAAAGGCGGCTGAAGTGACAGGTGAGAGGACAGTCGCAGAATTCTGCAGCACTCGGAGAATTTGTGTACTATCAAGAAGGGACGCATTGACTTGATACCAGCTTAATAAGTTCAGCAGAGAATAAGAGCAGGGGGCTTGGGGAGCGGATTTGATGGCGAAAGGGCTTCCACCCCGCTTGCTTCCTCCGGAGGCAGAGGACGCTGATCACACAGCCTGGAGGGTGCAACTCATCATTGGACTGCAGACCTCCACCGCCCCACCCCTTGCAGGTTTCACAGGAATCAGCCACATGGTTTTAATCTGTTCCCATCGCTTTCTGCAATGAATTTAGCATCCTCTGGAGACAGCTTCCACTTCAGATCTTCTCAAAGGGAAAGAAATCCTAAATCAAACCCCACCGGTGTACACCTGGATTTCGAGAGTCACTCCCCAATCAAATGTGCAGGTTTCTGAAGTCGGAAACCTCCAGCTCAGGGAGAAGTCAGTGGGAAGCCAAACTTTGAAACCTTAATAAGAGTGGCTTTGTGACCCACTGTTGTGCTTTCTGGGAGCGGTGGTGTCTGAGTGGAGCACAAACTCCAAAGCAGCTCAGATCTCCTTACTGATTTCTTTCTGAGAGAGGTGGGCACCTGCTCCCACCTGTGTGTTCTTCATGTTTATATGGACCTAGGGACCACCCCAAGCTGAGTGCACCCCTGCCTACCTCTTCAGCCTTTGCCCCACCATCTTCTGTCCACACGCCTGCTGAGTGTCAGCTGTATGCACTTCGATACCATGGATCGGATTGGCCAATTTTCATAAGATGTTATGGAAATCCAGAACAGCCTTTTTTGCCAGTCCCATATTTTCGGCTGAATTGTTTTCCTTCAAAATCCATAGTTTGACACCCTGACCTTCAATATGACTATATTTGGAGGCAAGACCTTAAAAGTAATTTAGGTGAAATGCTGTCGTAATGGAGGATCTAGTGAGACCAGTGTCCTTAGAAGACGAGGAAGATACCAGGGCACCCCGCTCTCTGCAAACACAAGGAAAGAAACTTGTGAGGATGTAGGAATAATGTCTGAAAGCCAGAAGAGTTCTCACCAGAAACTGATCCTGCTGGCATCCTGATTGTCAACTTCCGGCTCACAAAACTGTGAGAAAATAAATGCCGTTTAAGGTTCTCAGACTAGGGTACTTGATGACAATAGCTCCAGCCGACTAGTACACTATTCTGTGGAAGATGCCGTGCTTTAAGCGGGATGTCTATTGTCTCTCTGGAATGCCTTCTCATATTACCCATCTGATGATCAAATGATCCTCAGCTCACATACCTGGCTGGTCCTGCTGGATTTTCCTAGATTGGAGAGGGTGCCCCGGTTCTGTGTTCACTTAGCTTTCCATACCCTTTCTCTTGTAAAGTTGAGCACAGTCTTGAAAATATGGTTTTATCTGACTTTTCTCACAGCTAATCTCTAAATACTTAGAGACCATTGGCTTAGATTTACATCGTGGTGTGTGCAGGACAGAGTGTCTATATTGAATCTCTTTACAGCTTGTAGAGTAAATTGATGAATTAAAAGATGAAATGGATAGATAAACAACTGGATGGACAGAAGCAGATGAGTGGAAGGTGGGATGGATACATGCATGGATATATGTATGGAAAGACAGGTGATTGAGTGCCTGGCTGGCTGACTACACAGATGGAGGTTTAATATTTTTCCTAGTCTCGAGCTCCCCATGGTGCAGAGGACAGGGTAAGGTTGAGGCTGGGAGGCCAGAGTGTTGTTCCTCAATGCATATTGTTCTTTTCATCAAACCTTTGTATTGAAAACTTCCCTTACTTGTTCCCTCACCATTCAGGGCACTGGCTGCTGAATCTCTGCTTTATTGGATGGATGGTCCTAAATCTTTGCTTACAAGCCGACTGGACTCTTTCTTTATATGGTACACTGTCACATCCCATGGAGGAGCTGATTTCATTTCAAAGCAGAATCTGCTGAATAATGTGGTATAATAATAACTACGGACCAGGCATTTTGACAGACTACCATCTCATTTAATCCTCACAAATAAATTCCTGAAAGTTGATATCATTAACCTCGTGTTATGGCTGAAAACCAAGAGGCTCAGCCAACTGAGAGCAAAGACAGGATTCAAAGTGCATCTCTACAGCACCAGTCCAAAACCACAAGACGGATGGGCAGCCCTGCTGCCCTGTGTCTTCTTGAAAGATGGACACCCAGTGCTATCTGGAATTGCACCTGCATTTTCTGCAAGAAGAATTAGGCTGGGAGACATATTTCTCTTTGCAATAATTTTACTGGGGGAAATTTCCGACTGTGCTGAAAGCTGACCTCTTGGACAAACACACTGTCATAAAAATGTGCTATTTGCTACGAGTGCATTGGGAGTTTTAAATCATCAAACTAAAGTACCCCAGGCTCTGACAGTAAAATTTTCATTCAAAGAAGGACTCAGCTTCACAACATAATAAATTATATATGACGGGGACATATAAAACATTTAAAGATATACAGAATTTCTCTGCATTTGTGTTCAGTGGAAGAGTTCAGTGCTTGAAGTACTTTTTTATGTCAATCCTGCCTATTCATAAGAAGAAAAGACACTCATCTTTCCTCCCCCCTAAAATGAGCAGCAACAAAACAAGTTGCCTATCGCCTGTGTCCTGAAGTTGAGATTTGATGTTTTATTTTTATTTTCTTTTTTTTTTCCAAGCGTGTGTCAGAATGAAACCATGCCATGGTGGATAGCAAGTAGTTAGAGACACTGTAAGCAGAGCCTTGGGTGACCTCTGAAACCAGAATAATTAAACATAAACAGCACAAACCCATACCAGGCAGACTTGAGCAAACTATCCAAGATAGATCAAGGTGAAGTTTGGGGTGACATTGGTAAAGAGTGGAGTTTATACAAACAAAGCTGTGATTACTGGAACCACTTTTTTAAATGTACTGAATTTAGGGAGACACCCTGTTGTTCAGTTGCTCGGTTGTGTCCGACTCTTTGTGACCCCAAGGACTACAGCATGCCAGGCTTCCCTGTCCTTCACCATCTCCTGGAGTTTGCTCAAACTCATGTCCATTGAGTTAGTGATGCCATCCAACCATCTCATCCTCTGTCACCTCCTTCTTCTCCTGCCCTCAATCTTTCCCAGCATCAGGGTCTTTTCCAATGAGTTGGCTCTCAACATCAACTGACCGAAGTATTGGAGCTTCTGCTTCAGCATTAGATCTTCCACATAGTAAAATAGTTGAAGCAAGAAATTCCTAGACAGAGGTTTACAAGCCCAGTCCTAGAACATGTTAGCTACTAAATATGTGATATAGTTCTTTGCCTTTCTGGACTGAAAGACGATCTTTGTGTAATGCTAACACACAACTGTGCATTAGTCAGCAATTATTACATTAATGCTGTATAACCAGCTGCTGCTGTGCTGCTAAGTCGCTTCAGTCATGTCCAACTCTGTGGGACCTCATAGACAGCAGCCCACCAGGCTCCCCTGTCCCTGGGATTCTCCAGGCAAGAACACTGGAGTGGGTTGCTATTGCTTTCTCTAATGCAGGAAAGTGAAAAGTGAAAGTGAAGTCGCTGAGTCTTGTCCGACTCTCAGCGACCCCATGGACTGTGGCCCACCAGGCTCCTCCATCCATGGGATTTTCCAGGCAAGAGTACTGGAGTGGGGTGCCATTGCCTTCTCCGTATAACCAGCTAACTACACCCAAAATCAATGGCTTATAGCTTAAAGCCATATATGGGTGGCTCTCTCACATATGGGTCCATAGGTCATCTGTAGTTTGTCTGAACTAGATGAACCTTGGCTGAGCAGCTCTGATTCCAGATGCTGGTCAGCTGACTTGCACCCAGACTAACCATCAGAGCCAACTTCTCCTGCTTCCTCCTTCTCTTTAGACTGGGGCTGTTTGAAGCATGCTCTACTCATGGCAAATGGCAGGAATCCCAGAGCGTCAACAAAAACAGACACTGTCTCTTGAGGTCCTGGTTTGGAACTGACTCTCTCTCCTTCCACCATGTTGCACTGGCCCAAACAAGTCACATGGCTGAGTGAGAGATCAGTAGGGCAGGGAAATTCCACTTTGGTAGGTGGGTCTGTAAAGTCATGTGACCAAAGTCATGTGACCAAAGTCATGAATATATAATTGAAATCTAGGAAGATTGTGAAGAACTGCAAATAATCATTTTTCTCTATTTCCCCGGGATTTGATCTCTGCCCTTGGTCTTAAGCTGCTGTGAAACTTGGAGGAAATTATTTCTCTCTCCCAGTCCAGTGGTAACCGAAGGTCCCAGATCAACAGGATCAGCCTCATTTTGGAATTTGTTAGACTTGCGCACTCTCATGCCCCACCTGGACCTACTGAATAACAAACCAAAGCTCAGTGAAAGTAAGCCGCCTAAGCACACACAACACTAAGTCATGGTCTGACCTCAAAGCCTCTTTCCTTTTCTCGTATTTCCCTATCAACCCGGAAGAGGGAAGGGGGAACCAGTGAGTGGAATTGATTAGAAGTATCTTTTAAGCGAAAATGAAAGTTAAAAGTATTTCCCAAGGATACAGACAGATTCGTTCATGTGCCTCTCACCTCTTGCCAAGCCCACATTCCAGGGAAGGCATTCGATTAATCACTATTTGTGCAGAAACTTGATCCAAAGCCTCAGGTCACTTCACTGTGACTGAGTCTATTTTTGTTTTCTGAAATCCCAAGAGTTTTACCAGTGACTTCCAGACCTGCCTAGCCTTGGAAAGGGAGTGGGAGGTCCCCTCACAGGTAAAAACCTCTTGTCTTCAACTACAGATTGAGCCTGAGGGGCCTCCCACAGCCAGAACACAGCCCCTGGAAATCCTGGTGAGCGCTGAAAATATGCAGGGCACAGGCAGCCTTGTGAACTGGTCAGAGATCCTCGTGTGATTACACAGGAGCCCTGTGGATGGGGAGGGTCAGGGCTCATCACACCAAAGCCAGGGAAGGGGCCCGGACTAAGGGCCAAGAGTGGTTCTGGTACAAACTCTGGCCCTCCTGAGCTCTGTGATGTTAGACAATGTTCCTGGGCTTCAGACGGCTCTTTCACCAATGTCTGGGATTTGTATATTACATTATATTATTTATTATATCACATTATCATGTTAATATAGATATATGGTAGGACTTCCCAAGTGACTCAGTCGTAGAGAATCTGCCTGCCACTGCAGGAGATGCTAGTTCGATCCCTGGGTTGGGGAAGATCCCCTGGAGGAGGAAATGGCAACCCACACCAGCATTCTTGTCTGGAACATCCCATGGATAGAGGAGCCTGGCGAGCTACAGTCTGAGAGGATCTGGGGTCAGAGGTTGTTGCATGTGAGTTTCAGGTTCCAGTTCAGCAACTGGGAACCCTCAGGCAAGTCTCATAAGCTGTTCGAGACTTTCCTAACCCGTATAAGGAGGATATTACTCCCTGTCTCGTCGTCTCACTGGGAGATTGTGACAAAGCTTGCAAAGCACCTGACTGTCAGTTGATCCCCAATACATGATGATTTGTTAATGAGCAGCTCTGCTTTCCTGGAGAGAGAACCAATTACACTGAAGATGGCAGGGAAGGATCACACAACCTTGTTTTGACACTCAAAACTGAAGACTCACCCTTTTCTCCATTTCTTGGATTGCCCAGTTGCTGGGAAGGTGGGGTGGGTGTCTGCTGAAGGTATCCTGTGCTGCACGATTCCAGGAAGGACAAGAGGCTGAAGCCTGTAGGTCTGTACACAGCCCTCCATGCACTCACACTCTCGCACTTCAGCATCCTCAGCCACCCAGCATCCCACAGCTGAAACCCCAAGCAGCAGACTCCACCAACAAGCCCCATGGATCTGACAAAGCTTGTCTCCAATGACGTTTGCTCTCTGCTCATTCACTTGATAAACATTTAATGTTCATGCATTGTCTCCTCACTGGCAGTCTCTCAATTCTCCAAACAGCATACTGGCTTGCTTTTCAACCTTCCCATAGTGTTTGTCACGTACGCTTACAAAGGTGTTCACTTGAGGCATTCAGTTCTACTTGGCTGGTATACAGTGATGTGTGTGTGCTTAGTCACTCCAGTTGTGTCCGACTCTTTGCAACCTTATGGACTGTAGCCCATCAAGCTCTGTCCCTGGGATTTTCCTGGCAAGAATACTAGAACAGGTTGCTATTCCCTCCTCCTAGGGATCTTCCTGATCCAGGGATCAAATATGTGTCTCCTGTATGTCTTGCATTGCAGGCAGATTTCTTTATCACTGAGCCACCAGGGAAGCCCAGGATATAGTGGGGGCCTGGCTAAAGAAGCATGTGCTGTGCTTAGTCGTTCAGTCCTGTCTGACTCTTTGCGACCCCATAGAGTGTAACCTACCAGACTCCTCTGTCCATAGGGATTCTCCAGGCAAGAATACTGGAGTGGGTTGCCATGCCCTCTTCCAGGGGATCGTCCCAATCCAGGGATCAAACACAGGTCTCCTGCATCACAGGCAGATTCTTTACTGATTGAGCCACCGGGGAAGCCCTAAAGAAACATTGCCAGATGAAAAAGAATTTTTGTGTCAATGGGCTTGAAATTTATTATATGCACATACAATTAGAAGCAAAATATGAATAGTCACTAACTACCTGTGACTACTTACTTTGACTACCCCATGCAAGGAGCTGATTCATTTGAAAAGACCTTGATGCTGGGAAAGACTGAAGACTAGAGGAGAAGGGAGTGGCAGAGGATGGTTAGATAGCATCACCGACTCAATGGACATGAATTTGAGCAAACTCCAGAAGATGGTGAAGGACAGGGGAGCCTGGCATGCTGCAGTCCATGGGGTCACAAAGAGTTGAACATGACTTAGTGACTGAATAACAGCAACAACCTGTGGTTACTTAAATTCCAATGAGTTCAAAGGAAACAAGATTAAAAGTCAGATATTAGGTCTCACTGGCCACATTTCAAGTGCTCAATTGTCACACATAGCTAGTGCTTACTGTATCTAACAGTGCGGACAGAACATGTCTTTCTTTGCAGAATATTCTATTGGGCAACACTGCTTAAGATGCTCTGTCCCCTTGGGACCTCTGCTATTCTCTTTCACTCTGTCTATTCTCTTTTATATCTTGTTTGTTTAATGGTGTTACCCCCAGTTAGACTGGCAGCTCACTGGGAATAAGGATGATGCTCATCTCTTTCACCACTTCAACCCCAGCAGTTAGAGCAGGAAAGGCACACAGGAGGCACTGTAAACGTATCGTTGAAATGAATTCCTGGGAAAATGAACCTCTGTATCCCATTGGCCCGGGTTTCGAGTCTTTTATACATTGATTTCCCGTTTGGTGGGATGAATCTGCTAGACTGTCATGGCTCTCTGAGGATACCACTTATCATCTTGGCAGGTGTATCCTCCTCCCACTGATACTCTGTTGGCACACCCTCCTCTGGCCACAGGGATCTAGCAGGGTCTTACTTCTCTCTTCATGTCTTTGCTTGTGTAGGGTCTCAGGCCCTGGGACTTCCTCCTACAACCATGCCTGAGGGATCGAATCTGACCCAGACATCCAGGATCAAGTAAAGCACCGCCTTCTCCAGGAAGATGCTTGAACATTCTTCTCTTTTAGACCTTCAGCTCTCAGGACACTTCTCACCTGTCGCCTTGTCTGTGACTGCCTTCATACATTTTTGTTCACATTTCTTACCCACTCTTTGAGAGCAGGACTTATGTCTACTTGAAAGCCATGTTCCCAGGCTCTGAGCAAAGTACTTGACACACAGTAAATGCTTAAAAATATTATTTGAATGAATATGAGTAAATAAATGGTTACTTTTTAAGGCTATGGGGCTTCCCTGGTGGCTCAGATGGTAAAGAAGTTACCTGCAATGCAGGAGACCCAGGTTCAATCCCTGGATTGACAGATCCCCTGGAGAAGGGAATGGCTACCCAATCCAGTATTCTTGCCTGGAGAATCCCATGGACAGAGAAGCCTGGTGGGCTATAATCCATAGGGTCACAAAGAGTCAGACATGACTGAGCAACTAACAGTCTCACTTTAATTTATAAAGCTATGATTCTACATTTTTTTTCTGTTTATAAACAATCATTGCCACTTAAGAGTTTAATTCTCCTAAAGTTTTATTTCATAACTTTTTAAATTTGTATTTTTCAAAAAATTATATTAAAGTGTAAATCATAAAGTTCTATAGCATGTGCAACTTGTAAAATCAAATTCTAAAATTAAGAATTTATTACAGATAACAGTTCAAGGACCTAGGACTCCACAAAGCAAATTTCCAAAATTTAAATACTTATTGAGGATGGTGTCACATTCATTTTGATTTTGCAACAAAATAGATCAGTTCAAGTAGGGAAAATGTGAACCATTGGTATAATTTATTGTACACTACATCCTTATTATAATGTATATGTTTTAGACCAATATTTTAATAAAGAAGCTACAAATAGAGGACCACCCCTTCATCCCCATTATCCCCTTTTTGTCTATATTCCAAAGAAGGACAAGATTTCTCTGTGCTTAAGGCTGAGTTTGTACAAGCATTGTCATTGTCGCATGCAATGTTACATCAACCCTACAGTTGGGGGCTTTTATCTTGTAAAATGCTGGCCCCCAAAGTGTCACTAACACAACCTGTTACAAGAAAATTCTAGGTCTCATAGTTGTTTTTCAGTTGCTAAGCTGTGTCTGACTCTTTGTGACCTCATGGACTGCAGCACACCAGGCTCATCTGTCCACTGTCTCCTGGACTTTTCTCAAACTCATGTCTATTGAGTGATGCTATCTAACCATCTCATCCTCTGCCACTCCCTTCTCTTCCTGCCATAAATCTTTCCCAGGATCAGGGTCTTTCCCAATGAGTCAGTGATTACTAAAGTAATGGAGAAGTTGGAGAGAGCTTAGGCAGTGCTGGTGAGGTGAGGAGGCAAGGCTGGAACTGATTTAGGATTAGGAATTTGGGGTAAGCAGGTCTTCCAATGTGGAGGCTTGGTTGGGATTTGGTAAGGATCATGTACAATAGTCAAGACAGGATGGAAAGAGAAAAGTGAGGCTTTTTGAAGCAAGAGATTAAAGGGACGTGAGAGGGCCAATTATCTGCTGCTGTTTGACCTTGACGAAGAGTCAGTGGTTCTTCCAAGAAGTCACTGTAGTGAACAGAGAAGACTCTCCTGGCTTAGCCTAAGTATGCTGACCAAGCCCACAGAAGAGTCAAAGCATGTTAGTAGGGATTGTAAATCGGGTCAGGAGAGAGAGCTTCAGATTTCTGAGGTCTGATCCTGCTGTGTGGTTGCATGTTTTCCATAATCAAACCTCGCTGGACAGAGAATAAACATGCCTGCTTGAAATAGGATACTGTTTCCATTTTCCATATGATTGAAGTGAAGTTGCTCAGTCATGTCCAACTCTTTGCGACCCCATGGACTGTAGCCTACCAGGCTCCTCTGCCCATGGGATTTTCCAGGCAAGAGTACTGGGTTGCCATTTCTTTCTCCAGGGGATCTTCCCGACCCAGGGATCGAACCCGGGTCTCCCGCATTGTAGGCAAACTCTTTACCATCTGGGCCACCAGGGAAGCCCTAAAGCCTATTGCACCTAGTATTCCCAGGCTGTCTCCCATCCAAGTACTATCCAGGCCCAATCCTGCTTAGCTTCCGAGATAAGACGAGATCGGGCGAGTTCAGGGTGGTATGGTCGTAGACTCCATATGATTACATACCTTTAAAAGGAGTGCCTGCCTTGTCCTTGAACTCCAGAGTGTGAAGTAGAGACCCCCTCCCATCTACAGAGAGCCCACCCCTCTGAGGAAAAGGGGGTTGTAGAGAGCTGTTTTCCCCTGTCTGTAACAGTATATGCAAAATAAGACTTTGAGTGTTTTTTAAAAACAAGTTGGGTCGATTTCTGATCTATTAAAGTGTTATATAAGTAAAGATATAAATACACATCGATCAGTATTGTATTCAGTTGTCTTTCCCCCTTTGAGCCACCTTCCAGGCAGGTGGCTATTGAGAGTGTTCGGAATTGTAAATGCCTGTTTGCAGCTAGGACTTAGTGACTTAATTCTATTCCACTGAAATATGGAAGACACGTGGAAAGGTACTATTTTCTTTCAGGGAAGTAATCCGTGAGATGAAGGCTGGATTGTGGACAAGGGCAAATGGAGCCTGTTAATAACATACCAAGTTAACACTGCCGATTACTTGTAACAAGGCTGCTGAGAGTTGGGGAGCCAAAGCCCTGGTAGCAAGGATCCCCCTGGGCCCTCACTCCCCCAACACAACAGAAACACTGTGTCCTGTGTCCATCGCAGTTACTGGCACAGCAGGCAACACGCCAGCCTGCCTTCCTCTTCTTTCACCCTCTACATTCTTCTCCTTTGCAAGTGATTGCAAACTCCCTCCTGAATTCCACACAAAGAATAAGACACCTTCTCTGGGTTGTGATCAGAGCTCCTTTAGAAAAATGGTACTGGTGAACCTGTTTGCCGGGAAGGGATGAAGACGCAGATGTGAAGAACAGACTTGTGGACACAGTAGGGGAGGGAGAGGGGTGGACGGATGGAGGAAGGAGCATCTACATAAATACGCTCCCATGTGTAAAATCGACGGCTGCTGAGAAGTTGCCGAATAACACCGGGAACCCAGCTGGGGGCTCTGTGATGACCTAGAAGAGTGGGATGGGGGAAGGAGGGAAGCTCAAGAGGAAGGTGATATGTGCATACTTATGGCTGATTCACATTGCTGTATGGCGGAGACCAACAATGGTGAAGTAATTTTCCTCCGATAAAAAAAAAAAGCATGAGAAACAGAATTCTAAATTATGAATGTCAGCAAAGGATGGAGATGAAGTCCTCCAGGGGAGATGTTGGAGGGGAGGTGGCCCCCGGAGGGCCATTCAGCCTCTTGAGCTCTGGGGCCCATAATGAAGACAAGGTCTCTATCTAAACAACACCTTCCTACCCCATGCTGTCCTGATGCTCTCCCTGGTGTGCTAAAGACCCCTTCCGTGTCTGCAGGAAGCCCACTTCCAGAAGGAAAGAACAGGTGTGGAAGGCTGTTTTTCCCTGTAAGTATGAATTCACCTGGATTTACATCCTTCTGGATATACACTATAACACATGTTCTGGATAAATCTGGATTTGGCAAAATAGCGTGTGATCTGCTCTTTAGTATTATGCTCTAATTTCTTGGTGTTTGGAGAAACCGCTTTTATCTATATCCATAACTGTATTCATCCTTACGGGCTTTCCAGGTGGCGCTAGTAGTAAAGACCCTGCCTGCCAATGCAGGAGACATAAGAGACACAGCTTAGATTCCTGGGTTGGAAGATGCCCTGGAGGAGGGTATGGGAACATGCTCCAGTATTCTTGCCTGGAGGATCCCTTGGACAGAGGAGCCTGGTGGGCTACAGTTGGTAGGGTCGCAAAGACTCAAATACAACTGAAGTGACCTAGCATGCACACAGGCATTCCTACTTACACCTGTGTGTTGATCCATGTATCTAGGTAATGCCGCAATTAAGTAGATCCTGAAAAGGAGCCTGGTGGATAAAAGTCATGAGCTCCACGTACTGGATTCAGAAGATGCAGATTTGAGCACCAGCTTAGCCACAAGCAGCTAGTGACTCAGGCAACAGAGGAACTCTCCCTTCGCCTCAGTCAGCTCATCTGAGGATGAATCTGACAATCTTGTCTAACAGCAATGTCACATGTAGTCATGTATGTTAAAGGACTTCATAAACGATGGAACTGAGAGGGCAGCATAATGAATATTATATACCAATGGTGGATTCATCTGAGTTATGGGATTATGTCTCATTTTGATTTTATTCTTTACAGAATTTGGTCATTTGGTCCCAAGCCACATGCTCTTCTCCCACCTAGGGATAAACGTCTTAATAAGAGAAGTGTGTCTGTTTTTACACAGGTGTGCGTGTTTTCTGGAGGAGGCATGGCAGCCCACTCCAGTGTTCTTGCCTGTAGAATCCCATGGACAGAGGAGCCTGGCGGGTCACAGCCCACAGGGTTGCAAAGAACTGAACACTACTGAAGTGACGTAACACACACGCACGAATGTGTGTGTGTATGTGTGTGTTAGTTGTACTTGTGTGTGTGTCTTTCTCTGTGAATACATGTGCACACACGTATGCAAACATTGTGCACATGTGTCCACGCACAGGATGTATGCATGCATGTGTGTGATATACATGTATCTGTATGTGTGTAAAGGAAAATTTAATGATGGCCTAGCCATTCCAACTACTTAGTCTTTTACATTTATCACTGGCTGGCATGTCTGTAGACCACACAGCACATGGAGAGCAGTGGATCCTTGCCCCCTGGTGGCACCATCCTCCCAAGAGCAAGCAGCCATGGAGGAGACCAGCCAAGGCAAGTAAGCCTGGGGCTTCAGGCAAGGGATTCTAGGAACCAGGTAGAAGACAGAGGCTCTGCCTGACCTGCCTCTTGAGAAACCTGTATGCAGGTCAGGAGGCAACAGTTAGAACTGGACATGGGACAACAGACTGGTTCCAAATAGGAAAAGGAGTACATCAAGGCTGTATATTGTCACCCTGCTTATTTAACTTATCTGCAGACTAAATCATGAGAAATGCTGGGCTGGAAGAAGTACAAGCTGGAATCAAGATTGCCAGGAGAAATATCAATAACCTCAGATATGCAGATGGCACCAACCCTTATGGCAGAAAGTGAAGAGGAAATAAAGAGCCTCTTGATGAAAGTGAAAGTGGAGAGTGAAAAAGTTGGCTTAAAGCTCAACATTCAGAAAACGAAGATCATGACATCTGGTCCCATCACTTCATGGGAAATAGATGGGGCAACAGTGGAAACAGTGTCAGACTTTTTTTTTTGAGGGTCCAAAATCACTGCAGATGGTGACTGTAGCCATGAAATTAAAAGACGCTTACTCCTTGGAAGGAAAGTTATGACCAACCTAGATAGCATATTCAAAAGCAGAGACATTAGTTTGCCAAGAAAGGTCCATCTAGTCAAGGCTATGGTTTTTCCAGTGGTCATGTATGGATGTGAGAGTTGGACTGTGAAAAAAGCTGAATGCCGAAGAATTAATGGTTTTGAACTGTGGTGTTGGAGAAGACTCTTAAGAGGCCCTTGGTTTGCAAGGAGATCCAACCAGTCCATTCTAAAGGAGATCAGTCCTGGCTGTTCATTGGAAGGACTGATGCTAAAGCTGAGACTCCAATATTTTGGCCACCTCATGCGAAGAGTTGACTCATTGGAAAAGACTCTGATGCTGGGAGGGATTGGGGGCAGGGGAGAAGGGGACGACAGAGGATGAGATGGCTGGATGGCATCACTGACTTGATGGACGTGAGTCTGGGTGAACTCTGGGAGTTGGTGATGGACAGGGAGGCCTGGTGTGCTGCGATTCATGGGGTCACAAAAAGCTGGACATGACTGAGTGACTGAACTGAAATGAAGCTCAATCCAATGGCCCCAGGAAATCCTCATGTATAGGGAATCATCGAGGCTGGAAGAGGGCTCAGGAGGACCTTCTAAAGATCGGGGCCCAAAACTGGTGCATGCTAAGTCGCTCAGTCGTGTCCAACCCTTTGTGGCCCCGTGGACTGCAGCCCACCAGGCTCCTCTGTCCATGGGATTCTCCAGGCAAGAGTACTGGGATGGGTTGCCATGCCCTCCTCCAGGGGATTTTCTCGACCCAAGGATCAAACTTGCATCTCCATGTCTCCTGCATTGACAGGCAGGTTCTTTACTATCAGAGAAAGCAATGGCACCCCACTCCAGCACTCTTGCCTGGAAAATCCCATGGGTGGAGGAGCCTGGTGGGCTGCAGTCCATGGAGTCACTAAGAGTTGGACACGACTGCATGACTTCACTTTCACTTTTCACTTTCATACATTGGAGAAGGAAATGGCAGCCCACTCCAGTGTTCTTGCCTGGAGAATCCCAGGGACGGGGGAGCCTCATGGGCTGCTATCTATGGGGTCGCACAGAGTCGGACACGACTGAAGCGACTTAGCAGCAGCAGCAGCAAAGCTGGGGCCTGACACTATCTGCGGGTGACCCTATGCTGCTGTCTACTTGGTCCCTGTCTGAGATGCACCAGTAAACTTCGGCTAAATAAATGAAGGGATGAAGTGGATCACCAGGTGGCCTTCATGGTTCTAAGAATGACTTAAAAACTAAAAGTGAAAACATAGATGAACTTCCCTATAGTTATTTTAAAGGTGAGAAACTTGAAGATGCCCCATTTTAAGCAGCCCTGTTAACTTTAGAGGGCTTCCCTGGTTGCTCAGCTGGTAGAGAATCCACCTGCAATGCAGCAGACCCCGGTCAATTCCTGGGTTGGGAAGTTCCCCTGGAGAAGGAATAGGTTACCCACTCCAGTATTCTTGGGCTTCCCTGGCGGCTCAGATGGTAAGGAATCCGCCTGCAATGTGGGAGACCTGGGCTTGATCCCTGGTTAGGAAGGTCCCCTGGAGGAAGGCATGGCAATAGAAACCAGATTTCCTATCTTCCCTAAGGATGTTTTGATTCATATGTCTTCCTTCAAATAAATATCCATCATGATATATGGATATGTGGCCCTATTCTGCAATCACTCTATGATCAGAGGTATGTGTGTTCTAATCAGAATTTAATCACACCGAAGTTGAAGTAGGATGATACGTAGACATCTCAATGCTGCAAAATTTGGTAGAGTAAAGTAGAGAGAGAGAAAATAAAGACATTTTGGAATGCTGCTTTTTTTTTTTTTCCAGCTTCATAAGGTATGAAGGATGAGTGGGCCTAGGAAGGAAACACTTTGTCACACTCAGCGTCCTAGGACAGATATTTATCACTTGATACACTCAGCCTTGTAGAATGAAAGCAGGAGCCATAAACTGTGCAGAGAGGAAGGTGCAAACTGTTGCATTCTCTGAATTCATTGAAGATGACGTGAAAAAGTTGTTTGGATGCTTTATTATGTGTGGAAGAGTCATAAAAATCAGGTTGATCCACCAGGAAGAAAGTGCGGTCAGAGATAAGAGTGAGCACGAAGAGGATGACGCTGCAATTAAACTTGAAAACCTCTTTTTACAGACGCATTAAAAATCGTACTCAAACCAATAGAATGAATAAGCAGCCCCACTGTATCAAGATCCCACAGCTATGAACACACAGCCCTGGAAAATAAGATCTGCAATATTTGCTCTCTCTCTGTCTCATTTATGGAGTGATGGTGTGCC
Source organism: Bos javanicus (assembly GCF_032452875.1). NCBI lineage: Eukaryota > Metazoa > Chordata > Mammalia > Artiodactyla > Bovidae > Bos > Bos javanicus. The sequence goes on along the minus strand of NC_083888.1, from coordinate 62,250,889 downwards.
AACTCTATTTAAATACCATGCAAATGCCAGATAAGCGTTTATTTATCCTTTTACCTAATAATTATTAAGTGCCACCTATATGCCAAGCTTTGTACAAGAGGTTAGAGATATAAAAATATAAATTCACGGCCCCCATTCTGGAGGTTCTGTAGGAAGAGAAAGAATGATGAATGTCTAGTGTGGCAGAGGAATGGATAAAAAGGAGTCCCTGACTTGGTGTTTTTAATTTGGAGTGAGATAATCACCTTGTTGGGCTTTCCTGGTGCCTCAGGCAATAAAGAATCTGCCTGCAATGCGGGAGACCTGGGTTTGATCCCTGGATTGGGAAGATCTCCTGGAGGAGGGCATGGCAACTCAGTATGCTTGCCTGGAGAATCCCCATGGACAGAGAGCCTGGCAAATTACAGTCCATGGGGTCACAAAAAATCAGACACAAATGAGTGACTAAGCACAGTATGGCACAATCATCTTGTTATAAGTTCTACACACACATTTTCATTGTAATTATTATTAGTCATACATAATATTCATGGGATTCTTGAGGTAAGAATACTGGAGTGGTTTGCCATTCCCTCCTCCAATGGGCCATGTTTTGTCAGAACCCTCCACTGTAACTCCTCTGTTTCGGATGGCCCTACATGACATGGCTCATAGCTTCATTGAGTTACACAAGTTCCTTATCCATGTATAGTCAAGGCTATAGTTTTTCCAGTAGTCATGCAAAGACATGAGAGTTGGATAAAGAAGGCTGAGTTTTGAAGAACTGATTCTTTCAAGCTGGGGTGCTGGAAAAGATTCTTGGAGACACTTGGACTACAGGGAGATCAAACCAGTCAATCCTGAAGGAAACCACACTGAATATTCATTGGAAGAGCTGATGTTAAAGCTCCAGTACTTTGGCCACCTGATGCAATGAGTCAACCCATTAGAAAAGACCCTGATGCTGGTAAAGATTGAAGGCAAAAGGAGAAGGGGGCTGCAGAGAATGAGATGGTTGGATGGCATCACTGACTCACTGGACATGAATTTGAGAAAATTCCTGGAGATAATGAAGGACAGAGGAGCCTGGTGTGCTGCAGTCCATGGGATCGCAAAGAGTTGGGCATGACTGAGTGACTGAACAACAAGAATCCTAGAAGCCCATGAAAGAAAGGATGTAAAGTTCAGAAAAGTAAGAAGGAAAACAAAAACAGCCTTACTGCTTACGAACAATAGATTATGTTAAATTACAGTTCCTTCTGATGTTATGCATATATTTTGACTTTTTTATTTTTTATTTTATATTAGAATATAGCTGGCTTCCTTGGTGGCTCAGATGATAAGGAATCTGCCTGAAATGCAGGTGACCTGGATTCTATCCCTGGATCGGGAAGATCCCCTGGGGAAGGAAATGGCTACCCACTCCAGTATTCTCGCCTGGAGAATTCCATGAGCAGAGGAGCCTGGTGCGTTACAGTCCACAGGGTCACAAAGAGTGGGACACAGCGGAGCAACTAACATCTCCGCTTTCAACGGTTTCAGGTGGACAGCAAAGCTACTCAGTCACATGTATATGTGCCTGCATTCCCCCCTAAATTTCCCTCCCATCCAAGCGGCAACATTGAGCAGAGTTCCCAGTATTTTGCAGTGTTGATGTCTGAGCCTTGTATATGTTTTACTAAAGCTCAATAACATTATTTTTATGGTTTTAAACACATATAATATTTGGGATGCGGCAATTGAGATGAGGGGAAGGGAGCTGGCAAAACTCAGGTACCTGGTACTGCCCCTCTTCCCACCACAACCTGATCAATTTATTCAGAGTCTCTGGGATGGAATACAAGTCTCAGTATTTTTTAGTTCTTTAGGGACTTATGTGCAACCAGTACTAAGAAGCTGTGTGTTTTCTTTATTATTTCACAATTGAATGCACCATGAGAAGACTATGGCATGGTTTTATTGTCACAGGCAATGACTGACTGACAGACAACCATCTCTATAATCTAACTATTACCAGACCACCTGACCTGCCTCCTGAGAAACCTGTATGCAGGTCAGGAAGCAACAGATAGAACTGGACGTGGAACAAAGGACTGGTTCCAAATTGGGAAAAGTGAAGTGAAGTGAAGTGAAGTCGCTCAGTCGTGTCCGACTTTTGCGACCCCATGGACTGTAGCCTACCAGGTTCTCAGGAGCCTCTCAGTCCATGGAATTTTCCAGGCAAGAGTACTGGAGTGGGTTGCCATTTCCTAAGAGTACATCAAAGCTGTATATTGTCACTCTGCTTATTTAACTTATATGCAGAGTACATCATGCGAAATGCCAGGCTGGATGAAGCACAAGCTGGAATCAAGATTGCTGGGAGAAATATCAATAACCTCAGATGTGCATATGACACCGCCCTTATGGCAGAAAGTGAAGAACTAAAGAGGCTCTTGATGAAAGGGAAAGAGGAGAGTGAAAAGCTGGCTTAAAACTCAACATTCAGAAAACTAAGATCATGGCATCCAGTCCCATCACTTCATGGCAAATAGATGGGGAAACAATGGAAACAGTGACAGACTTTATTTCTTGGGCTTCAAAGGCACTGCAGATGGTACCTGCAGCCATGAAATTAAAAGATGCTTGCTCCTTGGAAGGAAAGCTATGACCAACCTAGGCAGCATATTAAAAAGCAGAGACATTACTTTGCCAACAAAGGTCTGTCTAGTCAAAGCTATTGTTTTTCCAGTAGTCATGTATGGATGTGAGAGTTGGACCATAAAGAAAGCTGAGTGCCAAAGAATTGATGCTTTTGAGCTGTGGTGTTGGAGAAGACTCTTGAGAGTCCCTTGGACTGCAAGGAGATCAAATCAGTCAATCCTAAAGGAAATCAGTCCTGAAAATTCATTGGAAGGACTGATGTTGAAGCTGAAACTCCAGTAATTTAGCCATCTGATGTGAAGAACTGACTGACTCACTGGAGAAGACCCTAATGCTGGGAAAGATTGAATGCAGGAAGATAAGGGTATGACAGAGGATGAGGTGGTTGGATGGCATAACTGACTCAATGGACATGAGTTTGAGCAAGCTCTGGGAGTTGGTGATGGACAGGGAAGCCTGGTGTGCTGCAGTCCATGGGGTCACAGGGAATTGGACACCACTCAGCGACTGAACCAAACTATTATCAGAAAGAAAAAATATTAGAATCAAAACCAAAAATCCAGTCCATCACTTTATTATTACATTCACTTTACAGTTGAAGAAGTTCCGGTGAAGAATGTCCAGTTAATAAATTAAAGTAACTTTGTCCCTGGAACGTTTATATGACAAGTCTGACTCCCAGATCAGGAGTTGTTCTACTCTGCTTTGATCTGAAAACAAACAAACAAACAAAAAATCCTGGGGAAATTCTTAAAAATGTAGGATCCCCCAAAGATTCTGATTCTACAGGCCCAAAAGTTCTAGGAACCTGTATTTTTAAAAAACTGTATATATATTGATTCATTTGTTTTTGGCTGCGCCACGGCTTTGTTGCTGTGCAGGCTTTCCTCCGGTTGTGCCAAGTGCTGGCTCCTGTCTCTCTGTGGTGCGCAGGCTTCTCACTGCAGTGGCTTCTCTTGTGGAGCGTGGGTTTCAAGCACAGACTCAGTAGTTGTGGCACATGGGCTTGGTTGCTCTGTGGCATGTGGCATCTTCCCGGATCCGGGAGGGAACCCATATCTCCTGCGTTGGTAAATGGCTTATTTACCCCTGAACCACCAAGGAAGCCGGGAGTCTGCCATTTTTACACGTAACCCAAAGATTCTGATCCAGAAGCTCAGGGGGCCTCCTTCACCTGGTTGTCCTCTACTTACACCCTGCTTCCTTCAGATGTGAGGTAGTTGTGTAAGGAGTTTCTCAGATCTCCTTTTAAGATGAGCCTTCTGCATGGGGTGTAATGAGCTGACGCGCTCCAGGGGCCACCCTTTCTGGTCCAGGATTCTGCATGGTGCTCACACCAAGGTCATCTCTTTCTCAGCTGCTTTCAACCAATGCATGAAAGCATTGGGCCGTTTCATGGAGGACTTCAGAAGCTGGACACGTCTGCCTCTAACAGAAGTCCACTCATGGGGAATCTTGGCTCGGGGGCTCCACCAGCCTGAGCAAGACTTGCTCAGAGCTGCGCTGCAGTCTGATGAGGGTTCTTGCCCACCCTCCTTGCTCCCTCCTCTCTATTTGTAAGTGTCTGACCCTCATCGCAGCTGGAAGGCTCTCTCCTTTGGCTCCAGCTCCTCCTCTCCTTTATCATCCACGATCATTTCCCCTGATCCATCTCTCCCAGTTCAGATTCAGTTTTGCTGTTTGATTCCTAGAGGACTCTCAAAGTAACACAAGGTGCTTGCAGGAAAGTGAAGTAAAGAAGCCCCAAACCAGTGGCAGGCTAGAGGCATGCATACCAGACACAGGATCACAGCAGCCACTTGGATATCACTCTTAGCAAATCCATGTTCGGTGATACCCCACTGATGGCTTGAAACTGGTCATGGTGGAAATGTTTACACTACAGAAATCGGGAAATGCTGCAGATCCAAACTAAGTCTCTTCCTCCTAGAGCCCCTGTTGTTAAATGTTTCCTGGCACACCACTCTCCCCAGTGTCACGGCAGCTAGGGTTCTTAGACATTCTGGTCCACAAATAACATTTCCCTTCTTTGAGGCGGTAGCAATACATACAGCCAAAACCTGTCCTCTTGTTATTTATCTCCCATTGACTTCTCTTCTGATGTAGGATAAAAATCCCTGTGACTTCATATCCCAAGAGTTCATCATGTAAACACTTGTCTCCACCTGCTTGCTGGTAGAGTTTATCTGTTCAAGTGCTTCTTGTTACCCGCAAGCTCAAAATTCTCTAGTAGCCAACAACACTCCATAATTTTGTAATCAATAAGGAATTGTACCTGCAGGAAGACAATTATTGGTACAATACATCAAATTCAAAATGATATGCTCCAGATGTAATTCCCCTCCTTTTTTTTTTTTTTCAGTTCAAGCAAGCACATCTCAAAAGACTGGAAGAGAACATTTGTATTCATAATGAATACAAATGTTCAGAAATCTGTGATTTAGTTACATCTCGGTGTGAAATGAAAAGAATCAACAGCCAAAGGAGTGAGATTGGCCTAAAATAAATAAATAAATAAACAAACACACACACACATGCATTGGTTTCAAAAGAGAACATTCCTTCTAGACAGGGAGAGAGGGAAAAAAATACTTTTCTCAGGGCTCTTGATAGAAATACAAACCAAAAAATCATACTACAGGATTTTAACTTGTATTTTATTAGCAAAATGTAGGCATCAGTTTTCTTAAAAGCGAATTAAGTTTTATACCCATGTGAGCATGTTTGTGGGCTCAGTAGCATTATGTGCGTGTGTGATGTGTTTCCTACGTGTGTTTGTGTATGTGTGTCTATGTGTATACATGCCTATGTGTGTTTGTGTATTTGTGTGTATATGTGGATGTGTGTGCATTCTGTGTTTGTGTGTTGTGTGTATCTATGTGGGTGTGATGTGTACATAGTACTAAGGCACTTAGTAAGTGTTCAGTAAAAGCAAATCTATTTCCTGCTTTGTTTTTATGAGAGAGTAAGGCACCCACTTCCCCATGCCAAGTGTATTCATTATTAAAGAAGAGAGATTGCTTTCTGGTGTTTCTGTAAGTGAACGCTAATGCATTAAAAGTCGAAAATAAATAAAACAAGCAGACAAAAAGACAAGGCAGAATTTGTAGTGGAAATAGCTCTACTAAAGCTTGCACAACTGGAATGTGGCCACGAGGACATAGCAGGGAGTTGTTTGTCAATTACACCAGGAGGTGCAAGATGTCAGAGTGTGCAGGGCGCCTCCCAGGACAAGTGTGTGAGTGCACCATTACAGAGCAGCCAGCTTTACACATAATCAAGACCTTCCAAATACTTGCTCTGACTTTGTGCTACAGACCTGGGCACAAATACTGAGCAAGATCCAAGTGGTACATGGCATCCTGGTATTAGTGCCTTCCATCAAAATTGAGTTAGGACAGGGGAGTAAAGATGGGGAGGTTGCTTGACCAATTGCCTTGGATTTATTTTTCATCATTTATATTATATTACATAAGATTGGAATGCAACTTAATGTACGGACAGTCTAATAATTTACATGTTTAATATGATTTCTGCTACAGGCAAAAACAGTACAACGTAAAGCATTCATATCTTAATGATAGGTAAATAATCCTTTAGTGTCAATGCTGAACATGCAACCAGCCAGCATTGTCTATTTATGAAAACATCTTTATTTTTGTTCCTCATTACATCAGAAATATTACTACATTGGTAGCTATAGCCCTACACTGATAGAATAAACAATTCACACACACACACACACACACACACACACACACTTACTCAGGTGCGCACACACACACGCATACTAGCAAGATGATGACAGTATCAGTTCAGTTCAGTTCAGTTGAGTTGCTCAGTCGTGTCCGACTCTTTGTGACCCCATAAATTGCAGCATGCCAGGCCTCCCTGTCCATCACCAAATACCTGAGTTCACTCAGACTCATGTCCATCAAGTCGGTGATGCCATCCAGCCATCTTATCCTCTGTCATCCCCTTCTCCTCCTGCCCCCAATCCCTCCCAGCATCTGAGTCTTTGCATGAGGTGGCCAAAGTACTGGAGTTTCAGCTTTAGCATCATTGCTTCCAAAGAACACCCAGGACTGATCTCCTTCAGAATGGGCTTGTTGATCTCCTTGCAGTCCATGGGACTCTAAAGAGTCTTTTCCAACACCACAGTTCAAAAGCATCAATTCTTCAGCACTCAGCTCTCTTCACAGTCCAACTCTCACATCCATACATGACCACTGGAAAAACCATAGCCTCAACTAGACGGACTTTTGTTGGCAAAATAATGTCTCTGCTTTTTAATATGCTATCTAGGTTGGTCATAACTTTCCTTCCAAGGAGTAAGCGTCCTTTAATTTCATGGCTGCAATCACCATCTGCAGTGATTTTGGAGCACACAAAAAGTAAAGTCTGACACTGTTTCCACTGTTTCCCCATCTATTTCCCATGAAGTGATGGGACCAGATGTCATGATCCTTGTTTTCTGAATGTTGAGCTTTAAGCCAACTTTTTCACTCTCCTCTTTCACCTTCATCAAGAGGCTTTTTAGTTCCTCTTCACTTTCTGCCATAAGGGTTGGTGTCATCTGCATATCTGAGGTTATTGATATTTCTCCTGGCAATCTTGATTCCAGCTTGTGCTTCTTCCAACCCAGGGTTTCTCATGATGTAGTCTGCAGATAAGTTAAATAAGCAGGGTGACAATATATAGCCTTGACATACTCCTTTTCCTATTTGGAACCAGTCTGTTGTCCCATGTCCAGTTCTAACTGTTGCTTCCTGACCTGCGTATAGGTTTCTCAAGAGGCAGGTCAGGTAGTCTGGTATTCCCATCTCTTTCAGAATTTTCCACAGTTTATTGTGATCCACACAAAGGCTTTGGCATAGTCAATAAAGTTCACGGTTCACTTATTGCTGAAGCCTGGCTTGGAGAATTTTGAGCATTACTTTACTAGCATGTGAGATGAGTGCAATTGTGTGGTAGTTTGAGCATTCTTTGGCATTGCCTTTCTTTGGGATTGGAATGAAAACTGACCTTTTCCAGTCCTGTGGCCACTGCTGAGTTTTCCAAATTTGCTGGCATATTGAGTGCAGCACTTTCACAGCATCATCTTTCAGGATTTGAAAGAGCTCAACTGGAATGCCATCACCTCCACTAGCTTTGTTCATAGTGATGCTTTCTAAGGCCCACTTGACTTCACATTCCAGGATGTCTGGCTCTAGGTCAGTGATCACACCATCGTGATTATCTGGGTCGTGAAGATCCTTTTGGTACAGTTCTTCTGTTTATTCTTGCCACCTCTTCTTAATATCTTCTGCTTCTGTTAGGTCCATACCATTTCTGTTCTTTATCGAGCCTGTCTTTGCATGAAATGTTCCCTTGGTATCTCCAATTTTCTTGAAGAGATCTCTAGTCTTTCCCATTCTGTTGTTTTCCTCTATTTCTTTGCATTGATCGCTGAAGAAGGCTTTCTTATCTCTTCTTGCTATTCTTTGGAACTCTGCATTCAGATGCTTATATCTTTCCTTTTCTCCTTTGCTTTTCACTTCTCTTCTTTTCATAGCTATTTGTAAGGCCTCCCCAGACAGCCATTTTGCTTTTTTGCATTTCTTTTCCATGGTGATGGTCTTGATTCCTGTCTCCTGTGCAGTCATGAACCTCCGTCCATAGTTCATCAGGCACTCTATCTATCAGATCTAGTCGTACAATAATCCCCTCCCACCCTGCCGCCCAGAAGCTAGGGGTTTCCCAGGTAGCACAGTTGGTAAATTATCTGCATGCCAATACAGGAGACACAGGAGATGCAGGTTCAATCCCTGGATCAGGAAGATTCCCTAGAAAAGGAAATGGCAACTCAGTCTAGTATTCTTGCCTGGAAAGTCCCATGGACAGAGGAATCTGGTGGTCTACACTCCATGGGGTCGCAAAGAGCTAGACACAACTGAGCGAATGAATAACAAGAAGCTAGACAATTTCTGCCTTATTAAAAAAAAAAAAAATATATATATATATATATATATATATATATATAAAGTATTCTAGTATGCTCTGCATGCTAGAAAGAATTCTTGGGATCAGAAAGCAACTCTCAGGTACCCTCCTGACTAGCTTTGTGACCTTGAATGTTGTTTTACAAACTGTGCTGTGCTCATGAATCACTCAAGGTTCCTGTTAAAATGCAGAGTTTGTTTCTCAAGGTCTGGAGCAGAGAGGGTCCCTGAGACCCTGCATTTCTCACAAATTCCCCTGTACCTGGACTCAGGATGGTAATTCTTGGACTTGACTTTAAATCTCAGTTTCTCCATCTGTAAAATGTAGATGCTGATGTTTAATTAGGCAGTGAGGATTATACAAACAATGCTGATAGAAGCCCCAGCAGAGCGGCGGGCACGCACTGTGTTCCATCAGTGGACGCAGTTACCACTATTATGAATAACGTGGTCACGGAACTAGGGCAGACATTAACCACCCAAAGAGAACAAGGTAACGTCAATCAGATGCATGTGATCCCGTCGCCTTTTTCATCTTACAGCTAATGGCAACGTTGCAGATTTACTTAGCCCTGTAAATTCTAACGTCAAGGCATTGTGTATTCCGCCATCTTCCTCAAAATAATAAGAAAACTGGGAAAGAAATAAAAGGAGAAAATCTGTTTGCCTTAGAAAGTTTCCACAGCTCAGCAGAGCCCTGCATGTACTCGATGGTAACTTCATTTCCCAGGGTCTGGCAGAGGCCGTAATCCATGAAAATGGAACACAAGTCCTTGCATGATGTACTTTGCAGTAAGCCGCTAAGATTCACTTGCAGCTCTGCGTGAGACCCCTGGGTTCTCTTTGATAAGTTGCCCAACCCGAGGAAGCTGAAAATGTGTCTATTATTGTGGGGGGCTGTAGGGAGGAGACAGCATTAGAAGTGGAGAGGGTGGTGGATCACGGACCCCGGGGTGCACAGCCTGCCTCCTGACCTCATCTGTAGGACAAAGAGAGCCTGAGTTGGTTTTACAAAGTACTCAGAGCCCTGGCGAGGCAGCGTTTGGGGTTGTCTTCCATCAAATGCATGCGGATGAGGTGATCAGGGTGTTAGGGAGGATTTTAGCACCTGTGGAAATGGGGGGGGGGGCAGCCCCAGGCAACTCTTTCCCTCCCTTGCAGAGGAAAGAGCGCCCTGGTGTTCACATTGCAAAGCTGGGAAAGAATAATGTGTAGTGCAGGCAAGGCCGTGGGGGGCTAACCCTCTCAGCCCCGGCCTGGGAGAGGATAAAGTGTTTTTGCTTTTCTGGAGGCAATTTGGCATTCCTTTTCAAAACCTTTAAAACTATGCATACCTTTGGACCCCGCAGACCTACATCTGGAAAATTATCCCAAGGAAACTACATAAATGTGTGGAATATTTTGGCTTTAGGGTGTCATGCCTGGAACTGGGATGCGGGTTTTTTTTTTTTTTTGTAACCTTGATGGATAGGGGTACATGAAAACAAAACAGCAAACCAAAAACCCAAACTAACAATGACAGTAATACAGAGACAAAGAAAGTTATCTCGTTTCAAAGCTGCAGGAAGTTTTCTCTCCCAGAGAGCTGGAGTGTGGAGCTGGCCTTTGGTGAAGTCTGCTCTACTGCTTGGAAGCAACCCCCTTACATGGGGAAGAATATTAAGCAAACACTCTCCCCAGTATTCCCAGGCAAATCTGAGAATGCAGGTGTGTTAGACTCAGTGGTTAAGTGCCCTGCCTCATTATGGAAATTGTTAAGTGCTGTTTTTATCCAGACTTGGATGCTCTTTTGTACAGAGCCCAGTTTCTCTACTCAATAAGGTTTCAAACGGGTTGCAATTTGCCTGGAAAGAGGGGGCATTCAGGGGCTTCCGCAGTGGTTCAGCAGTAAAGAATCCACCTGCAATGCAGAAGACACAGGAGACACAGGTTCGATCCTTGTTGGAAAGATCCCCTAGAGGAGGGCATGGCAGCTCTCTCTAGTTTTCTTGCCTGGAGAATTCCATGGATGGAGGAGCCTGGCGGGCTACAGTCCATGGGGTCACAAAGAGTCAGATATGATTGAAGTGAATGGGTAACACACATGCAGGAATCTTTCAGGCATGTGATATTCATGTGCTGGTGGGCAGCCCAGGCTCCACAGATAGTCTGAGAACCTGCCTTCGACTTGCTTATATTCTAATAGGCTTAGACCAGTAATGAACATGCACATGAGTAAGTAAACAGATGTGAGCATATATAATAATCCTATGTTCTATGTAGAGGAAAGTACAGAACAGTAGAGATTATTGGAGACAAGCTATTTACTTAGAATGGTTTCTGAGGGAATGGATAAGGAGGTAATGAGTCGGTGAACAGGGACACAATGTCCACCACTACATAGAAAGAAAGCTCTTTGCAGAAGGTGTTGCTGTGATCACCTATAGATAAAGGCCCTGACATTTGGAGGGAGTGTGGAGGCATGGGCGATTTTGTTTTGGATGGATATCTGATGGCAGATCTGTTGGCTTATGAGAATGATGTAGTAGACAGGGAAAGAGTGATGAAAAATATCTGGAGGAATGCAGTCCTTGAGAAAACAAGGGGCAGGGGACAAGGAGCATAAGACGGGAGTCTGTTCTAGGGCTGAGATGGATGCTCATTCCATTACATGGTGGAAGCCAGGGATACAGATACAGGTGGCCAGTGTCATCAGAGAAATAAAGATGGCAAATTTGTCTGATTGCATCCATCTTCTTTGAGATAAAAGATGAGTAGAATTTGGTGGAGGTGGGAGTGATATTTGAGGATAGATAAGGTGTGAAACCATCATCTCCAGAGCTAAAAAATAAATCCATCTGGAAAACATGATTGTCTAAGTTGGATCAAATGCCTACTTCAGATGTGTGGTCATCTATTGAAATGCATCCATTCAGTCCCATTTTGCAACATTCTTCAGCCACAGTCAGCTCTTTGGCAGCAGATGCAGAGAAAGAAGACAATCCATGTAACTAGGTATGATGAACAATTTTATGTGTCAACTTGGCTGTACCACAGAACCCGGATATTGGAACAAACACTATTCTAGATGTTTCTGTGAAGATATTTTTAGATAAGATTAACATTTAAATCAGGAGACTTTGAGTAAAGCAGATTTCCCTCCATAATGTGGGTGGACCTCATGCAATCAGTTGAAGACCTTTAGAGAAAAACAGTGACCTCCCTGGAAGAAGAGGGAATTTTGCCAACAGACTATCTTTGGACTCAAAATGTCATGCTTCCCTGGATCTCCAGCCTTCTGGTCTACCCTGAATAACTTTTAAGTTGACAGCTTCCAAAATCACATGAGTCAGTTCCTTAAACTGATTTCTCTCTCTATGTACATCCTATTCGGTTTGTTTCTATTGAGAATACTGACTACTCCAATAGGTTTTAGGCGGAACTGGGGTTATTAAGGGTGTCTTACGAGCAGGGAATGGGCAAGGGCATGAAGACTGTTTTCAAGGGATGGTTATGGTCATAGTCAGGGAAATTGTACACGGTGAGAGTCTATATCCCTAAGAAAAGAAACAGCCCCAAATCTCAATGGCCTATCACAAAAAACATTTACTTCTCAAGCAGGATGGCTACAGCTGTTGTCCATCATGGTCACTCAAGGACCTGGATTGATGAAGACTCCATCTCCACATCAGCTTCTGCAATTGCTGCAATGGGAAGAAGAGAGGGTCAGGGAATTGCAGTGGCAATTAAAATGCATATATCACTTCTCAGATTTGCTTGTGAAAGCAAATCACAAGACTCCACCTAATTTCAAAAAATGGTCATGAAGCAGTTCTGCCATGTTTTAGAAAGGAGAATAATCAGAAATGTGTGAAATAGCTTTAAAAAGTGGTAGGACTGAGGAACTAGAGGTCTCAATGAGGCTGCAGAATTTCTAAAGTAGGAGAACTGCTGTGATCTGGAAACTTGGAGGCTTCCCTGGTGACTCAGACGGTAAAAACTCTGCCTGCAATGTGGGAGACCTGGGTTTGATCCCTGGGTCAGGAAGATCCACTGGAGAAGAGAATGGCAACCCACTCCAGTATTCTTCTCTGGAGAATTCCATGGACAGAGGAGCCTGGTGTGCCATGATCCATGGGATCACAAAGAGTCAGACATGACTAAGCAACTAACACTTTCACTTTTACAAAAACACCTTCACTGCAACACATAGATGAGTATTTGATTAAATAACTGGGATCACAGCTTAGCCAAGTTGATACAAAGACTGTCACATACATCAATAGAAAGCTAAGGCAAATTCACTGATGTCGAAGAAAAAAACATTAAAATAGTCTAAATAAATCTTCAAGTGCTGGGCAAGGCATACAACACTCTCAGTGTGTCTGCTTTTAGTTGGGATCACCTTTATGAAAGTTTAAATTTTTAAGCGATATATATTCCCTATATCCAAAAGGCAACATTAAAGGAGGGAATAATCTCTAGATGCAGAATAAGGATAGTTGGTTCCAGAATTCATCAGCTCATTTATGTTGGTCAAGTCTTTTAACTCCCTTTCTCTCTTGATCTGCAAAGTGATCTTACCTCACAGCAAGATAAGATTAATTAATGTGAAAATTCATCCTAATTGCCCATATATCCTCAAAAAATGATCCATAAGGATTTACAATAAAAGATACTTCAAGATGGTGAAAACAGAACCAGAAATTTAACATCCATTCAGAAGGATGGGAGAACACATTTATTTTGAAGGCTAATAAAATTATTGTGATTGAGCAATGAATCTAGCCCATAGCTTTGCAGTAGCTAAGGCCCAAAGGAGAAAGATGCTGACTTGCATGTATTTATTATTTCAAAAATAACCGCAAAACGCTATTACATCAGCTAGTTCATTCACTCGGTGGCATCTTTGCGACACAACTCTTTGTGACCATGTGGCCTACAGAGCACACCAGGCTTCCCTGTTCATCACCAACTCCCGGAACTTGCTCAAACTTGCATCCATCCAGTCAGTAATGCCATCCAACCACCTCATCCTCTGTTTTCCCCTTCTCCTACTGCTTTCAATCTTTCCCAGCATCAGGGTCTTTTTCCAGTGAGTCAGTTCTTCACATCAGGTGGTCAAAGTATTGGAGCTTCAACTTCAACATCAGTCCTTCCAATGAATATTCAGGACTGATTTCCTTTAGGATTGAGTGGTTAGATCTCCTTGCAGTCCAAGGGACTCTCAAGAGTCTTCTCCAACACCACAGTTCAAAAACATCTATTCTTTGCCATGCAACTTTCTTTATGGTCCAACTCTTAACATCCATACATGACTACTGGAAAAACCATAGTTTTGACTAGACAGGCCTTTGTAGGCAAAGTAACGTCTCTGCTTTTTAATATGCTGTCTAGGTTGGTCATAACTTTTCTTTCAAGGTGCAAGTGTCTTAATTCCATGGCTGCAGTCACCATCTGCAGTGATTTTGGAGCCCAATAAAATAAAGTCTGTCACTGTTTCCAATGTTTCCCCATCTATTTGCCGTGAAGCGATGGGATAGGATGCCATGATCTTAGTTTTTTGAATGCTGAGCTTTAAGCCAGCTTTTTCACTCTCCTCTTTCACTTTCATCAAGAGACTCTTTAGTTCTTCTTCACTTTCTGCCTTAAGGGTGGTGTCATCTCCCTATTACGTAATGGGAGTAAATACACATTTATTGGGTCAGAGGACTTTCTTGAAAATACTTGATTATGTCATGACTCATAAAAGGGACACAGATGTCTGTGTTCCAGAATAATAGATGTGAATCACACCGGCCTGAGCACAAGGCCCAGATCTAGCAGTTTCTAGATGCCAGTCTGAACCTGGGAGAGATTCTTCATGTCTCTGAGCCTCCATTTTCTCCTCCCCCCAATTGAGAAGATGCATTGTATCTTCTTCACTGAGTCGTTGTGATGTCTTTAATAGCCTTGGTACATCAAAAGAGCTTAACACAGTGCATGATATAGAAGGGATTCAATACACATTACCTAGTTAATTAGAAAGTTGATTTTCATTGTTATGTCAGATACTTAAAAGTTCTTCACATGGTCTTTAGTCTTACAAACCCACGACAGAGGTCAATCCATCATCAGAAGGAATATTGATTTATTCCCTCTACTCATATCTTTTGAGTACACTATTCCAGGGACTACTTTAGAGGATGTATAACCATTGTGAGTCTTAATCTTATTACCTATAAAAGTAATAAGTAAGGGGGGAAGTAAGCGTACTTACCTTGTCAGGTATTAAAATAAAGCTAAAAATTATTACAGATGAGACGCAAGCCTAGAGCTTCTGGAGCATTCCAGCCTTCAATTAGTTTTTCACACTCAGGCTACACTTCACCCTACCTACTGATTCAAGATCATTTCAATCTGGGAAAATGGATGGTTCCTCTCCAGGACGATGTTCATATATATATGAACCTCACATCTCAAAAAACATGTGTCTGACAGGAAATTGATGTCAGGGCACACTGCACTTCAGCAACTGTAATAGCACAAAATTAAACTCTGCCCAAGTAAACCCTTCCCCACTGCAGTGATGGACACTCATAAGCTGAGAGCTTATTTTTGTGAGACTTGCATATGCTCTAAAAATGGAGGTTCTTCTAAATATGAGACTGCCGTACACCAGTAACTTATTATCCACAGGGAAGGTTTTTTATTTATTTATTTTTCCTTAGTATATCAGACCTGGTAGCCTACATTTCCACGGGTTCATAATCATTCAATTAGATACTCAGTTGAATATAAATTATTTTGCAAGTGATCCTTGCAGAGGAATGTTTAGGAAAAAAAAAAAGAGAGAGAGAGAGAAAAGCTTTGCAAACAAAAAGTCTCATCAGCTCAATATTACACTTTGTCATTAATGACACTGACTGTTTTCATTCATTATTCAGCCCAACTTAACAGTAATTTGTGCCTGAGAGCAGGAGCAAAAAGGGGGAAAATGAGGGCTGGAAAATATGTGTTTATATTAGAAATAATTTTAAAATAGTATCTCTAATGCATAGTGAGAATGAATATTATTTTCACCATTAAGATTCAATTATATGCACAGTGGTTTTGCCTTTCTCTTAAGTGGTAAAATGGTACTATTGAGCCTTAAATGTGGTGATAAGTTTGATGTGCATTTCCTTCCTTTTTTTGCACTGCATCCTATATATACTATTCATTTCCAAATTAATGATCCTTCTCTGGGAAGTTTTGCAAGGTGCAAAAGGTGCTCTGTAAAGAGACACTTCAAGATGCAAAGAGCATATATGTTAAGATCCCAGGTTGCATTGGTCCATTCCTCCCAGAAGCATATGTTATAAGTCTAGTCAGCCTCAGGCATGGTGTTAGACACAGAATTTGCCAGGAAGTAAAGACAAACCCCTGCTCAAGAGGACAAATTCCCAAAGGGAGCCAGCCTTGGAGCATGCATTCACAAAGAGATTATGAGAAAAGGCAGATAGTACATAAAGCAGATGCACAACGGAGGAGGTAGCTTTTAATCTAAGACACTGGTGGGCTATAATGTTGTCAGAGTCTGTTTGGGGTCCAGGGCAGATTCATACAAAGAATATGGTGTGAACTTGGGACCCATAAAAAGATCCATTAGTCATATGCAGATGTGAGAGTTGGACCATGATGAAGACTGCACATCCAAAAATTGATGCTTTCAAATTGTGGTGCTGGAGAAGACTCTTTAGAGTCCCTTGGACAACAAGGAGATAAAAACAGTCAACCCTAAAGGAAACCAACCCTGAATATTCATTGGAAGCCCTGATGCTGACACCAAAGCTCCAATACTAGGGCCACCTAATGCAAAGAGACAACTCATTGCAAAAGACCCTGATGCACTCCTCCTGAGGGCAGATGGAGAAGGAGGTGACAGAGGGTGAGATGGTTGAATGGCATCACCAACTAAACAGACCTGAGTTTGAGCACACTCTGGGAGATAGTAAAGAACAGGAAAGCCTGGTGTGCTGCAGTCCATGGGGTCACAAAGAGTTGGACATTACTTAGTGACTGAACAACAGCAACATAAGAAGATCAAGGTTACAGGAGTATAAAGGAGTTATTGATGAGAAGAAGGATAAGCAGCTTGTTGGGCCCCACATCCTGATGTCTAAAGGATGCTCAACAGATGGATGCATGTAAATGGTTGAAACCTGAACAGACTCTGTGATTTAGTTAATAGAACCAATGTCAATTTGCTGGTAATCACTGGGGGAAGCTGAGTGTCAGGTACATAAGAACTCTGTGCACTATCTTTGCAATATCTTTTGATTATTTCAAAGTAAAATACTAAAGTGTTTTAGGAAGTGCATGTACTGTAAATAGGATACTAAGACTTGAAGCTAATGGAGAGCCAACACAGACTTCAGTGCAGAGATGTGTTTCCTAATGAGGTTAGACTTGGAATTGAACTTCAAAGATTTTTGAAAACACACCCCTTCTTCTTTGTTCTGGAAATGAAATAGAATCCTAGACCAGACTAGAAGGGTTGCACGATACATTAGTGATGGAGCTGGAATGAAATAGCAGTCTTGTTCAATGATTGCCTGGCTATTTCAGTTTTTGCATTGATTTAGTCATGGATGCCAAACTTTATTGGAAAGAGCTCACTCTATTGAGACAGAAAACTCTCCATTCTATGCTCATGCTGACCACTGTAGACCTCGTTGGTTGTGACCTGAAGTAGTTTTAGGCACACTCTGGAGTCATCTGACCCAACACCAACTCCATCTGCATTGCTGGTGGACTAGGGTTCAAATGTGCATCATGTCTCCATCTGTAGGGTGGAGGGATTTATGGTACCTTCCGCATAGGTCTGTAACAAGAATTAACCTGATCCATGTGTGAATGATTCTCAGTGTTCACTGTGGCACATGAGTGTTCAATAATATTTTACCTATGGTTACTATGTGAGCTGACTGACTCTGAACACATTATTTAGTCTTTGTTTTTACTGTAATTTTTAAATTTTTTTTATTAAATTTTGTTGGAGTATAGTTGCTTCCCAGGCCCCTGCTTGTCAATACAGGAGACCTAAGAGACATGGATTTGATTCCTGGGTCAGGAAGATCCCCTGGAGAAGGGCATGCGAACCCACTTCAGAATTCTTGTCTGGAGAATCCCTATGGACAGAGGAGCCTGGTGGGCAATAGACCATTGGGTCACAGAGTCAGACCCAACTGAAGTGATTTAGCATGCTCTTAGCATAGCTGCCTTACACTGTTGCATTAGTTTCTACTGCACTGCAAAGTGAATTAGTTATGCATATACATAGATCCCTTCTTTTTTTGGATTTCCTTACCATTTAGGTCACCACAGAGCACTGAGTAGGGTTCTCTGAGTTATAGGGTATATTCTCATTAGCTATCTATTTTATAGACAATATCAATAGTATAAATATGTCTATCCCAATGTCCCAGTTCATACCAATCCCCTTTCCCCTTGGTGTCTATACATTGTTCTCTATATCTCTATCTCTATTTCTGTTTTCCAAATAAGATCATTTATACTATTTTCTAGATTCCACATATATATATGTTTAACATGCATTATCTGTTTTTCTCTTTCTGACTTATTTCATTCTGCAAGTCAATCTCAAGGTCCATCTACATCTTGGCAAATGACCAAATGTCATTCCTTTTCTATGGCTGATTAATATTCCATCGTATATATGTACGGCTTCTTTATCCATCTGTTGATGGACATTTAGGTTGCTTCCATGTCCTTGCTAGTGTAAATAGTGCTGCAAGCACATTATTTAACCTTTATTAACTTTCAAATTCACATCTATAAAATGGAGATAATCATACATACTTAGCAAGGATGTGAGAAGTTTGGGCAAGATAATGTCCGTCATAGGTCTGGGGCAGAGTAAGCAGCACACCTAGATGCTAATGTGTCTCCTTCCTGCCTCTGGGCTCTCTTCCACGCCTAGGAAGCTTCTCTGTGACCAATCCACCAACAGCACGTGACTGAGACATTCAGACTCCAACAGAAAGTCTGCCTCCTCCAGGCTCCAGGCCCTCATCTCTCCTCTTGTAATATATCCTAATTTTTAAAACATAGATATTTATTGCAGACAAATGAAAAGATTTACCTTCAAATTTTCTGTCTAGAGTCCTACATTAAGCATATTTCATCATGATTTCCTCCAGGTTCATTTTAAATATTTTTTTTTTTAATGCAGGTGAGTTTATTTAGATAGACAACAGCTTTGTATCCTATTTGTTGGGGAAGAAGGTAAAGGGGCTTAAAAATATTTTTTCCTTGTCTTAAAATTTTTTAACAATTGATAATAGCTGCATAATAGTGGGAGGGCTATACTTATGTATTCAGTGATTCTTATATGGTGGTATATTTATGTAAATTTGGCCAATATAAGTGAACAACAATGTGATGAACAGATATTCATGCACATAACTTGGAGTTGCCAATGGACTTGTCTAATTTGAATTCTTATCTCTCTCCTGCGTTTCTAAATGTCATTTGCTCCATCCCTGGGTTTCACTCCTTTGATTTTCTGACATACTTCTTTGCTGATAGCAGCCTCTTGGTAGGCCTACTATGTGGCTCTATACCTCCTTGAGTATCATGTTCTTCAGCTCAAGGACTGGATCTCCTACTCAAGAGGCAGGGCTGGTCTGGACTCCTGTCATATCTCTGCTTGCCTGATCCTCTTAGAGTTAATATTCCTAGTCTCAGATTATCAAAAACAGAAACAGATAAAACCCTACAACTGACTCTTTCCATTCTATCAGGATGCCTTTTGAAAACATTTTTGTTTAGTTGCTAAGTCATGCTGGACCCTTTTGTGACCCCCTGAACTGTAGCCCACCAGGATTTCCCAGAAAAGAATAGTAGAGTGGGTTGCCATTTCCTTCTCCAGGGGATCTTCCCTATACAGGGATTGAACCCACATGTCCTGCATTGCAGGTAGATTCTTTACCACTGAGCCACCTGGGAAGCCCTTGAAAACATTGTAGCCCTCATGTTTTCTTTGTTTTGATTTTGAATGGTCAGTATCAGGTATTCCAAGAGATGTAGAATTAAACAGAGAGAGCATGCTTTATAGGTGGATTGACTTTCAAAATTAAAACTCTAGTTTAAACCAGCATGAGCTTTGATTTTCAGCAGAACTGAGTTCTAGTCTTGACAAATCCAATAAACTTATTGAACCTGTCTGAGCTTCGATTCCCTGTCTGAAAACGAAAGATGGCCATAGCTATTGGATGAGTCGCCTTGAGGACTTCTGATTGCTGGTTTTGTGCTGGTCACTAGGCATGCTGGTGGCTAATTCAGCCTCAATGATGACTGATACGTTGAAAATCACTGCAAGGAAATTGTGACTATCCATGTGAACTTAGACATGAAAATTACCTCCATAAGCCTCAGTTTCTCTCTCTGAAAAAAAATTAGAGAGACACATACTTATCCCTCAGGGCTGTTCTATGAAAAGAGATAATGCATTTAAAGTGCCTGACATATGCCAGGAACTCAATAAATATTCATATCTTCTCACTCTCCTTCTCCTCCCTAATGCCATCTTGGATTTCACCACAAGGCATTTGACCAGGCGAAGATGGTCACATTAGAGACACGGGCGGTGAGGAGCCACACTCCTCCAGACTTTGTAGAAAATGATTGAAAGTTAAACTGGGCCAGGAGTCTGGTGACGTTTGGGTGAGAGACAGAGTTAAATTAAGGTTTAATCTTAGCCCCTTCCATGTGTTAACCAGGCTGTGCAGAGCCAAGAGCTTGAAAGAGATTCAGTGCTGAATTTTCTCACTAATCTGATGAGAAGAGAGAGGCATGGGAAGAAAGAGAACGGGAGAGAGGGAGAAACAGAGTTCAGATGGCTAATTTTCTAGCCAGCAGCTACTGGAATGTTTCCATGAGGAGATATGAAAAGAGACAAAAAGAAATAATAACTGAAAATGGGCTTTGTTGGCCAGAAAAACTTATCCTGCTGGGGTGGAGGTCAGTGGGCGAGAGGATGGATAGAAGCAGGTACTCAGGGGACATGTTTCATTTTAATGTAGTCACTTTGGTACCCCTCTATCTGCTCATTCAATTAGCATCGGAGGGAAAAATAAAAGTTCCTCGCGTGTCAGCCTGCTTTCCAAGCTCCAGGGACAGAACTTCGTAAATGCAGTGACCTTACATTGCTCTCCTCAGAGAGCACGCTCCATCTCTGTGTTGGCCTCTGATGTTAAAGAAAATGGATAGCTCATTCTTTTCCTTTTCCGTTTCTTTCAGGAAAGAAACGATCTAAGTGTCGTTTTAAATGAAAACAGTTGAGTAATTGTCTTTTTCTTAGATGCTCTCGCATTCCCCCAGAGTCATAAGAACCAACCTTCTAGGCCTGTTCCTTTTCTCCCATCTTCTCCCAAGTGCATTTGGCTGATTCACTGCAGGTTAACCTGAAATACGGCCCATGTGTTCCTCCACCCACTCCAAGTCATGTTGATGGCAACGTGACCTTGGCATGGAGCTTCCAAAGTCACGACATCAACAAAGGACATTTCTTCTTCCCATATATATATACATTTGTTTGTTTGTTTGTTTGTTTGGTTTGTTTCTCCCTTGATTCCAGTTTTTCTGTCAAACCAACTTACATTGTTTGGACTTGTGCTGCCCTGACTCATTCCTTTAGATCATAAGTTTCCTAGAGACCTTTCACCCCTGACTTATAAAATTCTACTGTCTTCAACATCCCTATCAAAGTCTAGACCACAGGCCTCCCTGCCCCCACTCTCCTGGAATCTCTGTTTCAATCTCCCCACCTCTGCTGACTTGAGTGAATCTGAACTCAGGAGCATTCATTTATTCATTCATCTCTTTAGATCTGTTATATTCGTGAAGGATTTTCTACAAATGGCTATAATATTTCTAGCCCCATGTGCTCCAACAAAACTTCCCTCCTCAATAACAGGTGGCGTTTTTACCCTCTCCCCTTGAATCTGGGTGGCATCTGTAACTGCTGCCTCAACTAAAGGAGAGTGGAAGTGATGCTGACTGACCTCTGATGATGATGAGCAAAGAGGATACAGAAAGGAGATCAAACCAGCCAACCCAAAGGGAAATCAACCCTGAATATTCATGGGAAGGACTGATGCTGAAGCTCAAGCTCCAATTCTTTGGCCACCTGATGCGAAGAGTTGACTCACTGGAGAATCCCTGATGCTGGGAAAGATTGAGGGCAGGAGGAGAAGAGGGCGGCAGAGGATGAGATGGTCAGATAGCATCACTGACTCAATGGACATCAGTTTGAGCAGGCTCTGGGAGATGGTGAAGGACAGGGAAGCCTGGTGTGCTGCTGTCCATGGGGTAGCAAAGAGTTGGACATGACTGAGTGACTGAATAACAACAAAGGAGATGCCGTGCTCAGCTGGATCTCTTTCTTTCTTTTTTTTTTTTTAATTTTATTTTATTTTTAAACTTTACAATATTGTATTGGTTTTGCCAAATATTGAAATGAATCTGCCAGAGGTACACATGTGTTCCCCATCCTGAACCCTCTTCCCTCCTCCCTCCCCATACCATTCCTCTGGGTCGTCCCAGTGCACCAGCCCCAAGCATCCAGTATCATGCATCGAACCTGGACTGGTGACTCGTTTCATATATGATATTATACGTATTTCAATGCCATTCTCCCAAATCATCCCACCCTCTGCCTCTCCCACAGAGTCCAAAAGACTGTTCTATACATCACTGTCTTTTTTGCTGTCTCATATACAGGGTTATTGTTACCATCTTTCTAAATCCCATATATATGCGTTAGTATACTGTATTGGTGTTTTTCTTTCTGGCTTACTTCACTCTGTCTGTATAATAGGCTCCAGTTTCATCCACCTCATTAGAAGTGATTCAAATGCATTCTTTTTAATGGCTGAGTAATACTCCATTGTGTATATGTACCATAGCTTTCTTATCCATTCATCTGCTGATGGACATCTAGGTTGCTTCCATGTCCTGGCTATTATAAACAGTGCTGCAATGAATATTGGGGTACACGTGTTTCTTTGAATTCTGGTTTCCTCAGTATGTATCTCTTTCTTGAGATGTCACTCTGAGAATCTCCACTTTGTAAGCAAGCCCAGGACACATGAACAGGCAGCATGTAGGTGTTCCCATCATTGACAGCTGATAGCCTGTACCGAGTGCAAGACACAAATGAATGAGCCTTCAGAAACTTATAGCCACTGAGTCACTCCTTACTCAAGTATTCCAGATGAGGTCTCAGACATACTGGAGCAGAGACAGCTACTCTCGTTGTCTAGTTCATACAGCTGATCTGCAGAATCTGTGAGCTGGTCATAGTGCTTAAACACGGAGAACCATTCATTGATCCATTCAGCATCTAAGTCACATTCACTGATGACCACTGTTTGTCCCAGACTATTGGCGTGTGTGGGTGCGTGCACCCTGAGATCATAGACATGCCAATTATTCTCCTATCCATCCCTGAAACCCAAACAACAACAGAGCACTTTCTTAATATCCCATTTCAGAATTTTGTAGCCATTCAATTATGAAAGTGTTTCTGCATTTTCATTCCAACTCAGCTCCTTTAAAATAAGGGACTATAAGCTCTATATTTCCCATGGTACACAACACAGTTTTATAAACTTCATAGATGTTTGATGTAGATTTGTTAATTAAAAAACTCAGTTCACTACTGGTATTAGGTTTTCCAGGTCCCAAATAAATAAACTAAATACATTTTGGAGAAAGACTTGAATAAATGTAACCATTCTGCAAATAGGAGAGAAGGAAGACATGAACAATTTTTTTGATCTTTTATGACAGGCAACTGCTGTTTCATTTTAATCCGCAAAGCAATCCTATAAAAAACAAAACACGATAATCCTCAAATTACAGATTTGAGACTTCAATCCAGACTGGCAAAGTCGCATGGCTATTGAGTATGGTGCTAGGATTCTAGCCAATGCCAAGAAACCCTTCCCAGCCACAGTGGTGGCTTCCACACATGAAGACACAACACAGATGACATTTGCTCTCAAGACCATTGAATAGCTGGTCTCGAGAAGAATGCTTCTCAGTGTGCAACATTATGTCCCATGTGCCACTGGAAAGTGGAGACTTGATCGCTTTTGGGCATTCTGGATGCTTCTTCTTTCAATGGTTTCCAAGCCTCACAGAAAAGTGTTACTGATTAATATTACTCTTATTTTTATAAATGGGAAGAAAGAAGGCATAAGACTTAGGGGAAAACAGTTTAATATTCTCAAGAAGCCTTAAAAGTGAAAAACCAAAGTATGTTCATTACAAAAGCTCTGCTTTAATTTTGCATTTATACATTATATGAATATTGCTAAATATACTCCAGTGAACATGGGGATGAGGCTGAGGGATATGGAGCATCTCCTTTAGGAGCTGAATGCATACTTTGCCCTGCTTTTCTCTCTGAGCAGAGGAAAGGGAACAGAGAGCTAAGAGGTTTCAATCTAATGTGACTATACCTTCTTATTCTGAGTGACTTTGGCATCCAAAGACTTCATTTTAACAAACGACCCATTTGTTTCAAGGCTGTGGGTGGTGGTAGCAAGAAAGATGATGTAACTTCTTATTAAAAGAAACTGTAGTGTTGGGAATTATTCTCTGAATAGTAGGGCTTACAAGAAATTAAAAAAAAAAAAAACACACAGGGAGACTTCTGGACAACATATGTGGATCTATGGATGAAGAAATACCCTCTGACAAAGTCCTTCTACTCTGCCTGTAGAGAACTGTGTAACTGGAATCAGAATCTGGATGTAATCATCTCGATGCCATTTACCCACACCGCTTTAAAAATGAGGAAATTGGAGGTTGCTGGAGGTGAGGGGTGGGGTCATTTTCCCTAGGTAATCCTTTGGTTAAGAATAGTCATGATCAGCTCTGAATGGACCAGTAGCTAGCGTACCCTAACTCCAAATGTCTTTCTCTGATCTTATCACCACATCCACATTCTAGTCTGTTCTCCACCTCCCTGGATTCTGTCTTCATTTTGAGTCTTATGGTCCAGACCTCATTCCTTCTATCAGCTTTGGCCACTGTCTTTCTTTTTAGTAGCATCTTCCCCTAGAAGAGGGTCCAATATGTAAACAAACATGCCAGGGATCACTCCTATACAGACCACAGAGTTATAAAGAAGGAGATCATCATTCAAATTCAAATATGTAGTGAATTCTGGCTAGAATAGTAGGTCTGCTGGTTGGGGCTGGCTACAGGAAGCACATCTGAAACCAGCATGGACCACAGGTGAGGTCAGATGTTTTGATTGGCAGGCTGGTCTAGATGACCACTGAGATATCCTCATCTCCTAGAACATTCCTTCTGTCTTCCCTAACTCAGTCCAAAGTTGCTATCATATAAAGCTATTCTTCACCCCACCCCTTTCCCCAAGATAGAACTATCCTTTGATCCTTTGTGTATCCCCATTGCTATTTCCATGAAAATATGAAGAAGAGTACATGTATTCATATTAATAACAGCAATAACAGCAGTAAAGCCACTGTCGGATGTACACAGATCAAGTACATGACTTTGTTGCTGTTTAGTGCCTCAGTCGTGTCTGACTCTTTGTGACCCCATGGGCTGTAGCCCTCCAGGCTCCTCCGTCCATAGGATTTCCCAGGCAAGAATACTGGAGTGGGTTGTCATTTCCTACTCCCCGGGATCTTCCCAACCCAGGGATTGAATGCCGGTCTCCTGCAGTTTCTTAACCACTGAGCCACCAGGGAAACCCTGATAAAATACCAGATATGTTATTTAACAGCCAGACTATCTTTGAGAATGAGAGCTTCCCTGGTGGCTCAGATGGTCATGTGTCTGCCTGTGATGCGGGCCACCCAGGTTTAATCCCTGGGTTGGGAAGATCCCCTGGAGAAGGAAATGGCAACCCATTCCAGTACTGAAGGAAATGGCAACCCACTCCAGTACTCTTGCCTGGAAAATTCCGTGGATGGAGGAGCCTGGTAGGCTACAGTCTATGGGGTCGCAAAGTGTTGGACACTACTGAGTGACTTCACTTTCTTTCTTTCTATCTCTGAGAATGGAAATCATCTATTTTCTGTTTTACAAATTAGGAAATTGAGGCACAGTGGAGTTAAATAACTTTCCCAAAGTCTAAAAAATGGAGTAGCCAAGGCTCAGCCATAAGCACATTTTATTCTAGAACTCAGCTTTTCCCCCAGGAGCTATCTTTCGCAATGACCCATCCGCTAGTCTATGAAAACCTCCCGAACACTTGAATTCTGTTTCACATTTCTCTCTTCTACTTCACTATATTTCACTATATGTCTCTCATGCTTCAGTTCTGAATGAAAAGACAAGGAGCTTCACATATATAGGGAATCTTTTTTTTTTTTTTACTAAGCAGCCAGTGATGTCCTTGAAAATTTTACTTGTAATTGTATGTTGGCATCATCATGTATCATGGTGTTGTTAATGGAACAAATACAGAGGCTTGCATGATGGGGCTTCCCTGTGATGGGGTGGTGAGTAAAAAAGCTGGCTTAAAACTCAACATTTAGAAAACTAAGATCATGGCATCTGGTCCCATCACTTCATGACAAATAGATGGGGAAACAATGGAAACACTGAGAGACTATTTTTTGGGGTTCCAAAATCACTACAGATAGTGACTGCAGCCATGAAATTAAAAGACACTTGCTTATTGGAAGAAAAGCTATGACCAACCTAGACAGCATATTAAAAAGCAGAGATATTACTTTATCAACAAAGGTCCATCTAGTCAAATCTATGGTTTTCCTGTAGTCATGTATGGATGTGAGAGTTGGACTATAAAGAAAGCTGTATGCCAAAGAACTGATGCTTTTGAACTGTGGTATTAGAGAAGACTGTTGAGAGTCCCTTGGACTGCAAGGAGATCCAACCAGTCCATTCTTAAGGAAATCAGTCCAAAATATTCATTGGAAGGACTGATGCTGAAGTGGAAGCTCCAATACTTTGGCCATCTGATGTGAAGAACCAACTCATTGGAAAAGACCCTGTTGCTGTGAAGGATTGAAGACAGGAGGAGAAGGGGACGACAGAAGATGAGACTGTTGGATGGCATCACCAAGGTGATTGACATGAATCTGAGTAGACTTCAGGAGTTGGTGATGGACAGGGAAGCCTGGCATGCTGCAGTCCATGAGGTCACGAGGAATTGGATATGACTGAGCTACTGAACTGAACTAGTATTCTTGCCTGGAAAATTCCATTGACAGAGCCGCTGGTGGCTTACAGTCCATGGTGTCACAAAAGAGGGGAGCATGACTGAGGGACTGAGCATGTTCATGCATGAAGGGAACTCATGGCAGAGTCATTTTCTTGGCTTTTGTTTTGTTTTTTAAATTCACAACTCAACTTTAAATGATAATTGTGCTATTACTAAGTTTTGCTGCATAAAAAGACTTTTCCTAAAATGGGACACTTCATTCTGATTGCTTCCAATGACATCCTCGATTTGATGTGAGTCAAATCAACTCTTTGCTGCCTAACACCTCAATGATCCCACCTCAGGAAAAACCCACTGATAGGTGACCAAATATGACCAGGAAGGAGAAGAGATTGTCAGGTGTCATCTCTGATGTCCACTGAGGGCTCCAGGGTCATCCTGAGCTTATCAGTAGAGCCCATAAAGTCAGCAGGAGGAAAATGTTAATGAGAAGCAGGGTTGTTCTCAAGGGATCTGATGAGGGAGTGGGGTTGAGATCTCTGGTTGAGATCATCTGACATCTCATCAATAACCAAGAACACTTGAGACCATCACACACAGTTTTCCTCCAAGTTATTTCATAAAAACTAATTTGCATGTGATGTTCTGAAGTGAAAAGGATCTATAATTAAATAATTATGGGCCACAGCTCATATAGGATGTGTCACAATGTACATTTGGATATACAGATCTTTGAAATGTACAGAAATCTACTCAGCTGTAATTCACCATTATAGCAGAGATGGTTGGTTCCCATTGGGCATCCATTTTCTTCAACCTCCTTGGTAATAGAATGCTGATTTTATTCACATTGACAGCACTCTTTTCACAGTTCCCCCTCTCTCCCCGCCCACACACACAGAGAAATACTACATTTCACAATCTCTCTTGCAGTTGGGTGTGGTCATATGACTACATATTCTGGCCCATGAAGTAAAAATAGAGTGCCGTAAGGGAATTCAGGAAAAGTTATTTAAATAAAATTGATTTATGTAGAAGACCATTGTGTCTGCCATGCTTTATAATTTTCATTTCTGTTACTTAGAATGCAGATGTAATGGCTGGAGCTCTGGCAACCGTTTTGAACTACACAGTGACACTAAAGATGGAAGTCGTTGCTAGGGATGGTGGAAGAGACAGATAAAAAGATCTGGGACTCTCACCATACCAGCCCAGGATGGCTTACCTCAGAATTTATTCCATTTGAAAGAAAAATAAATGTTCATCGTTTAAAGTTCTGGTGTTTTTTAATAGCACTGGAACACAATCCCTGTTTAAATCAATCACTGAAATCCTTTTGCACATAACTTACTATCCACGTCCTTTAGAACACATTTTGGAAAGCATGAATTTGACTTAACCCTTACATCTGCAGAAGAAAATCAAAGGCCAGGGAAGGCCTTTTGTCAATGGTTTGTCAATGGTCACAGCTGTTTAGTTGTAGGACTGAACTTTGGCCCAAGTAATCTGAAAATTGGTCCCTTGCTCTCAGCTCTCATGCTTATTTTTATGATTTGGAAAATAACTTCCAATTCTGAAACCATTTTAGATGCACAGTAGATAGGATCCCGTATATGAATGGCAGATCTTCAGGTGCCTCAGAAAGAAACTTATGGTGCCCTAGAGAGAAAATAAGCCATTTCAGGCAACCTTGTCGTGGAATGTTCGCCACTGGGCATTTGGGGAGACTTGAAATCCCCCTGTCACTTAGGCACGGGGAAGGCAAGGGGGTAGCCAGCCAGAATGATACTTTTGTCTTCTCACCTTTCAAATCCAAATAAATCATGAAGGCCTTCATATCTGCCTTTGAAGAATGCCGTCCCTGGATGACTTGTGGTGGTCTATCAACCTCTCTCACAGCTAACAGCCTATTAAAACCCCTTGAGGAATCTGCAGGTTCCTACAGAGGCAAAAATGTGGCCCAGGTCTGACGGGGTCTCAAGGAAATAAATCCATGGTTAAACCTCCAGAGACGGGCTCCTCCTATTGAATCTGGATGAGTGCAGACACCACACACACAACACCACACACACACCACACCACACACACATGCCAAACCATGTACCACATACACACATATCACACACACATATACCATACACGCAAACACACACACGCAATGCCTTACTGACCACACACACATACAAGCCTCACAGGTACCACACACACACACACACACACCACTACACACACACACACATACAAGCACATCACACATTGCACACAAACATTCCAAACCACACACATACCATACATATACACAGCAAACCACATATGTACCACAGACACGCACCATACACATACCACACACACACACCCCCCTCTCACATATGCTCCCCACACACCTCAGACCATACTCACCACACACACCCCACACTCACTGTGCACACCCACACCACATTTTGCTAGGCAGAAAGGGAACACTGTATCATTAATTACTCCCCCATTGTTAGAAAAAAATTTAAATTATGATATTGTTACCTGAGGGCTTGCTAACAGACTTCTTCAGGTCTCCTCCACCTGGCGCAAATCCAAGGCTTCTTTTCTCCCTTCTTTCTTTTGAATTCTGGAATGCAGACAGCAGATTTTTCCATCAGTAAACGAATGTGTCTAAAACCCAATTATCGTGCTGTGTCGGGAGAAGGGGCCCTTCGTCATCACCTCACTCCACTTCTAAGCAATGAAACACTGAATCCCTAGGGTATTCACAGATTGCATCTCCCCAGAAGTTTCCAGCATTTAGGGGGGCCTTTTTCCCTATAAATTTCCAGTCACATTCATTTTCAAGGGATTGTTTAAAACCTGTGGTGGGATTTCACATCTTTTATTCCATAGGTTTTCACATTTTCAGAGGAACATGGGGAAAATTTACAGCTTTTTTTCTTTCTCTGTGGCTCAGCTGGTAAAGAATCTGCCTGCAGTGCGGGAGACCTGGGTTCGTTCCCTGGGTTGGGAAGATCCCCTGGAGATGGGAAAGGTTATCCATTCCAATATTCTGGCCTGGAGAATTCCAAGGACTGTATAGTCCATGAGGGTCGCAAAGAGTCCACACAACTGAGCGACTTTCACTTTCATTTTCTTTCCTCTCATATACACCAAAGTTAACCAGTATAACAAATAACTTCTAGGTCTCAGAAGTTTAACAAATAAAAATTAGCATTTTGTGTCTCTTGTCCAGTGAGGTCAATGGGAGGGGGTACCTTGCTCTGAGCCAGGGGTTGGAAAACTACAATCAGCCTGACACCTATCTTCATAAATAAAGTTTGACTGGAATACAGCCTCACCCATTCATTGGCATGGTGTCTAAACAGTCAGCCGACCCTTGCTCTAGGCAGGCATTCAGGGACGCTGTCTTCTTATGTCTCCCCGCGTCTCTGAGTTCTGGAAGTCTCTCCATTCTTCAGGCAGGTAGAGATTTTGGGGGAGGTTTTTTTTTTTTTTTTTTTTTAGGGTTAGGAGTGGAAGTCCTGTCTAACATTCCCACTTGTATTTATTGGCCAAAGCTCATGGCTACATGTGATCTCTCAGGGATGCCAAAGAAGAGTATTACCCTTGTGTCCAGATAGAAGGAGAAGCAGGATCTGTGAGCGCCTAGTTTCTGCTTCCCGTCTCCCTTGGCTTCAGCACCTACATCTAGGCATCAGGATCCCCATAGTGTCTATCACCCTAATAGCTCTAAAGCCTTTCCTCCTCTCTCACCACGTCGACACTGCCCTGGTTCAGGCGCGGGGGATTTCCTCTTCTGTTTTTGGAACTGCAGTCTCTGCCGTCACAGTTCCAGTCTCCATCGCTCTTTTTCCCTGTGAGGTCAAGCTTGTCAGCCCATGTCTTTGTTTTCTGAAAACAACTTTAAAGTCTCCTGTGTGTCTATCACACAATTGCCAGGACTTAGGGAGAGGCAGTCTCGTTCCTCCAAACCTGACGAAGCCCCAATTCAGCTTGACGTCTTGTCTTGCATGATCCCAGAGCTTTCTTCTCTACAGAATGCTCTATCTTCTTTTCACTCTTTGGCCTGTAGCCACTTTGTGGCTTCTTCTCACATTGCTCCCTCTGCCTGGAAAACGTTCATCTCCCCAAATCTCAGCCATCTGACCCATTTCAACATGTCCAAATATCACTCAGACCTTCATCCACCTACTAAAGACCTCACAGGAAGCAGGAGCTGGGTCATTTTTATTCATTTGTTGTACCCATAGAGCTAGCACACTTCCTACGCGCACACACACACACACACACAGTCACTCAGTTGTGTCCGACTCTTTGTGACCCCATGGACTGTAGCCCACCAGGCTCCTCTATTCATGGAATTCTCCAGGCAAGAATACTGGAGTGGGTTACCATTCCCTTCTCCAGGGGATCTTCCCTACCCAGAGATCAAACCCAGGTCTCTTGCACTGCAAGCAGATTCTTTACCATCTGAACCACCAGTGAAGCCCCAGCACACTTCCTAACATGTGGTAATGACTAACATTGTTTTAAAGGAATGAATGAGTGAATACCCAGTGGATTATGTGTGCTTGTATACCCAGTGACCTGGATCTGTTTTCCCTCTGAAGTCTCATAACTGTACCTTTTTAGAGTAACTTATCACTCTTGTATTTAGCATGAGCTACACATGTGTATTTGGTATCACCTTTCCTGGACTGCACACTTCTCATGGATAAGAGAATCACCGCCAGCATCACAGCATCTATCACACGGTAGGTGCTGAATGAACGTGAGATAAATAGGTGAACCAAGGGAGCTGAGCTCTTTCTTGGAGATTCTGATCCATACACATTCTCTAAGCCTCATATTACTACTTCCTTCAGGTGAGAATGGAGAGTGACGATATTAATCTTAGAATGAGAAATGTCTTTCTCTCTTAAAAAGGGTTTGAAAGGCTTTAAATCAAGAGCCAAGAAGATTCAAGGTTAAGTAACAGCTTAAATTCTTGAGCAGTGTAGCTCTTCCTGATTTTTTTGTGCAGAGACAGGAATTAAGAGCCTAATACCAGGATGAATAACTTTGGACTTAGTTGTGATATGAAGAGACAAGGGGGGAAAAAAAGAGGGGAGACTGGACTCTGAATAGGAAATTGTTGGAATGTTATATCAAGTATCACACTGTGTTCAATTGAGTGGAAACAACTAGCCCTGAATCATTTTTCCTATCCATGCAATGGGTATCGCTTCATTAATCAAAGCTTAGCATTAGTGTAAAGAGGGTGGGTATGATCGCAAAGCCTCATTATGCGATCGATTCAGATTTGAAATGCTAAGAAGCAATGCATTGAAACCACAGGCTTTTCAACTCTGGAAACATAAATAGATTACAAATAGTCAGGCATCTCTTCCTATAGTTTTAATAATTTTTTATTTTATATTAGATAGTTGATTAACAATGTTGTGTTAATTTCAGATGTACAACGAAGTGATTCAGCTATATACGAATATGTATCTATTCCTTTTCAAATTCTTTTCCCACTTAGATTATTACAGAATATTAAGCAGAGTTCTCTGTGCTATACAGTAGATCCTTTCCTTGGTTGTCTATTTTAAATATCACAGTGTGTATATGCCAGTCTCAAACTGCCACTCTATCCCTTCTCTCCCCCCGCCTCCTCCCGGGTACGCATGTTTATTCTCTACATCTATGATTCGATTTCTGTTTTGTGAATAGGTTCACTTGTATCATTTTTCTAGAATCTTCATATAAGTGATATCGCATGATATTTGTCTTTCTCTGATTTGCTTCATTTAGTATGATAATCTCCAGGTCCGCTTATGTTGCTGCAAATGGCATTATTTTATTCTTTTTTATAGCTGAGTATTATTCAGTTTCATATATAAGTGCCATATCTTCTTTACCCATTCATTTGTCGATGAACATTTAGGTTGCTTACATGTCTTGGGTATAGTAAGCAGTGCTACAATGAACACTGTGGTGAGTGTAACCTTTCAAACCATGTTTTTCCTCAGATACATGCTCGGGAGAGGGGTTGATGGATTATATGATAGCTCTGTTTCTAGTTTTTTAAGGAACTTCCATACTGTTGGGCTTCCCTGGTGGCACAGAGGGCAAAGCGTCTGCCTGCAATGCGGGAGACCCGGGTTCTATCCCCGGGTCGAGAAGATTCCCTGGAGAAGGAAATGGCAACCCACTCCTGGCAAATTACATGTCTGGAATTATTGCCTGGAAAATTCCATGTGCGGAGGAGCCTGGAAAGCTACAGTCCATGGAATCGCAAAGAGTCGCACATGACTGAGCATCTTCACTTCTTCATACTGTTCTCCTTAGTAGATGCACCAATTTACATTCCCACCAATGGTGTAGGAGGTTCCCTTTTTGCCACACCTTCTCCAGCATTTACTATTTTTAGATTTTTTTGACGATGGCCATTCTGATTCCTATAAGGAGACATCTCACTGAAATTTTGATTTGCATTTCTCTAATAATTAGTGATGTTCACAAGTGAATTCTATCAAAAAGTTAGAGAGCAGTTAACACTTATGTTTCTGAAACTGTTCTAAAATTGCAGAGGAAAGACTTCTCTACCTGTGCTTTTTTCGCAGGAGCACTTTGCTGAACAGGCTGGGCATTGCAGAGACAGTGGGTCTCAAATATCCCATGGACTTCTCTGTACTTCCTGTCTCACTTATTGTTGGATGGGTTTGTTGCGTGAACTCTTCCAGAAGCAGACAACAGGACAGAAATCAGTGTATCCCTGATATCTTCAGATGGGTTTCCCTGGTGCTGCAGAGGGTAAAGAATCTGTCTGCAATGTGGGAAACCTGGGTTCAATCCCTGGGTTGGGAAGATCCCCTGGAGAACGGAATGGCAACCCACTCCTGGAGAATTCCATGGACAGAGGAGCCCAGCAGGCTACAGTCCATGGGATTGCAAAGAGAAGATCCAAAGATTGCAAAGAGTCAGATACGACTGAGCAACTAACGCTTGCAACTTTAGCCTGGTAAATTCCTCATCACACAATTGGTCCATCTGAGCCATGGGGCTGGATAGCCTTTTTCGGTTGCGTCTGACTCTGTGACCCCACGGACTGTAGTCCACAAGGCATATATGTTCACTTTAGATAAATTGGTAACTGGAAGTGAAGGCAACAGAGAGTGTGGTATTGAGTCAGCTTCCACTGTGGTCACCTGGAGCTTAATGCTACTGCAGAACTCTGAAAATCAGTGTGAAAGGAGCCTCAGAATGACTCAGACAGAGGAGTGAGGAAGCTGGGGTATTTATCTACCACTTCTCCTCCCATCAGTGGCTGGAGCTGCTCTCAGAGATCTGGTTTCATGGCAAAGCAGAGGCTGGCATAGCGAGTGGCATTGAGAATGCGGAGATGATAGGGCACATAGAGAGGGCACTCATGTAGAGAACTATGCACTGGCTTCTACCCGCCTGACCCCAAGAGAAGTAGCATGGCCTGCTTTTACCACCTCTTCTCTCTCTTTGGGCTTCCCCAGCCACTCCATGGTAAAGAATCAGCCTGTAATGAAGGAGACACAGAAGATGTGGGTTCAGGCCCTGGATCAGGAAGATCCTCTGGAGGAGGAAATGGCAACCCACTCCAGTATTTTTGCCTGAAAATCCTATGAACAGATAAGCCTTGTGGGCTACAGTCCATGAGGTCACAAAGAGGCAGACACAACCAAAAAAGCCTATCCAGCCACATGGCTCAGATGGACCCATCATATGTTGAGGAATTTACCAGGGTGGGTACCTGAATGACTGTGACAATTGCCTCCATTCTAGATCTTCCCCAGTTGCTAATGAACTTGTAGTGTGAACAGGAATAAAAATCTTGCTTTTAAGCCACTGAGATTTTAGGACTGGTCTGTTATGGCAACTGGTATTAGTTACTCTGGTGAATATGCTAGATATTAAAGATTCAGTCTCCAATTAACTCATATTCAGCCATCATTCAGTTCAGTTCAGTCTCTCAGTCATGTCTGACTATTTGTGACCCCATGGACTGAAGCAAACCAGGCCTCCCTGTCCATCACCAACTCCCAGAGCCAATTCAAACTCCTGCCCATCACACTGGTGATGTCATCCAACAATCTCATCCTCTGTAGTCCCCTTCTCTTCCTGTTTTCAATATTTCCCAGCATCAGGATCTTTTCAAATGAGTCAGTTCTTTGCATCAGGTGGCCAAAGTATTGGAGTTTCGGCTTCAGCATCAGTCCTTCCAATGAATATTTAGGACTTATTTCCCTAAGGATGGACTGGTTGTATCTCCTTGCAGTCCAAAGGACTCTCAAGAGTCTTCTCCAACAGCACCGTTCAAAAGCATCAATTCTGTGGTGCTCAGTTTTCTCTGAAGTCCAGTTCTCACATCCATACATGACCACCGGAAAAACCATAGATTTGACTAGATGGACCTGTGTTGGCAAAGTAATGTCTCTGCTTTCTAATATGCTTTCTAAGTTGGTCATAGCTTTTCTTTCAAGGAGCAAGCATCTTTTAATTTCATGGCTGTAGTCACCATCTGCAGTGATTTTCTGCTGCTGCTGCTAAGTCGCTTCAGTCGTGTCCAACTCTGTGCGACCCCATAGATGGCAGGGAGCCCCCCAGAATAAAGTCTTTCACTGTTTCCACTGTTTCCCCATCTAGTTGCCATGAAGTGATGGAACCTGATGCCATGATCTTAGTTTTCTGAATGTTGAGTTTTAAGCCAGTTTTTTCACTCTCCTCTTTCACTTTCATCAAGAGGCTCTTTTTTTTTTATTGCTGATTTTTTAATTTTTTTTAAATTTTTTTATTTAGCTCTATTTTTTTATTTTATTTTTTATACACTTTTCATATTTAATATGAAAATCTGTCAGTATTTATTTTTTATTATTATTTTTTTTTACTTTACAATATTGCATTGGTTTTGCCATACATCAACATGAATCCGCCATGGGTATACACGTGTTCCCAATCCTGAATCCCATTCCCACCTCCCTCCCCATACCATCCCTCTGGGTCATCCCAGTGCACTAGCCCCAAGCTTCCTGTATCCTGCATCAAATCTGGAGGCTCTTTAGTTCTTCTTTGCTTTCTGCCATAAGGGTGGTATTATCTGCATATCTGAGGTTATTGATATTTCTCCTGGCAATCTTGATTCCAGTTTGTGCTTCATCCAGCCCAGCATTTCACATGATGTATACTGCGTATAAGGAGAAGGCAATGGCACCCCACTCCAGTACTCTTGCCTGGAAAATCCCATGGACAGAGGAGCCTGGTAGGCGGCAGTCCATGGGGTCGCACAGAGTCGGACATGACTGAGTGACTTCACTTTCACTTTTCACTTTCATGCATTGGAGAAGGAAATGGCACCCCACTCCAGTGTTCTTGCCTGGAGAATCCCAGGGACGGGGAAGCCTGGTGGGTTGCTGTCTACGGGGTCGCACAGAGTCGGACACGACTGAAGTGACTTAGCAGCAGCAGCATACTGCATGTAAGCTAAATAAGCAGGGTGACAATATACAGCCTTCACATACTCCTTTTCATGTTTGGAACCAGTCTGTTGTCCCATGTCCAGTTCTAACTGTTGCTTCCTGACCTGCATATAGTTTTCTCAGGAGGTAGGTCAGGTGGTCTGGTATTCCCATCTCTTGAAGAATTTTCCACAGATTCTTGTGATCCACACAATCAGTCTTTGGCATAGTCAATAAAGCAGAAGTAGATGTTTTTCTGGAACTCTCTTGCTTTTTTGATGATCCAACAGATGTTGACAATTTGATTTCTGGTTCCTCTGCCTTTTCAAAAACCAGCTTGAACATCTGGAAGTTCATCATTCACATACTGTTGAAGCCTGGCTTGGAGAATTTTGAGCATTACTTTGCTAGTTTGTGAGATGAGTGCAATTGTGCAGTAGTTTGAACATTCTTTGGCATTGCCTTTCTTTGGAATTGGA
The DNA here is from genome assembly GCF_032452875.1 of Bos javanicus. NCBI lineage: Eukaryota > Metazoa > Chordata > Mammalia > Artiodactyla > Bovidae > Bos > Bos javanicus. The sequence goes on along the minus strand of NC_083888.1, from coordinate 62,214,156 downwards.
ATAAGAGCTGACCTTTTCCAGTCCTGTGGCCACTGCTGAGTTTTTCAGATTTGCTGGCACATTAAGTGCAGCACTTTCACAGCATCATCTTTTAGGATTTGAAATAGCTCAGCTGGAATTCCATCACCTCCACTAGCTTTGTTCGTAGTGATACTTCCTAAGGCCCACTTGACTTCACATTCCAGGATGTCTGGCTCTAGGTGAGTGATCACACCATCGTGGTTATCTGGGTCATGAAGATCTTTTTTGTATAGTTCTTCTGTGTATTCTTGCCACCTCTCCTTATTATCTTCTGCTTCTCTTAGGTCCATACCATTTCTGTCCTTTATGCTAGTCTTTATGCTAAAGATTTCATGCTAATCTTTGCATGAAATGTTCCCTTGGTATCTCTAATTTTCTTGAAGAGATCTCTAGTCTTTCCCATTCTATTGTTTTCCTCTATTTCTTTGCACTGATCACTGAGGATGGCTTTCTTATCTCTCCTTGCTATTCTTTGGAACTCTGCATTTGAATGGGAATATTTATTTTTTTCTCCTTTGCCTTTCACTTCTCTTCTTTTCTCAGCTATATGTAAGTCCTCGTCAGATAACCGTTTTGCCTTTTTGCATTTCTTTTTCTTGGGGATGGTCTTGATCATTGCCTCCTTAAATTTCTATTAAATATTGGCCATTATTCTAAGGGCTTTCATAATCATTGACTCATTTAATACTTATAATTTTATAAAATGGGTCTTATTCCGTTTTTAAAGGTGAGGAGACTGAGCCTCAGAAATAGTAAATTACCCACATCACACAGCTAGTATGCAGAGAGTGCCAGCCCTATTCATAGTGTCATTAAGGTGATCAGATCAGACCACTGTGAGAGGCCAATTGAACTGTGTCTCAGCTAGGTCACCAAAGCAAACTCCACCTTAAATATATTCATTTCTGCTATCAAATCACTGTGGACAGTGACTGCAGCCATGAAATTGGATGATGCTTGCTCCTTGGGAGAAAAGCTATGACCAACCTAGACAGCATATTGAAAAACAGACATCACTTTGCTGACAAAGGTACGGATAGGCAAAACTATGGTTTTTCCAACAGTTAGGTATGGATGTGAGAGTTGGACCGTAAAGAAGGTTGAAGCCAAAGAACTGATGCTTTCAAACGGTGATGCTGGAGAAGATTCTTGAGAGTCATTTGGACAGCAAGGAGATCAAACCAGTCAATCCTAAAAGCATCTATCCTGAATATTTACTGGAAGGACTGATGCTGAAGCTGAAGTGTTCCAATTTTTTGGCCACCTGATGCAAAGAACTGACCCATTGGAAAAGACCTTGATACTAGGAAAGATTGAGGGCAAGAGAAAGGGGTGACAGAAGATGAGATGATTGGATGGCATCATCGACTCAATGGACATGAATTTGAGAAAACTCCGGAAAGTCTGGCATGTTGCAGTCCATTGGGTCACAAAGAGTCAGACACAACTGATCCACTGAAAAAAACAACTGTGACCAAATGCAAAATCCTCCAGGCTTCCCTGATTGAGGGAAGCCCCTGTCTGTGGAATCCAGAACGTAGAAGCTTCCGTGGCAATTTCAACTCTAACATGTGAGAAGTGGCCATCACAGCAAGTAGCATAGTTTATTACCACAATAAGATCCCTCCTTCTAAGCTTTCCCTTCCTCCCCTTCCTTCTTTCTTTTGTGAAAACTGCCAAATGTTTCTTAGTAAAACTGGACAGCACCAATTCTGGGAGATGTATAGAAAAGGCATTTTCCATGTTTCATTTAACTTGATATTTCACTGATTAAAGGCAATGTATTTTACTCCCATGCTTCTCAAATTTGAGAATGCTTGAAAACCTGTTAGAAGAATTGTTAGAACAAAGACTTTTGAATCCTGCATCCACAGATCCTCATTCTGTAGACCTAGGACGGGCACTGAGAATTTACATTTCCAGTAAAGTTCCCAGGAAAAAGATGCCACCACTGCCGGTCCAGGGGCCCACTTTGAGTAGTTAATACATAGGTTTACTGACTTCATTTCTGATAACTCTTAAACTTTACTGAATCCCACAGTCTCACCTTCACTTTGTTTTTCTTTACTGCTTATAAAAGTGTGATCTTTGTGACAATCTTTGATTATCACTTAGAATCGTCTCATCCATTTTCCATTCATACAATTATTTATGGACTGCCTACTCTGTGCCAGGCACTGCTAGGTGCTGAGATTTTCAAATACAGTTTAAAATTCTGTCAGTATCTTCAAGGGGCTCATGATCAAAGGGCCAGAAGGGGATTGAGGGGTGGGGATCAGGACATAGTGACAGCAGTGAAGCCTGGGAGTAGTTTGGGTATCATGGCAGAGGGAGGACCACTTAAAGAAGGTTTTTAAAGTTTCTGTTGCTTCCCTTCTTGCTTCTTTCCTCATTCTCCTCTTGTTCTCTTGTCTTCATCTTCACACTTGACTTGACGTGCTCTGCATGTATCGCCCTTTGATTTTGGGGTGGAGGAATGGATCTCAAATCCTCCAGGCTCCCAAATAAATTCAGAGCATCCACAGTCATTAGCAAGTGCACCATGGCCACCTCCTATTTAATCACTGGAATCCAATACAATGTACAAGTCACTGTGAGAATGTATTACGGAGGAGCCCTTGAGGCAGGAATGTTTCTCTCCCTGTCTTGGCAATCTGAGATGTTCTCCAAGTCTGCAGGAGAAGATGAGTAGAGAGACACTCTGATGTCTTTAGCATCTGAAGGATCTAGGGATCCTGGATATAACTGCCTTCAAAAGCCAAACTACCTGGGTTCTTCAATTTGCCTAGGAATGTTCATTTATTACACTTATTAAAAGAAAAATAGCCAAATAAAACCAAAATTAATTTTAGGTAATGGACAACATTTTTTTTATTCTCACCAGCAATATTTTTTAGTTATGTTGGCTCCAGCTCAAAGTTTCAAAGGCACAGCTTAGAAAGAGCTCAGTTCTCCAGCTTGCTTCCCCAAACTTCTTCAAGTCTAAAGAAAGGTCTCAAGTTAACTGGTTCTTTAGCACATCACTACTGAATAGGCAGATGTTGGTAAGAAGAGTTCTGGGGGAATAAATTATTTTCTAAAATGGTAAAACAAGAAGAGTGGAGGAAATGACTTATTTTTATTGATCAATTGATTTTTAATTAGCTGATAATTGTTACAGTATTTTGCTGGTTTATAACATACATCCACATGAATCAGCCATAGGTCCACATATGTCCCTTCCCTCATTAAAATGTACACATTACCAGATGCAAGACAGAGAGCCAGTGGGAATTTGCTGTATGAAGCAGGGAGCTCAAACCTGGTGCTCTGTGACAACCTAGAGGGGTGGTATGGAGTAGGAGGTGGGAGGGAGGTTCAGGAAGAAATGACTTTCTTTTAATAAGAACATGCTACATTGATCATTCTTTGCAGTCATTTTGTGGGGTGAAAAACATATGCCCTCTGAAAACACCTGAAATCTGAAAAGTAGGGATGGAAGCCAAGTAAAACAAAAACACTTTCAGTCAATTTTCATTGGCTAGTGCAGTTCTAGAACTTGCCAGGCAACTGAGTCACTTCCTTAAAAAGGCTAAAGTCTTCTAGCTTATCACTCCTTGCCTTGTTCTGTCTCTGGATTTTGGAAATATCTATCTTTGTGGGTGAATCTTCTTGAGATATTCTAACATGGCTGTCTACCAGTTTATTTCCTATAGTTAGCTATGGGATCCCTGTAGGAAATGAACCGTGCTTAGTTAATTCTATTAATGTGCAAAGTCTGGGAGACAGTGAAGGACAGGGAAGCCTGGTGTGCTGCAGTCCATGGGGTCACAAAGAGTCAGATAAACAACCGACTAAACAATGACATTAATATGCTTGCATATAACTGATGTTCAGTATGCATTTAGTAAATGAAACAGAATGAAGTGAATGGATAGATGGATGAAGGAGTAAGTGAGTGAATGAATACATGGGTGTATAAATGGGTGAATCGATGGAGGGGGGAGTGGATGGTGGATGGATGGATGGAAACATGCACAGACAGAAGGATGAATGATTGGAAAGACAGAAAGACGGAAAGTTCAATGGATGAGATGCTGGCTTAGGGGATAAATAACAAAATAAATGATCAATAAATGAGTGAGCCTAGAATTTTCAACTTATTACTACTCCTGGATGCTTTATCTTCACAAAGTATCTCATATATTGGTGGAAAAGGAAACCAACTACATATTCAACTTAGTGGTAGAAAGAAAAGAATTCAACAATTAAATAAAAACAGATGCTTTACGGAATTTCAACCACTTTTAGAAGACAGATGCATTTTTCAGAAATCTAACTCCCTTTGAACCGTAAGTCCACAAATATTCTATTAACAAAATTCAGAAATATTTGTCAAAACGTTGAAGACCAAATCTGCACAAAAGGACTTAACTAGAAAACTATACCTCTCTCTCCACCTCTTTTCATGTCTGTGTCTCAATCTCAGTCAGCCCCTCTCCACATCATTCTTTATTGTTTCTATTCCAGTCATCTTTTACAACTTAACTCTGGCCAAAACATCCCCATTCTCCTGTTAGCACTCTTTGGTGGTTCCCCAGTACCTGTAGGACAGAGTCAGCAACGGACATGAGTTTTGAGGCTATGCCACCCATCCCTCTCTGCTCTTCCACGCTCACTGGACACCAGCTGCCCCAGACCACCTGCCATTCCAGTCACAAGAGACCGAGCAGGAGTAAAGACGATGCCCTCTGGTCCATAGCTCAGACCTGTCATGTGAAGCCTGCTTCTTTGTGTGTGGAAATAGTACTTACCTCAGTAAATGTTAACACATTTTAAGCTGGCATATCCTTTCCTCCTGCCTTTTGGGGAAAAGCTAGCTTTGTTGGCTTTGAAGCCTTATCCATGTCTCTAAGGCCTTGCTGCGGGGCGGACTTCAGTGGTGTCTCATCCCCACCCTCTACCTTTATCACTCTATAATGTAAATATGCTGATGTTCAGTCGCTCAGCCGTGTCCAGCTCTTTGCCACCCCATGGACTGAAGCACTCCAAGCTTCCCTGTCCATCACCATCTCCTGGAGCTTGCTCAAATCCATGTCCATTGAGTTGGTGATGCCATCCAACCATCTCATCCTCTGTTGCCCTCTTCTCCTTTGCCTTCAGTCTTTCCCAGCATCAGGGTCTTTTCCAATGAGTCAGTTCTTCGCATCAGGTGGCCGAAGTATTGGAGCTTCAGCTTCAGCATCAGTCCTTCCAGTGAATATTCAGGATTGATATACTTTAAGATTGACTGGTTTGATCTCCAAGGGACTCTCAAGATTTCCTTCCACAATTCAAAGGCATTGGTTCTTCGGCACTCAGCTTTTATTTTTTTATGGTCCAAATCCATATACCTAATGGGACACATTATGGTCACATCCGTACATAATGTAAATAAGCTCCCCTGCAATTTCTCGGTCCTCGGCAAATAACAGTGAAAGCTAATGTTTAGTGAGTACCTAGTATGTGCCACTTTTAATAGATTAGGTTTATTAGTTTACTTAATAGTCACAACAGCCTATGATGCAAATATAACATTATTGCCATTTCAAAGATGAGGAAAATGAGAGGCAGAGAAGGTATGTAACCACTGTGTGCTCCGTGAGAGCAGATACATGCCTTTTCTCTATAGTGCTTGGCACATAGTAGGTGTTTATAAGTATTGATTAAACAAGTGTCAGATAATTTGATCTCCAAAGAAGTGTCAGATAATTTGAGCTGAGGCTGAAGAATGAAGGAGCAACCATCTTTTCGTGTCATTTTCTGTGTGATATTAAACTGGCTTCTGCAAATTCCCATTTATTAAATTTCTCATATTTTTCACTTATGATTCAGTCCCTCAGGACTTTTACAATATTTTTAAGCTGAAAATATGACATTGTTTTCTCATATGGCAATCCAGGGTTTCCTTTAAGATTGTATTTAATAATCAGGCTGCAATATATGTCCCCTAAAAGGTCTTCACCAGGTTAAACTTTGTTCTAAAGAGAAACTGACATCCTGGTTTAACTGTTTGGAGGAGCAGTTATAACACCAGCCCCACTGTGCATTTCTCCTTATTTGTGTGTGCGCCTTATTCAATTTACGATATGCTTCGTGTTTGGAAACTGAGTCTGGTCTGAATTTTATACCCCTGCAGTCAGCAGAACACCGAGCAGAGAGTAGATGCTCAATAAATTATCAAAATGGCACTCTGCTGCAACCAAATAGCTTGGAATTTCATCTGCAAGATGGGTATGATAAGAGCAACTTCAGGAGACTCTGGAGAAATGAACAAGGGAAGCTGTGGGTGGGGCCGTGTGCCTCAGGATAGATGCATTGGTAGAAGGTCTTCTGTGAAAAGTGGTGTTTGTGAACACCACTAGAATGAGCTCTAGAATAAATCGATTTCAAAGTCTGAGATTCTAACCCAGTTTGAGGTCTGACCTCAGACTTTATCCTTTAAGTTTCAATGCCCTTATTGTAAAATATGAATAATAATAGAACTTGCTATATATTTATCAAATAAAGACACAAGTCTCCTGTGAAATCTGCATTTGAGATATACAGCAAATTTTTTTTTAAGAAAACTATGTCCCAGGCGATATTCAGAACTACTAAAAGATATATCTTTTAACTGAAGTTCAAATTTAATTGGCTTCCTGAATTTTCTGCCAACTAGATAAAATAATATGTGTAATCCGCTTGCATGGGATAGATACTCAATAACATTCACCATTATTTTATACTGTGTGTTCAATAAATAGTAATTCCCAGCCTGTCTTCCCCCTTTTAAAAGAATCAGCTCTACTCCCATCCCTGCCTCCCTGCCATCCTCCACCTCACTCTCTGCTTCTTAACATACATTGAGTTGTCAGGAGGGGTCTTGGATATAAAAAGGGAGCAAACAGCTGCCATAGAAAGAAGTTGCTGTCAGTTCAAATGAATGCTGAGCTAATAGGCCTATTAATAATGAGCTTTATTATAGGAGGCCACTTACGTTAATAATTCTCTGTATTTAGTATTTGACGCTGTGACATTTATACTGAGCTGAATGGTGGCTCTGTGTGTGTGTGTGTGTGGTGGTGTGGTGTGTGTGTGTGTTTAAAGCCATTTAGCTCACTTTTACTTTGAATACAGCTGCAACATTGGGACACAGAAAATGTTTTATTTAAACACACACACACACACATACACACAACTCATCTGACTCTACTTCTCATAGGTGTCTCTCAGCTTGAATGCATCAGAGACACTGCCAAGAGATGAACAAATGGGAATCAGCCCTTGCCCCTCTCGCCCTGGGATTGTCAGTCCAATCCCCCACCCCTTGCCCTCACAGCCCAGAGAAGCTGAGGGCAGATTTAATCTGATTTGCATACTGTGACTTCTCACAACAGTAGCTGGAATTGTGACAGGGTCTAATTAGCATTTCCACCCCCTCTCTTTGCCTCTTTTATATTTGACGACAGTGCCTGAGCAGTAGGGGAAGTTTAACTAAACCCAGATTAAGAAGTCATGCTCTGGTTCTGGAAGTTAGAAAAATCAACATTCCCAGCGGGTGGTGCTTGACAAGGAAGGTGTTTGGGCAGAGGGAATATTTATTTCTATGGCGGTGACTTTAGCTCTAGTTCAGGCATTTGTGTGTAAGAGCACCCATTGGAGGAAGATAAAAGCAGAGCTGAATTTCCCCAAGAGTTCCTCAATCTAGCACGTCAAAAGTAGAACCCGTCCTTATATATATCCTGCCTTGAATCCAGTGCCATGGAATTTCTCAAATGGGCTAAGCAGCTTATCACAAACCATATAGCCAGAAATTGTTCAAGTCCAGATTCAAGGTCTAGGCTTTCCCGGTGACACAGTGGTAAAGAATCCACTTGTCAATGCAGGAGATACAAGAGAGACGAGGGTTCGATTCCTGAGTGAGGAAGATCCCCTGGAGTAAGGGATGGCAACCCACTCCAATATTCTTGCCTGGAAAATTCCACGAGCAGAGGAGCTTGTCTGGCTACAGTCCATGGGCTCGCAAAGAGCTGAACATGACTGAGCGACTGAGCGTGCACACACACACACTCACACACAGGTTCAAACCCCACCAGGCAGGGTCCACTACCATCTGTTGTCTTAGAACTCGGATATTACACCAGAGACCCTGCCATCATATGTATGCCTGATCCAGATCGGGCCAGGAGCGCCTCCCATCTCCTGGTGACTCACAGAACCATCCACAGGCTAGGGGTTCTGCTGACCATCTCTCCAGAGCTTGTGAAAAATGCAGAATCTCAGGCTGAATTAGAAGCTACATTTTAACCAGATCCCTCGTGATCCATCTCTATCAAATTTTGAGAAGCCCTGTCTTAGAGCTTTCTTGGGCAAACAACAAGCTTCTCCTTGAATTTGTCATATGACTTGCAACTCACCTTCTCAGAGAGCACTCTGTCCCCTTGCCGGGCACATCTCACACCTCACCTCGGCAGGGCCAGCATTTGGGAATCAATACAGAATTCCTCTCACAAGGCCAGGCTCTCAATCCCAAGCAGTTTTTCTCCAGCGGATGTCGCTGTGCCCACCCCTCCCACCCCCACCAGCCCTTCCCTGCTCACAGGAGCACAATTAGCAGGTGAATTTTGAGGCCACTGGTGCATGCACAAAGTACCTGGCAATTACCAAAAAAGAGAGCAGATATTCAAACTAGACTGCTCATAGAAGATCAAGCTAGATGAATAATCTTAATAAGTGTTTAAAACATCTTAAGAGTTTCCGGAGCTATTTTGCCGCTCAAGGGTTTTCAATAAGATGCTCTGATGATGGAAGAACCACTTTTATCAAATATTAAGCTACTGTAAATTTACTGTAATTGAATAATTTGCCTCTTAGCTTTGGTTCACTAAGACTGAAGCGAGGTTTTCATCCTTATGTGATTGCTCCACAGTCTGTTTCAATATATGTCATGTCAAGCAAGGCTCATCTACAGCACCATTTGAGTTTTAGTAATTTCAAAGCCAAGGGACCCTGTAAATGGTCTGGATGATTGACCATAAAGTATGTACATATTTAGTTATATTAAATTGTGATTAGGGTTTCAACTTCCATATTTAAACTCTGAGTAGTTTGCAGAGCCTTTATGACTTTTATGGAAGTGCTAATGTGGATTCCGCAGGGCTTTTTATAGGAATTGAAGCAGAGGCAGACCTTTTGGTCCAGGTTACATAAATATTATGGAGATGGAGTAACAGAAAAAAAGAGCCCAACCATCAGTTGGAAATAGATAAAATTAATACCCACATCTATAAATTTTGTCTTAAGAGATGAGGAGGCAAAAACCATCTGGAGCTTTGAAAAGGATCATCTGAATTTGTCCCTAACTCTTCTCTTATATTGGTTTAGTGATTTTAGCAAATGACTTTCTAAGTCTCAGTTGACTCATCTGTAAAATGAACATCGTGTTGCACTGAGTAGGTCATTGAGGGTGGCGTGAAGTGTCTGTGAAAGGTCTTGGTGACACAAACAAATGTTTCTCAAAGCATCACACTTGGACACCCTGTCTTGAAAACATCCCTGAAGCTTGTTAAAATGCTGATGCCTGGTCATCACATCTGCTCTGCTAAAGGAGTAATTTTGGAGATAGGACTCAAAAGCCCTCATTTTTTCCAATATATTAGGTAATTTTCATATACACTAAAGCACATGAAATCCATTTCTAAATATGTTTCTTATTGTATCAGAATAGTGGAGGAAGGTGGTTCACTTTTTCTTTCAATTCCCTCTTTCTGTGCATGTGTGCTCAGCCACTCAGTTGTGTCCTATTCTCTGCTACCCCACAGACCATAACCTACCAGTCTCCTCTGTTCATGGAATTTTTCAGGCAAGAATACTGGAGACAATAGACATGTCTTCCTCCAAAAATTGAACCTGTGTCTCCTGCATCTCCTGCACTGACAGGTGGATTCTGTACCACTGAGCCACCTGGGAATCCCATCTCTTTCTATACACATTCTAAAACTCAGGTCTATTAGAGCAGTTAGCTCCATATACCTGTATATGAAAAGTGAAGAATCTCATAACCGCTATATGCATCCCTGATGGAAGAGATGAATCCAATAATAGAACAGCAGGAATTAGGACTTCCGTTGTTCAGTTGATAAGTTGTGTCTAATCCTTTGCGACCCCATGAACTGTAGCACACCAGGCTCCTCTGTCCTCCACTATCTCCCAGAGTTTGCTCAAATGATAAACCTATATAGCATATTAAAAAGCAGAGACACACTTTGCCTACAAAGTTCCATATACTTAAAGTAATGGTTTTTCCAGTAGTCATGTATGGATGTGAGAGCTAGACCATAAATAAGGCTGAGTACTGAAGAATTGATGCTCGGTGGTGTTGGAGGAGACTCTTGAGAGTCCCTTGGACTGCAAGGAGATCAAACCAGTCAATCCTAAAGGAAATTAACTCTGAATATTCATTGGAAGGGCTGATGCTGAAGCTTGCATCACCAACTCAATGGACATGAGTGTGAGCAAGCTCCAGGAAATAGTGAAGGATAACAGCCCACAGGATTGCAAAGAGGTGGACATGACTGAGCGACTGAACAACTGAGTTGGTGATGCCATCTAACCATCTCATCCTCGGCTGCCACTTTCCCTCTGCCTTCAAGTTTTCTCAGCAGCAGGCTCTTTTCCAGTGAACCAGCTCTTCACATCAGGTGCCCACAGTCCTGGAGCTTCAGTTTCAGCATCAGTCCTTCCAATGAATATGCAGGGTTAATTTCCTTTAGAACTGACTTTTTGATCTTGCAGTGCAAGGGACTCTCAAGAGTCTTCTTCAACACCACAATTCAAAAGCTTCAATTCTTCGGCACTCTTTATGGTTCAACTCTCACATCTGTACATGACTACTGGAAAAACCACAGCTTGGCAAAGTGATATCTCCGCTTTCTAATATGCTGTCTAGGTTTGTCATAGCTTTCCTTCCAAGGAGCAAGTGTCTTAAACCTAAATTATTTCCACTATGTCTAAGATGGGGTTTCCCTTGTTAACTCTAACTTCTATTCATCCTTCAAAATCCAAGCTAAAATCATCTCTGCTCTGAAACATGTTCAGACCCATGACCTGACAGCAAAGGACCATTGCCTCCTAACAGAGCAGACAACGACCATAACGGAGGTGGTGGGGAGAACTCCCATATGACCTGAAAGCTTCCTGTCCTCTGAAATCCCCGCTTTGTGAGCGTGGGTGGGGCCAGTGATGGTGATCAGATGTTCCCTTGATCAGATTACACTATACAAGTAAAGAGGCAGATTCTACTGCTGGTTGACATCTTGATTTTCACCTGCTGAGTGTCTGAGCATCGGACCCAGCTAACCTATGTCCAAAATCTTCACCCACAGAAGGTGTGAGATTACATATTTGAGCCATATGTTAAGCCACTAAATATTTGATGATTGCCTATGCAGCAGTACAACAAAGGAGATAAATAGTGAAAATACAGAGGAGAGACTGTAGAGATTTCTGGAATCCTAGAGCTCTGATCATGAAAGCTTTTTATAGAAAAATGTGTTGTCTCTACCTAGGGAACCAGTGGTTGGTAGGACATCAGCCTAGTTCAGACTCTACCCACTTCAAACCATCAGAGACTGTAGGGCATAACACGAGTGGCACAGCTCAGGAATAATTTTTCAATCATCTATGTGCTATCACAACATTTCTGACTGGGACTGGGGTGGGAAGGATGCTGCAAACAACCAGCCATGTCAATGTGCCTTGAAATCCATCATTCTTTACCACCAATGGCTCAGTGGTAAAGAATCCACCTGCCAATGCAGGAGATGTGGGTTTGATCCCTGGGTCAGGGAGACCCTCTGGAGAAGGAAATGGCAACCTGCTCCAGTATTCTTGCCTGGAAAATCCCATGGATGGAGGAGTCTGGTGGGTTACAGTCTATGGGGTTGCAAAAGAGTTGGACAGAACTTAGCAACTAAGCAACAATAGCAACAAGCTCCTTTAGAATTAAAGTTCCTCAGTACTTTTCATCCATCAGCTACCGATGAAAGTGTCTGGCTCCAGCAAGAGCTTGTGCCTGGGTGCTCTGTGAAAACACAGTTTTTGTAGTTTGTCATAAAATTGCTTCCTCTCCATCATCTATTCTCTTTCATCCAACGAGCTCCTAGTGTTTTATTCATAAATATAATTATCCTCATTTTATAGATGAGGAAACTGGGTCATAGAAACGTGAACACTGTGAATTAATCATAACAACAGAAGCAAGATTTGCCTCAAATTGCAAGTGACTAAGTCTCCCTTTTCTATTACCATTACGTGTATGTAGGAGTCACATACGTGCATACATACACATCGTCATGTGCATATCCATACAGTTCTATTTTGCACAAGTAACTTCCAAACTCTTGTTTACCATGCCAGGTTTTCCCCAGTACAATATTTCTATCCCACTGCATCCAGCCAGGAACATTCACAGTGATTTAACTCCAAGTAAAATTCAGATGTGCTTTTATATCTGTGTGGGCACAGGCACAAAATCTGAGACTGCCTGTGGCCCACACTGGCAACTTGGTCCTACATCATTCCACCTTAGAGACAAAATGTTTAAAAAAAAAATCATGACTCCTCTATAAATACCAACATTGTGGAGCTGAAAGCAATGGGCGATGTGCTTTGTTAGAATGTTGCCTGAAATGTTAGCTAGTGCTTTTCAGTGGGGCCATGAATATGAAGAAAGACAACCAGCTCTGCCTTGGACCCACTGAGCCCTTGCTGTAGTCTGAGTTCATCAGTCATGGCTTCATCATTGGAGATTTGAAAAGTCTAGGCATTTTCTCCAGCCCAAGCCAAAGCAATGAGACTGGAGGTCTGGGTACAGACTGAATCCTCTTCAAGAAACACAGAGCCCACTCTAGGGAACTGAAGAGCATGCGTCCTCTGCTCCCTACCTGTCTTATCTTCAGTGAACGGTCAATATTGTCCCTTAAAAATTTTTCTAAACCCAATGATAATTACCTTATTCTTTGTCAATTCATTTGAGATGTTAGACTGTGTCAAATAAAATGGCCTCTGAAACTGATTTGGGAGTCTCCCCTTGGTACGTGGACTAGTTCCTGGCTAACAGTAGATGCTCAGGAAATGGTCATTGCACTAAACTGAGAAAGTTGTATTTATTGTTATCAAAATTCTGTCCCCCATTCAATCCCCATTCCCTCTATGATAATTCACAACCTTGTTATCTCCTGCCCACTTGAATGGCTGTCTTGCTTATCTTCCATTGCCTGTATATGCACCCATTGAAACTTGAATAATAATTCCAAAGCCTAAATCTAACCATCCTATTTCTCTGTTTAGAACTCTTCAACGCTGACCCCCTCCCCGACCAAGAGATAAAGAACAGAGTTCAAGCTCCTGAACATGCAGACAAGGCCCCTGACCTGCCCCTGGCCACTTTTTTTTTTTGCTAGATCTCTCCCCCCACCCCATCTTATTCATCATCATCCCAGGACTGCTCATAGCTTCATCATAATGTCACATCTAGATGCATTTTGCCTTTGCTTCTGTCATTGATTCTCTCCATCTTCTCCTCTTGGTATCTCCCAAAATTTCTACCCTGCCACTTACTTTCTCATTAACTGAAAAATCCTGTTAGCTGTTAAGAATCAGCTTGGAGCTCTGCTAGGAAATGCTGTTCATGTCTTCTAAATATGGGTTCTGCTGTATGCTCTTTTGTACCTAAGTTCATAACAACGTTTGCCCTTTTATCTGTATCCTTGTCTGCTTTCCCACATTAGAATGTAAGACCTGGTGAGCAGGGACTAAATCATATGCATCTGGGTATGCCCAGGGTCCAGCATTGGGATTCATGCACAGTAGACGCTCAATAAAGCATCTTGAAAGAATGAACAGGTGCCAGAAATAACTGATCCATGGATGAGTGGATAATGTCAGCAAAGTTCTGTTCTGAGTGCTTCCCTTCCTGTGCTTCAAAGGGTTAATTGCCTCTTACCTGGAGTTCTGAGTGAATTCCACTCTCTGGTGTCAAACTCCATTTCCACTCACCTCACCCTTGCTCTGATGACATGAAACTGGACAAATAGGAAAAAGCACCCATGGCACAATTTCTGCTGATGAATATTTCAGCAGGTGCCTCTTGGCTAAAAGTCAAGATGAAAGCCTGGCTCCAGGCAAATTAAGATGGGGAAGAAAGACTTGTAAGTACATAAGGCTTTGGAGAAATGCCCCGATGCTGAGCTGGAGACAGGAGCTCTGCAATTGAAAGCGAGGAGATCACAGCCTGGGTACTCTCCAAGTCTCCTTCTGGGCTTGGGAAGGGGGCGGGGGACACGCTGCTCTCAAACTTAGATCACAAGCTGTTCCCAGGACACTTAGTCCTGGCAGGATATGACTGAGAGCCAAGGCTGCCCTCTCACCTATGGATTTTTAGCCCCCAGTAGAGCTTGTCTTCCTGGGTACAAGGCAGGCCTGAGTGATCTGTCCCCGGATCCTGTTCCAACATGACTTCCATGTTCTTGGGTGTTTTTTTGTTGTTGTTGCTGCTGTTGTTGTTATTTTTAAAGAAGAGCTGGGCTGAAGCAAGCCAGACTGGGACCATCTTTGAGTTGTTGTTGGTTCAGTTGTTCAGTCGTGTCGGACTCTTTGGAACCATCTGAGTACACACTGCTTTCTCACATCCCCAGGTGATTCAATGGGAAAAGAATCTCTGGCTTCTGAGTCCAGCAGGCTTCCCTCTCTTTGTTACAACACAATGACTTGTTGGGATTCCAGGATAGGAAAAATTCTACAGATACTTTTTACTGAATCCACATGAAACTATATGATTTTCTTAAACACCTTGAAGTTGGATGGACAGAAAAATGGAGTCAGGGAAAAAAAAAAAGGAGGCTAATTGAACTGGACAAGGAAAGTCACTAACAGGAGACTGGGCAAGTTCCAGGAAGTGGGGAAGACAAGAGAGGACTGGGAGTTAGGAACTCTGGTTCTGAACTTGACTCTGGCCCTGACCTTACACAGTGACTACCCGTTTCTGGTAGGGTGTCACTTTTCTCAACTGCAGAAGGAAAAGCATTGTCTGAGATGTTTCAAGATGCCTTAAAGTTGTACTTAGTTGTGAATCGATCTATTGGTTTTTATAAGACCTCTGGCTCAGAAATGACAATAGCCAAACCAGGAGCCCTCTAAGCAAGGTCTATATTTCAGATGTGACTGGGATGTAGGAAAGGCTTCACAGGGTGGTTTGCCTTCTGTCAGCTGCACTACAGACGTGGGAACTCATAGGGAACTCAAAAGGAGTCTGATTGAATCAAAGAAATAAATCTTAATGTTGAAGATTCAGCCTGTGGTTGGTGGGAACTTGTACACAGGGAATGAAGGTCGTAAGTAGAGGCCCCTAAGCCACTAAGGCAGGGACCTATCTGTAAAGTTTATCAGGAGTGCTGGCAGAGCGCAGAGCACAGAACTGAGAAGAAGGAGAGATGGGGCTTTGGAGCATTCACAACAAGGACCCACGGATATCTCTGAAGCTGGAGCATGTGTGCTCAGTCACTCAGTCTCGCTCAGTCATGTCCAGCTCTTTGTGTGGACTGTAGCCCACCAGGCTTCTCTGTCCATGGAGTTTTTCAGGCAAGAATACTGGAGTGGGTTGCCATTTCCTTCTTCAGGGGATCTTCCCAACCCAGGGATCGACCCTGTGTCTCCTACATTGGCAGGCACCTTCTTTACTACTGCTCCACCTGGGAAGCCCTATTTCTGAAGCTGGAGAGACCCCTCCAAATTCCCCAAACTGGGGCATGGGAGTGGCTAGTTGCACCCCATGCATTGATCAGTTAATGTTTGGGTTGCCTTCAGGAGGACCCGATTTCTCAGGCCAGCTGTCCACAAAGATCTATCAGTTGCCCATTTTTGCAGAAAATGGGGAAATAAGTCCCTCAATTCTGCCTGGGTAATCAGGGTGGCAGAGCAGAGTGTCCACACGGTAACAGCTCAGCGAGCAAGTAGCTGATCACCCTTAGGGCAGAGGAATTTTCCTAATTTAAATTGCTTACCAAATAAGATTATCTATACCATTTTGATGATTTTTATTTCCAAACAGAAACAGAGACACAGACATCGAGAACAAATGTATGGATACCAAGGGGCTAAAGGGGAGGTGGGATGAATTGAGAGATTGGGATTGACATATATAAACTGGTGATACTATGTATAAAATAGATAATTGATGAGAACCTACTATATAGCTCTACTAAGTGTTCTGTAGTGACCTAAATGAAAAGGAAATTCAAAAAAGAGGGGATATACATATATGTATAGCTGGTTCACTTTGCTGTGCAGCAGAAACTGACACAGCATTGTAAAGCAAGTATACGCCAATACATGTAATTAAAATAAATAAATTGCTTACCAATCACAGGGGAGTTTGTTAAATAGCCATCTCCCTGGCCTCAGTCTGAATCAGTTAAGACAAAATCTGAGAGTGTGATCACGTACATACTTTTACAGCATCCCGGTGATTCTGTTGTTAGCTGTGGTGAGACGTAATGGTATTTGGGGTAAAATGGAAAGAGCTGGAGATATGGCATCAAATTTTGAGTTCCAAAAATGGCTCCACTCCTTGCAAATCAAAAGAGACTACACTGATCACACTTCTCTCAGCCTTATTGCCTTTATCTAAAGAAAAAGAATGAAAGAGCAGAGAACTATTGTGGAGTCAATAATATTATTTTATTCAAGAATTTTATGGAATTCTACACTAATATTAGATATTTCCCCTGAGTTCAGTGGTTATAAACATGCATCTGAGAAACAGTGCCAGTCTGTGATGCAGTTTTCTCCAGTCTAAAGAAAAATAATAAATTTTTTTACAGAGTTTTATCTAAAGACTAAATCAATTTAAGGTTCTTTATACCTGGCACATATTAATTGCTCATTTAATGCTAATTACAGCTACTTCTAAAACAAACAAACAAAATTTTCAGTGGAGAAATATTTTTAAGGATCATCCCACCTTGATTGTTCCTCTAAGATACAATGATTACTTTTTAAATAAGACAGAGCAGCTTATTATTTTAATAACATTCCTCCTCTTTTATCCCAATCCGTGTGAGTAGATGCATCGGAAAATGTCTTGAGTGAGCCATTTTGACTGGTATTTTCTCTAATGTTCGGCCACGTTCTTGTTTTCCTTTTGTTGAAAGCTCATTTCCCCTCTCCTGGAGCCGCTGTGAGTGTCCCCAGTCACGACGGTCACAGTGGATGTGAACAATGTAACGCTCTCGGCTTTCTCTCTCCACCACACGGTCTTTCCATCTCTAACTGCCCCTCCTGTCTTTCCTCTTTGCCTTCTCATCATCCTCCAGTAACTGTTTTCCTTCCTCTTCCTCTTCCTTTAGTCTCCCCTTCCAATTATTCTTACACTTATTCTTACACTAAAAAATTACCAAACAAAACAAAGAAATAAAAAAAAAAGACACATTCTATACATAGGCGTGGGGAAATCTGTGTAGAGCTGAGGGTCAAGGTATTATTTTAATTGTGTCCATTTTTAAATTGATTGATTCAAGTAATACATAGGACTCACTGGAATCCATCTTAAAGAGATGGGGATACCAGACCACCTTACCCGCCTCCTGAGACATTTCTATGCAGATCAAGAAGCAACAGTTAGAACTGGACTTGGAAGAACCAATTGGTTCAAAACCAGGAAAGGAATATGTCAAGGCTGTATATTGTCACCCTGATTACTTAACTTGTATGCTGAGTACATCATGTGAAATGCCAGGCTAGATGAAGCACAAGCTGGAATCAAAATTGCTGGGAGAAATATCAATAACCTCAGATATACAGATGACACCACCCTTATGGCAGAAAATGAAAAACTAAAGAGCCTCTTGATGAAAAGGAAAGAGGAGGGTGAAAAAGTTGGCTTAAAACTCAACATTCAGAAAACTAAGATCATGGCATCCAGTCCCATCACTTTATGGCAAATAGATGGGGAAACAATGGAAACAGTGAGAGACTTCATTTTGGGGGGCTCCAAAATGACTACAGATGGTGACTGCAGCCATGAAATTAAAAGACGCTTGCTCCTTGGAGGAAAAGTTATCACAAACCTAGACAGCATATTAAAAAGCAGAGTCATTACTTTGACAACAAAGGTCCATCTAGTCAAAGCTATGGTTTTTCCAGTAGTCATGTATGGATGTGAGAGTTGGACCATAAAGAAAGGTGAGCACTGAAGAAATGACGCTTTTGAACTGTGGTGTTGGAGAAGACTCTTGAGAGTCCTTTGGACTGCAAGGAGATCCAACCAGTCCATCCTAAAGGAAATCTGTCCTGAATATTCATTGGAAGGACTGATGCTGAAGCTGAAACTCCAGTACTCTGGCCACCCGATGTGAAGAACTGACTCTTTGGAAAAGACCCTGATGCTGGAAAAGACCCTGATACTGGGAAAGACTGAAGGCAGGATGAGAAGGGGACAACAGAGGATGAGATGGTTGGATGGCATCACCGATTTGATGGATGTGAGTTTGTGCAAGCTTCAGGAGTAGGTGATGGACAGGGAAGCCTGGCATGCTGCAGTCCATGGGGTTGCAAAGAGTCGGACATGACTGAGCGACTGAACTGAATTGAACACCAGCTGAGTCAATCATTAGGCTCACAACAGGAGAGTTAAGCCAGGTTGGAAACACAGGATGCTTCAAAAGCATGGAGGGAGCTTCTCTAACCTCTGGTCTCTTATACTACTCATGATCCAGACCTCTTTTCCATCTTGCTTTTCGTCTCTCCTGGGGTCATGAAGAGAACATTTAAATAGTTCAGCAGTCCACAGCAGAGTTGACTCTACTGTTGTAAGAGGGAGTTGTAATAAATAAGCAAGTAAAGCAAAATGAGCTGGAGGTTCAATATCATGAATATGGCCTTGGTAGAGTGTGGCCCCGGGTTACACAAAGAGGCCGCATTCTTGTCTTGGCATCGACAATTCTGACAACTGTGGTCAAGATTATGTCTAAAGGCAGCAATACTTAGGGGAGGAGGAGTTCACCACATTCAGGCTGGTTTTGATGTTTTAAGACAAGAAGAAATAAATTACCTGAGGTCATAGAATATTGGAGGCCTCCTCCAATCTCTCATAGTTCCACCTCACCTTGTGTCCATTCTTTAGTGATCCTCAAAGTTTGGTTTTGATGAATACGTAAGTCTCCTTTAGATCATAAAATATAGATGATACTGTATAATGTGTTAATCACTCGTTTTGATTAGTAACCTAAAGCTCTTCTTTTCATAAACTGCCCCTCTTCAAGAAGGCCACGTTTAACCAATATCTGCCCTGTTCACTCAAATACAGGTCATGTCCCTCTAGGAAGGAATCCCTGAGCCCAAGACGGAGTATTTTCCTATACATCACTCATTCTACTTTCTGATAGTGAGCAGTCTGCTCTCTGTCTGCTCCCAGCTCATGAGATACAGGCGGACTGGGACATTTTTTTAAAGTAATTTTTATTGTGGTAGAGTTGATTGGGCTGCTATCTATGGGAGCTTCCCCGGTGGCTTAGATGGTAAAGCGTCTGCCTACAATGTGGGAAACCCAGGTTCAATCCCTCGGTTGGGAAGATCTCCTGGAGAAGGAAATGGCAACCCACTCCACTACTCTTGCCTGGAGAATCCCATGGACGGAGGAGTCTGATAGTCTGCAGTCCATGGGGTCGCAAAGAGTCGGACACGACTTCACTTTGACTTTCACTTTCTATGGGGTCGCACAGAGTCCGACACTACTGAAGCGACTTAGCAGCAGCAGAGTTCATTTACAATGTTGTGTTAGTTTCAGGGGTAGAGCAAACTGAGTCAGTTACACATAGACATAGATTCACTCTTTTTAGATTCTATTACCCCTATAGATCACTACAGAGTATTGAGCAGAATTCCCTGTGCTATGTATTAGGTCCTGCCTAGGCTGTGGTCCATGGGATCGCTAAGAGTCAGACAGGACTTAGCCACTTCACTTTCACTTTTCACTTTCATGCATTGGAGAAGGAAATGGCAACCCACTCCACTGTTCTTGCCTGGAGAATCCCAGGGATGGGGCAGCCTGGTGGGAGGCCATCTATGGGGTCTCACAGAGTTGGACACAACTAAGCAACTTAGCAGCAGCAGCAGTTATCTATTTTATATATAGTAGTGTGTATAGGTCAATCCCAATCTCCCAAATTGTCTCTCCCCTATCCCCTCTTGGTAACCATAAGCTTGTTTTCTACATTTGTGACTCCAGTTTTGTTTTGTAAATAGGTTCATTTCTACCATTTTAAATATTTTTGAAAACAGTTTCTTAGATTTTTTTTATGTTTTATTGGAGTGCAGCCAGTTACTAATGATGTGCTAATTTCAGGTGGACAGCAAAGGGACTCAGCCCTATATATATATACACCCCTGTATCCATTCTCCTCCCAATTCCCCTCCCATCCAGGTTGCCACATAACATTGAGCAGAATCCCCTGAGCTATTCAGTAGGTCCTTGTTGGTTATCCATTTTAAATATAGTAGTATGTACCATTCTTTTAGATTCCACATGTAAGTGGTATATTTGTATTTCTCTATCCAACTTACTTCAGTCAATATGATAATCTCTAGGTCCATCCAAGTCCAGGGGCCTTTTTAAAAATTTAAATGTGTGCCTTTGTGTGGGTGGGCTACAAGATGCAGATAAAGCAAATGTCTGCAGAATAAATGAATGGAAAAATAGTGAATAAGCTAAGGAATTAACATAAGAATGAATGAAGCTCTGTACTAGAAGGTGCTTAATCAGAAAAAAAAAGAGAGAGAGAGAGAACCAGCCTTAGAACTGTTGAGAAAGGATTGCTAAGCTAAACCTTGCAAGCATTTTGAATCTAAGGCAAATGCCAGACGGTGGAATTATATAATGATAACTCACCTTTGGAAGAAATTTAATGTTCATGTGAGCTAATAAAGCTGATGGAATTTAGATGGACTTTTAATAGGGGAGCTGAGGAAGTACAACATCCTTGACTATTTATTTTTAAGAAAAGTCAGAATTAAAATACAATTTTCACTGATATGTTGCTAAAGCCAAATCGACTAGAAGTAGGCATTCAGGGGTTCCCTCTTTAATTTGTTGGAGCCAGTCTAGTGGAGGAAGTTACACACTGGAGAGTGAAATTGGAGATCCCTGTTAGTCACACAAAGAGCAGCCATGAACACGGTTTCTCTGAAGATTTTCTCCAAATACCTCTCTCTTCCAAAACTGAGGCTCTACCAACTTCAAACAGAGAGTCCTTCAAGCTTCTCTGTGCTCCTAGAAAAGCCACATCAACAGGCTATGGATAAGCATACTCTGCCCTCTTCTCCCCAAGGCATAAAGAGAACACTTAATTCTTCTTTGGGTTCAAAGCATCACCTTTCTTCTTATAGTGAAACATTGAAAAGAAAGCTTACGACTCAATGAAAAAAATTCACATCTCTAAAATTAAAGTGGGTTGACAGTGGTGAGCTCCTGTATTGAGTAGTGTGTGATGATAGTTTGGGATAACGACTTGAATGTCAGTGTTAGACATCTATAAGGGAGTTCAAAGCTTGCTCAGAGCCATGCTTCTTTAAGATTGGATTTGGACAGAAGTCATGTACAGTCCTGGAGCAGTAAAACACCCCACTCTAGGAAAGGGTTACCATCTTCGTTAACCCTTGGATCTCAGAGGTCCAGCACTGGCCCTGCTGACTTCCGGGTGCCTGGTGGGCACACACATGTAACACATGCCATGCTGCATTAGCTGATCTGTCTCCATGCATCACCTTCCCCCAGAAGAGCGTGAGGACCGAGGCAGAACATGGAAACCTGACCGAGTCATCTCTGAATCCTCAAGGTCTAACGCTGAAGTTAACTGTTAGTAGAAGTTGGCTTCCCTGGTGGCTCAGACTGTAGAGAATCTGCCTACCAATGAAGAAGACAAAGAGATGAGAATTCGATCCCTGGGTTGGGAAAATCCCTCGGAGAAGGAAATGGCAATCCACTCCAGTATTCTTGCCTGTAAAGTCCCATGGGCAGAGGTGCCTGTTGGGCTACTGCCCATGGGATCACAAAGAGTCAGATATGACTGAGATACTGACACAGATATAGTAGTAGAAGAGAGTCGAAGTGGGTCCTTGAGAGGATGAGTGTTTGGATGGATGGATGGATGGATGCGTGTGTGGATAGATGGATGAGTAGATGAATGGAAGGATGTCTTGACTTATTCATCTCTTCTTTAGAAAAGAAAAAAAAAGGTGAGTTGTCAAGAGAATTGATAAAATGTTGTGGGTAGTGCCTCTAGATTAAGGACTGTCACATATTTAGAAGAAATAAATGAGAGAGAGAGAATCTGCTTCTTTCTGTTTCTTGCTGTTTTGCACCTTGCTGTGAGAGGATATGAACTTGGAGCTGCTGTAGACACCTTGAGAGCCTGAGGGGACATCCATTTATATGGTGTTTATAGTGTAGCAGAAAGGTAGGAACAGCCAGGGTCCTTAAAGACCTTGATGAATAGCTGATCGTCCCTGGAGTGACCTCTATCCAGATTTCTTATTAGATGAGAAAATTCTCTTACAAGAGAAAAATGAATCCCTGATGTACAAGCTTCTATTAGCTCAGGCTTTCTCCTTCTATTACACTCATTTCTTCTAGACTTCCTTTCTCCCCTGCGTTGGAGTGACACTAAAGCAACCAGTCCCTGTGGAGCCTAAGCCAAGGTATGGACCAGACACCTGGACGGTGCAGCCCTGACTTCACCGGCGGAAGAGCAAGGCAGAGAAGAACAGTTGTGCTGCTGGTAGCAGTGGAGTCCTGCATGACCTGCCAGGAAGGAGAGCATTCTGGCCATGGTCTTACCCAACAGGGCTGATCTGGAGCGACTCCAGAGATGGGCGGTGTTGGTTTCTCATTTGACACTTGAACATGTCTTCTGAAAGTCTCCTACTTCCAAGAAAACTGACGCAGCTGATGTTCCAGTTCAGCCCTTAGAATTTCTTGGTTGTATCATTGAAGATAATAAGCCCTCTCTGCTTTTTTTTTTTTAACCTCAAAAACAAAAATAGGAAAGTCAAAAGACACCATATCAAGGGACACTAAGGGGGAGAGGATGTGGAGTGAAGAACAGGGTGAGGCTGGACCAAGGGAGGGTGCAGATTCACAGATGTAGAGAAAAAACGTGGTTACCAGTGGGGAGAGGGGGGAAGGGAGGGGTGCTATAGGAGTAGGGGAGCAAGGGGTACAAGCTACTAGTATAAGACAGGCTACAAGGAAAATAAATAAAATAAATTACAAGGATACGTTGTACAATACAGGGAAGACAATATCTTGTAATAACTACGAATGGAGTAAAACTTAAAATTTATGAATCACCATATTATATTATAATCACTTGGAGAAGGCAATGGCACCCCATTTATATGAAATCAACTATAACTCAATTTAAAAAGAAGTGCATTTAACAAATGTTCCTTTTCTCTCCTTGTAGTTTTAATTTTTTTGCTATTTTTATTAAAAGGGATTTTTTTCCCCTCCCTACCTGAGGCCAATACAGAAACAAACTGGCTTTGTTGGTTTCCAGTATGAAAATATTAGAAAGAGATGATAACTATTTTTAGTATGAAAGGGCAATTGTGAGTCTAGGCTTTGAAAATAACAAAACTCATTGAAAAAAAGAAACATTCCAATACTTTGCCGAGAATAAGCACTCAGTTTACTTATCAATAAAATTATTATTTTAAATAAACTCTTGACTGTTTTGTTATTATGTTACAAACGCAAAGATGACACAGTTGTAAATTACAACGAAGCAGCTCACCCAGACCAAATGACCAACTTTAATACTGTAAAGTAAAAAAAAATAATAATAATAATAATTTTTTTAAAAAGTAGAGGAGTAAAAATGCAATGAACTGCTGTTTTCTTTTCTTTCGGTTCTTATGTTAGTTAACTTTTCATTTTGGGGAAAAATGTGAATTGAGCAGAAATTAGCGCTTCTTCTAGTAGAGTTTCCCATGGCATCTTTTCATGGTAAAACAAAGGCTGCAAATGTGGGGGAAAGGGCGGCATGGGTCATTCTCGCAACTTGATCTTCTTTCCTTAGAGAGAAAGGGAGAGAGAAATTCAAAGACCATCCTTAGAAGAGGAGGCAAAGAGAAAGTCCCTTGCTAAATGTTAGTTATTAGAGCTGGACAAATTTCCACTGTTTAGATAATGTGCTTATTCCCCACACTATGTTTAATTATCAGGTGTGCAGATAAGCTGACACTTTTATTCCTCTTTTAAATATTGAAACTTAATTGAAGAAAAAAGCATCCTAAAAAGTGGATAATTAAACAAATATGCTGCGGAACAAGGCCATGTGCAATTTTATTTTATGTGTAAATTATATGTAGACCCAAAGGGGATGCCATCTTATTATACAGATTGCTCCCCCATTAGCATTTCAATAGAGAGACTTCTCCTTCTGGTTTTGAGGAACTCAGAGGAACAGGGAGCACCGGCCAAAGGTGTGTGCGAAGACTTCTAAAAGTTTGTTTGCTTCTTGGAAAGAAAAAACAAAACCCTTCCTGTGTTGATTATACTTGCATAGCTTTCTGCTAGCTAGGAAAAATTAACCTCTGTTTGCATGAAGGAATCATTCCTGCAGAGCATCACAGGATGGTAGAAGTGAGTCATTCCACAGCTTGGAGAGAATGCTGAGCATGTTTGGTCCTGAGACAGGCCAGGATTCAGGCCCTGAGACCCTTTGCTTCAGTGCTTGCACCTAAAAAATGGCTCCTGGAGCAACAAAATATGAAGAACGGATAAGAGAGGAAAAACCGTTGTATGCACTTGCAGTTGAGGCATAGACTGTAGTCCAGCAGGTTCCTCTACCCATGGAATTCTCTAGCCAAGAACACTGGTGTGGGTTACCATTTCCTTCTCCAGGGGATCTTCCTGACTCAGGGATCAAACCTGGGTCTCTGGCACTGCAGGCAGATTCTTTACGATCTGAGCCACAAGGGAAGCCCAAGCTATGGACAGCAAGATACAAAAGAACCAAAACCCAACTGCCGCTTCTGAGGAGGAGGGAGCGAAGGAAGGGAAAATGGTAGTGAAAGTCGCTCAGTGGTCTCCGACTCTTTGTGACCCCATGGACTATACAGTACATGGAATTCTCCAGGCCAGAATACTGGAGTGGGTAGCCTTTCCCTTCTCAGGGGATCTTCCCAACCCAGGGATCAAATCCAGGTCTCCCACATTGCAGGTGGATTTTTAACCAGCTGAGCCACCAGGGAAGCCCAAGAATACTGAAATGGGTAGCCTATCCCTTCTCTAGCAGATCTTTCAGACCCAGGAATAGAACTGGGGTCTCCTGCATTTCAGGAGGATTCTTTACCAACTGAGCAATGAGGGAAGCAAAAGAAGGGAGTTGGGAGCGAAAGCAGGGTACTGCACACACCACCAAGGGGGTGGGCAGACCATCTAAGCCACCCCGCTGACTGCCCCTGGACCTCTCCTTAGCTTCATCCCTATTTAAGGAGCTAGCTCCCTGTTTCCCCTCTTACCCCCTGCTATAACAGGGGCCCCAGTAAAGTCTTGTCTAAATTTCTCATCTGGCCTCTTACCAATTTCTATTGATCAAGGAGGCCAAGAACTCTGGTCTATAACATACTGAAAAGACCACAAAAAGAAACTGTATTCCAAGGAAACAAAATAGATCTCTGGTCATAACACTGGACACTCTGTGTGTCTCTTTTCATCTTTCACCCCTTATTCGACTGAATTCAGCTTAAAAATGTAGAGACTATAAATTGATTATTAACAATTCACCAACCTGTATGATTACAGGATATATTCGTGTGTGCTCAGTTGTGTCCGACTCTTCACCGCCCCCATGGACTGTAGCCCTCCAGGCTCCCCTGTCCGTGGGATTATCCAGGCAAGGATACTGGAGAGGGTTGCATTTCCTCTTCCTGGGAATCTTTCCCACCCAGGGACCAAACCTGCATCTCCTGTGTCTCCCGCATTGCAGGCAGATTCTTAACCACTTGAACCACTGGGGAATGAGCAAGATTCAAAAGGAAAATGTGGAAGGATTCTTACAGTTCTGAAGTACTGCAGCCCATGACAATGCTGATCCTAGGTAGCGGCTGTATTTCATCTGGGGGTTCATTTTCACTCCCACTGTTCCCGGAACTGCTCCAAGATTGTGGGAGCTGTTTCCACCATCAGAACTTCTTCTTCTTGAGTCTTTGAGGTCCTCTCTGTATCTGTCTTTGACTTTGACATGCAAATACTGTTAAGCAGGGCTACACTTAAAAATGCTTATGTCTTAATGGAAATTTATTTGAGAAGACATTAGAATGTCTTAACCATCTGCTATGGACAAGAGCTCCTCAATATTATGTATTGCCCAAAGTTAGAATCGCTTAGTGAAAAGTCTGGCATTAGACTTAAAGACCTTGGTTATTACAAGTAATGCTGCAATAAATATTGAGGTGCATGCACCTTTTCAAATTATGGTTTTCTCCTGATATATGTCCAGGAATGGGATTGCTGGATTATGTGGTAATTCTATGTAGACTTTTCTGATGAACCTCCATACTGTTTTCCACAGAGGCTGTGCTGACTTACATTCCCAACAACAGTATAGGATGATTCCCTTTTCTCCACACCCTCTCCAGAATGTATTTTTTTGTAAATTTTTTAATGGTGACCATTCTGACCAGCGTAAGATGATAACCACCTTGTAATTTTTATTTGCTTTTCTCTAATAATTAGTGATGTTGAGCATAAATACAAGTGCTTTTTAGTTATCTGTATGTCTTCTTTCAGAGAAGGCAATGGCACCCCACTCCAGTACTCTTGTCTGGAGAATCCCATGGATGGAGGAGCCTGGAAGGCTGCAGTCCATGGGGTCGCTGAGGGTCGGACACGACTGAGCGACTTCACTTTCACTTTTCACTTTCATGCATTAGAGAAGGAAATGGCATCCCACTCCAGTGTTCTTGCCTGGAGAATCCCAGGGACGGGGGAGCCTGGTGGGCTGCCGTCTATGGGGTCGCACAGAGTTGGACACGATTGAAGCGACTTAGCAGCATGTCTTCTTTGGAGAAATGTCTATTTAGATCTTCTGCCCATTAAACAATTATGTATAAATAATTCGACTCTTCCATACTCTATCTCAAACATTGTCTTAATAAATATTTCAATTTTTGCATTTTTAATGAGGACAAAGAGAATTATAGTATGTGTTTCTTTTCTTTGCTGTCATTAAAAGAATGCTTTTATTTTTTAAATAAAAATTATATGTATAAAATAATGGGTTGGGAAGATCCTCTGAAGAAGAAGCAGCAACCCACTCCAGTATTCTTAGCTGGAGAATTCCATGGACGGAGGAGCCTGGCGGGCTACAGTCCACAGGGTCGCAAAGAGTCGGTCAGGACTGAGTGGCTAACACTGTTATTTAAAGAAGAGAATTAAAGATCCATGTCCTTCATTTAAACAGTGGTATCTGTTTGTATGTGTGTGTGCTTTTCTCCATGAAGCCGCCTTATACTGCACCACTGTCTATGTTTAATTGAGCACTATAACCATTATATGGGCTTCCCTGGTGACTTAGATGTAAGAATTTACCTACAATTCA
Organism: Bos javanicus; assembly: GCF_032452875.1. NCBI lineage: Eukaryota > Metazoa > Chordata > Mammalia > Artiodactyla > Bovidae > Bos > Bos javanicus. The sequence goes on along the minus strand of NC_083888.1, from coordinate 62,186,473 downwards.
AGAGACATAGGTTTGATCCCTGGGTCAGGAAGATCCCCTGGACAAGGAAATAGCAACCCACTCCAATATTCTTGCCTAGAAAATTCCGTGAACAGAGGAGCCTAGTGGGCTGCAGTCCATGAGGTCACAAAAGTGTTAGAAACCACTTGAGATAAAGCAACAATAACATTATATAGAAGGAAGGAAACTTCCCAGATTTTTAACACCTTCTAATGTTACCATAAAATATTCCAAATCAACCCTGAGAGTCATTCAAATTGTGTTATTTTATATTTACCATTAGTAATATTATTTAAAGGAAGCTGTTAATTTCTCTCTGGTTCATACTGTCAGGACTCAGGATGAATCAAGAGGACAGGGTCAGCAGCCTCTGAGTGACATGGAAAGTCTGCCCAGGGAGGAGGGATGAGGTTTTCCGGGTCAGACTGAGACAGTTATACATGGATAGTGGATTTGCACTGAAGACAAGTAAGGGAGCTGAAGTGGTGTTGAGGCTTGTAATCAGGAGGGGCACAAAGATTAAAACCAAATGGGCACACATCATAAGAGAGGATGTGTGGATTGAATTGGGATGAGGGGCTCAGGGTCATAAGTCACGAGGGTTCATCAATTCCTGTCTCCCAGGGTGATGGGATATGAGATGAGGTTGAACATGGTGGCTTCATAGATGATCAGACAATTTCAGCCACTGCAGTAGGTGGTCCACAGCTAGAAAGAAAGCATCCAAGCTTGCAGTTAGGAGACCTGAATTGTCTACACTGGTTGGACCATAGTATCCCATAGAGATGCAAATAGCAAAAAATACAGTTTGGTAGCAAATAAAAGGACACGACAGTTGTAAAGGAATTAGGTTTTAAACATTTCAAGACAGTTATAAGCACTCTTATAAAAGAGCAGATTTCTACTGTGTTTCCTACTGAGTCATTCAGGGGAGAGACCTACTTTGAAATTTCTCAGCAAATTCTTGGAACCCTAATGCACAGCTTGAACCCCAAAGCAGCAGATGTTTTGAAATAGTGTAAATGCAGAGAGAATGGCTTTCAAGAATCCAGTAAAATGTTGGGAAAGGGATTAAGGATAACACAACTAAAAAAGCAAATAACACACATTATTCAGATATAGGCTTCATTTCTAAGCTCATGTACAAAAGGATCCATTTTCATTTCTATGTTATATCAAGTCCTTTTCCTAATTTTCCCATAATTTAACATTCAATTTATTTTACTACCCATATCACAGATAATTCATGGATAGAGTCTTGAAAATTTGATATGATTCATTTCATTCCCAAATAACATAAGGCCTTCTGCCTAATTTTCCCATATTTTTACATTCAATTTATTTTACTATCCGCATCATAGATAGTGGAGGATAGAATCTTGAAAACTCAATTTGATTCTAAAGGTAGTGAGTATGAAATTACAAATGAATAGCAAAATAGTTATACATTCATTTAACAAATATTTATGGAAAATGTCGCTTGTTCTCTACGTCAAGCATTGTAGGGAGTACAAATAAATATGGCGTGTGTGTGTGTGTGTGTGTGTGTTAGTCATTCAGTTGTATCCAACTCTTTGTGACCCCATGGACTGTGGCTCCCCAGGCTCTTTGTCCATGGAATTCTCTAGTCAAAAATACTGAAGTGGGCTCCCTTCCCTCCTACAGGGGATCTTCCCAACCCAAGAAATGAACCTGGATTTCCCACATGGCAGGCAGATTCTTTACCATCTGTACCACCAGGGAAGCCCATGAATATGGCATTTTAAGTGTCAGAGTTTGACAGAGAACTTGCCTTTGGGGTGTCTACGAACCTGGACAGGGAAACGTGTCTTGACCTTATAGGAAGTAGGGCTGGTTTCTCAATCTTCTGAAATGGTCTGGCCTGGCAAATGGGTGCAAATGTGAGGTGACATGCATATTTTTTGTCATTGGCAGAATACTTAAATAAAACAATCACATTTTCAGGAAGGCAGTATTGTAGAATCAGATCAGATCAGATCAGTCGCTCAGTCGTGTCCGACTCTTTGCGACCCCATGAATCGCAGCACGCCAGGCCGCCCTGTCCAGCACCAACTCCTGGAGTTCACCCGGACTCACGTCCATTGAGTCAGTAATGCCATCCAGCCATCTCATCCTCTGTCGTCCCCTTCTCCTCCTGCCCCCAATCCCTCCCAGCATCAGAGTCTTTTCCAATGAGTCAACTCTTTGCATGAGGTGGCCAAAGTACTGGAGTTTCAGCTTTAGCATCATTCTTTCCAAAGAAATCCCAGGGCTGATCTCCTTTAGAATGGACTGGTTGAATCTCCTTGCAGTCCAAGGGACTCTCAAGAGTCTTCTCCAACACCACAGTTCAAAAGCATCAATTCTTCGGCGCTCAGCCTTCTTCACAGTCCAACTCTCACATCCATACATGACCACAGGAAAAACCATAGCCTTGACTAGACGAACCTTTGTTGGCAAAGTAATGTCTCTGCTTTTGAATATGCTATCTAGGTTGGTCATAACTTTCCTTCCAAGGAGTAAGCATCTTTTAATTTCATGGCTGCGGTCACCATCTGCAGTGATTTTGGAGCCCAGAAAAATAAAGTCTGACACTGTTTCCACTGTTTCCCCATCTATTTCCCATGAAGTGGTGGGACCGGATACTCAGTAGCAAAGAAAAGAATATCCTGACTGGATATAAATGCTTATAATGTTCTTGGCTTTCTTTCAGAGAGATGAGGAATCAGAATCTTTTTGCAAATGATATTGATCATAGATACATACAGAAATTAAGAAATAATGATGATGGATATATATTCTTTCCATCATTATATAATGTTATATATTACATCATATGAAATATGTGTATGTGTGTGCTCAGTCATGTGCAACTCTTTGCAGCCCCCTGGTGTAGCCCCACCAGACTCCTCTGCCCGTAGAATTTTCTAAGCAAAAATACTGGAGTGGGTTGCCATTTCCTGCTCCTTGGGATCTTCCAAACCCAGGGATAGAAACCACCCTGCATCTCTTGCATTGACAGATGGATTCTTTACCACTAGCACCACCTGGGAAGCCTGTATTATATACAGTATATATAATAATATATTATATTATATTATGATGGAAGAAATATAAAATCCACCATTATTATTTCTATCATTGTCAGCCACTTCCTATCTGTTTGAACACAACAAAAAGCTGTGTAAGCTCTCCTCGCCTCAGTTTCCTTCTCTAGAAAATGGGCACAGTGACCTACACTTGCAGAGGTGTTGTGAGCATTAAAGTGACACCTGACTCTTGGAACCACTTGGTCCATGACCAGCTTACTTGGCGTATCTTGATGGCAATGACCTTGTCTCTGTTTCCCAGGCACAGACACTGTGCCAAGCACATAATAAGTGCTTACTGTGTGCTTGTTTGAACACCGCTTGAGCGGAATTCTGCCTTTGATTTCTTCACAGTCTTCCTAAAAGGTGCCTTCTACTGATGTTTGATCTTAGGAAAGTTTGTTTGGGCTGGGGTCTTCATTCCCCATCGATACAACACAGAGTAGTCTTTCTGGAGAGATCTCTGAAAGATAGCTAAAATGTTTCCAAACGTGGTTTTGTCTCCAGAGAATGTTCTGTGATATTCAGTGGATAAGAGAATTCTTTCTTGGCAATGCTTTTTCTTCTACCCCATCACATGTAGCAAGCATGCTCTTGGATCTTGTGGCTTCAAGAAAAGCAACTATGTGAATCTCAGAACAAATTTAGGAAGACCTAGCCAGCTAGTTACCCACATGGCAGTGATAAATAAAGAGCCTTGGGGTCAATGCTTACCCAGGACTTGTCTCTTTGGTATTCTTGGGTTTGTGGAATTTCTTCATGGTTTCAGTCAACACTCTCCTTTTCTGTGCCTGCTGTATGCCACACGTGGTACCGCAGAGGTTTCTCCTTTGAAGTCCTAAATACTTTATGTCGTCACTTTTGATAAAATCAACAAAAACAATAACTTTCTAAAATGAGATATATCCAGGAAGCCTTCTGTGTTTTGAAAGTAAGATCCCTAAACACCATCCCACATTTATCATGATTTGGCCATCCTTATGCATAGAGTAAAAGTCTCTCATAAAAGAAAATGTAGTGAGAATTTCTGCTTGCCCTGTTTTCTGAATGGCTCCACACTGCATACTTTTAAAATCTGTTTTGCATAGTTTCCTGCCTTCTCCACTTCCTGACTATGCCTTATCACCACCAGTGTCCCCGCCTTCTTGACTACCTGCTTAAAATACATTTTCTATTTTAAATTCATTTTAGTTAGCTGAGATTTGTAGTAAGAAAACCAAGAAGTGAAAAGAGTTACATGTGTCATCAGAAACATCAGTGGATAGAGTTGAAATTCTTATTCTGACACTTATCAGTTATGGCACTGGGCACAGAACTTTAAATCTCTGATCTTTATTCTCCTCTCTTTAGATTAGGAAATTATCCAACCCCATCTTCTCGCATTGTTGAAGATAGAAGCCATGCTGCTTACAAAGCTGTAGCTCAGTGGCCCAAATGCTGCCATTGTGGAGTGTGCAGAATCCTTGCTTCCCTAGATATTTTGTAGCCACTATCTTCATGCCTGGGCGCATCTTCAGCTTCCTATGGCTTTGTTGCTGTTGTCGCTCAGTCATGTCTGACTCTTTGCGACCCCGTGGAGTGCAGCACACCAGGCTTCCCTGTCCTTCACCATCTCCTGGAGCTTGCTCAAACTCACATCTCTTGAGTCCGTGATGCCATCTAACCATCTTGTCCTCTGTCGCCCCCTTCTCCTCCTGCCTTCCATCTTTCTCAGCATCAGGGTCTTTTCCAATGAGTTGGCTCTTCACATCAGGTGGCAAGAATACTGGAGCTTCAGCTTCAGCATCAGTCCTTCCAATAAACATTCAGGACTGATTTCCTTTAGGATTGACTGGTTTGATCTCTTTGCTGTCCAAGGGATTCTCAAGAGTCTTCTCCAACACCATAGTTCGAAAGCATCAGTTCTTTGGCACTCAGCCTTTTTTATGGTCCAACCCTCACATCCATACCTGACTACTGAAAAAAACTAGAGCTTTCACTATATGGACATTTTTCGGTAAAGTAATGTCTGCTTTTTAATATGCTGTCTAGGTTTGCCATAGCTTTTCTTCCAAGGAGCAAGTGTCTTTTAATTTCATGGCTCTAATCACCATCCATAGTGATTTTGGAGCCCAAGAAAGTAAAATGTCAGTTTTCATTGTTTTCCCATCTATTTGCCATGAAGTGATGGAACCACATGCTGTGATCTTAATTTTTTGAATGTTGAATTTTAAGCCAGCATTTTCATTCTCCTCTTTCACCTTTATCAACAGGCTCTCTATTTCCTCTTCACTTTCTTGCCATAAGGGTGGTATCATCTGTGTATCTGAGATTACTTATATTTTCCCAGCAGTCTTGATTCCACCTTGTGCTTCATTCAGCCCAGCATTTCACATGATGCACTCTGTATATAAGTTAAATAAGCAGAGTGACAATATACAACCTTGATGTTTCCCTTTCCCAATTTTGAAACAGTCTGTTGTTCTACATCCAGTTCGAACTGTTGTTTCTTGACCTGCATACACATTTCTTAGGAGGCATGTAAGGTGGTCTGGTAGGTAAAGTGAAAGTCACTCAGTCATGTCCCACTCTTTGTGACCCCTGGACTGTAGCCTGCCAGGCTCCTCTGTCCGTGGAATTCTCCAGGCAAGAATACAGAAGTGCGTAGCCATTTACTTCTCCAGGGCATCTTTCCAACCCAGGGATCCAACCCAGGTCCCTTGCATTGCAGGCAGATTATTTACCTTCTGAGCCACTAGGGAAGCCCAAGAATACTGGAATAGGTAGCCTATCCTCCAGGGGATCGTCCAGACCCAGGGATCGAACTGGGGGTCTCCTGTACTGCAAGCAGATTCTTAACCAGCTGAGCTACCAAGGAAGCCCCTGGGTAGGTAAGGTGGTCTGGTATTCCCATCTCTTTAAGCATTTTCCAGTTTGTCGTGATCCACACATTATTATTTTCCAAGCTATTTTTTTCCTGCTTGGAAAATAATAATCAAAGGGGTCAGTCACTGAAGTCATATATTTTAGGTCCATTACCTTCTCTCACCCTCATAGCAGTGCAGTGATGCTGGCTCTGCAGTGTTTATTTTGCAGATAAGAGCACTGGGGCTCAGGAGGTTAAATGGCTTGTTGAGATCACATAGCTAGTAAGTGACTCAACACCATGTTTCTAACACCCAAACCATGAATCATTTCACCACAGTGGACTTCCTTTCTGGGAATAAGACAGGTTTGCAGAGAGCAGAGTAATGGATCATGGCAGTGTAACTCCACTAATCCCAGCAGGTGACCAGCTGCTCTGAACATTGATTATCTTTGGCAGACCCCCACATTTGAGGCCATGAAAGATTCAGGTATTGAGACAGGATAGACTGGTTTTCTCCTACACCTCTGAGCTGAATGTCTGGGGACATCAAGATCTGCTTGACAGTTTGGAGATCTAGCTCTCTGTCTTCCTGCAGAGTGCCAGAGATAATGTATTTAAGAGATGCTGGACCGATCAGGTGAGAATTTATGTAAGCTGAAACCATTAGGTGGCTTAATTAAATTAGGGTATTTAACTCATTAGCCTTCTGCTCCTGGGACTAATAAATTTGAACCTGGTGCTGCTAATCACAAAAGAAGTCAAGTTGAGCATTTTTACCCTCCCCCCCCTTTGGTGGAGAGATGAGAAAGAACAGGAGAAACTGAATAACTAACCCAGAGAAAAGATGACTGGAAACATCAATAGGCAATGTTGAGAATTCTGAGCCTGAGTCAGGATTACCTGGGAGAGAGTGATGATGACAATGATGTCTAAAAAGAACTTAGGATGTCACCTGGTCATCCCACAAAGATGCCTTGTGGGAAGGCCATGTCCAACCCATCACAGAAACCGAATCTGTTGAGTGACATCCTGCCATAGGATTGGTAATTAACTTGTGTGTGTGCTCAGTCGCCAGTCGTGCCTGATTCTTTGCAACCTCATGGACTATAGTCTGCCAGACTCCTTTGTTCATGGAATTCTCCAGACAAGAATATTGGAATGGGTTGCCATTTCCTCCACCAGGGGATTTCTCTGATCCAGGGATCAAACCTGTATCTCCTGCATTGACAGGAAGATTCTTTACCACTGAGCCACTTAGGAAGCCCATAATATGGAATGGAAACTACCGGAAGCCAAACCTCATGTCTCTGCTCACAAGTGTGTGCATTGCCTTCTATTTGCTCAGGCTCACTTATCTCCTTCGCTAGGATTTTGAGATGAATGGCATTCATCTCTGTGTTCTCCTCTCTGTGTCACCAAAGTACCTTACAAACTGATGTCTCTTCCTCTAATCTTATCATTTCTTCTCAAACATAGCAGCGAGATTCATCTTTCAAAATACAAGTCATGATGCCATCTCTCGGCCTGAAATCCTTCTGCAGACACTCACTACCTTCAACATCAAGTGAAAATTCATTAACATGCCCAACCAAGTCTTCCTGTAAGTTTCATCTGCCACCCCCACTACATGCAGCTCTCCCTTCCAAGGAGGGCAGGTGTTCATAAATAGTATGTAGTGGTTTAGATTTCCCCAAATATTCTACTCTCTTCTAACAATATGTGCCCTTGTATACACCCATTTTGTTTGGAACGTCCTTCCTCTTCAGTTGGAAATATTCCTTCACTTCCATCATTTGGTGGCTCAGACATCGCTTTCTCAATCAAGTTATTCTTGATATCTTCAGGCTTCAAAAGCCTTACTTGGGCTCCTGCTGTATGCTTCATAAAGACCTTACTTTTCTCCTGGGCACTCACCTCTTTGCATGTCTGTCTTCCTTTCTTCGGGTTTTTCCAGTGGCTCAACTGGTAAAGAACCCATCTGCCAATGCAGGAGATGCGAGAGAGGAGGGTTGGATCCTTGGATTGGAAAGATCCTCTGGAGCAGGAAATGGCAATCCACTCCAGTATTCTTGCCTGGAAAATTCCATGGATAGAGGAGCCTGGTGGACTACAGTCTATGGAATTGCAAAGAGTCAGAGGTGACTAAAGGCCCCCCCCCCCCACACACACACTTACTTCCTTTCTAGACCCTCAGCTTCTTGGAGTCAGGAACCATGCATTACTAATCATGACAGGCAGCCTAGGGTGTCATGTTTGAATGACCCTGAATGGTGCCCAGCTTTCTTAAATGGAGTGACACTTGGCTAGTGTTCTGTTATCCCATATGGGGAGCAAGCTGAGATCCAGAACAGAAGTGGAGCTCAGAGAGGCCACTGAAAAGAAGAGGAAGGTAAAGAGAAGCCCATATTAGGCAGGAAAATCTGGGGTGAGGACAAAAGATTTCAAGGAGGGTTTTGTGGAGTTTTGCCACATGTCATTGAATGAAAAACATTTCTATGTCTTCTCATGACATTTTCAGTAAAATAGCTATTTGTTAATCTGTGGGCTTCCCTGATAGCTCAGTTGGTAAAGAATCTGCCTGCAATGCAGGAGACCCTGGTTCGATTCCTGGGTCAGGAAGATCCGCTGGAGAAGGGTCAGGCTACCCACTCCAGTATTGTTGGGCTTCCCTTGGGGCTCAGCTGGTAAAGAATCTGCCTGCAATGCGGGAGACCTGGTTTCGATCCCTGAGTTGGGAAAATCCCCTGGAGAAGGGGAAGGCTACCCACTCCAGTATTCTGGCCTGGAGAATTCCATGGACTGTATAGTCTATGGGGTGGCAAAGAGTTGGGCATGACTGAGCGACTTTCACTTTCATGATCTGTGGTAAGTTGGCTCTTCTGGGGAGTATGTGTCATATATTTCCATGATTTTAAGGTCTATGGGACAGCCACTTCATCTATATTGCTTTTTCCCAATGGCCATAAGTAATAGCTTGGCTTTCATGATCATATGCCAGTATCTGCTAGGCACTATCCTTGCACAATTTTATTCAATACTCACACCAACCCTGGGAAGAATTGTTATTATGATTAATACAACTCTTACAGTGAGAAAATTGAGAGGAAAATAAAAGATGTTCTGAAAGTCACATGCCAAGTGGGATACTGGGACTTGAACCCAGGTCAATATAAAAGAAAAATCCTGGCTGGTACACTGTTCTCTTGGGACCCATCTTGAGACAGGGCCGTGGTTCCTAGGCTTTCTCAACATCAGTAGTCCAAGGATGTCAAGAGAAGTGATTATGAACCGTCTGGGGCCAAGCAGGGAGGAAGACCTGCTGGGAGGTGTGTAACTTCAGGATGCATTACAGATCTGCTCTTGCTTCCCACAGAGGTAGAGGCTTAACCAAACCCTGTCAAGATTTCTGATGCTGCAATAACCTTCCTAGTGTTTTGACATTTTTTTTTCCAGTTTCTTCTCTTCAAAAAATGTAGAGAAAATGACAGGGAGCCATCTCTGTCAATGCCTGAGAACCCAAATCAGCCTGAATGAGGCAGAGAGGTGGAGAGAAGAAGCCCTGTTTGAAACGTGTTTTTGTTCTAACCTAAATAGGATGAAAGGCTGCAAAGTTTGTCATCCAGAAGGCAGGAAGTACCCAGAACAGAAGTTATCTACTGGGTAATGTAGGCATTTGCAGCGATTTGGCAGATACAATCTTCTGTGTACAGACATCCTTCAGAGTTCCAGTAACTTTTCATAAAATAACCATCACTCACAAGCCCGTGGGACTGGTCAGAGCACTGACCTCAGCCCACCCTTGACTTTGAGAAGGGGATGAAAGCGTTAGATGCTCAATCATGACCAACTCTTTGCGACCTCATGGACTGTAGCCCTCCAGGCTCATCTGTCCATGACTTTGAGGGCTGTCCTTAATCCCTTATCTGACATACCTATGTCTCAGGGTCTCCATCTATCCATGAGGGCTCGAGTTCCAACTCTGACTGGTTGTCAGAGTTATGAGAGATTGATGGACGTGCATGTAAGACACCATGATGTTGGCTTTTAGGTAGTAGGTGCTGATTCTATCTCCTCATTGAGAGGGGAAGGGGCTCATCTTAGACCTCATGGCATTCTCATGCCGGCCCCAGGAAGTCCCACCCCATTCACTGGTGGCTCAAATCAAGGTCTGTGTCTTTTTTAAAACTTTTTATTTTCTATTGGAATGTAATTGATTAACAATGCTGTTCTAGCTTCAGATGTACAGCAAAGTGATTCAGGTATACACATACATGTACCTATTCTTTTTCAGATTCCTTGCCATTAATGGTTGTTGCAAAATATTAGATCACGTTCCCTGTGCTATACAGCAGATTCTTGTTGTTTATTTTATATATAGTAGTGTGTATATGTTAATCCCAGCCTCTGAATTTATCCCTTCCCTCTTTCCCCTTAGGGAATTGTAAGTTTGTTTTTGAAGTCTGTGAGTCTGTTTCTGTTTTGTAAATAAGTTTGTGTCATGTTTTAGATTCCACATATAAGTGATATCATATGATGTTTGTCTTTGTTTGACTTACTTTACTTAGTATGACCATCTCTAGGTCCATCCATGCTCTTGCAAATGGCATTTTCTTGCTCTGAAAGGCACTTCTCCACATTTACTCCAGGTCAGTGACCCACTAGATATGGGACAATACACATACATACACACACACACACACACACACACACATACACAGGAGTGCCTCTGAATTTTGTCCTCTCCAGGACTGTAGTCACGAACCATGTGTGACACTGGAGCACTTGAAATGTGACTGATCTGAACTGAGATGCATGAGAAGTGTTACATATGCCCACTGGGGTTCAGATAGTTAGTACATAGATGAGGAAGGAAAATCTCTCATTCATGATCTTACGTGGTTTACAGATTGAAATATTTTGGATGAGAAGTGAAAGTGAAGTCGCTCAGTCGTGTCCAACTCTTTGCAACCCCATGGACTGTGTAGCCCACCAGGTTCCTCCATCCATGGGATTTCCCAGGCAAGAGTACTGGAGTGGGTTGCCATTTACTTCTCCAGGAGATCTTCCCAACTCAGGGATTGAACCCGGGTCTCCCACATTATAGGCAGACACTTTACTGATAAATAAGGTTAAATAAAGTATAATATTAGATAATGTCACTTGTTGCCTTTTATGTTCTTTGAAAATGTGGTGAATGGAAAATATAAAACTGCATATGGGTCCCTCATTGCATTTATACTGAACAGCACAGGTGTAGCATCTCTTTCTCTCCCTCTCTCTTTGCTCTCTTTTCAGGAAAAATGCTCCATCCATTTTTTGCTTGTTTGCTTCTTTTGTTTTGCCGCTGTGCTCACTGTTTAGTTTTACTTACCACACAGTTTTCTTTAGTAATAGTAATAATAGTTGTGTAATGATTAGGGCTATTTGTGAAACTCTGCGTTCTCACTGGTCCTCTTTCTTACAAAACTCACCCATACGGTTTCTTGTCCAGCTTATTTTTGCTCGTCTTGTCAGGCTGTCTCTGCACCCCTGAACAGTCATGGAGAATTTCCAGGAGATGCCCTCCGGTGAATAGCCATCCCAAGATCAAAAGCACAGGAGGGAAAGGTCACACTCTCAAGCCAGCTTCATTCTATTCCCTCCAACTCTTTCAAGGACATGTCCTGACTCTCTTCCTCACTTTTTTCCCTTGAGCTTATAAAAAGTTGTACATAATAAATACATGCACCTTGATACATTTGGAGGTGAGTAGACATCTACGGAACCATCACCACAATCTATACCATAAACCTACTCATCACCTTCAAAAGTGTTTTCTCTCCATTTTGCTTTGCTTTTCTAAATTTATTTTTAAATGGAGGATAATTGCTTTACAATATTGTGTTGGTTTCTGCCATACATCAACAAGAATCAGCCATTGGTATACATAACGTCCCCTCCCTCTTGAACCTCCCTCCCACCTCCCACCCCATCCCACCCCTCTAGGCTATCACAGAGCACTGGGTTTGAGCTCCTGCTTCATACAGCAAATTCCCACTGGCTGTCTGTTTTTACATACGGTTAAGTACATGCTTCAGTGCTACGCTTTCGCTTCACCCCACCCTCTCCTTCCCGCTCTGTGTCCACAAGTCCGATCTCTACGTCTGTATCTCCACTGCCGCCCTGCACGTAGGCTCATCAGTACCATCTTTCTAGAGTCCTTATGTATGTTTTAATATGCAATATTTGTTCCCCATGTTGTTTATAACAACTACCACTGTCATTTGTGATAAGAACACTTAACGTAAGATCTGCCGTCTTAGCAAATTTTGGACACCAGGCTGTACAGGGTGTACAGATCTCTAGAGTTATTCTTCTTATATAACTGAAATTGTGTTCATTGACTAATACCTGTTCCCTTCCCAGAACCCCAGCCCCAGGAAACCACCATTTCACTCTCTGATTCTATGAATTTGACTGTTTTAGATTTATTCTATAAGCAATATCATGCAGTATTTGTCCTTATGGAAAACCTTTTTGAGTATGGACTTTCCTTAAAAAACTAAAAATATCATGTGATCTAGCAATCCCAGTTCTGGGTATATATAGATGGCATCATTGACTCAATCGATGTGAGTTTGAGCAAACTCCAGGAGATAGTGAAGGACAGGGAAGCCTGGGGTGCTTCAGTCCATGAGGTCACAAAGAGTCGGACATAACTGAGCGACTGAATAACAACAACAAAATACAAAGGAATTAAAATCAGCATCTTAAAGAAATACCTGCATTTCCATATTCATTGCAGCATTATTCGCAATTCTAAGGTAAGGTAGCAACTTAAAAGTCCATTCACAGGTGAATGGATAAAGACAGGGCAGTGAATACCTGCAATGGAATACAGCTTTTCAAAGAAGGTCATCCTGACATTTACAACAACAAGGATGAACCTGGAGGACGTTTTGCTATGTGAAGTAAGTCTCCCCTGCCTTGGGCCTGAGGTGGTGTAAACACTGTGAGTTCAAAGAGTGGTTTCCTCTTCCTGTTTCCTCTGACCCTCTCCATGCTGTTTTGTTCTTTGTGACTCACTTAACCATTGTAACTGGCTGGGCCTACTTAACTCATCACTCGTTTATTTGGCAAACACTCACTCTATATGGGCAGAGGAGCCTGGTAGGCTGCAGTCCATGGGGTCGCAAAGAGCCGGACACAACTGAGCAACTTCACTTTCACTTTTCACTTTCATGCATTGGAGAAGGAAATGGCAACCCACTCCAGTGTTCTTGCCTGGAGAACCCCAGGGACGGGGGAGCCTGGTGGGCTGCTGTCTATGGGGTTGCACAGAGTTGGACACAACTGAAGTGACTTAGCAGCAGCAGCATCATTCTATATCTCACAAATACCAGCTACTGAAGTAGTGGCAGAGATGGAGAGATGAGCTTGGTTTGACCTTTGACCTGAAGGAATCATAGAAGAGTTGAGAAAAAAGACCTGCAAATACAAGATTGTAGCAGGTGGAGGCATTGCTTGAGTTCACAAAGCAGGAAAACACAACCCATCCTGAAGGGTAAAAGAAAAATGTCCCTAATGATATGTTGGATGGAGTAGGAAGGCTGATGGAGACTTAGCTAGGGCTTACTGCTATGGTTATTACTATGACATCATCATCATTAGCATCATGTTAGAGGTGGAGGAAAGGCATCCCTGACCAAGGAAGCAGTAACTGAAAAGGCATGAGCTTGAGCAAGAGAATGAAAAATGTTAGGAACCAGAAACACTTTGATGATGTTGGTTGACAATGGGCTCGTGGGGAGAATAAAAAGGATTGGAGCAGAGGAGGAGGCATGAGCTAGCTTCTAGAGGCTCGTAAAACAAGTTTAGCACAGTAATTCAGCCTTAACCCTAAACCTAGTAAGAAGCCACACACGGAGCTCAAAAAGGTACCTGCAATGGATGAGTGCTTTGTGAGCCAAGGATGAGGGATAAAATTGCTCTTACCCTTTGTACAAAGAGCAGGTCAGCCACATGTCCACAGAGTCAGACTGACTTGTCTTAGAGACACACCGACCAGGTATTTGCAATTCATCTTCTTCCCTGTTATCTGAAGGAGATGCCTCCTAGGGGTCTAGGGCTTGTCTGTAATATTATTTCCCACAGTCCCTCTATGCTTAAAGGCTTGTATGTATGTTTTCTCTCCTTGATGATGAGGGCAAAGGTGATGGGTCAGGCAGGCGCCTTGGGGAACCAGACCAGACTTGAGGGGAATCTGTCCTTCCTAGCCCTAGAGAGACTGGCTTGGTTCAGGGACCCCTGGGGCCCTGTCTATAAAGTGGCTTTTCTCTTTTCCCTTTGATCAGGCAGTTCATGGCATATTTGGAAGGACAAGGAGTGATTTGTCTTGCACATGTGTTTTCATTTATTCCTGAAAAGTAGAGCTAAAACATTAAGCGAGAATACAATGAAGTCCAGTGGGCAGACAAGCTTCAAACAGTTTCAAAGGGTATATCTAAGATAAGCTCGTTTGTTTATAATTCACTTTTAAAAAAGAAAAGTAGCTTATGGAAAATATAGCATAAAATTATGGCTGGGTAAATAAGGATGAAGGTGAAATAAAATGATGCCAGGCAGGAGGTCAATTCTGGAAAAGGTTGGCATACATTTCTGAATAATTCACAAAGATGGGGGCGGCATCATTTAGGCTTGAGCTTCCTAGCAGCCAATTAAATAAGTGACAGAGTTTCATAGGGAAAGTGTGGGATAGAAGAATACCTAATTTTTAAGTAATTTTTATTCATTCATTTATTTTTGGCTGTGCTCGGTCTCCGTTGCTGCCCGGCTTTTTCCCTGGTTGTGGTGAGCAGGGCCCACTCTCTAATCGTGGTGTGTGACCTCCTCATTGCAGTGACTTCTCTTGCTGCAAAGCACAGGCTCTAGAGCATGCAGGCTTCAGTAGGTGCAGCTCCTAGAATCTAGAGCCCAAGCTCAGGAATTGTGGCCCACAGGAGCTCTGAAGCATGTGGGATCTTCCCAGACCAGGGATTGACGTCCTGTCTCCTGCCTTGGTAGGCAGATTCTTTACCACTGAGCCACTGGGAAAGCTCAAAGTCACTTACTTTCGTACTTAGAGCTAAAGAAATTACATTGGCATTTCTTCATAAAGCATACATTTTGCAATTACTTGTGCACTGTCTTAGTAATACCCTGATTACCATCAGATTCTAGGTTTGAGAGTTTACCTGATATAACTTGCCTTCATTTAAGTATTATTCCCCGAGTATCTCAGATGTGTAAGTGCGGTAAACTGTAGTCAACATGCTGAAATATATACTGTCCTTTCCTGGCCCCTGCCTATTGCTCTGGAGTGTGGGGTACTCCATCCTGGAAGAGTGCATGGTCACCAGGCCCACCAATAAAGAATGTCGAGTTTAGCCACATGATGTGTTTCGGCCAATAAGAGGAAAGTGGTCCTGAGACCCACTGCAGAGTGTTGCCGTCACTCTTTTCCCTCTGTCTGGAGAAGTTCAAGTGCCAGAGAGACATTGCATATTCAGCCTAGATCTCAGTGCAAAGGTAGAACAAGGGGTGCTCCTACTGACCCACCATTAACATCCATATGAGCAAAATATAAACCACTGCAATAAATTCCTGAGATTCGGGGGTTGTTTGTTACTTCAGCATGACCTAGGACAAGCTGATGAATACTGCTTTATCAATGCCTCTGGAGAATACAGAGTTACAAAAAAGCATCTTTATCCTCTGGGAACCTACAATTTGGTAAACAAGAAAGAGAAATACCATATGATGATGTCCCTTTTATGTGGAATCGAAAAAGAAATGATACAATTTTATTTATAAAACAGAAATAGACTCACAGACTTAGAAAACAAACTTATGGTTACCAGGAGGGAAGGGATAGTTAGGGAGATTCCTGGTGGACTTCCCTGGTGGCTCAGATAGTAAAGCATCTGCCTACAATGTGGGAGACCCGGGTTCAATCCCTGGGTCGGGAAGATTCCCTGGAGAAGGAAATGGCAACCCACTCCAGTATTCTTGCCTGGAAAATCCCATGGATGGAAGAGCCTGGTAGGCTACAGTCCATGGGGTCGCTAAGAGTCAGACATGACTGAGCGACTTTCTTTCTTTTCTTTCTTTCTTTCTATCACATCTATATTTGGATTTTCCTGATAGCTCAGTTGGTATAGAATCTGCCTGCAATGCAGGAGATGCTGGTTCAATTCCTGGGCGGGGAAGATCTGCTGGAGAAGAGATAGGCTACCCACTCCAGAATTCCTGAGCTATATTTAAAATGGATAACCAATAAGGACTTACTGTATAGAGGAGGGATCTTTACTCAATGTTATGTGGCAGCTTTGATGGGAGGGAAGTTGGAGGGAGGCTGGATACATGTATATGTACAGCTGAGTCCCTTTGCTGTGCACCTGAAGCTATCACAGTGTTGTTAAATGGATAACCTCCAATATGACATAAAAGTTTTTAAAAATTGGCTGAAGGATGTAAAAGCCACATTTGATTCTCAAGAAGAACTGTCATGGGAAACAAGATTTGATATAGATAAATAGATGAATCACTTCCTCCAGGAGTGGGTCTTGATAAGATGGGTGAGGTCAGGGTAGAGGATCCACAGTAGGAACTCACATGGAAGGCTGAATTTAGCAGAGTGGGTTATGGACACACAGAGAGAATGTCACAAATGGACCTCTGACTGAGAGGAAGAATGTGATGGGAAATATATTTGTAAATCAGAGAGGAGTTCAGAGAGTCTTAGCATAGTTTCAACTGTAGGTACAGTGTTTGTTGAGAACCTGTCACTAGGCAGCCGTCTCAGAGTTGTACATATCTTGTTTCATTCAGTCCTCATGACAGCCCTGGGAGATGGAGATTCCAATGAACAATTTACCCAAAGATGAGGAAACTGAGGCTTAGCCCCAAAGACGAAAGGGCAGTAAACAGCAGAACTAAGATCTGATTCTTATGAGTTCCTAAGTCCCTCTCTCTTTTTGCCATGTTCTCCAGAATCTCAGGGATTCCCTGGTGGCTCAAATGATAAAGAGTCTGTCCAAAATGTGGGAGACCTGAGTTCAATCCCTGGGATGGGAAGATCCCCTGGAGAAGGAAATGGCAACCCACTCCAGTATTCTTGCCTGGAAAATCCCATGGACGGAGGAGCCTGCTAGGCTACAGTCCATGGGGCCACTAAGAGTCGGACATGACTGAGTGACTTCACTTTCACTTTTCACTTTCATACATTGGAAAAAGAAATGGCAACCCACTCCAGTGTTCTTGCCTGGAGAATCCCAGGGCGGGGAAGCCTGGTGGGCTGCCATCTACGGGGTCGCACAGAGTCGGACACGACTGAAGCGACTTAGCAGCAGCAGCAGCAGTGACTTCACATTCACTTTCTTTCCAGATGTATGGAGAGATGGTGAAAGGTCTTGCATGCTATGCTAATGAGTGTAAACTTCATTGGACACACAGTTGAAAGCTACTGAGGGCTTCTAAAGCTAGGAGGAGGGCAACATTCATTTGGCCTGTGGCTTCAGAAAGATATACCATCAGCCTTGTAAAGGACAGCTCTCATATGCTTACCAGGAGAAAGAACATACACAGTTCATTGGTGACAGTTTCATACATCTGTAGCCAAAGAGTCCATTCAGTTATCATATGGGTGAGTTTGACTCCAACAGACCTGGCAAATGTCTAACCAGAGGGTCCACAGGTATATGTCCCAATAGATTAATTTCTTAATGTTATCTTATTGCCATTCTGATTGATATGAAGTGACCTCTCATGGCAGCTTTGATTTTCTAATAATTAGTAAAACTAATTATTAATTTCTAATAATAACTAGTGTTAGGTCCATGAATCAAGGGAAATTGGAAGTGGTCAAACAGGAGATGGCAAGAGTGAACATCCACACTTTAGGGATCAGAGAGGTAAAATGAACTGGAATGGGTGAATTTAACTCACATGACCATCAGAGTAGCCATCACAGTCAACAAAAGAGTCTGAAATGCAGTATTTGGATGTAATCTCAAAAACGACATCATGATCTCTGTTTGTTTCCAAGGCAAACCACTCAATATCACAGTAATCCAAGGCTGTGCCCCAACCAGTAATGCTGAAGAAGCTGAAGTTGAATGGTCCTATGAAGGCCTACAATACCTTCTAGAACTAACACCCCAAAAAGACATCCTTTTCATCATAGGGGAAAGAAATGCAAAAGTAGGAAGTCAAGAAATACCTGGAGTAACAGGCAAATTTGGCCTTGGACTACAAAATGAAGCAGGGCAAAGGCTAATAGAGTTTTGCCAAGAGAATGCACTGGTCATAGCAAACACCCTCTTCCAACAACACAAGAGAAGACTCTACACATGGACATCACCAGATGGTCAACATCGAAATCAGATTGATTCTATTCTTTACAGCCAAAGATAGAGAAGCTCTAGTCAACCAGCAAAAACAAGACCAGGAACTGACTGGCTCATATCATGAACTCCTTTTTGCCAAATTCAGAATTAAATTGAAGAAAGTGGGGAAAAACACTAGACCATTCAGATATGACCTAAATCAACTCCTTGACAATTGATTATACAGTGGAAGTGAGAAATAGGTTTAAGGGATTAGACCTTATAGACAAAGTGCCTGAAGAACTATGGACAGAGGTTCATGACATTGTACAGGAGGCAGGGATCAAGATCATCCTCCAGAAACAAGAAATACAAAAAGGCAAAATGGTTGTCTGAGGAGGTCTTACAAATAACTGAGAAAGGAACAAAAGTGAAAAGCAAAGGAGAAAAGGAAAGATATACCCATTTGAATGCAGAGTTCCAAAGAATAGTAAGGAGAGATAAGAAAGCCTTCCTCAGTGATCAGTGCAAAGAAATAGAGGAAAACAACAGAATGGGAAAGACTAGAGATCTCTTCAAGAAAATTAGAGATACCAGGGGAACATTTTGTGCAAAGATGGGCATATTGAAGTACAGTAATGGCATGGACCTAACATAAGCAGAAGATATTAAGAAGAGGTAGCAAGAATACACAGAAGAACTATACAAAACAGATCTTAATGACCCAGATAATCATGATGGTGTGATTTCTCACCTAGAGCCTGACATCCTGGAATGTGAAGTCAAGTGGGCCTTAGGAAGCATCACTACAAATAAAGCTAGTGGAGGTGATGGAATTCCAGTTGAACTATTTCAAATCCCAAATGATGATGCTGTGAAAGTGCTGCACTCAATCTGCCAGCAAATTTGGAAAACTCAGCAGTGGCCACAGTACTGGAAAAGGTCAGTTTTCGTTCCAATCCCAAAGAAAGGCAATGGCAAAAAATGCTCAAACTACCGCACAATTGCACTCATCTCACACACTAGCAAAGTAATACTCAAAATTCTCCAAGCCAGGTTTCAACAATACATGAATCATGAACTTCCAGATGTTCAAGCTGGATTTAGAAAAGTCAGAGGAACCAGAGATCAAATTGTCAACACTCGATGGATCATTGAAAAAGCAAGAGAGTTCGAGAAAAACATCTACTTCTGCTTTACTGACTATGCCAAAGCCTTTGGCATAGTTTCCACAACAAACTGTGGAAAATTCTTCAGGAGATGGGAATACCAGACCACCTGACCTGCCTCTTGAGAAACTGTATGCAGGTCAAGAAGCAACAGTTAGAACTGAACACGAAACAACAGACTAGTTCCAAATAGGAAAAGGAGTACGTCAAGGCTGTATATTGTGACCCTGCTTATTTAACTTAAATGCAGAGTACATCATGAGAAATGCTGAGCTGGAAGAAGCACAAGCTGGAATCAAGATTTCCGGGAGAAATGTCAATAACCTCAGATATGCAGATGACACCACCCTTATGGCAGAAAGTGAAAAAGAACTAAAGAGCCTCTTGATGAAGGTGAAAGAGGAGAGTGAAAAAACTGGCTTAAAACTCAACATTCAGAAAACTAAGATCATGGTATCTGGTCCCATCACTTCATGGCAAATAGATGGGGATACAGTGGAAACAGTGAGAGATTTATTTTGGGGGGCTCCAAGATCACCACAGAGGGAGACTGCAGCCATGAAATTAAAAGATGCTTGCTCCTTAGAAGAAAAGTTATGACCAACCTAGACACAGAGACATTACTTTGCCAACAAAGGTCCGTCTAGTCAGGCTATGGTTTTTCCTGTGGTCATGTATGGATGTGAGAGTTGGACTATAAAAAAAGCTGAGTGCCAAAGAATTGATGGTTTTGAACTGTGGTGTTGGAGAAGACTCTTGACAGTCCCTTGGACTGCAAGAAGATCAAACCAGTCCATCCTAAAGGAAATCAGTCCTGAATATTCACTGAAAGGACTGATCTTAAGGCTGAAACTCCAATATTTTGGCCATATGATGTGAAGAACTGACTCATTTGAAAAGACCCTGATGCTGGGAAAGATTGAAGGCAGGAGGAGAAGGGGACAACAGAGGATGAGATGGTTGGATGGTATCACCAACTCAATGGATATGAGTTTGAGTACACTCCAGGAGTTGGTGATGGACAGGGAGGCCTGGCGTGCTGCAGCCCATGGCAAAGAGTCGGACAGGACTGAGCGACTGAACTGAATTGAATAATTAGTGATGTTGAACATTTTATCACGCGTCTCTTGGCCAACTGTATGTCATTGGAGAAAGACATCCAGGTTTGGTTTTGGTCTGTTTAGGTTTCTGCCTGTTTTTTGTTTGGGTTGTTTGTTTTTTGATATTGAGCTCCACAAGATACTTGTATATTTTGGAGATTAATCCTTTTCTCATTGTTTTGTTTGCAGACATTTGCTCCCATTCTGGTGGTTTTCTCTTCCTCTTGTTTGTAGTTTGGGAAGGCGAGGGTAGGATGAATTGAGAAAGTAGCACTGACATAAACACTACCACATGTGAAATAATTAGCCAGCTGAAGCCTGCCGTATAGCACAGGGAGCTCAGCTCGGTGCTCTGTGACGACCTAGAGGGATGGGATGCGGGGGAAGTGATGGGTGGGGTAGGTGCAAAAAGGAGAGGATATATGTATGCCTGTAGTCGATTCACTTTGTTGTGCAGCAGAAACTAAAACAACATTGTAAAGAAATTATGCTATAATTTTTTTTAAGTTATTTGAAAGAACAACAACAGTAACAATTGGTGTTGTGAGCCATTTTCCTTCCTATTTTGGGTACTTTGCATACATGTCTACCTGAGGCAGGGGGGTGGATCCCACAGACTCTCAAGGGACTTTCCATCTTGCAATTATGATAACCTCTTCATCTTTATTATTCAATAAGAGAAACCTAGTCAAATTTTCTTTGTCCAGATCTCTGATCATCTGTCTACATGATGGGAGAAAATTGTTGAAATTAAAAGTAAAATCATGAGTATTAGCACTTGGTGGTTTTCTTTAGTCTGCTTTTAGGATTTTTCCAAGGTGAGAAGAGATTCAAGTTTCATACCCTCTCTGGGGCATCTGTTCTATGGCGCTATGGGCAGAGAGCTCCTTAGAAGGGAGCAAACACAGTAAAGTGTTCAAGACATAAAAATAAGCGAGGGAGAGGAGAAAGGAAAAGAGGGAAATTGTAGCACTTGTGGAATTGGGAATACTTAGTAAACACCAAGGGGACGATCCGGTTGGTTGGTGGGGCCCCTAATAATGATTTATACAAAATGACCTGCCATTGTTTCTACAAAGAACTTCTTAGAAAGGCATGAACCCAGTGGGAAGATTGCATGTTTTCTTCTGATGTTAGGCAGCATTGGTCCCCAAGATAAGACTTTGAACACAACTTCCATGGAAGAACAGTGCCTGGCACACAGTGCTGCTGCTGCTAAGCCGCTTCAGTCATGTCCGACTCTGTGCGACCCCATAGACGGCAGCCCACCAGGCTCCCCCATCCCTGGGATTCTCCAGGCAAGAACACTGGAGTGTGTTGCTATTTCCTTCTCCCTAGCACACAGTAAGTAGGTGCCAAAAAAATATTTGTTGTTGAATGAATAGATGAGCTGGGCTCAAGGAGGACCCCAAAAGCCATCTTGTACCAAAGAGTGGGATCTTTTTGTGGCATTTTAAAGACCATCTCTCTAGGGCCACCCTGGACACCCTGAGACAGCAGATTGATGATGCAAGGGCAGCAGTTCTCAAGGAATCTAGACCAAGGGCAGTCAATTAGACTTCCCTTTGAACTTGGCTCAATTTCACCTTCAGGCACTTTCCCAGCCAAAGGTCAGACTTCTGACCTCTGAAACATATAATCTCTCTTCCTGCCACAGGGTTCTTTGACTCAACAACTCAAACCTTAGCTCAAAAAAGAATTAGAGAAAGTGAAAAACACCACACCCATTACAACACCAACTAATTGTGCCTTCTTCATCTGGAAACATCAAAGAAGTTTGTGGTTGTCAATAGTTGATCTGGGAAGAAGCCAGGCTTGCTTTTTCAGATGTCTTCTTTGATTCAGGCAAAGAGGTAAGTAGTGGTAGAGACAGCTGGCCCAGAGCAAACAATAGCAAGGACCCAGAAGGGAAGAGGACTTATGTAGGTAGTCGCAAGGATTCATGTTTGATGACTCTTCAGAAGCAAGATCAGAATTAAAATTCTTTCGAAATTGCTCAACTTACTTCCAGCCCCTTGTGTGGGACATTCTGATGAGTAAATGAGCTTTCTATCGGCCGGGACAAGAGAAAGTGTTGGTGCCATTTTGAATGTATTTTTGGACAGTCTAAGGGCAAAAAAAAAAAAAATGGGTTTATGCTATATTTAAAAGCTCTGCTTTGCACAATAGGTCCTAAGCATTCTGCTACTGAGATGCATCAATACCTGTGTTCTAGTCTCGGTATTTTGGGGAGCACACAGCCTCTTAGCTGGGGACGGGGCGGGGGAGGGTTGGAGCTTATGACAAGGTCTGTAGTCACTACACTTAATAAATCACCAGCTTCCCCTCAGCATGAGTTATTTCAAGGCAGTGGAGAAATGTAAATGCCAACTCATCATGAAAGAGATGTTACAATCAAACATTTTATAATTTACCTGGCCTTAAATCCCAATAGACCCATTGAGTGTATTTTCCCTACAAGATGCTGAACAATTATAATGGAATGACATCAAAACAAACCCCAATACCCATGGATCATAATCAGATTCTCTTCTGTTGTGTCAAGTAAGTATACTTTTTGCATCTCCTTAAAAGGTGAGAATGGTGAAAGTTTCCCTTGGTCAGTTTTAAACTCAATTCTATTACTGTATTTTCTGGACAATCTGATATTTTCAAAATTAGAAAATAATGTATAAAATGTCCACAATGGACAAAATATTAGAAGATTTCAATAGAGGAGGGATTCACAGGGTAAATTAGGGTGAGGTGAGAGAGGTGAATCTTGCATGTACAGGATCAGATCCTGGTTCACCTAAATTTTTAATGTTTTATTCACTGTGGATTTGTGGCATTAACTTTGATGTTTTAGGTATCACATTAAAATACCCCTTATTTTGGGACTTCCATGGCCATCCTGTGGTTAAGTCTCTGTGCTTCCATTGCAGGGGCCACAAGTTTGATCCCTCATCCAGTAGCTAAGACCCTATAAGCCGTGCAGTATGGATAAAAAAATTAAAAAATAAGTAAGTAGATAAATAAAAATGAGATATCCCTTATTTTGTCCACCAAGTTTTTTGACACCCCCTTATATTGTGCACCTTTGAGAAATACCAGTCCCCATCACTTCATGGCAAATAGATGGGGAAACAGTGGAAACAGTGGCTGAATTTATTTTTCTGGGTTCCAAAATCACTGCAGGTGGTTATTGCAGCCATAAAATTAAAAGACGCTTACTCCTTGGAAGGAAAGTTATGACCAACCGAGATAGCATATTAAAAAGCAGAGACATTACTTTGCCAACAAAGGTCCGTCTAGTCAAGGCTATGGTGTTTCCAGTGGTCATGTATGGCTGTGAGAGTTGGACTCTGAAGAAGGCTGAGTGCAGAAGAATTGATGCTTTTGAACTGTGGTGTTGAAGAAGACTCTTGAGAGTCCCTTGGACTGCAAGGAGATCAAACCAGTCCATTCTGAAGGAGATCAGTCCTGGGTGTTCATTGGAAGGACTGATATTGAAGCTGAAACTCCAATACTTTGGCCACCTGATGTGAAGAGCTGAATCATTTGAAAAGACCCTGATGCTGGAAAAGATTGAGAGCAGTAGGAGAAGGGGACAACAAAGGATGAGATGGTTGGATGGTATCACCAACTCAATGGACATGGGTTTGGGTGGACTCCGGGAGTTGGTGATGGACAGGGAGGCCTGGCGTGCTTCTGTTCATGGGGTCGCAAAGAGTTGGACATGACTGAGTGACTGAACTGAGCTGAACTGAACTGGGTCCCCATCTTGTTGGAGATGCCTTTCAAGGTTACCCTATTTAGGGAAGTAAATCGAAACTGTTGCTGCAAACGACATTATTTCATTCCTTTTTATGGCTGAGTAATATTCCATTATATATATGTACCACATCTTTTTTATCCACTCATCTGTAAGTGGATATTTAGGTTGCTTCCATGTCTTGGCTATTGTCAATAGTGCTGCTATGAACATAGGCATGCATGTATCTTTTTGAATTACAGCTTTGTCCAGATATACACCCGGGAGTGAAGGAGGGAAGTGATTATCAGGCCATCTCATTTTAAACTTTTATTTGGATTGCTGGCACAGCCTCATTCAGAAAGTTCTGCTAACCACCTGTCCAGCTGTCCCTTCTCTGGGGTCTGCAGTCTCCTGTGCTTAGCTCTGCCATAGCATTTTCTCCTTGGGGCTATAATTATCCTTCTGTACCATCATTTCTCTTAGGAGACATTCACTCACTGAGGGCTGGTGTCTGGGGTCCTGGTATAGAGCACAGCACCAGACATTGGAGCGATTAAGATGATGGTTCATTAACAGCTATTGGGTTAATCCATGGATTGATTGCCAAATCAGTTGGTTTGTAATAAATTTTTACCTTATCACCCACTTCTCTGCTTTTCCAAATCGTGTACATTTTCCATCAGTTAGCAACACAGCTTGCCCCATCTCTAGGTCCTCCTATTTTTTACCAAAACCCATATTGGAGAAATGATAAGGAAAATGATGTGGAGCACATGTTATTTATCTACTCATGGAAGCTGCTATGTTGAGTTAGGCTTTCATCAGGCTGGATCCCTGGAAAGCTACCGACTTGGACCACTTGCTCTAGCTCCTCGCCAAATCACCTCCGTTGAGTTGTGTTTTGTTGCGTCTTTGCTTTTTATTGAGAGTCATTATGGAAAACAGTCATATGACATTTGCTATGCATTTATTCTAGAAGCTAGTGTTTTGGACTTTGTCCACGATGCTAACTAGCTCTCCCCAGAGGATTTCGTGTGTGCCCTCTCTTCTTAAAAACAAAACAAAAATAAAAACACACATTTGCCATCGCCTGTATTTGCCCTTTGCCTTGACTACCAGGAAACTCAGGGGCAAGTTGGCGCTCAGGTGGAGTAATTATAAAAACCCTGGTGGGGAGCTGATGCTACGTCCCCTCCTCCTCTTGAGTGGACCATACTGAATTTCCATTTTTGGTCATTCACTGATAAACTCATGGCATGAGAATCCTTCAGACTTTGTCCCCAGTGAATTTCCAAAGATATAGGCTTTGTTTAAAATGAAAATAAATAAAGATAATATTGTATCATCTTTTTGTGTGTTTTCCGTATGTGTATATTGCTACATGGGCTATGTTTAAAATGGAAATAAATGAATATAATATTGTATTATCTTTCTGTGTGTTTTCCATATGTGTATAATACTACATGGACATGAACTTGGGCAAACTCTGGGAGATGGTGAGGCACAGAGAAGCCTGGCTTGCTGCAGTCCATGGGGTCATCAAGAATCAGACATGACTTGGCGACTGGACAACATAATAAAATATTTTAAGCTAAATTCTAAACTATGATGAGGAAGGGAGAGATTATTGCCTGCAATTACTAGAACAGTGATGAGCTCACAGAAGATGCTTTATTAATGCTATTAATTACCGAACGCTTGTGCATACCACTCCAGTATTCTTGCCCGGAGAATTCTATGGACAGAGGAGCCTGGTGGACTGCAGTCCATGGGGTCACAAAGAGTCAGACATGACCGAGTGACTAACACACACTCAGTTGACTTCCGATGGGCATCATACTTCGGCCATATTTTCACTGGGCATCAGCATTCCTGTTTTATCGTGGGATGTCTCCTCTGCTTTCATTCTGCAGATGGAGACAGAAGCCTCATGCAACCATCCTTCCTTCCTTCCTCTCTGTCCAGACACAGATGATGAAGGATGCTCTGCAGAGGCAGAGACCTTGTTGGCCCTGGTGCCCTGGTTTAGTGTTTGGCACAGAGTAGGTGTTCAATATGTGTTGAATGCTTTGCTCTGTCTAAAGGCAAAAATAATGCTAATCCTGCCACCTTCCACCTATGTTAGGATCTAATTTTGACCCTTAGTTTGTCCAGGGCTTTTCATCCTTTGATTAAAAGGAATAATGCAAATTAATTTTCAGGTATGATAATAGTCATCATTGTATATCTGACTTTTCCCCTGGATCTTCCCAGACACCACCCGTGCTCACATCTTGCTTGTGTTATTTGTGCAATGCCCAGGGGGCAGGAATGCAGCGAACTTTCTGGCTGCTATAGCAGCAGCATGGGGAATTAAAATGTCTTGCTCTGGGAATGCCAGTTAGTTTCCTGGCAAATCCCTCTGGTGCGGTTTGAAAGTCTCTTGCTGGATGGTGTAGACACCCTGGAATTCTGCTGCTCTGCATCCATTCAGTATTCCCTCCACTGTGTCTCACCCTCAGGATTGGCTTGGAGCAAAATAGGATAGTGATGAGTGATGGGTCCCTGAGATGACTGAGCCCCCCCTGAGACTTGGGTTTTGTCTTAGGTGGTGTTGTCTAGATCATTTCCATAATGCCTGTGAAACTCGTGGGACAGCTGTCCCATTTTTACATATAGGAAGCTCTGAGAAATTAGAGACTTGCCCAAGATTTCATAGTTGTTTTTGGAAACAGCTGGGATTTAAACCCCCTTATCTGAAGCACACAATCTTCCCACACCCTCACATGGGCACAGATTTTCTCCTGTGTCTCCAAACGCTCCTCCTCTGCAAACTCCATCCCATCCTTACATTATTCCTCCTGTTTAGCACTTTCACGGGGCAGAAGGCAAATTTTGCACATTGGCCCCTCCATCTGCACCTCCCTACAGCCCCACCATTCCATCCTGACCACTGGAACAAAACTAAGACCTAGATGGTGGGTTCTGCTACAAAGCTCAACTGCCTTCATGTTCAGATGGCACGGGATAGGGTTAAAGAAAACATCACATTTGCCCGTCAGGGTTATATAACCTGTTAGGTTGAGCAATATGAAATTGCCAATATTTGATTAATTACTGCCAACTCTATAGGTTCAACTTAACAGCAAAAAGACAGGAGGAGAGTCATCCTTTAGCAAATACATACTCTAGTTTACATCTGTATGTTAGCTGATTTAGACTCATCAAGTTGTTTACACTTTACAATATCCCATGAGCATTCTGCTGAAAACCTGAGATCCAGAGAGGTCACTTTGCTGGCCCAAGGTCACTCTTTTTGGAAGCACTGGAGCTCTGATCCCCATTTCCTGGATTCTGGAACTTGTGTCCACTTGGCACTTGCTACAGGGCTAGACTCTGCCTTTAGGATGAGCAGGGTTCTGAGGGGAGGTTCACTGGGGCTGGTGGTCACAGGCTCTAGAAGTTAGCGTTTTCTGGTATTGCTGGATACTCATAGTCAAGGGTGAAAGACAAAATATCTTGAAGTCAGTAAGGTGACTTCGCACCAATCAGAATGGATGCTGCCTTTGAAAGTGCTGGTCACTCAATCGTGTCCGACTCTTTGTGACACCATGGACTGAAGCCTGCCAGGCTCCTCTGTTCATGTAATTCTCCAGGCAAGAACACTAGAATGAATAATCATCCTCTTCTCCAGGGGATCTTCCTGAACCAGGGATCCAACCCGTGTCTCCTGCATTGCAGGTGGATTCTTTACCATCTGAACCACCAGGGAAACCCGGATGCTGCCTGTAAGCCTAGAAAGGCCATAAATGGGGGATGTACAGTCCTGCTGTTGTCACTGTTCGAGCTTTCTGTTCGTCACTGTCTGCAGGGTACTCTTAGTTTGGACTGCTGTGCAGCTAAACTTGACTCCCTCCCCACCCTACTCACAAGACTGGGCCCATATTTTGCTTTTTCACTCCCTGATCTGGACCTTGCTCCTGACTGGGCTCAGCCACTGGGCTGCCAGTGGACTGGATGCAATCGGGAGCTTTAGATGTGCTTGCTTTTCTCTGGCTTTGTGTCTAATGTGCCTGCGGTGGCTAGCGCCCTTCCACTCTGGGACCCAGAACAAATACACACTGAGTAGACATGAATCCAGTCTACAGCCTAAAACTACATCCAGCAAACACACGGCCTGGAGCAGAGCCTTGCAGCTGAACCAAGTCTCAGTCAACAGAACCACTGTGAACTGGAGACCAGTGAGCCTGAGAATAAACACTCAGTGTTGCAAACACTGGGCTGAGGTGGTCCTCCACCTTTGTTTTGTTGTTGCAGCTGCTAACTACGTCAGGATTGTGCACCTTAGAGCGTGGCCTTATTTAATTGCAGGGCTTCCCTGAGTGTTCAGTTGGTAAAGAATCTGCCTGCAATTCAGGAGACCTCGGTTCAATTCCTGAGTCAGAAAGATCTGCTGGAGAAGGGACAGGCTACCCACTCCAGTACTGTTGGGCTTTCCTTCTGGCTCAGCTGGTAAAGAATCTGTCTGCAATGCGGGAGACCTGGGTTTGATCCCTGGGTTGGGAAGATGCCCTAGAAAAGGGAAAGGCCACTCACTCGAGTATTCTGGCCTGGAGAATTCCATGGACTGTATAGTCCATGAGGTCACAAAGAGCTGGACACGACTGACTTTCACTTCACTTTGGAATTGCATAGTCCTTCGTGTGTGTGTGTGTGTTTTGAGGTTTCTTAATTTTTTCCAGATTTTTGATGAATTAATGTTTACTGGCATATAGTTCCTTTACAATGTCGTGTTAGTCTCAGCTGTACAGCAAAGTGAATCAGCTGTGTATATACATCTGCGCCCTCTCTTTTGGATTCCCTTCCCAGTTAGGTCACCACATGCATGGAGTAGGGCTCCCTGATATACATTAGGTTCTCATTAGCTGTCTCTTTTATACATAGTATCAATGGTGTACACGGGTCAGTCCCAATCTCCCAACTCCTCCTACGTCTGGAATTGCATAGTCCTTTGAACGGGGTTCTGCCTCCTTTTGGTACTGTGAGTTTGGGTCACTTAGCTTTAGATTCCCAGCAAGAAAAGGACTTTCTTCTTTTCTGCAGGACTTTGCTTTAAGCCATAGAGACCCACCATTACATGTAAAATAGAGATAAACAACAAGGACCTGCTGTACAGCACAGAGAGCTGTACTCAAAATGTTGTAAAAACCTATAATGGAAAGGCATCTGAAAAATTATATGCATATATATCTATATAGACTGAATCATTTTACTGTACACCTGACGCTAATACTACACTCCAGTAAAATGCTGTTTGCTTCCAAAAAAGTTTTTTTAAAGAGTTTCAAACTAGGGGGTCATGACTGCGTTAATGCATAATGGTGGCAACAGTGAATGGACAATTCACTAATAATTAAGTGATTATAGATTAAAAAGTCCCCCCACCCCAACCCCAACCCCGCCTAGAACTGAGCACTCTCATTTCCTCTGGATCCCGTAATAGACACCACTACCCACTATTCCACTTCCTGTTTGCCTGCCTGACACCAGTGAGCCTTGGTGATGAAGGGTAAGGCACATAGACAGCAATCCAGAGGATGCAAGACTCTAAGGCAGCATTTTGGACAAGAATGTCTGGTGCTGTTAGTAAACGCTCTTTAGTAAACGCTCACAGCACATGATAACTAACACCATCACCACCGCCACGGCTGCTCCCTTTTGTGACTGCCTCCCTGGGCCAGGCACTGTGAGTGCTTTACCTCACTCTTTGTTTTCACAATCACACTCGAGGGAAACATTGTTTACCTTCATTTTCAAGCATGGAAATCAGGCTCAGAGAAGCTAGTTGATCTGCACAAGGTCACACAGCTAATATGGTGGAGTGAGAGTAGAATCCCAGCCTGACTCCGTCTCCTTTCGATAGCACATGAAATGCCTTTGTGATGGACTGAATGTTTGTGTGTTTCCAAAATTCACATGTTGGAGCTCTGACCCTCAGTGCGGCTGTGATTTGAGATGGTGCCTCTAAGCAAGTGATGAAGGTTAAATAAAGCCATAAGAGCTGAACACTGATCCTATAGAATTAGTATCCTTTAAAGATGAGACTCCAGAGAGCTTTCTTTCTCTCTCTCTCTCCCCTCCCTCTCCCTACAAGGACCCAAGGCAGGGCCCTAGGGACATGCTGGCCATCTACAAGCCAGGAAGAGAGGTCTCACCAGAAACCAAGTTGACCAGAACTTTGATCCTGAACTTCTAAACTAGAAAAATGTTAGAAAATATATTTCTGTTGCTTGAACCACCCAGGCCGTGATGCTCTGTTTTTGCAACCCAAGCTACCCACTACAGCCTTAAAAGCCTCCAAAGCCCGCATTCATTCAGGCACCCCACCACCCCTACCCTACTCAGGACACAGGAAGGGTTCGGGTGTATCTTTGTCCGTCTCCTTCGAGAACAGGTGGGAATGGCACAGGGGTGGCCGCCAATAGCATCTCAGGACTCAGGACTGACTTCAGGCTGACACCTCTGGCTCCAGGAAGGACATTATCTAGATTATGCATTGTTTCACTCTCGTGGAAATTAGCCGCTGCTTCTTGTATAAATAACTAATAATGAGCAGCCGTATTCTCCCTATTGGAGTCTGATTATGACCTTGGAGACACCTGGGGGCTCAACCTGGGCTGATGCTGCTGTCTGCGGCCCTGACAGATCACTGTTCCCTCCATTTCCTGGTGAAATACTCCTCATGCAGGGGTCCTGTTTTCATTATCCGTTGTGTGTGTGTGTGTGTGTGTGTAGCTTGCATCCTTTCTCTCCTAATTAAGGGGAATTCCCTGTAACTGGTGGGCGGCGGGGACAAGGAGGTGAGGGACTGGGGACAAGCACAGAGCTGCAGGGGAAAATGAGACGCCCAGGCCTCTGGCCACAGCCTGTCCTCAGCCTTTGCCTCTACGGGATGGCACAAGTGGGGCCTGGAAACATCTCCAGCCCATTTCATGGACACAGTCACTCCAGTTTGTCAGGCTGTCCCGTTTGCAGGAAAAACACAAAGGAAGTGTTGTCGCCGTAAAAGATGATCCTATTTTCAAGTCCTGTGGGGGGTGGGGGGGAAATAACAACAAAACTAAATCAAAGGAAGAGAAGAAGAAAGCCCAGATGCTGCCGGATGTCCACAACATTCAGCAAAGCGGGTGGCAAACAGCCAGCGGCAGCGGGCCTGCGAGCTGGACATCTCCCTGCAGCCGCGCCGTGGAGGCCTCTGTGGTTCTGTCTGTACACCGCGTGCTCTCAGGTGGGACAACCAGAGACACTTCTTTCCTGACATGTCAAGTGTTTCATTTCCTTCTTAACATGTTTTAAAATGAAGCACACGCCTCCCCACACGGAGGCCCGAGTCAAACCCTATTTGCCTTCATCTCACAGCAATTAATCCAGCCAGAGGTGGTTGTCTCAGACACACAAGCGGTCCTTGTCGCACAAGAGAGGGGAGACAGGGCAGGATGGAGAACTCGATGAAGCCTCCACCTGGGTGTCCTTGTGGTTGGTCCGCCGAGCCTCTGAAAGGCCCGTGTACTGCCGTGCGTGTTTTTCTAACGATAATAAAGATCAGGTGCAGCTCGGGGAGCCCACAGCATTAGGAGCCTAACACACATGTCATTTAACCCCCACAATCTCTGAGGTCAGAAGTGCTTGAGATATTTCAGAAGAGGGAACCAAAGCAATGGGCTTAGAAGTCACGTGTCTGCAGCTGTATGTCAGGGCCGGAGTCAGAGCCCATGACGATGAGACTCAAGATTCGACAAGACTCAAGATTTGGCCGGCTCAGCCCTCCCAGACCTGCAGGATCACCCACGAGCTGAGTGGAGAGAGAAGCTGGGTTTTGAGTGAAAGAAGCTGGGTGTGTGTATTGTGGCAAGAGATTTAGAAAAAAAATAAGCAGCAGCAGTTATACGTTATTTTACAGTGAAGGATACCCAGAGACAAAACAGTGGAGGAGGTAAAGTGATAAAAACATATTAAAGCCACATTGAAGCAAAAGTGACTGCTTTTTGGGGCAGAGGCACCAACCCCAGAGCTCTGCGGGGTGGTAAGGCTGTCACCTAGAAAGGGAGGTGGGGGTGGCTTTAACACCCACCCTAAAACCCCTCGAGTTCCTGGGCATCGGAGGCTGAGTGACTGCCAAGAATGCCCTCTTCTGGTGATGCTCTCAAAGCCCAGGATGACAGCAAGGCAGACCAAGACCTGTGTTTTCAGATTCCTGGGGAGGTTCTCGACATCAAGACACAGTGTCACTCAAGCAAATAGCTCTCCCCTCTCTCTTCCTCTTCATCCCCCCCAACTAGCGATAGGTCAATTATTCTAATAAGGTAAGATAGACCATGATCGAGATTTGGCTTCCTTTTTTTTTTCCTCTCTCTCTCTAATCGGGAATAATACTCTCTATGTCATCTGTATATTTATGATAGCTCAAAGACATGGGTGTGTGGATCTAATTAAAAATGTGAAAGGGTTTAGCAGCCTGCTGCTTCCCTGCAACTCTCTGGTTGCCAAATCTTGGCAGCCGTGTTGAAACGGGGCCAAGTGTTTAGTGTGGAGCTGAACGCCTGCCAGCCGGAGTGCTGCATTGTGGGGCCAGGAAGCCTGGCGGGGTTGCGTTAAAACCAGCTCGCACAGGGCCGGGCAGGGAGCAGGACCCGGGACCCAGAGGAAACCAGCTGCAGAGGAAGGGTCTTGCTCTCTGCTTGCTTCCCCACTCAATGCAGGACCACTTAGACCATCTCAGAGACTAGGCAGCGCTGAGAGCCACTAGGTGGGGGATCCTCCCCACAGTCTTTGCTACAGTCGGGCCTCTTCAGAGGAGAAGCGATCCTCAACTCTCTCCCAGCAGCGAAGCGCTGCACCAACAGCCGTCTTGTGCTGCATATGTCTATTGAGTTCCAGGAGTCTCCCCTGGAAGCCTGAGCCTCTCTCCATGGCTCACTCATTGTTCTGGGTCTTCCCTCTCAAGCAGCAGAACCCCCTTCTGCGTTTCTCTCCAACAGGACAGTGCACACACACCCCTTGGGGAATCTGAGGCAGGATTCTGATCCAGCAGGGAAAGGGGAGAACTCATGTTGCCGAGATCAGAGCTGACCGGAACTGCTGATGTGCTCAGTTCGTCATGGAACTGAGCTCCTCGTGTCATGGATTCAAGGTTGGTGGGTTCTGGAAAAGTCCAATCTAGGTGAATCAGATTCCCACTGGGGTCGGGGTTGGGGGAGGTGATTCAAAGAGTTCGACCCCCTCCCTGGTGTGTTGACAGGATAAGTGAAACTAAAACACGTCAAAGATAAGGGTTACTTCTCATTTCCTCGAAATGTGCCCATTATAAACAAATTACAGAAGAAAAGGAATCACGTTCTTTCTGTTCAGAAACACTCCCCTGCAAACAACAAAAATTTAGCTCAACAAAGATCTGCTGTGATATCGGGGGAGTGACACGTCTGGGGGGCTAGGAGAGGGGATGAGAGGAGATGTAGCCTTGTGACTTTTTATCTTGTGTACTGTTGACTTTTATGATAATGCATGATGATACATTCTTTTTTAATTAAAAAAAGGTGGGGAAGGCCAAAAAAAGCAAGAGTGCACCAGGCAGGGAGCCTGGTCATGACCTCCAGGCAACCATCAGGCCAGTGGTGGAGACAGCCTGGAGGGGTTTGGGGTCACTCGGTGCTGGAGTGGAATCTCAGCTCTGGCACAACGCTTGAGGAAGTCAGCTGACGTTGCCAGGCTCTGAGGCCCTGTCTGCAGAAGGAAGGAGCTGTACCTTCATTGCTGGAGCTGCCCTGTGTGCTAGGGATGTGGATGCGAAGGGTTTCAGACCCAGGGGGCTTGGCCGGGCGTCTGACAGATCCAGGGCCCCTCTCCACTGGGGCCAGGGCACTACCCCAGGTAGAATTTCATCCCAGCAGACGACTGCTAAGAACAAATACATTCTAAAACCTCAGGACGGGAGCTAATCACTTCGGATGTCACCAAGCCACCTTTCATGGTATCACAGGGAGCCTGGGGGGAAAAAAAAAATGACGTCCCTGGGGAACTGCAGAGAATTTTCTCTTTCTTTGACATAAGTAAATTTACACGTATGGAAAGTTTAAAATGACATGCCAAATACACCCCAAGTCATCATACTTTAGCCAGCCATGTTTATCCTGAAAAATTAAACTGCAAGAAGTCAGCCCTATGGAGGAAGATGCAGGTCACGTGGTCCCTGTACAGTTAGGGGCCGATATTTTCTTAAAATCCTGAGTCGGCGTCCATGTCCATCTCTTCATGGATGGATAATATAGAACTCGCTGCTTCCATCACAGAGAGAGAAGTCGTTTGCTACTAAATATCTTAAGATTTTTTTTTTCTTTAGAAAAATCACACTCCAAGAGACTTTATCACATTTCACTCCTAACATGTGGGCAGGTGATTGTCTAAACCACTGAGGGAAGATGTTCCAGGTAAACATCTAATTAATTAAAGAAAACCTCTCTCTCTCCACCCCAACCCAGAAAAGACTGCAATTTAGAAACACACACACACATACACACACAGTTTTAAAAAGGCTTCCAGGCAACTGAATCGTCTAGCCCGACCACCTCTGATAATTAAAGTCTACAGACCTCAAACCTCCCAGCCTCCCTCCAGCATCTGTGTGACCACCACCCCTCCACTCTTCCAAGCAACATTTGCTCCAACTTAATATTCTGGTGCTTTCGGGAACAACATTTAAAAATAAACCATTTTGGCATATTGTCAAAGTCTTGTCTAAATTTCTTCATGACAACCACCCTAAGTGAGATTTTAAAAATCAAAAGAGTTGGGGGTGGGGGGAATAAAAGGGGTCCCCACTTATAGACTTCTAATTTCAGACAATGTCCAATGAGAATGCATTCATTTCTCCTTCGTCCTCGTTTCTGATTCCCTCACTTGCATGTAGGGCATCCTTGTCCCACCCCTTGACTCCTAAGCCTGTATCTCTTTCATCCTCTCCATGGGACCCGGCACCTGGGTTGGTGATAGAGACTCGGAAATCCTAGGACAACTTTTTGCTCTTGGCCCAGGCTGGGCACTAGAGAAAGAAGCTCTGGGCAGAGAAGGGGCCTCGGGCAGGGGTTAAAATGTTGTTTCTGGTCCTGTGTAGCAAGCACAGCAAGACAGTCCTGTCTGCTCTGTTCCTATCAACAGCCTGATCTCCTTGGTCTGTTGCTAGGAGACCAGCCTGTTGTTTACAAGATCGTTGATGGCGTAGACGTCCATAATTTATAATTTATTATCTTAGTGTCAAAACTTGGGTTGGTTTTTATTTTGTTTCACCGTAGATCCAATAATTGTTAGATACAACAAAGGTCACCTATGTGCCAGTGGTTCTGTTGTTGCTCTGATAGCTTCCCTGGCTGCCCCAAGCTTAGATGCTGTGGAAAAAAATGCTATTATAAACTGAAGATGAGTATCATTTTTTGTCCATTAACTTCATGCATTATATGACTGCTCAGGTCAATGGATTCCCTCCAGATTTGCTCACTACTGAAAGCATGTTTCTGTCCAACCAAGAAAGAAATGAATTGAAATGATTTCAATTATCACAAGAAAGGAATTGAGTCTTCTGACTGTATATTTCAGCACCCAACTCACCAATTCTCTCTCCACAAAGTTCAGGGCCAGAGACATTTAACCAGCACTAGAAATTACCCCTGAGCATTGTCGGGTATGGTGAGCTCACAAAACTCCCTTTGGAGAGTCCTCCACTCACAGCAAGTCAATCAACCCAGTAAGGAAGTGATGACACAGAAGAAAGAGAGGCATTTAAGTAAAACCAGCTCAGTCACAATACCCCAGCCTAAAGAAAAAGAAGAGACAGTTCAAGTGTTATAATCAAGATCAATGCTAACATTTATAGTGCCAGGCACAAGGCTGAGTGCTTAACCTGGACTAGCATGCAAAGCTCCTGACAAACTTATGAGGAAAATTCTAGTATTAGCCCCATTGTAGAGACAACAAAACCAGAACTTTATAACCTTCAATAAAAGGCAGGACTGAACTGACACTGTGTCCCTGGATACATCATTCTCATAGAAATTAAAAAATAAAAAAACCAGCTTGGGCTTTGTAATTTACTGTCTATGAACAGTCCACAGACATTTGATGGAGCAGGGAAATTAACATAGGTTCCAAAATCATATCATCACATTATCTTTCCCTGCAGTCATTGGAATCTCTCTAGAAACCACAGAGCATGAGAAATTTCTAGGAAGGGTATTTTATTTTCCCCATCAAAGGACCTGGCAAATTCTAATGACATTTTACTGGGAATTAGATTTGTCGCTTTCCAGAAAGCAATTATGGTGATCATCCATACTGGCATTTTTCACTGCTTAATCTCTAGCCTCTCCCCAGTGGTGCTATGGCCAGGGTATCACACAGATCCAAGATCTCCTGGACCATCTCTGTTTGGAGTTGGTTGGCAGCCTCTTTCTAACTCCTGTGGTAAAAAGAGATAAACACAAGTTGGAAACCATTGACCACCAAAGAAGCAGTCAATGACTTAACCATTGACTTAACCATCTTGATGACTTAACCATTTCTCAAGACAGGTCTGAGACCTAATTACTTTTTTCTCTCCAAGCAGAGATTTAATCCCTTTCAAACATGTGGATTTTTTGACTGGAACCCACAGATCCACCCCAAGCAGCAGAGAAAGGGGGCACAGATCCCTCAGTTTATCTTCCAAGAGCATCTTTCTGAAATGAGCATCACCCTGTAGTTGCGAATGGGGTGCGATTCATCTTGGCAGCTACATGATAGATTTGCACGTCGTTTAGGATGAAGGATCAGAAGTTGTGGCTTCAGGTTCCTGTCTACCACTGAACAAGCCCTGTGAATAGAGGTGGGTCTGTTCAACTATTAGATTCTTAGATTCTACATTCACAAAAACAAGGATGATATGACCTTTATAAGGGAGAGCCAATTAAAACTGAACAATGGATGCAACACAAAATCAGGGGGAGCAAACTCTCCAAGAGTGATTAACATCATTCCTGGAGCCCTAGGGCCCAATGAAATGCCTGACAAATAGTAGCCTTTCATCGCTGTCTGTGCCCCCAAACCGCTAAGCACTGGGGCCTCTGAGATGGAAGACGAAGCTTTCTCCTGTCAGTGGTTCATTCTATCATGGAGGAGACAGACGTGTAAATGATTATTCAGAGCAATACACTTACTTCTATGGAGACCCTGATTGAGACACGACCTTGGGAAAATGTAATCTTCAAGCCTCTTTTTTGTTTTCTGTACCATGGGGATATAACAGCCTGATCACCTTGAGAAGAAAAAGAAGGATGCCCTGTGCCATCTGTCACCCAGGAGGCACTCAGTATATATGGAAGGGTGGGAGGTGAGGAGGACCTGTGGTCCCATTCCAACTGCTACCTCTGTCCTGACTTTTTATGAGAGTTTCTAGAACAAGTATATGCGTATTCCTTGATAAAAATCAAAAGTCATTAAAGCAAATGACCTTTGCTAGCCACCTAGGTGAGACCCTCATCAATGTCAGCAAGAACCACCATACTAGTGATGCAGGTCCTGATCCCCCCACCTCACACCACTAATGTGTAGCCTCTCCTTTGGCCCTTAGCAAACCAGCAGCTAAAAAGTCAGGAAACAGGAAGGTCAGCCAATTGTTCTGCCATGAAAATGCTCAATTCTATGTATGATCCCTGGTGGTTCATATAGTAAAGTATCTCCCATAATACAGGAGACCAGAGTTCAAACCCTGGGCTGGGAAGATCCCTGGAAAAGGTAACGGCCACCTACTCCAGTATTCTTGCCTGGAGAATTCCATGGACAGAGGAGCCTGGCGGGCTATGGTTCATGGAGTCACAGAGTTGGACATGACTGTGGACACAACTGGGCAACTAACATTTTCACTTTCACTAAATGTGATCAGTGAGCGAAGACAGTGCAGATATAAAGAAAGAAAAAGCCCTTTGGGAGCCTGAATGAGTTGGGCTATTCAACTCAGCCATTGTTAAACTCTGACCAAGGTCAGGTTATTAAACCCTGTGAGGGCAACCTCATTGTCAGCATAAACATGAATTGATCACATGGGTGATGCTCCTAGAACTCAGGGATGTTCAGTATAAGGCAGCTGCCTCCCTACCAAAGACCGTGCAACACTGATGATGTTAAGGGAGGTTGGGCCATGATCTGGTATCTCTGGTCCAACTTTAAGGGAATCAAATAAAAATTCATCACCAAGAGTTAAGGATTTTTTCATCTCCGAATTCCTAGCATCCAGTCAACACTATTGCCTAGTGGTTTATTTATTAATTTATTTTTTCATTTTTCATTTTTTTTTTGAAAGTGAAAGCCGCTGAGTCGTGGCTGACTCTTTGTGACCCCGTGGACTGTAGAACATCAGGCTACTCTGTCCATGGAATTCTCCAGACAAGACACAGGAGTAGGTTGCCTTTCCTCTCTCTAGGGGATCTTCCCAACCCAGGGATTGAACCTGGATCTCCTGCATTGCAGGTGGATTATTTTTTTTATGGAAATACCTGTATGGGTGACAGTTCTCAGGATTAGTTACACTCTAACTAAATTATTCTCCGCCAGCCTCTAATCCTGGCCTTCTCCTATCTTCCCAGAACTGCAGAGTCCTCCACCCAGCTGCACTAGGCAAGGACCACAGTATCACTGGTGATTCTCAGCTCCAGGGAGCCCTCACCGGTGCATCTCCCGCATTCATATCGAAGCTATCGATTCCCTTTCCTAAACAAATCTCCTCTTTGTACAGTTCTGTAGCATCCAGGGCATTTACTAAACACATGATTCTAGACCAGGAGGATACACTCCTTACATTCTTATAAAGCTCTGAGGGCCCCCACCTTTAGCACAGACTCCTGCTCCAGACCCTGGTACATCCCCTGTCCCCTCAAACAACCCTTCACTAAACATCCTTTCTCCCTTTGGACGTGCAACGGGCAATTGCTTCTCATGCCTCAAACATGTCACACTGAGCCAACACTCTGACTTGGCACCCTCAGTCCCTCGGGAAGGATGTGACCTCTTTTATAGCAATTTCTGTTCACCCTTCAAGACACAGCAATTGTCACTTTCTCTCAGAAGTCTTCCTGACTTCTCTGGGCAGTGAAATAAACTGTATTTGTCTGATTCATCTCTGTATCAACCAAGCCTGACATGTCATGGCCTGCATATGTGAGCTTAGTCAGGTCCAATTTTTTGCTACCCCAAAGACTGTAGCCCACTCATCTGTCCGTGGAGTTTTGAGTCTTCACATCTATTTCCCTGGATCTTGCCTTCCTTCTTGTATTTCCAATGCTTCTCATTCTCCATTCTTCCTGGAACAGTCTTCCTCTACTAGCCATTACATGTTGGTGTTCCTCAAGCTTGGTCACATGTCATTTAAAAATATCATGATCATAATTGTGTCTTGGCCATCAGTCTACTCCACAGGCAGCATTAGCCACTTGTGAGCTGATGCCTCTCAAAGCTCCCTCTCTAGTCCTGCCTCTCTAGTCCTGCCTGCTTCTCCTTACACCCTGGACCTTTCCATTCACAGGTGTGATGACAATCCTGTGGACGGCCTATTTCCCGGAGCCCGAAAACTCAATAGTGTCAAATTGATTTTACTTTTCTCTCTCTGTGCATGTGTGCTAAGTCACCTCAGTCATGTCTGAGTGCAACCCCATGGACTGGAGTCTACCAGGCTCCTCTGTCCATGGGATTCCCCAGGCAAGAATACAGAAGTGTGTTACCGTGCCCTCCTCCAGGGGATCTTCCCAACCTGGGGATCGAACCTGTGTCTCTTGTATCTCCTGCATTGGCAGGTGGGTTCTTTACCACTAGCACCATGTACCCACCCCTAAATCCTTATTCTATTTCAATGTTCTCTCATTGACATCCATGCTCAATGTCCAAGTGAGAAACCTAGACATCTTTACTGATCTACCCATCTGATTAAGCCTCAAGGCTTCCTTTACAATAGTTTTCAAATTTGTTCAGTCTCTCCAGTCCATCGCCATCCTTCATCACTCTCTTTGTCTAGACCATCATTGTTTCTTTTCTGGACTTCTGCAACAAACTCCTATTTTATTTTATCTCTCTGTCTCTAGTCTTTATCCTTGTCATCCATTCTCCATCTATTAGCCAGGACCATTGCTCTAAAATACCAAGTTTATCTCACCATTTTTCTATTTGACAGCTTTCAGTGTTTCCCCTGCTTGTTTGGGGCAGATGTTCCAATGCCTCTGTATGGCGCACAAAGAGCTTGGCCTGGGCTGTCAACCCTGGGTTTCTGTGTCTTGCACCTGAGAGCCCTTCAGCGCTGTTGGGCTTCTCTTAATTCTGCCCTGGGC
This sequence comes from Bos javanicus, assembly GCF_032452875.1. NCBI lineage: Eukaryota > Metazoa > Chordata > Mammalia > Artiodactyla > Bovidae > Bos > Bos javanicus. Next base: position 62,145,811 of record NC_083888.1, on the reverse strand, counting down.
TCCGCTCTGTGTCTCAGCCTTCTCATCTGTTGTCTCTTCCCAAACTTCTTTAACTCCTAGCCACCTTTCAGACATCAGTATGCAGTGTACTTCTTAGAATATCCGTTCTCCCTTGTCCACTACAAAATGACCAGTCCCATAAAAGGGATGTATAAAATGAATGGAATATGTATTTTTGAACAAATTATTGTATTCTTTTTCTTGAGATCAGCTATGGAATTAATTCTGTGAGACTTTTCCTCAAAAAGTGGTCTTTTTCCCCACCAATCTGTTCTCTTGTGATGTGTCTTTGCATATCCCTGAGTTTACACATTTAGAAATATACCTGAATTCTCTTTTAAGCTTATGCCAGAATTTCTTCCAAAGAGATGCTCTATATTCTATCAGGACTGTAAGAATCTTTTCCTGTTTCTATTCCCAAAGCTCTGGTTATAGAACGCACATGTGACTGATCAGAACAGAGGTTTTTTTCTTTTTTTTTTTTAACTTTCATGTCACATTGTCATGGTCAGTGATGATGATCTATGCTAGCAGATCCTCTAAGTTATCCTTTTACTGGCCATACATGGTTTCTCCCTTCCACATACATTTTTGAGCTCCTACAAACAGATTTTCAATGGTCCCTCAACTCTGAGTTGTTCCTAAGCTAACTTCCTTTTTTTTTTTTTTTTTAAGAAAGTTTCAAACAACCTGCATTTTAGCATCCTACATTTGTTCTGGTTTTTGCAATTCTAGACCCTTGTGCCAAAGAGAGAGCAAATCCTCTAGCCCTTTGATCTTCAGGATCCTTCAATTATCTTCTTGGCCTCCTTCTGTTGTCATTTAGAGTAAGTATAGTCGTCTTTGTCAATGAAAGGTAATCTCACTCTTCTTTTCATTATTCCTGGGCCCCTTGGCTGAATGCCTTCTAGTCGTTGCCTTTCCTTCTCATACCACACGGCCCGAAGCTGCATGGCAGTCCAGGTGCCGTCTCCATGGAACTATTGGATCAAAGCCAGGACCGATCCCCTCTGGTTCAGGAGTTCCCAGCCCTTGTCTCTCCCTCAGAACACAGCATGACTCAGGACAGTGCTGTCACCACCAGCTCAGCCTGTTCACCTCAAATTCCATGGTCCTTCCCAGCTGGTAAATTACTTTGAAATCTAAGTGCCAACTGTTGGTCACTCTCCTCTTGAGTTTTCTCTCCATAGTCCCTCTTTACTTGAAAGCACTGTGTTCTCAATGGTGATTTTGATCTTCAGGTTTGAACCTTTTGATTTAAAAGCTACAGGTGGTTCTAGCTCTTTGCAACACCTTGAAATTGGCTTAAGGAAAGCGCAATACCTTACTCCACCATTTTACTTCTTGCAAGACGAGAAAGATGAGCCTAGCATATGTGTGCGTGCTAAGTCACTTTAGTCATGTTTGACTCTTTGCAACCTCATGGATTGTAGGCAGCCAGGCCCCTCTTTCCATGGGATTTCCCAGGCAGGAATACTGGAGTGGGTTGCCATTTCCTTCTCCAGGGGATCTCCCCAACCCAGGGATCGAACATGCATCTCTGATGTCTCCTGCATTAGCAGATGAGTTCTTTACCACTAATGCCACCTGGGAAGCCCATAGTGTATAGCACAGGAAACTATATTCAATATCTTGATATAGCTTATACTGGGAAATAATGTGAGAGACCCCAGTTTGAGTCCTGGGCCGGGAAGATCCACTGGAGAAGTGATAGGCTACCCACTCCAGTATTCTTGGGCTTGCCTAGTGGCTCAGCTGGTAAGGAATCTGCCTGTAATCTGTGAGACCTGGGTTCGATCCCTGAGTTGGAAAGACCACTTGGAGCTATGCACTCCAGTATTCTGGCCTGGCATGGAGAATTCCATGAACTGTATAGCCCATTGGGTCGCAAAGAGTTGGACATGACTGAGTGACTTTCACTCACTCATATATGTACATTTATATATATATGATATATATATATATGATATATATATGGAGAAGGCAATGGCACCCCACTCCAGTACTCTTGCCTGGAAAATCCCATGGATGAAGGAGCCTGGTATGCTGTAGTCCATGAGGTCACTAAGAGTCGGACATGACTGAGCAATTTCACTTTGACTTTTCACTTTCATGGATTGGAGAAGGAAATGGCAACCCACTCCAGTGTTCTTGCCTGGAGAATCCCAGGGACGGGGGAGCCTGGTGGGCTGCCGTCTCTGGGGTCACACAGAGTTAGACACGACTGAAGCGACTTAGCAGCAGCAGCAGCATGATATACCTATATATATATGTGTGTGTGTGTGTGTGTGTGTGTGTGTCTGAATAACTTTGCTGTACACGTGAAGTAACACAACATTGTAAGCCAATTATATTCCAGGAAAAAGAAAAACAAAATGAAGCAAAATCTGCCCCCCACAAAATAACAATAATAAAATATTTTAAAAAGAGAGAAGAAAGGATAAGAAATGTATCTGTGCTCTGTCCCCCACGACAACACAGTGTTTTCATGTCTCACTCAGCGATAATGCCTGCCTGTCTTTCCAAATTACATTGGGTTTTCCAGTTAATGTTTTAAAATAAATATTGTTGTATCTGCTTCTAAAGTAAAAGTTGAAAAAAAAAACATAAGAGCCAGTGTATTATAGTACAATGAGCGTGAGTCTGACGTTAGGTATTCTGGGTGTGTTTCCTCTCCTGTGGTTTGTTGAGCTCACTCTTGTTCCTTCCCTGTGTCAGCATCTTCATCAGTGAAATGGGTAGAAAATACAAGCCCAGTCTGTTGTGAAGGAAAAAGTGAAAATGATTCCAGACGTTTTCTATAGACTTGGAAGTTCTATGTAAATCAATCAGATTTTCTTCAGAAATCTTGGAAAAGTCAAGCATCTGAGGTTTAGAACTTTTTATACATTGATATGTGTATCAGGAAGGAAATGGCTACCCACTCCAGTATCCTTGCCTAGAGAATCTCATGGACAGATGAGCCTGGAAGGCTACAGTCCGTGGGGCTGCAAAAGAGTCAGACACAGCTTAGCAAATAACAACAACAGCCACAAACACTGACATAGAGGCAATTTCTAAAGAGTTTATTTTTTTAACTAAAAATGAAGAGGAGATTTGGTTATGAGAAAACGAGATTTCAAATATATTATAATAAGAGATGATGTTTTTATTTTCTTTTAGCAGGCAATCTAGCATTTTTCAAGTCAGTCATCAGCAACTATACATTTAGCTGGTGAGTGTTATGAGCAGAATATATCAGGGGAATTGGAGGAATTCTACAGCAAGAATACTGCCCTCCAACAGCTCAGAGTGGAGCTGGAGCTATCATCCCCACATCAAAAAAGAAGGTCTAGGTTGAAATCAAGATACAATTTGTCAGTATCCAGAGAATGCTAAGGAATGGAGAGTGGGATGTGGAGCAATCAAGAAAGACTTCCTGGAGGAGGTGTGATTCCATCTAGGTCATGGAGAGCCTAGAAAGGTCATCCTGAAGATGCATACAGGCATTCTTTTTTTTAATTTAAATTTAATTTTAAAACAATTTGAAATAGAACATCAATTTAAATTTAAATTAAAATTTAAGGAGAACCCTGCATGAAAACTTTTGTTCTCCTTCTTACTCTCCCTTGCATCTTGGCGCTGAAAACTCTTTGGCACTTGGCAGCCTTCTAGCCTCAGGTGTGGTCATCTTCACCACCACCCTTTCCCCAGCTTATCCAGGTGGTCACTCAGAGTCGTGGTGATGGTCACCACCTCATCACACCAGCCTTCACACTGTTCTGTGGTTGATGGCTACGTCCCACCCTGTGGGCCTCCTCTGCCCTCACCCTTATTATAACCTTTCTGTTTTATGTTCAATGACCATTTCCTGCCCTGTGCCCCGCTCCCTTCCTTCCATGGGTGTAGGCCCTTCACGGGACCCTCCGGGAACCCATCTCTGCATCTTCTCTGGTCACAAAGGCCGCACAGAGATGCCTGTGTTTCCTCTCTAGCTTCTTTACTCAGTGAGCTTAAGAAAGCTGGGGTAGGCTGAACCAGGAATTCCCTTGGTTTTAACACAAAATATGGTCAGTGTAAATGGCCTATTTGTCCTGGCTAAATGGCTGTCCCCTGGGATAGCTGAAAATGCTCTTTTAGGCTGGCTAACAACTCCAAGCCCCTGGGCCCCCTGGGCTCCCGGCAGGCGGATGGTGGGAGTCCATTAGCCGCCTCACCTCCTGCCCTTTCTGGTCTCACCTGGACCCTTGTTACCTGTGCCGGGGCCTCCTGGTCTCCAGAGGTCCATGCCTGCTTCTACCTGGGCCCCAGCAAAAATGGGGAAGTTCAAGCCATTGCCCACCTTAATCCAATGAGCCTTGCCTAATAGAATGTGAGGAAGGTTTGGTGTGAGTCCTCCAAAGGGGAAAAAGGAATAAAAAGCAATGTAGCGTAGTAGAGTGGGAGGGACAGAGAAAGAATAAACATCGGACGCATTTGCCTTAGCATCTTGACAAAATGTGTAACCGCAACAGGTGATCGGGGATTTCCCTGGTGGCTCAAATGGTAAAGACTCAGCCTGCTAATGCAGGAGACCCTGGTTTGATCCCTGAGTTGAGAAGATGCCCTGAGGGAGGGGAAGGCTGGTGGCTCAAATGGTAAGGACTCAGCCTGCTAATGCAGGAGACCCTGGTTTGATCCCTGCGTTGAGAAGATGCCCTGAGGGAGGGGAAGGCTACCCACCCCAGTATTCTTGCCCGGAAAATTCCATGGACAGAGGAGCCTGGTGGGCTACAGTCCATGGAGTCACAAAGAGTCAGTCACGACTGAGTGACAAAGCACACACGCATGCAACAGGTGATCTGATCTGTCAGAACTCGAGTTTCCTCAGGGCTTCCCTGGTAGTCCGCAGGTTAGGACTCTGCACTTCCACTGCAGGGAACATGGGTTCGATCCCTGGTTGGGAGCTAAGACCTACAGGCTTCACAGCCAGGTTGGTGTGGAGTGGGCATCCTAGCCTACACACTTCAGGAATGCTGGAAGGATCCCACTGATGGGAGTGAAGCCCCCGGTGAAGCATCGAAAAGTGGTACCTGATGCGGCGGTTATTGGTATCTTCCTAAACAGCTCAGGTACCTTTAGAAGTTGAAATGCCTGATTCTATTACCCACATTCATATGAGCGGCTAAGTGGCTAAGTCACTTCAGTCGTGTCCACCTCTGTGCGACCCCATAGACGGCAGCCCACCAGGCTCCCCCGTTCCTGGGATTCTCCAGGCAAGAACACTGGAGTGGGTCGCCATTTCCTCCTCCAATGCATGAAAGTGAAAAGTGAAAGTGAAGCCGCTCAGTTGTGTCCGACTCTTAGCGACCCCATGGACTGCAGCCTACCAGCCTCCTCCATCCATGGGATTTGCCAGGCAAGAATACTGGAGTTGGGTGCCATCGCCTTCTCCACATTCATACGAGGGGACAATCTTATTTCTCACTTTTGTTAGAAGTGGTGTCTCTGGTGTTTACCTTCTGTGAACTTTCCAGAATTAAATGGCTTGAGTGTACAGTTAGACCGCTTTTTTCATGTTAAATATAATGATGTGCAGAAAAGAGGAAATTCATTTTAACAGGACAAATGTAGCCTGTTTATAGTGAGCACCCTTAACAATATTAAGTCATTTCCCTGCGTGATAAAGTAATAACAGGAGCACTGAGCCAATTCAAGGGGTAGATTTTTATCCTGGGAAAGTAGCAATAAACCCTGATCCTCCTTTTATCAAAGCCTGTTCAATTTAAAGAACTAACTGCAGTTCACAAGAACTGAATTTGCTTATTGATTAATCCATACCTGCACAGTATTTGGTACTATATGTTACCATCATGTTAAGATACAATTTTCTCCAAACTGTATGAGTCTAGTCATTTAAAATATAAAAAGTAGGTAGTTATAGTCAGAAGAATTCATTACAATTGGAGTATAGGTAAACAGAAAGGGCCGTTACTACTTAGTCATTAAAATTCTGCAAGTAAAATGTAAGAAGAAAAAGTAAAAGACCAAACACCATCCACACCCTTCCTGTTATCCCTCCCATAATTTTTTTTTTTTCCTTGTGAGTCAGACGCTCCATGCCTGGGGAATAGTTATTTCTTACCTCGTTGATCAAGGTGGAACAGGTTGTGGGGGAGCCAAGCGTCCACCTGGGAGAGGGTCACGGTCCCCAGAGCAGACGGTGCGGTTCCATCACCTGTAATTGTCATCGGAAAACTAACTGGAAGCTGCGAGCTTGGACATCATTTATTGGGTAAGAGGAAGGAAGAGAGAAGTATTTACATGAAAGAAGAAGGTGACAATCTTTAAAAAGGACCACATAACAGAGGCATCTCCAGAACCGCTCTGTAACTATCTGCAAATCAGTACTGCTTAAAGTCTGAGACACAGAGAGAGGATGGGGGTGAAGCCACTGTTGACAAATTCTTCAGTGAAACAGGAAAAGACAGGTTGAAGGTTCTCTGTCTATGTGGGGGTGGTACAGGCAGAGGGCACAGCAGAGAGAAGGTAGAGTTTCAACATCAGTTGAAAAACACAGGCCATGTGAGCTCTCTGCAGACCAGCTGATTCCCTGCAGTGAATTCACTAGGGAGAAGGGATTTGGAGGTGCGATCTCATTACTAATTTTGTTAAAAACCCACCTGTGAACAAAGCAAAAGAAATGGTCCCTGGGACCTGGGGAGGTGTGGGGGGGGGGCTGTGTGCTCAGGTGTGGACAGCCCTTAACCTAATCAGCTGCTTGACTTCAGGGCTCCGGATAAACTCTCAGGAGTTCTCCCAAGGAAAATGAATGCAAATGAATGAATGCAGATGAAGCTAAAAACCCAACCACGAGGCTGCCGATGGCCAACTCGTTTCAGCTCGCAAAACTGATGTGGGTGATTAGCAAGCAAATGATAACAAATGATAAAACAGTTGTATTGGGTTGACCAAAACCATCATTCATGTTTTTTGTAGCATCTTATGGCCTGGTGGCTCAGATGGTAAAGAATCTACTCACAATGTGGGAAACCTGGGTTTGATCCCTGGGTTGGGAAGATCTCCTGAAGGAGGAAATGGCTACCCACTCCAGTATTCTTGCCTGGAGAAAGCCATGGACAGAGGAGCCTGGCTGCTACTGTCCATAGGATCATAAAGAGTCGGACATGACTAAGTGACTAACACTTTCACTCTCATGGAAAAACTCAAATGGACTTTTTGGCCAACTCAATATCTAATCCCTATCTAAAGAGGCAGAAAAGTTTTCTATGGCTGACTGTATGTATACACAGGGTCATGCATCTGTTATACCTTTCTGTAAATTAAATTTATTGACTCAGTGTTTTCTGAACAGGTCAGGGGCTTCTGCCTTCAGGTGAGGCTTGATCCAGAGGCTCAATCATGTCCCCACGAATCTGGTTCTTCTGGGTCTCTTCATTCTGTGTCCTTGGATGGTTGGGCATCCTCAGGCCATATGCCATGGTCCCTGGGAAGCCCCTTGCTCTCCCTCACCGTAGCAAATGCTGCTTAGTCCTTCTTCACATTTTACCACGTCTCCATCCAAAGAAACATGGTCTTCTTCAGTGAGGCCTTCTGGAAAGCAGCTTCCAAGATGGGTCACATGGGTTATCCGTCCCTTATATTCTACTTCCTACAACATAGCACTTCCTGTTCTGATGGAAGTGGGCTCTGTATTTGCACAGAATTATGTCTTGGTTCACACTTTGGCCAACAACTGGAACATTCTTCCTTCGTGACTTCCTTTTTATTCCTGTCTGTGTTTTATTTTGTTCTGATCTCTCACTCCATGCCACCAAACCTTGGCAACCACTGATCTTTCTATCATCTCCATAGTTTTGCCTTTGCTAGAATGTCATATAGTTGGAACCATCCAGTATTTAGCCTTTTCAGGTTGGCTTCCTTCACCGAGAAATATGCATTTACAGTTTCTCCATGTCTTTTCAAGGCTTGATAGCTCATTTCTTTTCATTGACAAATAATATTCCAGTGTACGGATGTACCATGGTTTTATTTATCCATTAACCTATTGAAGGACAGCTTGATTGCTTCTATCTTTTAGCAGTAATCAATAAAGCGAGAATAAGAAAGTGTGCATGCTTAGTTTTGTCCGACTCTTTTGTGACCCCATGGACTGTAGCCCTCAAGGCTCCTCTGTCCAGGGGATTTTCCAGGCAAGAATACTGGAGCAGGTTGCCATTTCCTTCTCCAGGGGACAGTGATCAATAAACCTGCTATAAACATTGGTGTACAGATTTTTATGTAGTCACGAGTTTTTAACTTCCTCTTTTAAAATTCAGCTCAAATGCCTCGGGGTTGGGAGGGGAGCTCCAGGAAGTGTGGTCTGCTTCTCTCTGGCTGGAAGCAGGCATTGCCACTGTGTGCCCAGAGTACCTGGCACCTCTCTTGCTATGCTGCTCATGAGACTGCATTGGATAGCTTGCCCGCCAGCCACCCCAGCTAGACTGTAGGCTCAGAACTAGAGGGTCTGTTCAGCTCTGCTTCAAAAGCACCCACATTAAGTGGTCAAGATATATTTGTTGGTCTTAACTTTAAACCAGACTTGAGTTCCTGGAGTTAATTTCAGCATTTTCTTTTAAGTGCCACTGGTGTAGTGGTATCATGCAAGATTCCCATTCTTGTGATTTTAGTGGAGTTTGGGCTTCCCTTCTAGCTCAGCTGGTAAAGAATTCACTGCAGTGAAGGAGATCTGGGTTTGATCCCTGGGTTGAGAAGGAAATGGCTACCCACTCCAGTATTCTGGCCTGGAGAATTCCACGGACTGTATAGTCCATGGGGTCACAAAGAGTCAGACGTGGCTGAGTGATTTTCACTTCATTTCAAAGTGGAAATAGTGATCAAGAACCCACCTGCCAATGCAGGAGATGTAAGAGATGAGGGTTCAGTCTCTGCATCAGTAAAATCCCCAGGAGGAGGGCACGGCAGCCCACTCCAGTATTCTTTCCTGGAGAATCCCATGGACAGAGGAGCCTGGCAGGTTACAGTCCATGGGATCACAAAAAGTCTGACAGGACTGAAGAGTCTTAGCACACATCCTCAAAGGTAAATGTCAAGTTAAAAAGCAAGATCTAAGTGGCATCTTCTAAGCCATGTCATCTGTGTCACAGTCTAAGTATGACATTGATTCTGGTGAGAAAAGGCAGATCTACAAGCTTTGATGGAGTCAGAAATGAGGTTGAATGGCGAGGACAGGGCTAGTCTTCTGCCAGGAGGGAAAGCTGGTTTAGATGTTCAGAGAGAAAATCAGTGCATCATGGTTCTAGGAAGGATAGAGGAGCAGCAGAAGATATAAGTAAAAATACATAAAGTGTAAAAATAAAAGAAGGAAAATCCTGCACAGATGTTAGGGATGTAACACAAATTTGGATTTGAGTTCCCTGACAGCCTGAGCAAAGGGGGAAACAGGATGAATTACAATCCATAGTGGTCATCAGATTAAAGAAGAAAAATATGCCCTTCAGATGCCTTTCTATCCCCCTGACATTGGTTCCAGACATGTATTTTGCTACAGTGGGTATCCACAAAGGGAACTCTGTGTCAGGACTCGATATCATTATTTTAACAGCAACAAGCCACAAGATATCACTTAGTGTAGGCAAGGATGATTCCACACAAAGTTTGTCTTTGGAAGCAAAAGCTGTGTTGATGTGGACAAAATAGTAATAATGTGAAGCTATCAGGCAAAACAGACCCTCTGTACTGAACCCTCAGCTGAAATAGGATGAGTTCATAATTGACGCTTTTGAACTATGGTGTTGGAGAAGACTCTTGAGAGTCCCTTGGACTGCAAGGAGCTCCAACCAGTGCATCCTAAAGGAAATCAGTCCTGAATATTCATTGGAAGGACTTATGCTGAAGCTGAAACTCCAATATTTTAGCCACCTGATGCAAAGAACTGAATCATTTGAAAAGACCCTGATGCTGGGAAAGATTGAAGGAAGAAGGAGAAGGGGATGACAGAGGATGAGATGGTTGGATGGCATCACCGACTCAATGGACCTGAGTTTGAGTAAACTCCAGGAGTTGGTGATGGACAGGGAGGCCTGGTGTGATGCAGTCCATGGGGTCACAAAGAGTCAGACACAACTGAGCAACTCAACTGAACTGATAAGCAGAACCCCTGGGTATGTGGCAGTACTGGGACTGACCAGCAAGGGGAGGTTGGGCAAGGCAACCTGTGGTGGTTTTAATCACTAAGTTCTGTCCAACTCCTGCAACCCCATGGACTGTAGCCTGCCAGGCTCCTCTGTCCACAGTATTCTCCAGGACAGAATACTGGTATCAGTTGCCATTTCCTTCTCCAGGGGATCTTCCCAACCCAGGGACTGAACCCATCCTTGTCTCCTGCATTGCAGATGGATTCTTTGCCAAATGAGCTACAAGGGAAGCCCAAGGCACCCTGTGAACCTTCTATTTGTCACTGGCTATGGAGGTCAACCATCGAGAAGGAAATGGCAACCCACTCCAGTGTTCTTGCCTGGAGAATCCCAGGGATGGGGAAGCCTTGTGGGCTGCTGTCTGTGGGGTCGCACAGAGTCGGACACGACTGAAGTTACTTAGCAGCAGCAGCATGGAGGTCAACCTATTCCTGTGCTGTCTGCTTCCTGGGTTCTGGAATTTCTAACATGCTTGTTTTGGGCTCAGTTAATCAGGGGCTGAAATGAAGTTGGTGGTTTCCATATGTTGATTCATTTGCAAGAGTATGTGCGAGTGGGAGTGGGTGAGGGACAGGAAGGAAAAGGTCCCAAAGGGACAGCTTTCTAAGGAGAAAAAAATGCTGGAAGGAAAAGAGGAGGGTCCTCGCTGTGGGTCATCATCTGTGTGTGCTTCCTAGGCGGCGCTAGCGGTGAAGAACCTGCCTGCCCATGCAGGAGACTTAAGAGACTCGGGTTTGATCCCTGGGTTGAGAAGATGCCCTGGAGGAGGGAATGTACAATATTCTTGGCTGGAGAATCCCATGGACAGAGGACCCTGGTGGGCTAGAGTCCATGAGATTGCAAAGAGTCTATAGCCAATAGTCTAGGTATCTTTGTATCCATATTATATAATTAAATACCAACAGCAGTTACCCTGGTGGCTCAGCAGTAAAGAATCCACCAGCAATGAGGGAGCCACAGGCTCCATCTCTGGGTTGAAAAGATCCTCTGGATAAGGAAATGGCAACTCATTCCTGTATGCCTGGGAAATCCCATGGATAGAGGAGCCTGGTGGGCCACTGTCCATGGGGTCACAAGAGGCAGACCCAACTGAGCGACTAAAGCACCACCACCATCACAAACAGCAATCATAGGTGGATTCTTTCTCTCCCAGATAAAGAGACCAAGCTCAGAGTGGTGGGGACCCCATAGCTATGTGGAAGAATCAGATTAAACTAAATGAAATTAAATCAGCTTAACTCCATAAAGTTCCTCAGCTTGTCTGCTCCATCATCTTTCCCAGTGCCATTTGAAATACTTAATTGTTTAAAATTTTATATTGAGCTTATTTGATTAACAACGTGTTTCATATGTACAGCAAAGTGATTCATTTTTACATATATATGTATCTATTTCTTTACCATGTGATTTTTTTTAATTTGATTTTATGTTGGAGTATAATTGATTAACAATGTTGTGTTAGAGTCAGGTGTACAGCAGAATGATTCCGTAATACACACACGTATCTATTCTTTTTCAAATTCTTGTCCCACTTAGGTTATTACAGTATAGGAGCAACATTCCCTGTGCTATACAGTCGGACCTTGTTGTTTACCTATTTTAAGTATAACAGTGTGTGCATGTCGATGGATAGCAATATGTGGCATATGTTCACTAGATAGGTGGTTCTCAATATTGTTTATTTTCATTAAAATATTCAGAGGCTTTTCCCTAAATGCCCCCCATGAAATGTTGATACCACCATATATTGAATACTTGTTGATGTACCATCTATATGCTTGTGCTTTAAATGTACAGTGAAATTTCTCTACTCCCCCAAGAAACAACTTTAGCCCATTTGGGGGGTAGTGTTGCCTTTCCCTGAAAATATATGCTTTGCCAAATATATATTATAAATGCATGGTCGCTTAATAATATGTAAAAGCTTTGTAAATTTGAAGTGATAGATCTATATCATTTCATTTGTCTTGTGAAAGTCGCTCAGTCATGCCCGACTCTTTGCAACCCCATGAACTATACAGTTCATGGAATTCTCCAGACCAGAATACTGAGTGGGTAGCCATTCCCTTCTCTAGGGGATCTTCCCAACCCAGGGATCAAACCCAGGTCTCCTGCATTGCAGGTGGATTCTTTACCATCTGAGCCACCAGGGAAGGTGATTTAGGTAAATAAGAACCAGAGGGTCCAGGAAAGTGAGCCAAGCTCACAGAGACAGGAAAGGCAGAACCAGGCAGATACTAAAGCATCCTGAATCCCACTCCAGCACTCCCACCATGCCAGGGTGATCAATAAATGGATGGCTTTTCAAGGTGCTCTGGATCTTTCCTATAATACCTCCTGTACTTAACAGAATAATGCTATTTGGGGAGAAACCAGGGTCTGCCCAGTGGCCGTGGAAAATCATCAAGGCACCACCTGCAGTCATCTTTTAGACATATCATTTGGACAATAGAGTGTATCAGTTTTGCATTGCTACCATGACAAATTACCATAAACTCAGTGGTTTAAAGCAGCACACGCTTATTCTCTTATAAGTTTGGAGGCCAGGAGTGCCAAATGGTTCTAACAAGGCCAAAATCTAGGTGTCAGAATGGCTATAGTTCTCTAGAGGCTCTGGAGGAAAAGGTTTTTTCCAGTCTCTAGATATGGTCCACAGTCCTCGGCTTGTGGCCCCTTCTAGCAATCACATCATTTGACCTCTGCTTCCAGCATCACATATCCTCTGACTTGGAGCTTTCTTCCTCTTTCTCTTCTCAGGATGCTGGTGATTACACTGAGCCCCCAGGATAGTTCAGGTTAATCTCCCCATCTCAAAATTCTAATGTATAATAATTGCATCTGCAAAGTTTTTCTCTTTTTTTGGTCATGAAGGTAACGGATTTACAAGTTTGAAAAATCAGGATTTGACCATCTTTGGGGACATTAGTCTTGCTACCACATACATCATTTGAGTTTGTCTGAGACTGCATTGGTTTTAAAAGTGAAAATCCTGTATCTTCAGAATCTCTTTAGTCCTGGGGGGACCAGGACCATTAGTCACCCTAAGTGTGTGATGGGATGAGGCCTAAAATCCATACTCATTGGAAAGGTTAGTAGTTTATATTTTTCACTCCGACTTGGACCCTTTTTAGGTCTGCAGTTTGGGCACTATCAGCCTCCACCTCCCGTTTCCTCCTCTAGAAATACCCAGCTATTGGTTGCTTTTCCTGTTTCTATGCTTTTGCCTTACCAACCCTCAACTTAGTGTTTCCTTCCCCCCCTCTCCTTTCAAATGACCAACTCCTGCTCACTGAGAGGCTGAACAGTATGTATCCCAAACCCTTCTCTTATCAAGCACTGATCAAGCCCTTACAGCACTTATTAAGACATAATTACAAGTCGACCTCCTAGATTATGAGTGGTATCTTTAATTCAAAGTCTGTTGTTTTTTAGTCAGTAAGTCATGTCCATCTCTTTTGTGATCCCCATGGACTGTAGCCCACCAGGCTCCTCTGTCTATGGGATTTCCCAGGCAAGAATAATGGAGTGGGTCACCATTTCTTTCGGCAGGAGATCTTTCCAACCTATGGATCAAACGTGTGTCTCCTGCATCTGGTACATTGGCATGCAAATTCTTTACCACTGAGCCACCAGGGAAGCCCAATTCAAGGTCTAGGTCATATTTATCTTTGTTAGAAAAGGGGATTTCATGGGTCTTTGACAATTATCTTTGATTCAGGAAATACTTGCTGATTTGAAGTGAAGGGAAGAATAAATACATGACTGGCTGGTGGATGGTAAGAGAAATGGATGGGTAGGTGAATGGATGAGTGGACCCCTGGAGGGCTGGCTAAGAATAATCGTCATGTCTAGAGGGCAACTTGGAGCCTGACAGCATCTAGGCAAAGAAAGATGCATACCTAGAGTCACTAGTATATATCAGCCCAGAGAGGCTGCAATGAAAACAAAAGGCTGTGAAGCAAAGGAAAGCAGAAAAAAGAAAAGAAGGGAAAAGTAAAAACAAAAACAAAACAAAAAGCCCTGGTGGTTTGCAGCCTGGACCACACGCCCACAAATAGATCTGCATCCCCCAGGTGGAATTGTTCTGGAAGTCCAGAGGAAGACACATGTAGCCCAAGCACAGACCACACCATTTATCCTTTTTAATTACCGTTCCTCCAGTCCAGACCCACACTAGGAGGAGAATGTCTGCCATGCATTTTAATCTCAGAGTTCTGCATGGATATTTATCAGCCCCAGATATAAAGCCACTTCCCTGTCTACACTTCTCAATGCTAGGCAGCATCTTGCTTTTTTGGAGGGCTGTGAAGGTGCTTAGTCACTCAGTCTTGTCCAACTCTGTGCAACCCCATGGACTGTAGGCCCCCCAGGCTCCTCTGTCCATAAGGATTCTGCAGGCAAGATACTGGAGTGGGTTGCCATGTCCTCCTCCAGGGGGTCTTCCCAACCCAGGGACCAAACCCAAGTCTCCTACATTGCAGACAGATTCTTTACCAACTGAGCTATGAAGGAAGCCCAAGAATACTGAAGTGGGTAGTCTATCCTTTCAGTGTTACTTGAAAGTGTGCAGTCTAGAGCTCAGCCTCTTCCTGAGTCAAAAAGTTTAGAAATCAGTGGATTCAGTTACCAAGTGGGTTCCCAGACCTCCCTGGGGCCATCTTGGAAAGAGACCTATAGACTTTTGACCTTCTGCTTGCCCAGCAGAGACTGAACTCCTAACTCCTAAATGCTCATAACTAAATACCCCCACTTTTTTGTGATGAGCCTCCTTTCTGTTACTGCCTCATCACCAGTGGAGAATTGTCAGCAAAATATGAGAGGACTAGGTACCCTGGACTCTGTGACATTGCTGACTTTTGTTACAACTACTTCTTCTGCATCGTAAATGGCCTGGTTTTGACATTCAGCTTGGGAGCCTCATCTATATCCTGGTGAGATCTGAGTTCAAGGTCATCAAATATGGCAGCCTGGTTGTTTGACAAGGTGGTAGCCTACTAAATGTCAACTTTGTGGGGCCAAGACCAGTGTTGTGGGGTTTCTCGTAATTCATGGGATTTGCTGGTGTATCTCCAAATTCAACCCTAAAGAAGTGCAATACCTCAGTTGGGCTTTGGACAACACAGATAGGCAACTCTGTCCCTTGGCAGATACATGCTTTTGAGGAATGAGCCTCAGTTTTTTCAGCCATTGCAGAGGGCTGAAGTTCAAACCCAGTGGTCACTAAAGGTATTTCCAGCCTTGTCATTCTAACATTCTGGTATGCCTGACTTTGTTTAGGATGCTATGAATTTGTTAGTACACTAGCCTTTGCCTATTCTGATAGATAAGGTCAGGGAATATAGTTCTTACACATCTGCAGTTAAGTATTAACATAAATCGTCTGCCTGAATCCTGGCTTTGGTTACTCTGTGGATCAAACCATGGCCCCATAAGCACGATAATGATTGGTTATGGTGGCCATATGTCCTGGGTTTCTTTGGACAGCCTTGATTTCAAATATTCTGTCCCATCGACAGAGCTAGTGTCAGATCATCTATCCCAATTCTGATTCAAAAATATGGTCTCCATATGGCAGATGTATCTTCACCACTATGGGATAGAAGGCTTTCTTTACCCACGTACAAAAGCTCTTCCCTGCCTTCCTTTCCCAGGCAGATGAAGCTGCTTCTCTGAGCTCCCACTGCAGTTGCTGTATCATCTTCATTCAAGCATTTTCATTCTGGTGTCTTGTGTTGGACTGTGGCCCTCAAAAGGCAGGGATACTAATTTTTCATCTCTATATTTCTAGCACCAGTTCTGAAAAAAAACTAGAAACAATTTTCAGGGATCTGTTACATGACACAGTAGAAATCTTCCTGAAAAGTTGAGGCTGTGCATGTTTAAATTAAAATCTCTTTCCAGTAGAACCAGAGGATCTATTACTAGAAGAAGAAATTCTATACTATATATTTGTTTTCCTTTTCGTTCCCCCAAATAATTCTTTCAGCCTCTCTAAAAGATCTGGACTGACAGATGCCATTAGCTAGAAGGGAGCTGATCTTGGAAGCAGGTTCTCTTAGCTCTGTGGAATTCAGCTCACTTATGGCCATCAAACTGAGAGATCAGAAGAAAGAATCCATATTTTAAATCTGACAGGAATGCTGTCAGCTCTGCAGTCATAGTTTCCTTTGCAAATAAAAATCCAAATTGCAGCTTTTTAATTGCTTCAAGAACTAAAGAAGAAAACAGGCTTTTCAGAGTGCAAGGGGGCAAGAGGACCATCTCATGACCTTCAGAGATAAACCTCAGCCACCTGCCTTGCATTTCTGATGGTTGGCTGCTTCTAGTACCAAGTGCCTTCCTTAAGTACCACTTCTTCCTGATCTTTCTAGATGAGTTTATCTCCCAGTTTCCTCCAACCCAGTGTCCACTCTGACCATCATGCTAAGCTTTGATCCAATGTCATCAGTAACTTCTCCTTACTTTCTTGCCATCCCATTTGAAACGTCTCATGGTTTGATCATCATCTATTAGGCCACAACTCAGTTCTTTAAGGATGTATATACTCACCCCTTTGGCCCCAGTTCATCCAGAAATCCATCTTTTCCTTCAGCATTTCAGTGGTTGCTGATCCCATAAAGTAGCCTAGTCCTCCCACTCACCCCACCACACTTTTGAGTCTTTGCACAAACTCTTCTCTCTGGGTTGTGCTTCCGCCTTCAGGCACCTTGACAATCCTTGCCTGGTTTTCAAAATGTTACTTGATTGTTTCTCTACCATGAAGCCTTTTCTCATCCACTAAATAGAGATGATGATGATGATGGTGATAAAAGTATCAATAATAAAACATGACGGTAACAATAACATCCAGGTGTGTTTAGCAGGTATTAGGCATTAAGTGCTTGGCACACAATACCTACTATTACATGTTACAAAAGAAAAAAATCTCAAATTAATAATTATTTGGGTTAAAAAAGAAGAATAAAAAAGAAAGATTTGGGGAGCAAAACTAAACCCAAGGACAAATAGCTGAATTAAGGTAGGTCTGGGTTTGGGACCCAGTATCCATCTGACCTCGAAGCCTGAGTCATTCCATACCTCATGGATCTCTGTTAAACCCTCCTTTATTGTATGGAGTGTGGTCATCCCAAGCTTGCTGGGCAACCTGAGTATCTTAAAGACAGAGGCACTGCCCTATACATTTATTCCTCATTAACCCTCCACATGTTTCATGACACATCTGCCATGTAAGCAGATTGTGCTAAGTGAATGGAAACAAGGAGGAAACTCCTTCCTGGAGTTTTATTATTGCCCAGAGGAACCTTTCATGGAATATATTCAATATACACCCTCCACCCAGATCTGTGAACATAGTCACTGCTCTCACACCAAAGGGACCACCATGATCTCTAGGCATCAACATTAGTGTAGATCTTTGTTACATCAAGACAAGCACCATATGATGTCACTTATATGTGGAACTTAAAATGTGACACAAAAGAACTTATTTATGAAACAGAAATAGACTCACAGCCATAGAAAACAAGGGGGAGCGGGTGGAGGAGCGATAAATTAAGAGTTTGGGATTAGCGGATGCCAGCTACTATCTATAAAATAGATGAACAGCAATGTCCTACTATATAGCACAGGGAACTTGATTCAATACCCTGTAATAAACCATCAGGGAAAAGAACATGAAAAAGAATATGTATACATATGCGTAACTGAATCACTTTGCTGTACACGAGAATCTAACACAACATTGTAAATCTGCTATACTTCAATTAAAAAAATCATCCAGATCTTTCTTTCGGCTAGGTTATAAGCAGAACCATCAAGACTCAGCTGGCACCACACCTCTGAGCTTCCTAGGGACCAGGCTGATGGTGAAGTCATCAGATCTCCCCCTTTCAAATGAATCAGTGCCCAGATGCTGAATATACTGAGTCTGGTATAAAGATCAAACAGGGTCATAGCTGATGGAAGCAAATGTTTCATGCGAGTTTCACTCACATGAGAATGTTCTTTGCTCCCTTGATGGAGATTGATACTTAAAGATTCAGCAGGACAACTTGACGGTACAAGAAGCCTCACACAGTGAAGGAATTGGCAAAACACATCCATCCATCAGTAAGGGCAAAGAGGGCATCTGCTATCAAATCTGACCCAAACCAGGAAACACAACCCTATCTTTTTGGCCACTTAGACGGAGGAGACTGATTCCACATTCTATTCCAACACGGAGCTAGTCTGCTCATCAGGAGAGGCTGTGCTGATGAATTCTGTTTCAAGCACACCACAAGCTTGCCCTTGCCTTTCACCTCACAACCAACTGAACCGGGCTTGCCCAGAGTCCTGAAGGCTCTCTTGGATCTGACTCATTGATCACATCTCAGGGAACCTGTTAGGCACACAAACTGTTGGAGATAGTGCGCTCTGATCAGCTGGGCTCTGCAGTCCTGGCTCCTGGCTCTCCAGAGTTGCATTTTCCCCCTTGATTCACTTTCAGGAGACTTCAGAGCTGGTAAATCAAAACACACCTGCTAACTGCCTACTGTGTGCTGATGACTCTGCTGGGATAAATGGAACACTTGAGTTTTATAACCTTACACTGTCAATACAACCATGAAAATAAGCCAAGACTGAGATATAAAGCAACTGTAGGACCAAAAGGTCATTTGTTCAAAAGTGGGTTGTGTAGCTTTTCCCTGGAATTTCAGGAAGGAGGAAGACTTTCTGGCAAAAAGGCTTCAGTAGGTGTAGGAAAGTAAGTAAGCAGAGAATGCTGTGGGTAAAGTCAAGTGTGTGAAAGTCGCTCAGCTGTGTTGGACTCTTTGTGACCACATGGACTGGAGCCCACCAGGCTCCTCTGTCCATGGGCTTCTCTAGGAAAGAATACTGGGGTGGGTTGCCATTCCCTTCTCTAGGGGATCTTCCTGACTCAGGGATTGAATCCAGGTCTCCCACATTGCAGGCAGATTCTTTACCATCTGAGTTAAACGGGACATGAAAGTTGAAGGTTCTGTCCAAGCCAAGATCTCACCAAGAAGTTTGAGATGCAGGAGAGTGATCTAGACAGGAGAAAAGATGAGGTGGTCAGGAAGCATAGAAAGCCTCCTTTCCCCAATCCGCACTGTACTGTGCTTCCTCTGCTGTCTACACAGACTTCTCTCCACTGGGTTATAGAATCTTTTAAAATATGATGGGGATTTATTCGATTCTACTCCCCAGTGCCCACTAGAGATCCTGGCCCATACTGTGTGACCAGTAACTGTGCCTGGAAGAATGCCTGGTAGGTATAGGCAGCAGCTGGTCCTCTGTCGGCTGACTTGCAAGCATCATCTCAGAGAATCCACTCACCAGTTCCCTGAGGGAGAGGATGAGGAGCAGTGTGGTGTGGTACCCAGAGGATAGGACAAGACTTTAGTTGGCTTTGGCTTCGACTATGACTCATTTCCTACTCAGCACGTGAACGTGGGCAGGTCGGTCCTCCTCTCAAACCTCCGACACCTCTAACTGTTGGTGAGAAAAGATGTTTAGACCCTGACGCCTAGATATTCAGTATGACGGTGTTGTGATGAGTTTCTGATTTTCATACTTTCACAGCCCAAGTACAATCCCTGGGCTGTGGAAGTTCACACATGGGAAAAGTCACCAGGATGGCTGTGAATCAGAATCAGATGTGCTATTGTCACGCGGAGTCCTTCACTGGGTTAATGATAACTACGCTTGCATTTTTCTTTTCTCTGATTTCTCTTTGGTGAGTACCTGATACATGCAGGTAGGATGCTCATGGTCACACCGACCTCTTACAACAGCCTCACAGGCAGAAACTGCCACTGGCTTCACTTTAAAGTTGGGGACACTGAAGCACTGAGTGAAGACGGGCTTGCCAAGGCCACCCAGCTACATGACAACAAAATCCATCTCTGTTTCATTAACATCTCTCAGTAGAATGATCACCCTTTAGGATACATAAGAAATTATTCAGGTGGCTTAGTGGTAAAGAATCCACCTGACAATGCTGAAGCTTCCAGAGACACGATTTCCATCCCTGGGTCAGGAAGGAAAAGGCAACCCACTCTGGTATTCTTGCCTGGAGAATCTCATGGACAAAGGAGCCTGGCGGGTTACAGTCCAAGGGGCTGCAAAGAGTTGGACCCTGACTGAGAACTGAGTACACACACACCCAAAATAGAAATCATTCCCCCCATATGTCTGTCTTGACTGCTCATCATTTATCCCCTTTTTCCACTGACATATGGATACAAAGAGCCTGGCTGCAGGCCTAGGACATAACTGGTCTTTGGATGTAACTTGTCTAAGATGGTACGTGACACCGAGGAGCTCGTGAAAGAGTATCACTTGAAAATTTCCCAAGAGTCCCTGGATAAAGCGAGCCATTATGTGTGTGCACACCTACATACAGATCTACAAATTGGCAAGTTGGGTGCTTAGCCAAGCAAAGGTTTGTTTTGTTTTTCAAACCAATCCTAGCAGAATGAAGTGAAGGCTTGATGTCAAAATAGGATTAAGTTTGCCTTTTATTCCATTACTCCACACCCTAGTATATCCTTCTTTCAAACTTCACACGCATGCAAGAAAGAAAGAAAACAGTGTCTCTGTCCCATTTTTGGCATGAACAATTGAAAATACCCCACCACCCTCCTATCTGGCCCTGGTCGGAATGTTTTCAATTTGGTTAAGAAACACCATGATTACGTATGCTTGACATGCAAGGTTATCGCTTACGCATGGATTTCTGTACAGGAATGAAAGAATAAACACGGCAGTAAAATGGCTAATGGGAAGTTAAATGTGCTTGCAGCCCCTCGGCAGAGTTGTCAGGAGCAGGGCCCTCCACCTCTGCTTCTGCCCTCTGACTCCTTGTGGCACCAGAGTCCTCCTCTGCCTCCTCGGGCCTCACATGACTCTGCTATAAGAAGATCAGACTACCATTCAGCTCTGTGTGGTCAATTTCCTTTCACACACTTGACCTATAGTTTGGGCATGGATAGCAGGTGACTTTATTCTTTCTTTGTTCAAACTACCAAAAGGCTGCAGAAATCCAGAGAGTGAACAAATACCAACAGCTGAAAACATTTAAAAGAAATTCAGAGTTTCTGTTCTCTTTTTGCTGTTGTTGCTCGATCACCAAGTCGTGTCCAACTCTCTGCGACCCCATGGACTGCAGCACACCAGGCTCCCCTGTCCTTCATCATCTCCCAGAGTTTGCTCGAATTCTTGTCCGGAATCAGTGTTCCTGCTCTCTCTTACTCAGATAAAATGAAAAAATGTATCCTTATTAAACAAAATGAAAATTAAGCTAAAATAGAATTATGTCCTGGGCAGGGGGCATAAAACCTACTTACAACACAACATTAGATGAAACAAAACAAAAAAAAAGCCAGATGTGATCATGTATTCAGTGTGACTTCAAACATGTAAAATAATATTTGCTAGCAGAGCAAAATATGTTAAGATGTGAGTCTCTGGATGATGCAATCATGAATGATTTTCATTTTCTTACCAATTTAATAGTCCATTTAGTCAAAGCTATGTTTTTTTCTGTAATTGTATATAGATGTGGGAGTTGGACCATTAAGAAAGCTGAGCACGGAAGAATTGATGCTTTTGAACTGGATGTTGGAGAAGACTCTTGAGAGTCCCTTGGACTGCAAGAAGATCAAACCAGTCATTTCTAAAAGAAATCAGTCCTGAATATTCATTGAAAGGACTGATGCTGAAGCTCCAATACTTTGGCCACCATGCAAAGAACTGACTCCTTGGAAAATACCCTGATGCTGGGAAACATTGAAGGTAGGAGGAGAAGGGGGTGACAGAGGAAGAAATGGTTGGATGGCATCACTGACTTGTTGGACATGAGTTTGAGCAAGCTCCAGGTGTTGGTGATGGACAGGAAGCCTGGAGTGCTGCAGTCCACGGGGTTGCAAAGAGTCAGACATGAGTGAGCCACTGAGCTGAACTGACCTATTTAATGTCTTCCAAGTTTCCTACAATAAGAATAAATTCTCTTTCATGATTATAAAAATATGTATCTATATCTATACCTATCTCATATCTACAAGTATTCTACACACACGCACACGCACGCAGGTAATGAGACAGCACCTCCCATGCATGCTGTCAATTCACTTGCCAACTCTGTTGTATGAATCACGCCAGCTTTTCCATGGAAAAACAAACCCAAATAGCAGGTACAAAGGAAAAATTAGAGAACCTAGCCAGTGGTAGGCCATTCACTTAACTTAGTACTATGTATATTCCAGGTCCTGAAGACACCCTCTCCCCATTCCCAGCCTCCACTTCCCTCAGCTCCTGAGGGTTAGTCATGATCTGAACAGTATTGTTGTTGTCGTTGTGTTGGTTGCTCAGTCGTGTCCGACTCTTTGTGACCCCATGGACTAGCCCTTCAGGCTCCTCTGTCCCTGAAATTATCCAGGCCAGAATACTGGAGTGGGCTGCCATTCCCTTCTGCAGGGGATCTTCCTGACCCAGGGATCGAACCCAGGTCTCCCACATTTCAGGCAGATTCTTAACTGTCTGTGCTACCAATGCTCTGCAACAGTATTAAGATTTCCCAAAGTTCTTGCCCCAGCCCCCCACCCCACCCCCAGCTTGGCACCCCCTTGACCAGAGCAGTTGTGTTGTCCTTGGCAGCACAGAGCTTCCAGGATGGGCAGTCCAGCCTGCAGCGAGAGCTGTCAGACCTACAGGGAGGCTGAAGGTTAGACAGTTATAGATAGTGAAAGTCGCTCAGTTGTGTCCAACTGTTTGCAACCCCATGGACTATAGAGTTCATGGAATTCTCCAGGCCAGAATACTGGAGTGGGTAGCCTTTCCCTTCTGCAGGACATCTTCCCAACCCAGGGATCGAACCCAGGTCTCCAACATTGCAGGCAGATTCTTTACCTGAAGTGGAGTTTAGAAGGTGATGCTTCTAAAGGGCATTCAAACTGAGCTCCTCAGTGACATCAGAGTTCTTAGGTGGCGTGCGTGTAGGTGACTCTTCCAAGGACAGTTGTGTGAGGGCTTTTGAAGTTGGATTGATGTGCTGTTGTTGTTGTTGTTTAATCACTAGTTGTGTCTGACTCTTTGAGATATGAATTGCAGCAACCAGGTTCCCCTGTTCTTCACAATATCCCAGAGTTTGCTCAGACTCATGTCCATTGAGTCAGTGATGCCATCCAACCATCTCACCCTCTGCTGCCCCCCTCTCCTCCCACCTTCAAGCTTTCCTAGAATCAGGGTCTTTTCCAATGAGTTGGCTCTTCACATCAGGTGGCTAAAGCATTGGAACTTCAGCTTCAGCATCAGTCATTCAATGAATATTCAGGGTTGATTTCCTTTAGGATTGACTGGTTTGATCTCCTTGCTGTCCTAGGGACTCTTCAGAGTCTTCTCCAGCACCATAATTCTAAAGCATCAATCCTTGGTAGCCTGCAATTAATTTTCTGTCCATGATCCCATTAGGTGACCATGTTGATGGTCAGTGTCCACGCCTGCTTCCTTCTGGCCCATGAGTCACACCTCGAGGTCTGCAGATCTGGCAGAGCGAGCCCTTGGCCAAAATAACTCTACTGTATCCAGGGCTCTTCCACACCCTTCACTCCAAATGCCTGCAAGGACCAGGCTGAAGAATAGACTGTGAGTCCCAAGGGGGCTGGGGTTTCAACACCAGGCTGTCTCCCAGGAACCAAGAAGGGGTGTCTGGGAACCAAAAGCCTGGACAAAAGCACCTAGAAAACACTGGGGGCCGAATCCAGGCACCCAGTTGCCAACGCCCTGGTCTGGAGCGACCCAGCTGCAGCAATGCGTGACTGAGCCGGGCCCCACACAGCTGAGCAGAGCTGGAAGCCTTGGCCACACATTCCTGGTTTCAGCTTCACTTTCCCTGCCTGGTTCCTATTAGCGCTGCGGCTTTCCAAGCCTTAATGGCAGAGCTCTGGCTGGAGACAAGGACGGCCCGGGGCAGCCAGCTGCCAACCAGGTTATAATCCAGCGAGATCTTTCCGGAGTCAGCCTTTACGGCCTGGACACTGGGATACTTACAAACTTCTCAGAAAGCAAACACACAAAAAACAGAACTGCAAACCTTGGAAGGTGGGAGGCTGGGCAGATGCTCCTTTACTCATGGACAGAAGTCAGGCAGATTGGAAGTCCTGTTTGTTGGTAAACTCTGGCGTCCTTCATTGTGCTCCGTGAAGGCTGCTTTCCATGGGGCCTGTCGTCAGTGGCCAGGCCTTTGGCATCTTTGCCAAACTGAGAGAGGTGACTTTAAAGTGAGGAGAGACTCAGCTGGGTGGGGGTGGGGAGTCAGTAAGGTCTCCATCCCCTCTCACCGCACAGACTGTAGGGCAGGGGGTATTCTGAAACTCCAGCCAAGGATAAGCTGGCACCGTACAGATGAGAGATCCTTGTCCAGTAAGCCCTGGGCCAGCTCAGCTGCAGGAGGGGGCACCCCGCCATCCTCTCTCCAGCTCTCTGGCTCTCCCGTGGGCTCCTTTCCAGGTGTTAGCCTTCTCTTTACACCCTCAGCTTCTCTGAGACCCCCTCCAGCATCAGCAGAAAGTCAAGCCATCCAGTGCAGTGGTAGGTGTGTAAGAAGGCTAATGTCTAAAGATTGGGGCCAATGCAATGATGCAATGATGTTGCCTTTATTTCAGGCCCCTGAGGAAGTGATTTTCCTACCCACTGCCTACGGAGTTCGCAGCATTCAGTGGCCTGACTTTTGTGTAATAAATCTGGGCTCTTTTAGGAGGCACCTTTGCTAGGCAGAAGGGCCTGAGCCATCCCATTTTGAGCTACTGCTCACCAGTCCACTTCATGACCTATCTCCTTCATGTAGCCATTCATTTGTGTGAACCTTTTCTGCAGCACCTACTGCATTCCAGGAACTGTGTTTGTTGTATGGAGAAAAGTGATCAAAATGCGGTGCTAAAAGGCACAGATTTCAAATCTCATGATGGACACCACCTCAGTCTCATGAAAATTAAAGTTTAGTGAGATATGCATCAGTGAAGAGGCAAGTGATTATAGAGAATAACAGATGCTAGTGTAGAGAAGCGTAGGATGCTAGGGACAAGGGAAAGAAAGTCTTAACCCTGTTCTGGGGGGCACTCAGGAATGATCCATACATGGCATCTGAGCTGATTTTGAAGGATGAGTAGGCGTCTTCCGGGTGAAAATGGTAAGAGGTTATTCATGGTCAACGGAACAGCATATGCAAAGGCCCTGTGGGATACACAGAAAGACACCTACCCAGAATTTGGCTGGAGCGTGAGACATACTCATGGAAATCAGAGTCAAAGAAAGCAGGGGCTTGATCATAAAAGGCCTCCAAAGTTATGCTGTGGAGTTGACCCTTTATCCTGAAGGAGGGAGAGTCCTTGTACGTTTAACAAGGATGTCCCTGGGGTCAGATGGACAGCTTGTATTTCTCTCTCTGGTAGCAATGAGGAGCATGTATGGGACAGAAGGAGGCTGGGTCCGCACAGTTTGGGGGGAAGTTATTGCCAGAATCCAAGTGCTAAAGTATCAGGGATGAAGAAGCAAATTCAAGATGCAGGAGACAGGATTCCTATTCAGTGGGACTCAGCCTCAGGGACTGATTACTCAATGGGAGATACCAGAGACAATGCAGTTGAACGCCTGAGAGTGGTGATGCCCTTCACTGAGTGATGGAAGGCCGGACACCCAGGTTACATGTTAAACAAATGGTCTTCCCTCGTGCGGGGACGCTCCCCTCTCCCTCCGCCACCCTACCCTGAGATGCGCTGTCAGTCACACCACCAGCGGGGACCAAGAAGTCATTTGCACACTCCTTGGCAATCTGGATCTCATCCATTGCTGCTTTCCCTTCACTTTGAGAATAAATGAAAAAATCGACTCCTCCGGATGCCAGATTTGTGTTCCTGTGTTAGGAGATTGTTTTTTCTTTTTTGCATCTGTGTGTACGTTAAACAGCAAGAAGAAAGTCGCGAAACTCAAGGAGTTTCCCCAAAAGTAAATCAATTTGCGGTTGAATGTGCTGTGGAATTTGTTTGCAAACCTACAAGAGCGAAGCGAGCTTAAAAAAGATGCAGTTGGATGAGACTGCAAAGTTTTGGAAAGTTCTTTGAACACATGTAAACATGATATGTGTAAGCAAATGTTTAACTTGCCTTTTTTACTTCTACAAATTATATTATGAAATCAGACGTCTGTGACTTCTTAAGAATGTCAAATCAGTGTATTCCTTCAAAACAGATAATTGCCTAGAGCTGCTCAGCTTCCAGGCTTGGGGCTTGGGAAGGCTGAGATTCCTGCCCGCCAGTGAATAGAAGCTTGTAGGAGAGATTGATTTGCATAATGCAGGCGGGGGCAGGCATGACCACGGGGAGGTGGGCTTGCTGGACACAGCCAAGCAGCCCTCAGAGAAGAAGGAAGAGCAAGTTCCTCTGTGCTTCCCCTTCCCAAGGACCCCGTGATGATTCCATTCCCTGCCCTGCCCTCCAATGGAAGAGACCAGCACGCTAACCTCTCCTCGAGAAGGATGGTACAAAATGTATTCAATCTGATATTTGTCTCAGCACTGCTTTGATACTCTGCTCTCTGAGACCCAGGACTGAAGCAGCTAGAATTAAACTGCCCTTCTGACGCTAAATGAGATGGAATTGGCCAGCTTAGCATTCCTGAGCACAGCTAAGGTGTGGCCGAGGTCATCTGATTGGGTGGCTCTGGTATTGTTCCTAATAGAGAGCATCAAAGTGGTTCGGAGGCAAAGATGGAGAAGATACAGTATATGTGGCAATATTTCAGGCCCCCACATGTAATTAGGTCATTATTACGAAGCACTTTTATTAGCACTGCAGCTGGACTGAGAAAGAGACCATCCGGGACCATGGCAGATCATTTCAAAGAATACACGGTCCCACTGAAATCAGTAGGATATTGCCTGGCCTCACCACTGCACCCCAAGATTCTCTTCTCATGCCGTCAAGCCCAGGCTTATAGCAACACATGTTCACTTCCAGGGGAGAAAGGACCACATAGTGCTTAATATGCAAGTAGGCTTTAATTTGATTCCTTGGGTGCAAAAGATGTCAATGAGACCACCATAATGCATATGCCACCACTCACTGGCCCAATTAAATCAAGGTGTCATGGTTGGCTTGCATGATCCAGAGTAGATGTATGTATGACAGATTATTAGGGATGCAGTTTGCAGTGTTGTACATGATTTATTCCCAATTTATTAGCTGCTTGTGGTGGTTATTTTGGAGAAGTCATTTCACATTGAAAGTAAGCTCACAATGAAGAAATACGTGTCTCTCTTGATCTGGAAATGGTACAACCATAGAGCTGTTATTTTCCAGAAGTCTGAGGAGGTTGTTACAGGCTCTTAGGGTCTGGATTCAATACCACTGACACTTATTAAGTGTATTCTGTTGGTGGTTTTTGTTCCGGACTCTTGACCAACTTATTAATCAAATAGGAACAAAATTGCAGCTAGATGTATACTGAAGGTGAAAGGCTGGGAGAAGCAGACTCTGCCCTCTGGGAGTTTGCACTCACTATCTGCATTCTGTCTTGCAAACACACACACAGACTCAATGAGGAATTTATGAATATTCTTTGTTTCCAGATGAGGTTCTTCTGATTCCTGGAGAAAGGAAGACCTCAACCTAGGCCAGCCATGCAGTAAATGGAAGAGATGGAGGGAGAAGCCAGCATCCTGCAATCCCCAATTCATGACCTTTAGGTTTTACCTTCCTTAGAAGTGGAATGTAAATAAATAAGCCAATGACACGGCTAGCTTGTCTTCACAGCTCCCAGAAAGCAATCAATCCTGTGTTCAGAGAAAACAAGAATGCCTTTTGTATACAGTCCATCATTCTTTAACTGATGGGATGAGATAAAAGGATGTTATTAATACTTGAATTGGTATAGCACAAGGATCTTGCCACCTTTCTCTCTTTAGGAAATTCCCTTTAAAAAAAAAAATTCCAAAGGGATATCCATTAGTATATAATAAATACTTTCTCATCTCACAGAAGTTGCAATGAAAAGGCTGTGTAGAAATGCAGACGAGAGCGGGTGAGTTTTATGAGGGGATTTCTTCACTTCTCAGGGACAGTTTTTATTTTGTAAATTAAAACTATTTTGCATTTTACACGTGAGAAGGCACAGTAGAAAAAAATGAGAGGAATCCAGTGGCACCCTTGGAGCAGCCCACGAACCTCTCAGGTGAGTCCAGATGAAGACAATGCGCTTGCCAGAGAAAACTTCCGCATGTGTTTCCTTATTAAGCTTACACTCAGCTGGAAAAGCTCACATTCTTCTATTTTTTGGAGGTAGTAGCAGAGTGTTCGGAGAAGGCAATGGCACCCCATTCCAGTACTCTTGCCTGGAAAATCCTCTGGACGGAGGAGCCTGGTAGGCTGCAGTCCATGGGGTCGCTAAGAGTCGGACACGACTGAGCAACTTCACTTTTACTTTCATGCATTGGAGAAGGAAATGGCAACCTGCTCCAGTGTTCTTGCTTAGAGAATCCCAGGGACAGGGGAGCCTGGTGGGCTGCCGTCTATAGGGTCACACAGAGTCGAGTCAGGCACGACTGAAGCGACTTAGCAGCAGCAGCAGCTGCAGCAGAGAGTTGAACCATAAAGAAGGCTGAGCACCAATGAAATGATGCTTTTGAACTGTGGTGCTGGAGAAGACTTTTGAGAGTCCCTTGGACAGCAAGGAGATCAAAACAGTCAATCCTAAAAGAAACTAACCCTGAGTATTCACTGGAAGGACTGATGCTGAAGCTCTGATACTTTGCCCATTTATGTGAAGAGCTGACTCATTGGAAAAGGCTGTGATGCTGGGAATGATTGAGGGAAGGAGGAGAAGGCGATGACTGAGGTTGAGATGGTTGGATGGCATCACGGACTCAATGGACATGACTTAGCAACTGAACAACAGAGGATCCAAAAGTAGCTTAGCAATACTTGAGTCAGGAAAAAGTACATTTGGAATCCAAGCCAGCTCTTTGTTCTCCAAACTCCATGCTCTCTTCATCTGCTATTCCACAGCCTAAAGCAGTGGCTGTGCTAAAGTTGATCCTGTTACCGAATGGGGTAGGGTCCAGCTGCTCGCCATCCAAAAGCCAGTAAACAGGCCAGGTTGGTGGAAAGGAAAATTTGCTCTTTTTCAGATGTAGGCAACTGGGTGAGAAGGTGGACATCTGTCCAAAGGCCAACTCCTGCCATTGACAACAAGTGGGACGAGAGCTTTTATAGACTGAAGGAGGCGGCTACATGCAGAAGCAGCACAGTCAGCTCTGACAGCCATCTTCAAATTGATCATTGGTGGTCTGATTAGTGTCATCTTGATTGTTTTAGGTACAGTTAATCTTCAGTTCCAAGTTCGGTTTGTTTCCGTATCTTTGAGACCCGTTCTCAGAACTGTGGCAGCTGATGTCATGGGTACAGTCTGGTCATCATGAGTTAATTTCTCCACCTGGGATTTCAGTACCTATAAGAAAATTCACAGAATATGGCTCAGAATAATGTCTATAGCCCTTGAGAAAGAACAAAGGTCCTTGACTATGCTTAATGACTGCTGCTGCTAAGTCATGTCAGTCGTGTCCGATTCTGTGCGACCCCATAGACAGCAGCCTACCAGGCTCCTCCATCCCTGGGATTCTCCAGGCAAGAACACTGGAGTGGGTTGCCATTTCCTTCTCCAATGCATGAAAGTGAAAAGTGAAAGTGAAGTTGCTCAGTTGCGTTCGACTCTTTGCGACCCCATGGACTGCAGCCTACCAGGCTCCTCCATCCATGGGATTTTCCAGGCAAGAGTACTGGAGTGGGGTGCCAGTGCCTTCTCCAATGCATGAAAGTGAAAAGTGAAAGTGAAGTCGCTCAGTCGTGTCTGACTCTTAGCGACCCATCGACTGCAGCCCACCAGGCCCTCCATCCATGGGATTTTTCAGGCAAGAGTACTGGAGTGGGGTGCCAGTGCCTTCTCCTATGCTTAATGACTACATTATTATTAATTAGTCTCCTTTAACTGTTTTCCTTCATTTCTGCATGTTCTCATTTATCTGATTAAAGTTGTTCTTTGACTAAAGTTTTCCACAAGCAAAAAGCAGGCTGAGGACTGGGGAGTTTGGAGGCAGGGGCAAGGACCACAGGATTCTGCTCCATTTCAGTCCTGACTTATAAGAGCCAATTACAGGCACCTCTTTCCAAATTCACATTAAGGGAGATAGCTTGAAGTCAGCCATGGTGAGTTTGACTATTACACTATGGAAACAGTCAAAACTGCTACCAGTCAAGGCATCACTGGCTCAATGGACATGAGTTTGAGCAAACTTTGGGAGATAATGAAGGACAGGGAAGCCTGATGTGCTGCAGTCCATGGGATCACAAAGAGTCAGACACGACTTAGTAACTGAACAACAACCATTCAGCTGTTTTTCCCAGAGTTCTGGTTGTTAAACTTCACTGGCACGTCACTGTTCCTCTGCTTCTGGTCTTCATATGTAATCAAAAGAAAATATTATAGCGTGTCTTCATCATTGTTTGGCTCTTTACAAGGAGGCACTCTTAACCCTTCTGGGAAATAAGAAAGCAAGTTCAAGGATACTTTAAGATAAATCATCTCCCAAGGCATTTTAAAACCATGGGTCTCCTCAGCAGGTCCCAACTATGGGCCCCTGGACAGCAATACCTGGTCTGTCATTGGCACAAGCTGGTGTTAATATTCTGGAAGCCAGAGTCCTCTTCGTCTTGGCAGACCAGGGCCACTGACCACAGAAGTCCTGTAGGGGTGTTCAGAAATGTGTTCTTGTCTGGAAACAGGCCATGGCTCCCAGAACAAGCAAAGAGAGCATTTCCAGATGACATCAGCTCAGAACAGAAGAGACTCCTGCCCTGATATCAAAGGACAAGAAGACGGGAGAATGGGAGAGAATGAAATCATACTAATGGCAGATCCATGAGCAACTCTTTTTTTTAAGCATCAAAATCATTAACATCTGCACTTGAGTTATAAGAATGGTTACCTTTAGCCACCCTCATCAGATGTATCCTCTCTAAGCTAAGCAAAGAGCATCAGACGTGAACCTGGAACAACAAGAAAAAAATCTGTGTTTATATATGTATATATTCATATTTTGTACACTCATAATGTGTTGAGAAAAAAAGTGAAGATTAAGAAAAATAAATAAACAAAACATCCTATCCATTTGGGTTTGAGGGTTTGAGAATGGACCAAAAGCTGTGAGTGGCTTGTGCTGTTTCCCTAATCAGAATATACCTTAGGTTACGTCTGCCACCTCCAGTATAAAACCCCTCCACATATACACATCCTCCCTCGATGACAGGATTGTGATATTTTCTGAGCCAAAAGAAAAATTCTAGGTACACAGTCTGAGAAGATCAATTCTTGGAATATTTCCATGTCAAGAGGCAGTGTAGAGGCTATACTTTTTACTCTTTCATTAGTGGGATTGTAGAATCCTTTTTGTTTTATTAAAGACAATGGCATGGAAATTCTGACATCACACTGTTCCAGAAATCACCGAATAAGACAATTGGAACATAAAGTTTCTATACTGATCACACACAGTTTTAAAACACGCACACGCATGGGTGAATGGAATAATCTCCTTCCCCTCCTCCTACTCCTCTTCTTTTCTTTGTCATCATCGTTGTCATCATAATCATCATAATTTGACCTTCAGAATCTTATTCAGAGGCATTCCTTCCTATAAACCACAGCAGATTATTTCCCTTCCCTCTGTCCATTAGCCACAATTCACAGTTCTCCTAGAATTCCCTTCTGGAAAACTGGTAAAAGGAAAGAACTCACTTTTATCCAAACTTCCAAAGGCCAAACTTGAAAGAGGGCACATTTCCAGGAAGTCACTAGAATCATTGAAGGGAAGAAGGAAAATTTACTTTGAGTCCAAAAAAAAAAAAAAAGCAATATTTACCTCCCCACCATGCCCTTCTCCTGAGCCATTACACCCAGCCATCCAAATGCACAGTTACACACAGCTTTAAAGCCAGCCTCTCTTTCCTGAACTTTAATGGAGAATTGAAAGTGTGGATCCAGCCCTGGCATTCCCAGTGCAGTTAAAAAAAGCCCTGTGGTTTGGTTGTGCTGAGGCGATATTGCTCAACAGTTAATGTAATCATATTACAAGAGCTTGTATTAAAATCATATGCAAGACGAAAATCGGTCTGAACGGCAGCAACTAGGAAAAGACAAAGAAAGATCTGTGAGTTGTCATAATTCGTAAAGACACTTTGGTAGGAGGAAAGTACTGACAAATACACGCACATACACAGGAGAACCGGTAAGGCCTACAAGGGCACTGGGAACGCAGAGATGGGTTCCAGCAAAAGTTTCTCTTCACGTGTGCATCTTCCACAGGATAGAGAAGTTCGTCCAAGAAAGACGGTGTGTTGAATAGTGATGGCCACCTCAGACCTCACCTGGACCAGGGCAAAGCCAAGTCCAGCTTGATAGACTGGGATACTGATCATTCATTCATTAGCTGGGAATTTGCCAGGCAGGACATGGCAGGTAGCCACTTGAAAGCCCACGGCTTTCCTGGTGTGGCCCTGGTTTTTGCTGGCAGTTTAACTCTGCTATTTTATATGCTCCTGTGGTAAGGATTAAGTCTATCAAAACTTCAAGATTTCTTATAATATGAGACACACAGACATAAAGTCAGACTCCCATAACCAGTCCCCCTCCCTTCAGCATGTAAGAGAAAAATCAGATTTTTTTTTTTTTAACTTTTAGTACCTGGAATCTACTTCAAACACTCTTTCATGGAGCCAGAAGCATCAAATGTTAGGGTTTCTCAGCAGGACTTTACACAAACCTAAAACCTTGCCCGGTTTTCCACTTGCCCTCCGGGAAAGGATCTGTAATGGGGCCAGAGAGGATTCACAGTGCATCCTGGTGTGAGAGCGAGTCAAACACAGGAAGGGCCTAGTGAGGAAGATTTAAGACTTCAAGAGCCTTACAAGGCCTAGGACTTGTCTCGGACTTTGGCTTGGGAAATGCAGCAAGAACACAGATGGTAGAAGGATGACCATCTCTTGATTTTTTTTTTTAACTTGCAGGAAGGTGGTCTTTACTCTTTCCACCGTGTGTTTGGCTGGTTTCAACTTAACATACTCCATCCTGGCTTTAAAGGGGTGGGCCCATCTCAGAACAAACTGCTCAGCGTAATCTATTCTTACAACAAGTGGTCAACCTTGGAAGGAGGAATATGACCTGATGCTAAATAAAGCTTGAGAATGTTTCACACAGCATACTTTGGAGAGAATGCCTAGACCATACCATGAGAAACGCCTTTCCATACGACACACAAAAAAATGTGTTTTCCTTAACAGACCACGATGAACTGGTTCAACCACTTTGGAAGTTTTCTTTTCTTTCTTTTTTTATTTAATCATCTTTTTTAAAAAGTTTTTTTTTAGTGGTTAGAGGGCTATGTCTGCCTACATTTTCTTCTTCCATTTGATTTATTTTTATTATTATTATTTTTGTATTTAAAACTGTTATAAAAGATGGATTAGCATGGTTAATCTTATTGGCATTATTATCCTCGTCGATGTAGATTTGGACATGGTTTTAATTAATGACTTTAGCTACTGCAAATTCAGCAAAAGCAGAGCCTTTTTGGCATATGCATGTGTTGTGGGGAGGTGAACATTACATTTATGGCAATTGCTTTCTGGAGTTTATTATTTTCTCTCCCATTATACACTTCTC
Organism: Bos javanicus; assembly: GCF_032452875.1. Classification (NCBI taxonomy): domain Eukaryota; kingdom Metazoa; phylum Chordata; class Mammalia; order Artiodactyla; family Bovidae; genus Bos; species Bos javanicus. The sequence goes on along the minus strand of NC_083888.1, from coordinate 62,111,867 downwards.
AGTATTTGGTCTGGCTCCTCTTTAAAAAATGTAGTGATTTCCTCTCCAATGATGTAATCTTATGAAAGACCAAAGCTTTGCAAACTTGAATTTAGCAACGGGAATTCCCAGTATTTATATGTGTGTTAACATGAATATAAAAAAAAAAAAAAAAAAAAACTCGAACCAGCCAAGCAACTGCAGCTCACATTTTATGTTTTATTTATTTTTTATTCTTCTTGTCTTTTCTCTTGCTCCTGCTCTTTCTCTCTCTCTCTTTCTCTCTTTTTTTTTTTCTGAAGATATTTTAAAGCACTTTCTAAGTGCCAAAGTGTTTAGATGGAGAAAGTAGAGATGACCAGACAGTTCTTGACCTTATAATATGGGGTGATAGATAGTCAGCCAATAAAAGAGAATAAAGAATAGACATTTGTGTGTGTGTGATACAAAGCATATGCTGGATTCCCGAGGAGCCTACTGTGAGCCCCCAATTCATCGTGGGTTGAGTCTTCATCTGGTGCAAGGAAGGGGCATAGCAATCATTCCAGGGAAGCTGACATTCTTACTAAGTCTTGAAAAATCTGTCAATTTAATGCCCAGGCAACTTGAGACGTGTGGCTGACCTGGATGCTTGAATGCCACCAACACAAGCAAAATCTATAAAAAGAGAAAGTGTGCCAGGTTCCTGAATCTGCAAGGAATTTGGTGCATATATAATTTGCAAGAAAGGGGGACAAGAGATTTGCAGGGGCCAGAGATAAAGAACACTGCATGCTTTGCTAAAAAGTTTGAACTTTGTTCTTTAACCAATTAGCATATCAGACTTTTGAATAAAGAGAAGAAAGAAAGAAGACAGCTTATGGCCCAGTGGTAAAGTGTGCAGATTGCAGTCTATGGAATCTGGGTGACTGAGTTTGAATTCCCATTCTATCACCATGAGTGGCATGGTCTTAATCAAGTTATATCAAGTCTCCAAGTGATGAAGGCTTTCACAGTTATAAAGTGGCAATGATAAGTATGATTCCTAGCTCCAAGTATTGATGTAGACAAGCATCTTCAGTAAATCTGCTATAGCAAGAAGAATAGAATATGGAGTAGCGGGAAGGTGATGAACAGAGGAAATTAGCCAGACCTTCCCTTGGAACCGGCTCTGACCATTGATTAGCCATGCAGCCATGGACAGGTGACCTCACCATATGGTCGTATGACCCTGGCTTCTTCGTCTGTCTGATTGGGGTAAGGGGAACTGCCACAAGTGACTGAAAAGATCAGATGAGAGAAAATGCAGACACATTGCTCTCTAGAAATTCTGGCACCTATTTATGACCTTGATCCCTCAGTCTCTTCCTCCTTGACCCTGGAGATTGATGCCAAGAAAATACTCCTTGTGTTTCTGGACTTTTGAGAAAGTTTGAAGCCATAACTCTTTAATGTAATACAGGTATTGAAAATAGAGGTTTCTCGTGGAAAACAAACAAATGAAACACTGGGTTATGTTTCTATATGAATTCAACAAGCCTTGGAAATTATAGGAATCTAAATCAGAGGTCTTTGAAAAATAACATTCTCACACTTGAGTCACAGCACTGGCAATTAGACACCATCCTTGGGTACCCTCTCAGGAGATACTGACTGACCTGAGAGAAAAGACTACATGTGCTTAACCCAGGGGACTTTCCATTTAAGCAACAGTGAGACTCAGTGGTGGACAGGCTCCATCCAAATATACAATGTTTCCTCTTAGGTATTTACTCGCAAGCTCCCAAGTCAAAATTGACAACCAAGTACTTCCAGATGTTAGATTAAAACTCGTAGCATGGAATATTATCACCAAAACAACAAACAAGTAGAGAAAACCACCGGAAATGGAGACTGCATTGACCAGAAGAAAGTTGCAAATGAACATAATTATTATACTGAGTGAAATAAAAAAAAATATTGCATTCAATAAACACTAAAACACAATGAAATAATATTCAGAGAATAAGATAGAACCCTTGGAGTTCAAAGAGCAAAAGTCCAGGGAAAAAAATCCAATACAGAGATTAAAGATTAGATTGGGAAAATTTTCAAGATAAATAACAAATTAAAGTATATAAAAATGTGGTAATAAAGATAAATATATAAATTTAAGAAACTCAGTATTTTCTCCATATGAGCTTCAGGAATAGAAAACAAAAGAATGTTTTTCAAGATATAATACAAGAAATTTTCTTCAGAATGAAAATACGTAAGTTTCCATTTGAAAGCTATTCCATCTCTCCAAGGGCTTCCCAGATGGCCCAGTGGTAACAAATCCACCTGCCAGTGCAGGAGACAAGGGTTTGATCCTTCTGTCAGGAAGATCCCCTGGAGAAGAAAATGGTAAACCCTCCAGTACTGGCTGGAAAATCCATGGACAGAGGAGCCTAGCAGGCTATACTCCACGGAGTCACAAAGAGTCAGACATGACTTAGTGGCTAAACAACAACTATCTCTCCAAAGCGGTTGGCACAGTTCCCAGAAAGCCATCCATATCAAGGCATGTCAACATAGAATTTCACGACACAGGGAATAAATGCAGCATCCTGTACATTCACAGAAGAGAAAAGAAAAACAACTAGATGGTGGTAAAATTGGGTTTCTCAGCCGTGATAATGAAACTAGACGACAGATGTGCAATGCCTTTCTTACCATGAGAGAATATGACTTCCAGTCAGACTCTTAAGTATGAAGGCAAAATGAAGAAATTTCCAGACATGAAAGAAATTGAAATTTGAACTTCCATAAGCTACCTTAGGAGGTTACTAGGTTGTTCTCCAACAGAATAAGTTATTAAACCAATAATAACAAAGACAGAATTCAAGACAAGGGGATGCGATAGAGAAGGAGGCAGAGAGAAATTCTGAGCTGAGATTGAAGACTTCTCAGTCAAAGCTGAGAAGTCAGCCTCAGGAACAGCCTATCTCACTGAAGCATGACAGAGAAATGGAGAATGGATATTTCTGAGGGAAATAAAGAATTCTAATAAACCACCAGTGTCTGACTAAATGTGAACCATATTACAATTTTTAAGATAAAAATTAGATAAATAAATAGTGATACAGAAAATTAAGCAAACTAAATAATAATTTTTAAAATAGTCATTTACTTTGGGGAAAATAGCTTCACCACCAAGAATATAAAATTGTAATCAATAAATGGCTCAGTATTTAACTTATTCAAACACTGATGATTTATGAAAGTTTCTATTAAAGCTACATAGGAAGTCATGTATGTGTATATTTGAAGAGAGCTAAATCACTCTCTGAATTAGGAAGTTAAAATTTATTTATTTTAAACTTTTTATTTTATAGTGAGATATAGCCAGTTAACAATGTTTTTGATAGTTTCAGGTGGACAGCAAAATACCCATTCTTCACCAAGCTTCTCTCCATCCAAGCTGCCGCATAACCTTGAACAGAGTTCCCTGTGCTATACAGTCGGATACTTGTTGGCTATTCATTTTAAATATAACAGTATGTACAAAAGAGAAAATCAAGATGTAATGGTATTATAAGAATATTATTTATAAAGTGAGGGGTAAATATCATCAAAAAGACTAAAGAAATTAAAAATGTTTGCCTCTAGAAAGAGAAGTCTGGAGTCTGTGTTGAGTAGAGAACTCTGCTTATTTGTGTGGCAATTCTTGTGCTACCATTTGACTTTTTAAAATGATATCCACCTACTACTTAATAAAAATTTCAGAAATTCATAAAAGGAAATATTGGATTGATAGTTATCACTGATACTCATATGAAGTAACTGAATAACTTAGTTCCAATATTTGGGGGGAAATAAAGGCATAAACTAAAGAAAAGCAGCAAAATAATAAAAACAATACAATTTACTGAGCATCTCCGAGGTTTCAGTGGTGACAGTTAGATAATAGAGTCACCGTCTTGTGTGATCCTCAACATAAGCAGAAGTCACACGCTATGATTTTCAGACTAAACCGATCACGGTCATTGAAGGCCAGAAGGCCAGTGAATGAATAAAGCAGAATCTGAACTCAGCAGATTTGACTGAAAACCCCAAGAATATTCCCGTATCCCATGCTGTCTTTTGGGATCCAGCACTGATTATTTAGGGCTTCCCTGGTGGTGCCAATGATAAGGAACCCACCTGCCATTGCAAGAGACATAAGAGGTACAAGTACAGTCCTTTGGATTGGAAAAATCCCCCAAAGGTGTGGCAACCTACTCCAGTCTTCTTGCCTGGAGAATCCCATGGACAAAGGAGTCTGGTGAGCTATGGTCCTTAGGGTCACAACGAGTCCATTTCTGGAGATGTCAAAGGTGTCCTGGGCTGTAAGCATTTTGGTGCTAGAAAGCCGCAGCTGAAGGTGAGCTGGCTGCCCTTTCATGAGAAGTTAGTTTGTTTTGGGGGAAACCGAAGAGTGGATATGTGTGTTAGTCTTCTGTTATCATTTTAGCCAGTTAGCATCTGTTGAGTGACATATAGCAACACAAACATATGATCTCACGATTTTGTAGGACAGAAATCTATCTCCGTCTCACTAAGCCACTGTCAAGGTATCAGCTGGCTTGTTCCTTGCTAAAGCCTCTAGGGGAAAATGTCCCCTTGCCTTTTTCTGTTTATAAAGGTCTCCCTCAGGCCTCAGCTCAAGAACCCTTTCCTCTTTCTGCAAAGCCATAACCATCACATCCTTCTTGAGTTTTCTGTATTTACTTCTCCCCCTGACTCTGAACTCAGTCAAGAAAGGTCCACTGATTTTGAGGATCTTTGTGATTACATTTAGGACCCAATCAGATAATCTAAAATAATTCCCCCATCTCAACATCTGAAAGACGCCTGCAAAGTCCCCTTCCCCCCAAAGGTAATCTACTCCTGGGTCCTAGGAACTATGAGGCATCTCTGGGCGGCCCTAATCCTGCCCATCTGAGGACTTCATCATGTGGGCTCAGTGGCTTTCTACAAACAGCTGTGCCTCCCAGGGCGGGCCACCCCCCACCCGGCCGCCTCTGCCTGTGCAGCTGGACAGCACATATGGGGAGACGCTTCTTGCTCCTTTGTACAAATGCAGCGTTGAGATGACTAAAACACAGAATAGAAACCAGACACTTGAAGCAGTCACTCTGCCCGCCCCTTGGTTCAAGGATGACGCTATTGTTCTCACCCCATTCAAATGTGTGCCTTTGGAAGATGTCTCCATTTTCGAATTCGTCATTGTCGGTGAAGGGGCCTTTGAGTGCAGGAGAAATTCGGCTGTGCCAGGGCATTCAGCCTCCATGTGCATTTAAGGCCACCGGTGGAGCAGGGTGACCACAATGAACCCCAAGGACATCGCTCAGAACATCCCACAGACCCAGCACAGCCCTGTGTGAGGGAGCAGAGCCAAGGAGGATGTTTGTTTGTGCATGCTATTTCCAGGTCCTGGGGAAAGAGATGGTCTGCTTGAAGACCTATGCTTTGAAAGGCAGGCAGCTTTGAGTGCAGATTTTGCAGTGCTCTGTCACTTGGAGCTTCAGTTTCCTTTCTTGTCAAGGAAAATGACATCTACTGATGGGGCATTGTATTAGATAAAAAATAACATTAAATAAATATTAATCACAAAACTCCTAGCATGAGGCCAGGACTGTATACAGCAGCCAAGATACAGTGTCTATTTTATCTCTGATTCTGTTCATTCTCCAATCTGTACCATCATTTGTACCTAATCTGCACAAAATGTAGAAACGTGATGTCAGCAGCTATTTTCACAAAGGTAACTCAAAACTGGTCTTGAGAAACTTGGGTTTTCTGGGTGGCTGCTGCTAAGTCGCTTCAGTCGTGTCCGACTCTGTGCGACTCCATAGACGGCAGCCCACCAGGCTCCCCCGTCACTGGGACTCTCCAGGCAAGAACACTGGAGTGGGTTGCCATTTCCTTCTCCAATGCATGAAAGTGGAAAGTGAAAATTGAAAATGAGGGACATAAATCAACAGTGCAGCTTCGTCACGACATTAGAGTGGGACCATCATGAACGACAGAGGTGAAACTCAGGGGACTTTTCACCAAGAAGGTAGCCTTTGGTCTGGGCCTTGGGAGATTTCAGAGGAAAGAAGAAATGAGAGATATTTCTGGAAGTGAGGAAAGTCTATGCACCTGCTGAGAGGGAGAACTGGGCTTGGGGTGTTCAAGAAAGACTCAAGAATTGATGTGCAGAGAGCAAATGTGGCATAGACATGAAACCATTTCTCCTCCTGGCTTCCCAAGGAAGGCAGCAATGTCCTCATGGGAATCCCATCATCCCACCCACCCCAGCTGAAGGCAGGATGCTCTGCCCTTGCAATCAGGGAGGAATTCGACAGCTCTGCTCTGAATGAAGCACATGTCTTGATCGTGGACAAGAGAAAGTCTCCCTGTGCTTGTTAAGGTCCTAACACACCTCTGATATTGAAGAAAGAAATGCAACCCACTCCAGTATTCTTGGTTGGGAGATCCCAAAGATAGAGGAGACTGGTGGGCTACAGTCCATGGGGGTCACAAAGAGTTGGACACAACTGAGCACACACAGGGACAGACCTCAGACACAGATTGCATGTGTCATTAGCACCACCTCTTGTCACCGTTATCATATCCTTGAATGGTACACAGCATTCACCCAGAGTCAAAGGACAGGATGAAGCTCAAACACAGAGAGGTTAAGCAACTGGACTGAGGTCACACAGCCGGAGGTGTATGTTTTCACCAAGGTTGGGCTGATCTTAGATTTTGCACGTTTCCGCCTTCTGCTCTGCATGTCTCGCTCCCCTGGACCTTCGGCTCCTATCGCTACAGCCAGGCCCTCTTGGCCCACTTGATTCCAGAAGCACATGTTCTCCTGTAGCTCCACATGTGTGTTTTTCTCCCTTACCATAAATCAGTTTCAAATCATTGGACATGCAATTTCAAATCTCCTTTCCAGTTGCACTTGGAATATGTACAAACCCAGTGGAGATTGTAGACCACATGTAGAGATCTCTGGCCAGCATTCAGTTTTTTCCTAAGCTGGTCTTGATCTTCCTCTGGGTCACACCCCTGTGCCAGACTATTCCCTATCTCCAGAGTCACTCTGTACCCCAGGCCTTCACTCACTCCAATCTCTTTTTTTGTAACATGCACCCCTTCTCCTAATTCCGTATCATTAATGAGAAATGAAAAGACGACAGATTCTGGCATCAGGAAAGCATTTTACTTGTACAGCTTTGGGTAAATTACACCCCTTCTCTGACCCTCAGTTTCCCTATCTGTGTGAGCAGGGTACCATTGCCATCTGCAGAAGATGGCATACATGCTAAATCCCTTGTTGTGCCTGACTCTTTGTGACTCTATGGACTGTAGCCTGCCAGGCTCCTCTGACCAAGGGGATTTTCAGGCAAGAATACTGGATTGGGTTACCACGCCCTCTTCCAGGGGATCTTCTCAACCTAGGGATTGAACTAGTACCTCTTATGTCTCTTGCAGTGGCAGGTGGGTTCTTTACCACTGCCGCCATCTGGGAAGCAGGGGATGGCTCTGAGGGTTAATTGGGACAGCATGTTCTCTGACCTTGCAGAGCATTTGGCACAAGTAGGTTGTCTGGTGGGAAAACACGTCCCCATTTCTCCTGCATCGTGTCCATTGCAAACTGATCTTGGTGAGCATGCCCTCAGGCCCCAATGCCTCCTTGACACTGAGTGGAAATCCTTGACATGGAACCCGGAAACAGGAATGGGGTGGGGGATGGAGCAGAAGCCACCTTGGACTCAGCCCACCACCACATTTCGCAGAAAGAACCTCGTGATAGCTGGAAACTTCCCGTCATTAGGAGCTGGGCTGGCTTCCAGCTGGTACCCTGGAGAAGAGAGGTTTCTTATCCTATTACCAGCCTCCTCAGCCAGCCTGTCCCCCCAGGATTAAGATCTTATAAACATCAGCCAGTCCTCAGGGGTGATCTGCTGAGGGCCCCCCCCCCATTGATTCCAGATGGAGAAGAGATTTGTGTGGAGGAACAAATGTTAACTTTCTCTTTTCAGTGAGCAAAACACAACAACAGAACAACCACAAAGAGCAGCACAACCCAAAAATGCCTCGAGCGAACCAAGTTATTTTCTTCTCAAGACTCAGAGAGCAAGAAGCTATTTTTAGGGGGCCGTGGGCCGGGAGCGCAGGGATGTGTGCTTGTGTGCTTTGGCGGTCCCCCACCAGGGCGGCTCAGGGACGATGGGCAGGCAGGCGCTGGGGCCTCGGGTGGAACCCTGCCATCGAGGACAGGAGACGTGCCAACAACCAACCAAGTGGCAGTCTTCACATGGAAGCCATTCTCTCAAAGAAAGGTTTCAGCATTCGCTTAATTTTTCTCCTATGGGTTATGCCACAACCTCTGCCTCTGTCTGGGGTTTGTGAAACCCCAGCAGACTCTGATACAGTGCTGTTCTTTTCAGCGAGAGGCCAACAACCCATCTGTTTAAGCTCCAGGCACCTCCTTCTCTTTCCAAGAGAGAATCTTCTAGCACCTAAGCCCAGGACTGGTGAACACAGCCCCACACTCAGATAACCACCTACATGGCCCATTCCATGGGCTATAGAGTTGTTTATTTCCACTACACAGAACATTGGTAGGGATTTATTTTCATGCATAAATATATACGTTTATAGTTTTTAGTCTCTAAGTTGCGTCCAGCTCTTTTGCAGCCCTGTGAACTGTAGCTCATTAGGCTCCTCTGTCCATACGATGACTGGAGTGGGTTGCCATTTCCTTCTCCAAGGGATCTTCCTGACCCAGGAATCAAACCCTTGTCTCCTGCTTGGCAGGTGGATTCTTTATCTCTGAGCCACCAGGGAAGCTACCTAAAAGCATATACATGAGTAACCTGAGTCATAAATTACAAATTACATGCAATTCCGAATTTTAGAAGCACCTGGAAATATTTGAAAGAACATAATTTGTGAATTGAAACAACCAAGGGGCATTCCCCATTTAATCACTTCCTCGCTCAGGGAACTCGCTCAGCCGTGTCTGACTCTTTGCAGACCCCATGGACTATACAGTCCATGATTTTCTCCAGGAGAGAATAGTGGAGTGGGTAGCCTTTCCCTTCTGCAGGGGATCTTCCGAACCCAGGGATCAAACCCAGGTCTCCCACATTGCAGGGGGATTCTTTACCAGCTGAGCCACCAGGGAAGCCCAAGAACACTGGAGTGGGTAGCCCATCACTTCTCAAGCAGATCTTCCTGTCCCAGGAATCGAACCAGGGTTTCCTGCATTGCAGGCAGATTCTTTACCAGCTGAGCTATGAGGGAAGCCCTTCTAGCTCAGTGACTTTGGGCAAATCACACAACTTCTCTGAGCCATGATTCCATCTAGTGACGTGGAGCATTTAACACTAACCTCGTGTAACTACTGCAAGTGTGTTTGAAAGTGTTTAGGAGAGCTATAAAGCTGGGCAGGGGGTGTTTTTAATTGTCCCTCTTGCTAATAAAATGAACCACCCTTCTCCCCCTCTGGCATTAAAGGACAAATGTGAGATGTTCCATGTAGAGTTCAGGAAAAAACCTCCTTGGATTAAAAGGAGAAATATAATTGCCAGGTATGTAAAACACGCTATCTGATAAAGGCAAACAGTCATTAAATATACTTTTAACAAATTAAGTAGTTGTGGACCACAGTGGCTGAAAGAGTTTTTCTGTGCATCAGGACTTAACAGAGCCTTGACTTGGGGTCACGAAGAGGTCCTTTGAGCAAGGGGGTTCCTCAGTGTGACTTGACTGCTTGAAGGTCCTGGCAGACTTACACAACTTTTAGAGATGGCTGTAGATTTCATCGACAAGGAATAATAAGGGAGAGTAATATTATTTTTAAGAGTGTAAGGTATACCAGGCATTGGTTCAAGAGCTTTTCATGAATTAATTCACATCATTTAAATAGAGAGGATGTGAGGTCACACGGGGCCAAGGGCGCCAGGATGCTGTCAGGCTACGAGACTCAAGACTCCAGCCGAAACTGCAAGTGGGCAGAGCTTCTGATCTACCAAAAGCTGCAACTGTGAGGGCAAAGACCTGGCCGCTCTCCCTTTTCTATGTCTTGTTCCGGTCCCAGGATGGACCAGAGGAAGCGTATCAAAGTCTTGATATCATTCTAGAAGCAGGAGAGCTCACTGAAGCACTGGGACACCAGTGTAGGGCTGCCTCACTCAACAGCATCCATTCTTTGTACCTTTAAGGTACCGTAGCATCAAATACAGTGCAACCATTCATAAACAAAAGGAAATGTCTCTCTTCAGTGGGATTCCCCTATCTACTGTGACAGTAAAGTCTCCTGTTTTCTTACTTCCAATCTTTTTTTCTAATGCCTCCTTTCCCCCTGCCCCCCATCTCTCCTGTTGCCCAGAGTAGACAGCAAACTCTTTCTCTTTTACTAGCTTTACCCAAACCCTCAGAAATCTCATCTGAAAATGTGCAAGCTCAGAAGGACCAATGAAACTGTCAGCTCCCTGGGGACAGGGTCAGGGCACTGTTTAATTATTTATTTATTTTGCTTTTTCAATACGTGTCTCAGTAAGTTTTCAGTTTGTAGTTGGATTTTATAAAGTGTCAGATCATAAATGAAGGAATGAATGAGTACCTTTCAAATGATTACTTTCAGCCTCAAATCTCTTTCCTCAACTCCAGTCCCATATTTCCAGCTGACAATTCAATCACACCCAGAAATGCATGACTCTTCCATCAAAGAGTACTGGGCTCCTCCTTCTACAACCCCTTTTTCTTCATCCACCAAGCTGATTCCTTGAGTCTTCTCTCCACCCCCAGGGCCTCTGTCAATTCACCAGTGAAGCATTGGTTATGGGGTGTTAACAGATTTTTCCTTGCCTTTAGAACTGAAATATAGTACCAGATTCAGTCCATCCCATGGCCACTGCTCCCCTCTCAGGGATGTTTCCCTTTTCCCAAGGCTTTGGCTACCACAGCCTCCTAACTGATGTCCTGTCTTTACTCTCTGGATCTTTCCATCCATTCTTTATTCATTCACTCATACATTCATTCAGGAAATGTTAAGTGAGCTTCTATTTTATGCCAAGCAATCCTGGTACTGAATACAAGATAAACCAGATTGAAGTCAATGAAAAGCCACATTCTTATTGGAGGGGGAAAAAAAAAAGCAGGAAAGAAAGAACATGATATTTTTGAATAGTGAAAAGTACTGTGGATGAAATGAACCAGAGTGATATGATACAGAGTGGTGGGTGGACTAGCAGTACAAGGGCGGGGCTCAAGGACCTCTCCAAGGATATGATATCTGGGTTAGGACCTGAGTAATAAGAAGGTTTTAGAAAAGGCAAAGGAACCAGAGACCAAATTGCCAACATCCGCTGGATCATTGAAAAAGCAAGAGAGTTCCAGAAAAACATCTATTTCTTCTTTATTGACTATGCCAAAGCCTTTAACTGTGTGGACCACAATAAACTGTGGAAAATTCTGAAAGAGATGGGAATACCAGACCACCTGACCTGCCTCTTGAGAAATTTGTATTTAGGTCAGGAAGCAACAGTTAGAACTGGACATAGAACAGCAGAATGGTTCCAAATAGGAAAAGGAGTACGTCAAGGCTGTATATTGTCACCCTGCTTATTTAACTTCTATGCAGAGTACACCATGAGAAATGCTGGGTTGGAAGAAGCACAAGCTGGAATCAAGATTGCCGGGAGAAATATCAATCAGCTCAGATATGCAGATGACACCACCCTTATGGCAGAAAGTGAAGAGGAACTCAAAAGCCTCTTGATGAAAGTGAAAGAGGAGAGTGAAAAAGTTGGCTTAAAACTCAACATTCAGAAAACGAGGATCATGGCATCTGGTCCCATCACTTCATGGCCAATAGATGGGGAAACAGTGGAAACAGTGTCAGACTTTAGTTTTTTGGGCTCCAAAATCACTGCAGATGGTGACTGCAGCCATGAAATTAAAATACACTTACTCCTTGGAAGAAAAGTTATGATCAACCTAGACAGCATATTGAAAAGCAGAGACATTACTTTAGCAACAAAGGTCCATCTAGTCAAGGCTATGTTTTTTCCAGTGGTCATGTATGGATGTGAGAGTTGGACTGTGAAGAAAGCTGAGCGCCAAAGAATTGATGCTTTTGAACTGTGGTGTTGGAGAAGACTCTTGAGCGTCCCCTGGACTGCAAAGAGATCCAACCAGTCCATTCTGAAGGAGATCAGCCCTAGGATTTCTTTGGAAGGAATGATGCTAAAGCTGAAACTCCAGTACTTTGTCCACCTCATGTGAAGAGTTGACTCATTGGAAAAGACTCTGATGCTGGGAGGGATTGGGGGCAGGAGGAGAAGGGGACGACAGAGGATGAGATGGCTGGATGGCATCACCGACTCGATGGACGTGAGTCTGAGTGAACTCCAGGAGTTGGTGATGGACAGGGAGGCCTGATGTGCTGCGATTCATGGGGTCGCAAAGAGTAGGACACGACTGAGAACTGATCTGAACTGAACTGAACTGAATAAGAAGGAGCCCAATGTTGGAGCTCCAGTTTTAAAGCAGCTGCTGATGAGCAGCTTAGTAGAAGAGGAGCTCAGGTTTGGTGTGCTTAAGGGGAATACAGCAGGGCTAGTGTGGCTGGAGTATCACGAGCAATGGAGAGTATGATCAGGAAAAGACAGCAGAGTTGTAATTACAGAGTTTCAGTTCTTCCTGTGGACTGTTCTGATCTAATCTCTTTCCTACACAAGCAGTGTCTATGGCTCTTCATTGCTAATTTCAGTAAAAAATGAATTTTTCTCAGCTTTGTAAAGCTTCTCCCATGTGGATTTACTCTTTCGCTATGGTGGAACAAGGGCTTCCCTGGTGGCTCACCTGGTGAAGAATCCGCCTGCAATGCGGGAGACCTGGGTTCGGTCCTTGGGTTGGTAAGATCTCCTGGAAAAGGGGAAGGCTACTTACTTCAGTATTCTGGCCTGAAGAATTTCAGGACTGTATAGTCCATGGGGTTGCAAAGAGTCAGGCACGACTGAGCGACCTTCACTATGGTGGAGCAAATCTCCCAACATCTACTAAGCTGTCCCCCCTTAACCTTCTCACCAATCCATCCATCCACCCATCCATCCATCCATCCATCCATGCCTCCATCCATCCATCCATCCATGTCTTCATCCATCCATCCATCCACCCATCCATCCACTTGTTCACTCACTGAACCAGCCACATGGAAGTCTTTCCATGACAGGCCCTATGTTCTGTGTTAGAGCTACAGGGATAAATAGGAAACTCATCAACTTCAGGAACTCCTGAGCCTATAGAGGAGATGCAATGCAAAGAAAATCTTTGAAATATATGGAGAAAGGAGCTAAGATAGAAACCCATGCACAGTGTTGGACAGTCGTGAAGATAAACTTCTTTGGATAAAAGGAGAGCTGTGGTCGGGCAGGTGGCTTGCTCAGGGGGATCCCTGAGATGTCTTATAAATGAAAGGATGGAGTTCCAAGCAGAACAAATGGATGAGGAAGAGCACAGAAGTCTAAAAACAGCGGGATTGAATTAGGAAATTACAAGGAAAGCCATATTGCATGTAAGCAAAGATGGTGAGGAGTGGGAAAGAGATGAGACAACAAGACAAATAGGTGTGGATCAATGTGGTTTTTATCACAACACCAATGAATCTGGTAGAGAGGACCATGTGTAGAAATATCACCTTATAAACATTTCATCACGAAGCAGCCTGACTCTTCACAGAAATCCCTTTGTCCAAAATCCACATCTTACTGTATCGTTGAGAAATCTGTCTTGGCAATGAATTGGATAATGTAACAAGAGGGTATGAGCATGAAGCTAGATCACACCAGGGCACCCAAAATACTGAGTTCCATGAACTTTCCCATGTGTACAACTAGGTGAGACCTGTATGAGACCAAACCCTGGTTCTCTGTAAATAGTGAAATTAGAGGTTGCCTTTGACAATCAGAGGATCAGAGACTGAAATAACAGCCTTATAAAGGTTAGATAGGCTTCCCTGGTGGTTCAGTTGGTAAAGAATCTGCCTGCAATGCAAGAGACCCAGGTTCAATTCCTGGGTCAGGAAGATCCCCTTTAGAAGGAAATGGCAACCCACTCCAGTATTCTTACCTGGAGAATTCCACGGAAAGAGGAGCCTGGTGGGCTACAGTCCATGGGGTCACAAAGAGCTGGATATGACTGAGTAACTAACCCACACAAAGTTTAGATTCAGTGGAATTGACACAACACTTCCCATGACTCAAATTGTGTGTGATTGTGTGTATGTGTGCTTGTATGTGTGTTACATGATAAAGGATTGTGAGTTGAGAACAGGACTTGCAGCCCACCTTCCACCACGGCACCAGCCTGGAGAAGATTCCATGGATTGGTGTAGTGATGTCAGGGTCATTGGTGAGCCCCATGACCTCCAGTTATCAGTCAAGCTTTTTCTCCTCTAAGGGCCCAAGTTTCTTATCTTCTACATAAATTCTCCTTCACTACGACCATCTATAATTCTCACATGTGAATGTTTCTTCAAAATTTATTCTTATCTTCCTCTTTGTGACTCCTGTGTAGGAGGAAAGACCAAGTAACAGTGAAAAGTGTCAGCCAGGGTAGGTACAACTTCTGAGCTGCCACTTACCCCTGGAGAGGCTTGTGTCATCTCTCTTTATGAGCCCAAGACTTGGTATTTTAATCTATTCAGGTTGCTATAGCAAAATACTACAGACTGGGTAGCTTATAAGCAACAGAAATTTATATCTTTCTTAGTTCTGCAAGCTGGGGAGCCTGAGATCAAGGTGTCAGCAGATTTGGTGTCTGGGGAGGACCGTCTTCCTGGCTCACCGACAGCCATCTTCTCTCTATGACCATGCGTGTAGAAGTGGGCAGAGAGCCCTGTGGGGTCTCTTTTATGAGTGTGCATGTGTGCTGCATGTGTGCTCAGTCACTCAGTTGTGTCTGACTGAATACTGGAGAGGGTTGACGTTTCCTCCTCCAGGGTATCTTCCTGACCCAGCAATTAAACCCCCATCTCCTGCTTTGGTGGGAGGATTCTTTACTACCGCACCATTTATAAGAGCACTAACCCCATTCATGAGGACTCCACCCTCATGACCTAATCACTTCCCAAAGGCTCTGAGTTCTAATATGGTCTCAAGGCAGCGAGTGGGAATGGTGGGTAGCAGAGTATCAGGATTTCAACATATGAATTTTGAGGGAACACAAGCACTCCATCTGTGGCACTCAGATTTCCCATTTGTGAAATGAGCTTTGTCACACCCAGAACAGGCTCCAGGATCAATCCTGTGCTCAGGAACTGCAGCTAGCACAGGAGCTGGAACTCCGACTCTGAGAAGGAGTATGGAGTCAAGCAGCTTGGTGAGGCCAAGCGCAGTGGGAGTCTGTGCACAGTTGAGTGTGCACCAAGACATGCTTGTGTGTGTCTCCAGGAGTGTGTGTGTCAGCAGGAGTGTGTCTGTGCTTCTGTGCATACAAAGAGGAGGCCCCCTGTGAGCTGAAGACAAATCAGATCCCTGGCTTCATGCTTCCTGGTTCTACCTTCCTTCATCCAGGAAGTCACCAAAACTCCAAATGGAATTCGTGAACCACTAGAATCCCGAGAGCTTGTAGGAAATGCAGAGTCTCAATCTCAGGTCTTACCCAAGACCACAGAGTCCAAATCCACAATCTTCCCAGCTGCTTCCCAGGCTCTTTCAAGTTGGAGAGTTTCTGAAGCTTCGATAAGTTCTCTGAATTCAAAACAGACATCCTGGGGATAATTGGTTATGTGACCCACAGAGCTCAAACCAGGGCTCTGTAACAACTTAGAGGCATGGGATGGGGTGGGAAGGGGGTTCAAAAAGGAGGAGGCATAGGTATACCTATGGCTGATTCATACTGATGTATGGTAGTAACCAAAGCAATATTGGAAAGCAATTATCCTTCCATTAAAAATCAATAATTTTTTTTAATGTGACTATCTCAGGAGATAGGTGTGGCAGGGGCATTGATTAAGCACTCTACACATTTCATCCCATTTGTTCCCTAAAGACTTTTCATTATTCCCAGTTCAGAGGTGAGATGCTAAGGTTCAGGAGAGTAAATTCTGGTGTGTGAAGTCATGCAGGTTTTCATGGGCTCACAGTGAAGGCAAGTCTGGGTGAGGTCTCTTTTATTTACTTGCTGCCTTCCAAGATGGAGGAATCACTTGAGATGAGAAAGATTTCAGAATAATAGCTAAAAATCTTTCTTATGTGTGCTGAACTTGAGCCCACCTTGAGGGTAAATCCTGGCTGACCCCAAGCTTTCCTTATAAGTTTCTATGTCAGCAGGAGGCGGTCTTTATAGGGGAATTGGCTTCCGAGGTCACACTGACGGTAAAGAACCCACCTGCCAATGCAGGAGATGGAAGAGATGTAGATGGTATCCCTGGGTTGGGAAGATCCCTTGGAGGAGGGCATGGCAACCCGCTCCAGTATTGTTGCCTGGAGAATCCCAGGGACAGAAGAGTCTGGGGCTACAGCCCATAGGGTTACAGAGTTGGACATGACTGATGCAGCTTAGGCTGCAGGGGGCTGGGAGTCATGAATGTTTACCTTGACTCTCAAAATGCTTCTTCATGTGCCCAAGGCAAGTTGTTACCCTCTGACTTCCTTCTGTGTCTGTGCAGTGGAGCCTGACTGATGGAATCCTGATCTCGAAAGCTCAGTTGAGAAATGGAGGTGCATTTCATAGACTGGGTCCCACAGATGTCACATTGGAAAATCATTTATGAAACATATAAAGTTTAGATCTGTTCATAAACATACCCAAGTTGCCAGGATATTTTTGATACCTTAATGAGATAGGGACTTTTGAATATTTCATCACAGTTAACCTCATGATAGCCCTAGGAGATAAGCTTTATCAAATCCATTTTACAGATGAGGAAACTGGGGATCAGGGAGGTTAATGACTTTCGCATACTCATAGGTGGTTAAAGATGGACCCAGCATCCTTAAATAGCTGGTCCAGTGCTTTACTCACTTGATAGACTCCATCCCTTTAGTCTTAGGACAGCCTTGGTGTTTGAATTTCTGACTCAGCCTGAGATAAGGACAATCAATTGGATAGATGGACAACCCTGAGAGAGACACAACTTTGTGTGTTATTTTGAGCATCCAACACTTTTCCTTGACTGACATCTCAGTAGCTCAAGCTCCCAGAATCCAATGTGAATGAAAAGCCAAAGAATCTGCTAATCTTTTGGATTCAACATGTCCTGTACCCAGAATAGTTAAAGGCAGTTGAGTGATACAGTTCCTGGAGCTGTGGGCTAACAGGCAGTTAGGCTATAACTAGAACTATAGCTATAACTATTAGGCTAATAGGTAGGATCCCCGCTCTTGATCCCCCTATCTTTCTCTATATAGGACTGTATTTCAGACTCTGAGTTGGATGCTTTAGAATCCTCGAGTCCTCACAAAATGTCAAGAGAACTTCTAAAAGTAATTTGCATTATAAATGAAGAAACTTGGACTAGTTTAAATGGCTTTCAGGAGACTCAGAATTAGGAAGCAGAGGAGCCAAATTTTGAGAGTAGGTTTGGTCAGCATCTAGTGCGCCCTCCCACCAGCCCCAGACCTTCCGTCAGGAGAGTCCAGTCTGGAAAGAAGGGCCACCTTTCTGTTCAGTCTCCAGATCCACCTCATTCTCTCGCAAGACTGCAATCATTGCCATTTGTAAGAATGTACCAAAGACTAAAGCCAATTATTAATAATCTAAATCATTTATATTTAGTTCATCCATTCACTCCATCCTTTAAGAAATACTATGGGTCCTCTGGCATCTGCCTGTCGATGTATATAGCCCTTAAATTTTTCTGTAATAAACTCAGTTACAAAGATTATTTGTTTGCTTGTTTTCATCGAGCCTATTGACTTAATTGAGGTTCAAAATAGGAATGTCCTCAAGTCCTTTGCACCTCTGGTGACATTGTGTGTTGGAAGCAGGGCAAATATGGTCCTTCCTAGATGCATTTTGTCTGTTTATTTATTTTTGGCTGTGCTGGATCTTCACTGTTCTATAGGCTTTTCCCCAGTTGCAGTGCACGGGCTGCTCATCTCGGTGGCTCCTCATTGGCAAGTGGATTCTTTACCACTGAGCCACCAGGGAAGCCCCTAGATGCATTTTAGCTTCGATTTAAAATCTAGACACTAATGCTTGCCTTTGAATGCACTGTAAAACCCCTTCCCTTGCCCCCACTTCCCCCTCATCCTCACTCACTTTCTTCAGGACACTGGGGAAGACTCTCACAGGCCCCTACCCTTAGCAGCTCTTGGGAGTAGCCCCTGCAGGAATGATGGGTCCTGCCCCGAGAGACCAGAAGGACTTCTCAAGGCACCCCAGGTGTTGAGAGCCTGGAGCCCAATAGGAAAGTGGGGAGACTGGGAGTCCCACTCTGTGAGCCCAGATGACCCGAGGGGAAGATCTCAGGCTGACCCCAGGCTTGGGTGCTCCAAAGGAGAAGGTAGTCCCTGAGAGCAGAGGAGCTGGCCACAGAGTTGGGCTCTCAAGTGACCAAGAGTGGGGGCTTGGGCAGACATCTCCCTCCTCTGAACTGCGGTCACCTCATTTGTAAATGGTCACTCACAGTGCCACGACATCATGGATCTGCTGAGGAGTAAGTAAGAGGGCAGGGAAAGTGTTTAGACAGGACTTGACTCATTGTCAGAACCCAATAAAATTAATCACAGTTGTTATTCTTCTTGGCAGGAAAGATACGTGACAATAAACAAGGAGAAAAAAAGGAAATACACAAACCAAGCTGAAACTCCAGTACTTTGGCCACCTCATGCTAAGAGTTGACTCATTGGAAAAGACTCTGATGCTGGGAGGGATTGGGGGCAGGAGGAGAAGGGGACGACAGAGGATGAGATGGCTGGATGGCATCACTGACTCGATGGACGTGAGTCTGAGTGAACTCTGGGAGTTGGTGATGGACAGGGAGGCCTGGCGTGCTGCGATTCATGGGGTCGCAAAGAGTCGGACACGACTGAGTGACTGAACTGAACTGAACTGAACTGAAGGAGAGTATTTCTATTTCAGGGGGGAGACCAGAGACTTTGCCCCCATAGGCCTGTGTGAATTTACTGCTAAAAACAACTTGGAAAAAGGGGGCTAATTTCTTTAAAAGAGCACACGCCAACAGTGTTTTGGATGTGACTTGTAGCATCTGATCTTAGGTCATAATTCTTAATTTATATTTGAGTTCCTTCTCTGGTGGTTCAGATGGTAAAGAATCTTTCTGCAGTGCACAAGACCTGGGTTCTATCCCTGGGTTAGGAAGATCCCCTGGAGAAGGGAATGGCTACCCGCTCCAGTATTTTTGCCTGAAGAATCCCATGGACAGAGGAGCCTGGAGGGCTGTAGTCTATGGGGTCGCAAAGAGTTGGACACAACTGAGTGACTTTCACTCACTCCTGATCTCAAGTCACACCTAAAGTTAGGGAGGAGGTGGAGCAGAATCCATGGCTCCCAGGTCCCTGTGAGCTCCTTATCTTCTTCTCTTCTTTCTAGAAAATAAAAGAGTCAGATAACAAGAGGTCAGTTTTTCATCAGAGGCAGGGTCCCCTGGCAGCTGCTTTTGTTTACCCTGGGAGGGAGAGGTCACTGAGCTCTCTGCAGGCCCGGCCCTTTCCCACGGCACTTGGCAGCTTCATTCCCATCCCAACTCTGAACTCAATCACCATCTTTGGGAAAGTCACATAGAGCAATGTCTGGGACTGCCAGGTGGGGGCGGGGCAGGGTTGGGGGCGGGATTGAGTTCACATAATTCTTGCTAAATTAAGCAAAAGCCCTGAGTCACCCACCCCACCATAAACGGGGACAAAGCCTGGCCTCTTTCCTTCAGTGGCAGGAATCTGCCATCACCCCTAACCCCACCTCCTCCCTGCTTGGCTGAAGGGATGGGTATCATGCCAGGAGTGAACAGAGGAGCTGGAGAAGCCTGGGTGGATGGGGATACAAGAGAAAGACTCAGTCCTTGGGCTCTGGGGTCTCCGTGCAGGTTCTCATGGTCCCAGCCACACCTCCCTACTTTCTGCAGAAGCTTCCACCATCCAAAACAGTCGTCTGGCAAGAACCAGTCTCACATCTGTTAGGAGCATCTGCTCACCAGTCTCAGTGCTCATTCCCCGGCCAGGAACACGAAGCTTTGTCCTTCTCTCTGCCTATTTTCAGCCATTCTTGCAAGCTGTTATAAAGAAAGGAAAAAGACCACGGGGGCATCTACTTTAAGAGCTTCATTACCATGCTTCTGTTCTCAAAACA
Source organism: Bos javanicus (assembly GCF_032452875.1). Lineage (NCBI taxonomy): Eukaryota > Metazoa > Chordata > Mammalia > Artiodactyla > Bovidae > Bos > Bos javanicus. The sequence continues at coordinate 62,091,590 of NC_083888.1, read as the reverse complement.
AGCCTGAGGGCAGGGACTCCCTACTCTGTTGCAAAGGAGGACTGTAAGCCTGCAGGAGGTGAATTTGCACAAGTTCTGGCTTCACAAGAAAAAAGGAAGAGGAACCTGATTTCATCTCCAGGCTTTCTCAATACCTCCCTGTGATCTATGACTGTAGGTTTACAACAGCAAGCGGTGTTCGGGCCCAGCCTCTGGTCGGAACAGCACAGAGTTTCACAGAAGCTCATGGACTCACTTTGTTGTTGTTGCTGTTCAGTCACTAAGTCGCATCAGACTCTCTGGGACCCCATGGACTGCAGCACACCCGGCTCCCCTGTCCTTCACTATCTCCAGGAGTTTGCTCAAATTCATGTCCACTGAGTTGGTGATGCCATCCAACGATCTCATCCTCTGTCGTCCCCTTCTCCTCCTGCTTTCAATCTTTCCCAGCATCAGGGTCTTTTCTAATGAGTCAGCTCTTCACATCAGGTGGCCAAAGTATTGGAGTTTCAGCTTCAGTTCCAGTCCTTCCAGTGAACATTCAGGGTTGATTTCCTTTTGTATTGACTGATTTGATCTTGCTGTCGAAGGGACTCTCAAGAGTCTTCTCCAAAACCACAGTTCAAAAGCATCAATTCTTCGGCGCTCAGCCTTCTTCACAGTCCAACTCTCACATCCATACATGACCACAGGAAAAACCATAGCTTTGACTAGCCGGACCTTTGTTGGCAAAGTAATGTCTCTGCTTTTGAATATGCTATCTAGGTTGGTCATAACTTTCCTTCCAAGGAGTAAGCGTCTTTTAATTTCATGGCTGCAGTTACCATCTGTAGTGATTTTGGAGCCCAGAAAAATAAAGTCTGACACTGTTTCCACTGTTTCCCCTTCTATTTCCCATGAAGTGATGGGACTGGATGCCATGATCTTTGTTTTCTGAATGTTGAGCTTTAAGCCAACTTTCTCACTCTCCACTTTCACTTTCATCAAGAGGCTTTTGAGTTCCTCTTCACTTTCTGCCATAAGGGTTGGTGTCATCTGCATATCTGAGGTTATTGATATTTCTCCTGGCAATCTTGATTCCAGCTTGTGTTTCTTCCAGTCCAGCGTTTCTCATGATGTACTCTGCATAGAAGTTAAATAAGCAGGGTGACAATATACAGCCTTGATGTACTCCTTTTCCTATTTGGAACCAGTCTGTTGTTCCATGTCCAGTTCTAACTGTTGCTTCCTGACCTGCATACATTTCTCAAGAGGCAGATCAGGTGGTCTGGTATTCCCACCTCTTTCAGAATTTTCCACAGTTTATTGTGATCCACACAGTCAAAGGCTTTGGCATAGTCAATAAAGCAGAAATAGATGTTTTTCTGGAACTCTCTTGCTTTTTCCATGATCCAGCAGATGTTGGCAATTTGATCTCTGGTTCCTCTGCCTTTTCTAAAACCAGCTTGAACATCAGGAAGTTCATGGTTCACATATTGCTGAAGCCTGGCTTGGAGAATTTTGAGCATTACTTTACTAACGTGTGAGATGAGTGCAATTGTGCAGTAGTTTGAACATTCTTTGGCATTGCCTTTCTTTGGGATTGGAATGAAAACTGACCTTTTCCAGTCCTGTGGCCACTGCTGAGTTTTCCAAATTTGCTGGCATATTGAGTGCAGCACTTTCACAACATCATCTTTCAGGATTTGGAACAGCTCAACTGGAATTCCATCACCTCCAATAGCTTTGTTCGTAGTGATGCTTTCTAAGGCCCACTTTGCCTCATGGGGACCCTCAAGAGAGCAGACTCCATCCACAGACCTAAAAGGCCTTCAGTGGAATTCCTGATTGCACCATTCTAAGAGCTACCAAAGGAAACAGACTGGCACCCTTCGGCACCCTACTCTGGAATAAAGGACACTGAGAGCTCTTGCTTATATCTTTAGTAAACAGATGGGGAGTGTGCTGGCCCAGAAAGAGAGCAGGGACTCACCGTAGATCACCTGCCAGTGGGTGGCAAAGAGGCACTAAAATGAGCCTCTTCAGTTCCCTGGCCAGAGCTTGCCCCTGCCTCCTATGCTTGGAAACAGAGCTTGTCTGAACTCTGTACTTGAGTCTTTTTCCAAAAATTCACCAAACTTTCTTTCAGTTTTTAACATTTGTTTGTTTTTTCCTCCCAAATGCCTGAAGTTTTCTGTCCCAGAACCTATTTCCAAAGCTCCAGGTTTGAATAAGCCAGAAGGCTTATCCAGGGGTACATTTACTTGAAGGGTCTCACCCTCATCTCCAGGCCCACCCTGAGATGTATCTGGTCCACAGGAACCCCAGGAGCCCCATCCCTCCCCACTGGTGACCCACAGCATAGAGGAGGGTCTGTTTGGGTTTCCCCGGGGAGGAGGGGAAGAGGCCCTCCATTTCCTGCTCTCCCTGCCTCAAGGAAGACAATCCAAAAAATCCAAGTGCAGGGAATGCACACAGGGTGAGCAGGGAGTTGTTTCTCTGTAATTCCAGTCACTTTGAAAGGAAAGCCTGGGATCAGCAGGAGAAAGGGCCAACAGGGAAGGAATCTGCAGGTTTCTAAACTTCCAGTGTGCCAGCTGTGGAGGAACTGAGCTACCTAGAGCCTTGCTGTCCATCAGAAATGTCCACAAAGATGGCTGCGTCCCATGCAACATTCTGCGCAAGTACATACACTCTGCAATATACTGCACAGTGCAGGACAGCTCAGAAGCCGTGAGCCGAGAGAGGTCACTGCGCGGCCCGGAAGTGCTCCAGCAACTGAGGCCTGGAATGTTCCATTTTATTTAACTTGAATGGCCGCACATGGTTAGTGACTATCCATCCAACATCACAGTCCGAGAGAATCTTCCCTGTTCTAATAGATTTCGTTTGATTATCAACATTTTTGTGTTCCAAGCTCAGAGCCTTGGACTGCTTGCCTTACCCAAGGTCCTATCATCGTTGCTGTTGTTGTTTACTCACTGTTATGTCCCACTCTTTTGTGATCCCATGGATTATGGCCCACCAGGCTCCTTTGTCCATGGATTTCCCAGGCAATAACACTGGAGGGGGTTGCCATTTCCTTCTTCGGGGGATCTCTCCAGCCCAGGGATCAAACTTGTTTCTCCTGCCACTGGCAGGTGGATTCTTTACAACTGAGCCACCAGGAAAGCCCCAAGGTCCTAATCCTAATTACTCAATTGAGTCCAACACCTCACCAGACTCTCCTCCCAACTATATACAGACATAGGGACACAGGGTCCAGTGTTCCAAAGCTCACCTTTGTAATCTGGGGGTATCTGGAAGATAGAACAGGGTGGGATTGCTCAGCTGGGCCAAGGGTTATCAAGGAAAGCCTGATCTGGGTCTGAGCAGAGAGCTCCAGGCAGAAAGGGGAAGGGTTGGGCATCAAAGAGGCTCTAGGCGTGGACTGTGGACTCCCATGATAGGAGTGTGGGGAGGGAACAGCCCAGAGAGGTGTGATCCTAGATCCTAGAGAGTTTGGCTCATCATACTGAGGAGCCTGGGCTTTGTCCTAAAAGGTACATGTGCTTGTACACCCTTTAGACTGTAGCACACCAGGCTCCTCTGTTCATTGGATTTTTTTAGGCAAGTATACTAGGGAAAAAAAAAAGTGAAGTCTCTCAGTTGTGTCCGACTCTTTGTGACCCCATGGGCTGTAGCCTACCAGGCTCCTCCCTCCATGGGATTCTCCAGGCAAGAGTACTGGAGTGGGTTGCCATTTTCCTTCTCCAGGGGATCTTCCCAACCCAGGGATTGAACCCCAGTCTCCCACATTCCAAGCAGACACTTTAACCTCTGAGCCACCAGGGAAGGTTGCTATTTCCTACTCTAGAAGATCAAACTCACATCTCCTGTGTCTCCTGCATTTCAGGCAGATTCTTTACCCTGCTGAGCCATCAGGGAAACCCTTGTCCTAAAGGGAATAGGGATGCCCTAGAGCTGTGGTTCTTAACCCTTTAGGGCCAGGGAGCTATGGACTCTATCTCCCCTTCCATGCTTTGGTACACAATTTCCAGACAGGATCATGGACCCCAGGAAGCCCATTCTTGGAAGATCTGAACCAGGATAGGGAAGCAGTCACGGGACTGCTCCCTGAGCCAGTGAAGGATGGCTGGAGTGATGCAGGGCTGATACCCTAAGATGTGCAGCCTAAGCCAAGAGCATCTGTGTGGCCCAGCAGACAGTGGGCAGCCTGCGGATATTTCCTGGGGCATAAAAGGGCTGTCTGCTCTCTTTCCTGCAGCCCCTGGGGCTCCAAACCAGCTCACTCCCTGTCCCCAACGTATGCCTTTGTGTCTGTTTTCAAAAACGAATCTGCTGGGAGCCACCCTTCACAGCACAGGTATGATCCATCCAGAGGCCCTTTCCCACAACATCTGAAAAATAGATAACCCCTTCCAAGGTGGCCTGAGAAAGGATTCAGTCTTTATTAATTTTGGTTTGGAGAGGCTCCATCTTCCTTGTTCATTTCTTGCCTCTTCTGCATTCAAAGAAGGTGAAATGAAAGTATTAATCAAAATCATACAAATGGGACAAAGGCATCAGGAGCCCCTGGGCTGCACTAATTACTTCCAGCAGGCCTGGCCCCTTCCTGGTGGGCAGTGGGGGCCATGGAGCGGGGGGTGCACCCCGCTGCTGCTTCCCAAATCACCAGGCTCACCAGCGAGACCAGCTTTAATTAATCCTCTGTTACTGTTGAAATTGCATTGTCCCAAGGGGAGCCCCAACTAAGCAAGAATATTATTTTAAACATATACTGTAAACAACACCGTTCTCTGGGGAGTCCTGGAGGGTCGTGGCCTTGACCGTTTCCCTGCCGGATTCAGAGTACTTTTTTGTCATCTCCTAACCAAGCACTTTTTACTTGTTTACCCTTTACTTATTGGGTTGATTTTCTAAGACTAAAGGGAAAAGGTCACAAGAAAAGAATTCCCAAAGAAGCTGAATGAGTACCTTAGCTCTTTAATAAAATGACTGCTCAGGATTTAGTTAAAATATCATCAGTTAAACTGCAATAATAGTTAATTTTATAATGTCTGGTACTGTTTTAAACTTCATACATACACACACACACACACACACACACACACAAACACACACCTCTATACACATATATAACCCATATATATACACACACATACATGGGCTTCCCACGTGGCTCAGTGGTAAAGAACCTGCCTGCCAGTGCAGGAGATGTGGGTTTGATCTCTGAGTTGGGAAGATCCCCTGGAGGAGGAAATGGCAACTTACTCCAATATTCTTGCCTGGGACCCAGGCAGGACAGAGGAGCCTAGCAGACTACAGTCCATGAGGTCACCAAAAGTTGGACATGACTTGGTGACTTAACGCCATTTATTTATTTAAAGTTTGGCAACCACGTGATGCTGGCTCAGTTATTAACCTGACTCAATAACGGGAGGTGCAGAAAGCTTAAGTAACCTGCCCCAAATCCCACGGCAGACAAATGACAGGTCCATGCTTTGCACACGCACAAGGTGGCCTCAGGGTCCATATTCTTAGTACTACATGATAGCTAACGTTTATTCTTTCCAAGCTCTGGATTTTATTCAGTCCTTTGCAAGACTCAGATCCAAATGGGGTTCAACTCCCAAGTCCTACAGGCTGTCTTTTGAAAGTTAAAGGCACACAACTTCTTTTTTGGCATTGTCCTCTTCTTTTTTCCCTTTCCATCTATAATTATTTAATTGTACACATAATTACTTGCATGGGAAATTGATTCCCTAGCATCAGACCAGCACAAGGAACTCAGCGGATGGCCCCCGAGGCCTCTCGCAAGGTGGGATGGATCATTCAGAATGAGCTGCTTTCTTTGGAATTCTGTAAAAAATGACCTGCTTTCCTTTCAAAGGGCCGGAGAGGGGATTTGGAGAGTGCTTTTCCCCCAGAGGCTCCCCTGGGATGGCTGTGAACTTGGCAAACTTGCTCGGAATTACCCCAAAAGAGCAATTTGTTCCCTAGCAAAACAGGATAATTGTCTGGGGCAGACCCCAGGCTGCTGGTGCACGGGTCACCCGAGTGGGAGGGAGCACGCTCTCCAGCAAGAGTCTGTTTGGGAAACAATTATCTCGCTTCCTTTGAATCAAAGATAGTCCTGCGAGCTTGGTGCACACACCGAGATCAAATATAGTGTATGGTCTCTACAGATTCTCTTCCTTTCAGGAAATTATTCATTGATAACACCGCTGGCCCAGACAGCCAGCTTCCTTACAGTAACTGCTCTTTGCTTTCTGAGAAGAAGCCAACAAGGCAGGAACTGCGATTGCTCTTAATGATGTCTCTTCCCTTTGGAGAATGGTCTGTCCTCTGCCCAACTTACATCATCTCCAAGACGTGGAGAGAGCCGCTTCTCTTTCAAATAAATAAAGGAGTGTTCAATGCTCCTTCCCAGAGAGATGACATCACTTTTCAGTTCCAGCTTCAAAGATGTAGGAGCAAGAGTTTTGATGGCTGAGACTAATTGATTCGTCAGGCACCCATTCAGCACCCACCTGTCCTAGGCACTGGGCTTGGTGCTGGGTTTTTAGAGAAGCAGGAGAAATCACTGTCTTCCATTGTCTCTTGGTCTTTGCACAGTGAAGAGATTTTAATTCACCTACAACTGATGCTGGACCATGGTGTAGAAGGAGATTTCAAAATCCTTCCAGGCCAGATAGAAAAGTGCCCTGTTACAGAGTTGTGCCTCGTTGGCTCAGGAAATAGGAGCGAATCTTTCCCATGCTTTTGTCTTCTTGCATTCTCCCTCCTCATAGCTCAGACGGTAAAGAATCTGCCTGCAATGCAGGAGACCTGGGTTCAATCCCTGGGTCAGGAAGATCACCTGGACAAAGAAATGGCAACCCACTCCAGTATTCTTGCCTGGAGAATCCCATGGACAGAAGAGCCCGGTGGGCTACAGTCCATGGGATCACAAGAGTCAGACATGACTTAATGACTAAACCACCACATTCTACAGCAGTCCTAGAGACGATCTAGCCCAACCCTATCATTTTGCACTCATAGAAATGGGGATGCTTTTTGAATGAGCAGAGACTGTGATGGCAAGTGTCAGGAGGAATCTAGACTCGACTGCCAGAGAGGGCAGGTAAGAAGCAGAACTGTCAAATGAAGCCATTCATGAATAAGAGGACTGTGATTTCAGAGAAATGGGGTCAGTCCCATAAAAGGCCACCCTGGTGAGGAAGAAGGACTGGGGAGACCCAGAGAGCAGGACTGGGCAGCCATGTTTGCAGTGGGTCCTGGCCCTGGTACAGGCCTGCCTGTCCCTCCATGTTATTTATTTATTATTTTTTTCACAATGTCAGTGGCTCCACTGGTAGTTGCAGATAGAAAGTATTCATAAAACAAGAATATTAAGGACCTTGACCAGGCAGCAGGAAGGGGATGTGAGGAGCCTGCAAAAGTGAAAGTTGCTCAGGCGTGTCCGACTCTTTGAGACCCCATGGACTATAGGGTCCATGGAATTCTCTAGGCCAGAATACTGCAGTGGGTAGCCTTTCCCTTCTCCAGGGGATCTTCCCAACCCAGGAATCAAATTCAGGTTACTCACATTGCAGGCGGATTCTTTACCAGCTGAGCCACAGGGGAAGCCTGGGGCCTGCAAAGGTCCCTCGGAATTTCTGACACCCATAAATACCTTGAACCTTTCATGACAAAGTAAATTAGCAAGAATTTAAAGAGGGCCAGTCATTAATTGAATTTCAACAATTTCCCTATCTTTGCCTCCAGACTCTCTACTTATGTGATCGTCTTAATAAATCTTTTCAATCATCTTGCATAGACTATCTCTTTTACTGATGAAGAAAGTTAGAGTCAGTGAAAATAAGTGTCTCGCAGGTCAGGAGAGTAATTCTTACTGAAAGCCATGTCTCTCAGCCTTTCTACCTGTTCTCCTGCCATTATTTCTCAGGCAGAGGGGCCTATAGTTTAAAAAGCTCTTTCTTGTGTTCATTTTCACTTTATCAACACAAATACTCATTTCACAGGTGACCGAACTGAGCCTTTAAAGAAGCTACATAATGTCACCAAAGTTATATAGCCAAGGAAAAAGCCAGTTTTAGAAATCTGAGATATGGTTGTTTCTCTTCTTAGCTACTACTGCCTGTATGAGCTTCCAAGGCCAGTGACAAAAAGCAGAACTCTATTTTGCAAAGTAACTTAGAAATCCAGTAGTCAAAGCCTGTTAAAGGCAGCTTTCTCAGAATTGCCTTGACTGTCAGGAAATTCGCTAGCTTCTAGAGGGGTAAGTTATCAACATGGCCCTTTTGCCACATTAGTTTTCTCTTCATGCAGACCTTTTGTGAAAAAAGAAAGACTATCAGGCAATTCAACCTATTAAAAATTTTGTTTTCTCTCGTGCATCTCAAAAAATTCTGTGTATCTTTTGTAACAATGCAGAAAGCATGGTCAGAGGATATAGTTTTTGCTAGAAAGTCTCTCTCTCTTCTGAGAAACACACACTGTAAAGAAGAGACCATCATTTTCAATGAGACAAGGAAATGGCCACAATCCCAAACCACAAAATATGAAGACTTTCTGCCAGATATAATAAAATGTGAATCCAAATGTGGAAGGCGGGCAAGAGCCAACACAGATCTCCTCAGACTTTGGGTGGAAGGTGAAAGTGAAAGTCGCTCAGTCGTGAATGACTCTTTGTGACCCCATGGACTATACAGTCCATGGAATTCTTCAGGCTAGAATACTGGCATGGGTAGCCTTTTCCTTCTCCAGGGGATCTTCTCAACCCAGGGGTCGAACCCAGGTCTCCTGCATTGCAGATGGATTCTTTAAATCCTTAGACCCTGACTTATGGATTAGACACAGAGGGGAAAATGGAGCAAAGAAAGAAAGGAAACAGTAGAAAGATGTTTCTCTAGACACAATTCTGTGCTGCATAACGTCAAGGTTGGTAGAGGTGAAGGCGGAGCACAGATGCTCTGTCCCCACTTTCTGAGATTCTATCTCTTCAGCAAAAGGAGTGATGGAGACCAGATAAGGTGCAGAAGGGAGAGGAAGCCGTAACTGACATATCATAGCACAAGCAGCTATGGGTCATGTGGTCCCGCGGGATGCTTACAAGCTACCTGACTGCGAGAAATGGATGTATTAGATATCTATCACAACATGAACAATCTCAGACTAAGCCAGCTTCCCACTCTTTTAAAAAAATATTAGCCCCAGAAAGGACCGTTCTTACTGAAGATGAATAAATACCAGAAAGCAAGTATCAGGGTGTTCAAAAGTTGTTGAGGAAAGAGAAAGAATGGAAGGAGGGAAATGAGAACATATCAGGTAAGACACATAAATCTGGGAAAGAATAAATCCTGGAAACAGATGAAGAGTTGGGAGACATTGAAGACACCAATCCCGAAATTGGTGTTTTGGGAAAACAGCTCAGGAAAGAGATGCAACCAACTGATGACTAGATGGTAGGATTAAATAGAAAGAAATTGAGGTCAGGAAAATGGGTATTAGAGAAAAATGAAAAGAAGTAAAAGGTACATTAGAAAAAAAACCAGAAAGAAAATGGAGAGATAAACAAACTAAAGCAGAGACAAGGGCATAGAAAATTCTCTTAGAAAAATGACAGTCCTTTAAATGAGAAAGCATTTTATTTTATTTTTTTTAATTTTTTTTAAATTTTATTTTATTTTTTAATTTAATTTTATTTTTAAACTTTATAATATTGTATTAGTTTTGCCAAATATAGAAATGGATCCACCACAGGTATACATGTGTTCCCCATCCTGGACCCCCCTCCCTCCTCCCTCCCCATACCCTCCCTCTGGGTCGTCCCAGTGCACCAGCCCCAAGCATCCAGTATCGTGCATCGAACCTGGACTGGCAACTCGTTTCATACATGATATTATACATGTGTCAATGCCATTCTCCCAAATCTTCCCACCCTCTCCCTCTCCCACAGAGTCCATAAGACTGTTCTATACATCAGTGTCTCTTTTGCTGTCTCGTACACAGGGTTATTGTTACCATCTTTCTAAATTCCATATATATGCGTTAGTATACTGTATTGGTGTTTTTCTTTCTGGCTTACTTCACTCTGTATAATAGGCTCCAGTTTCATCCACCTCATTAGAACTGATTCAAATGTATTCTTTTTGATGGCTGAGTAATAAATGACTACAGAGAAGTTACTACACATGGGGAAGGAGAGTCAGAGTGAAGACAATGAGCACAGTGAATCAAGAGGTCAACATAAAAGGTCATAGGAAAATATCCAATGCTATAAAGAAAGTTTAATGCTTAGATAAAAGCTTGAATTTGGAGTAAAAATGTATAGTACACACTGGGCTAAGGACAGGGGCTCAGTACTCTGTGATGATCTAAAAGGATGGGCTGGAGGGGTGGGAGGTAGGCTCAAGAAGGAGGACTGGTTCATGTTGGTGCAAAGCAGAAATTAGCACAACATTGTAGAGCAATTATAGTTCAATTAAAAATAAATTAATTAATTTAAAAAGTACATAGTAGGTCCCAAGATCCCAGGGAAGAATTTGATGAGGTGAACAACATCAAGATATGTAAAATTTACTGAAAAAGGATGAAGGCTGAAAGCTACAGGCATCAAGGAAGAGAAAAAAAAAAAAAAGCTAGTTCCTGACAAAGACGGAAATAATCAAGTTCGCTGCAGGTTTCTCTATAACAAACACCAGTGCCAGGAGACTGGAACGCAGCATTTCCCAAGTTCTGAAGGCAATGATGCATGTCTTAAGAATCTCTGCTCACCTAATGCCTTGGATGTACAGCATTCTGTGGGGAATGACATCAAGCTAGGGAACCGCCACAATCACCACTGCACCAAACATGTTTGTAAAGGCTCTGTCACCTCTCAGTTCTGGGGTTTCCTTTCCTTTAGCAATATCCTTATTTAGGAAACATGTTGGCAATTCCCAATTCACAAACTGAAGTGGTCCAATTCCATCGCTTCAGGATCTCAACCTCTGTCCTGTCCAGAATTTTCCCCATGTTATCTATCCTCCAAGATGGAGCTGGCTCGATCAATCATGTCAATTATATCAAATCAGTCTTATTCTTTACATATTCACCAAGTGAACAAAAGAATGTTATTACCCCAGACACTCTCCTTGTAACATTCCACTGTAAAGAAATGTAAATAAGAGAAGGGCATCAAAACAGGTAACACGTGTCTGCAGAACACTGCTTTAACCTGGTAGCTCTGGAGACCCAGGTGGATTCCCAGCTGTGCCTGGGATGAACTCATCAATGGGATTATTTTGTGCAAGGCCTTGTGGGCATTCCCCCTCATCTTCTCTGCCTTTCTCAGGGTCCCTCCCTGAATTTATTGGTTCAATACATTCTATGTCTAAATTTCTGATTTTCTAAAGTGATATCCCTCTTCAGTAAAATATATCTTCCTACTTAATAATATTATCCAATGTCCTTCATGTATGAGACTCATGCACAAAAATTCTCAAAAAGCAAAGAACATGAGAAATGAGCCTTTCCAGGGAGGGAAGATCAAAATAAAGAATTTAGAAATAGAAAATAAAAAAATTAAAAGGCCAGCACTGAGAATTAAATCTGTTTGAACACTGAGCTAGGAATAAGCAACTCTGGGATTTATGGTTACAGAATAAAACACACATGTTATAAACCTTGGTGATATAAAAGCAATAATATATTTGAAAAATTCCAAAGAGAGAATAAAAACGTAGAAGTAAATGTGTTTGTGCAAATATTTTCATTTTTCATGGTAAAGAACAAATGAATACTATCTCAAAGTTATATTTACAGCATTTTTAAAAAAGAATCAAATAATAAACTGCTGATGATTCCTAACTTCTAATTGTTTTTCACATTTTGTTTTTTGGCAGCTAAATCTGAGTACTAAGGGATAATCTGAGTTGTTTATTTTATATATAGTAGTATGTAGTAATCTGAGTTGTTGAAAGATATTTAACTAGAGTTCAACAATGATCTCAGTTTCACAGCTTTTTTTTTCTTTTACATGCAAATAAATTATTTTTAAAACCCTAAAAAGTTATATGTATAGTAAATGTGACATTTTACCAAAATAATTTCCACCTAAGTGTTAGTTTAACTATGTAGCTTTTTATCTATGTGTATGCATTAGAAAGAGTTTAAAAATATATTAACTATTGAAAGTAATTTTTTCGATGAAAGCATTTTAGTAATTTAACTATCTTGTCTTTGCATTTTTTTATGTTGCTCAGATTTTCATGTTTATGAGAATGCATATCTTTTATTAAACAATGAAATGATCCCCAAGAATGGGTAATGTTATCAGTTGAATAATTGGCTATTGGATATGAATCACCTCCATTATGCTAGACACTCTGGTTGACCCTGAGGAAAATGTCCATCCCTCCAGGTAATTAGGGAGAAAGGAATCATGAGCAAAATGAAGACTCATAATACCGCAGAATAGACAAAGCAATGGCCCTTGAGTTTAGGGAGGGGGCAACATCTCCTAGAAGGCAATAGACCTTGATCATGGAACTGAGACTGGAGAACAAGGAGACCCCAAGCATGTGTCCAGTGGACACTTGAAGCATGTTTATAGACAAGCAAACTTGGAAAGACGAGAACAGCTTGACATGATACAAGACAAGACTGAGTGCAAACAGCTCAACAGGAATGTTCTGTTTAAGGTAAGCTGTCACAGGTAGGTGACTGGGGAAACCCAGAGTGTCAGGTTGAGTGGCTTCCCCTCTTGCTTGCTTTGCTGAGGCACAACTGGCCTTCCAGTACGCACCTCCTGTAAAAACTTCTTCCTTAAAAAAAAAAATAAATAAATAAGCATTTCCTCCTTGTTTGGTGTAAAGTTTTTGAACAAATATTGTCTACAAGACAAACGCAAGGAAATAAATCTTCTCACAGAGCCAGTTGGGGAAATTAAACACTGATTGGATTGAATCGTACCAAAAAGGCTTGTGTGCATGCATGCGAAGTCACTTGAGTCATGTCTGACTCCTTGTGGCCCCATGGACTGTAGCTGGCCAGCCTCCTCTGTCCATGGGATTTTCCAGGCAAGAATACTGGAGTGGGTTGCCATTTCTTCCTCCAGGGGATCCTCTCGATCCAGGGATCAAACTGGAGTCTCCTGCTTCTCATGAATTGTACATGGATTCTTTACTGCTGAGCCACCGGGGAAGCCCACCCAGAAAGGCTTGGGGGAAACCAAATCAGTGGTGTCTCAAACTCATTACAGGGAAGGGGAGGATTAAGGGTTTTTAGTCTTGACAGCCTAAGTGGCACCCTTTCCCAGACATTCTCCACCCCCCACCAGTATTATCTATCCAGAGGAGAGGGGGGTGGATTAAAAAACAAAAACAAAAAACAACTCACAAAAAGATAAAATATACAGTTTTGTAGATTTTGATGAGTTGCCACCCAAAACTGGCTTTGTCCCGAAATCACATGAAGAAAGAATTGTAGCCTGATGAAGTTATCTAGGATTTGGGGACCAGTGTATGAAACACTTTGGCACAAACAGAACCACATTTCCCAGTTTTAACAGAACATTTCAGCTGCAATGAATATGTAAAGGAAAAAAGGAGAACACTTCAAAAACTTACAGTCTGAAGAAAGGATCTTACAGCATTTTTGGAAAAAGTAGCAAATGGGAGAGAGGCAGAGGGGGTGGGTAGAGAGTATGAAGTAGAATCTGAAGGTTCTGACGGTTTCTGAGGTTGCCCCTAATCCTCAAACTTCATCGATATAATGCAAGTAAAGTGGGAACCTCTGTCATTAGACTTCTACTCATCAAAACCCTGTTCCAATGTGCACTCAGATTTGTGGCCACTCCTGGGCTTTGAAAGTCTCAGAAAGCAAGCAACACCAATTATAACAAGTTTTATTACCCTGAATCTTCCACTGGAGAAGTCCAGCCTGTCTAATAAGCAGCTACCTCAGTTGCAAAGAAAGAGAGGCAAGCCCATTCATATGTTTGTAGGATGGTGGTGGCAGTTCAGAGATGTTACATAAATAAGTTTCACTAATAGTTTACAGATCTCTCTAGGTGTTAGGTGGTCTTGCCTGGGGCTTCCACTGTATTTTGGCCTCATCCCTTTCCAGGTGTGGTATTTGCATTGTCTTAATCTATCTTTGCAACCACCTCATTTGATTGCCATGAGGATTAAACTGGATCCCTGAAGGCAGATGAGAGGTATTTAATAAATAGTTACTAAATGAGTGTTTGAGTGGGCCAGATCAGTGCTCAGAGGTAGAAGCTTTATTACTGTTGTCAGATATTAAGGCACATTTGCCCCACAGGGAGTGTTAACTCGGCCACCTCCAGGAAAGGTTCTGGTATAGTTAACCTCTAAGGTGCAGCCTGAAATTCAAAACATCACCAGAGCTGCACTGTGTGTGGAATTGCACTGCTAAGCTTCCCGTGTCTTTGATAAAACCACACACATTTATACCCAGCAGCCAAAACATACACAGTTCGGGAGCTGTGATACATTTTGATGATAAAAGAAAATGCACTCTTATATATATTTCTCTCTCCCGTCTCTTCTTCCTTCAGGGGAAAACTGGGAACTGAGTAGATGATATGAAGCCAAGAGGGCAGTTCTTGCTTTAAAAGGGCTGAAGTGACTATTAATTTTTTTCCTGTTAGTTCTAACAATCATCCAGAATGGAATTAAGAAGAACAAAATTGATTTTCCTAAAATGAAAACCGATTCAAAATGCTGAGGTTGTAATAAGATTCTGAGGCTGTTCTCTGGATATCTCAAGAACGTGTAATGTCTGGCTTTTAGGGAGACACCTTTTAAACTCGGAATGCCTTTCCAAGCAACCTTTCAAAGACCAGGAGCCTCAGCTAGTGGAAACTACATGTCATTTCCCTCAAATCTGCTGTTCTCCTCCCTCCTCAACTACACCATTAACTGCCTTTCCCCACTCCCCTTGACAGAATACATTCACCTGGAATCATTGCGTTGCAAGTGAGAGAAATTTTTTGTTAATTTAAAGTTATCTATTTTAATTGGAGGCTAATTACTTTACAATTTGTATTGGTTTTGCCATACATCAACATGAATCCTCCACGGGTGTACACGTGCTCCCCATCCTGAACCCCCTCCCACCACCCACCCCGTACCATCCCTCTGGGTCATCCCAGTGCACCAGCCCAAAGCATCCTGTATCGTGCATTGAACCTGGACTGGTGACTCGTTTCTTATATGATATTATACATGTTTCAGTGCCATTCTCCCAAATCATCCCCCCCTCTCCCTCTCCCACAGAGTGCAAAAGACTGTTCTATACATCTGTGTCTCTTTTTGCTGTCTCGCATACAGAGTTGTCGTTACCATTTTCTAAATTCCATATATATGCATTAATATTCTGTATTGGTGTTTTTCTTTCTGGCTTACTTCACTCTGTATAATAGGCTCCAGTTTCATCTACCTCATTAGATGTATTCTTTTTAATGGCTGAGTAATAATCCATTGTGTATATGTACCACAGCTTTCTTATCCATTCATCTGCTGATGGACATCTAGGTTGCCCACTGCTGGACATACACACCGAGGAAACCAGAATTGAAAGAGACACATGTACCCCAATGTTCATTGCAGCACTGTTTATAATAGCCAGGACATGGAAGCAACCTAGCGAAATTTAATTATTGTTTCCACTAATTAAGAAATCCAGGACTGGTTGGGTTTCAGGCATAGCTAGATCTAGTCACACAAATGATGTATGTAAGAATCTTTTCCCCTTATGCTGGTCTCTGTCTTAATCAGGTTTTACATCACCATGGCATAAAGAATAGCAGAGGAAGGGAACCTCTTTTCTGCAAAATTCCCATGTCCAGTTCTCATCCACATGCTTTAGGCCACATCAGTTCAGTTCAGTTCAGTTCAGTCGCTCAGTTGTGTCTGACTCTTTGCAACACCATGGACTGCAGCATGCCAGGCTTCCCTGTCCATCACCAACTCCTGGAGTTTATACCCAAACTCATGTCTATTGAGTCAGTGATGCCATCCTACCATCTCATCCTCTGTCGTCCCCTTCTCCTTAGGTCACATGGTTATCTTAAATATGAGTATTCGGGCTTGTGTCCTAGTCCCATCCCTGGAGCTGTGGTTGGGTCAGTTCCATTAAGAAACCTGTGGACTCAAGATAGAGGGCAGAATGGGAGTGGAATATGGGCCCTGAACAAACAAGACAAAAGAAAGATATTCACCATAGAGGCGCCATCAAATATTCACTTCTCCATACACCTTTGATGAATCTTCTGGGTGCAAAGAAAAAACAGTCTCCTGAACAACTAAGTTTACGGTTGGTATTAGCCATGAATTTTTCGGTGGTCACATTATATGGTGTGAGTTACCACGTCGTCTCTTCCCTACTAGAGCAGCTCAGCAGAAGGACACGAGTAGAGTTCTGTGGATTCTGGTGAATTTTTTCATGAACCTGAGGGAAAGGTGCAAGGCAACCAACTCGTTGATGACTGGACACACCCAGTTCATCTGTTTTGTTTCTCAAAGCATCTAAGACAATGTGTTAGACACAGAGAATTCTTCATGTTTGTTGAATGATTAAAAATATTACTTAACCAATGGGGAAATTAAAAAAAACAATAGTGTCTACCCACCTGGGTGGGGGGGGGATTAAGGCCATCTTTTCAGTATCCTGTTTAATCTTCCATGTCAAATCCTGTTGCTCTTAAAATATGGAATAGAGGTGGCAAACGTGCCCAAGGCTTGGTAACCTTTAGGTGTCTCCATACTATGAGGCAATACACTGGATACTGATTCATCACTGTGTCAGACTGTGAGATCACCACGAGGTTTGGCAAATGCTTTGAGCTAGCAGACTGGCAAGTGAGAAAGCTCTAGGCTGGGGTTTAGCAGATCTGGCTGCATTCAAGCATTGCTTTTATCATTTAAAACCTTGAAGTGGGTGATGATTCTCATCACTACCTTGTGTTTCAAAGGGAAATTTTAAAACTTGCTTTAGAGTATTGCTTTAAAGATTAGGTTCAATAATGTTCCTTAGATGAGTGACTCAAGATACACTGACTGAGGCTCAGTCTCCCAGTTTTAAAGTGAAGGCATTGGACGAGTCAAAAAGAAAAAAAATCTTATGATTTGTTTTAGGGCTAAATGAGACTCATGTTGTAAAAATGTTCTAAAAACACACAAATCATTTACGAAGTATTATGGTTTCCCCTAAGCTGGTAATGAATGGAAAAGGGATGCAAACAAACACGCTGTGCAGTAGATGATAGACGGCCTGAGTGAATGTTGTTTGCATTGATAATCAAAACTGACAAAAAAAATCCCATAGAAATGGATAAAATCTAAAATCTACACATGACTGAACTGATGTCCTCCCAGACTGCTTTCAACTTTAAAATAAAGCACCGGGAGGTTGTCCCAGGTGATGCCCAAGAATAAAGACAATTTCTGAGAGGGCCATCCCCCCACCTCAAGTGGCCTTTCTCCTTAAAGCCAAACTCTTCTCATTGCCTCTGTCATAAACCTTTTGTTTCATTCTTCCTATGGAAGTATTTTGATGAATTGACTCAGAAATTTGAGATAACATAGCTTTTGAATTGAGTAACCTTGACTGATTTATTAAGTCACCTTGAATTTCACTTTTCTCATCTGCAGAGTGGAGCCAATCACATCACATCTATGGTCTTCTTTCCCCAAATTCACAACTTCAGTCTAATCATACGGGGACATCAGACCAATCAATGTTGAGGAGCTTTTTATTTTATTTTATTTCATTTACAAAATACTCTTCAAAAGTGTCAAAATCATGATAAACAGGTAAATGTTGAAAAACTGTCACACACTGGAGGAGACAGAGGAGCTAGGACTGTGAAATATAATTCCATTGAATGGAATCCTAGAACAGGAAGACATTATCTGTGGGAAAACTGATGAAATTTGGATAAAGTTTGTAATTGAATGAATAGTGGTCTATCCATGATAATTTCTTAATTTTAAAAGCTACTGTGGTTATGTGAGATGTTAACATTAGAAGTCTCAGGTCCATCCAAGTCTCTGCAAATGACACAATTCCATTTTTTCATGGCCAAATAATATTCCATCATATACATGTGTCACCTCTTCTTTATCCATTTCTCTGTTGATGGACATTTGGGTTACTTCCACGTCCTGGCTACTATAAATAGTGGTGCAATGAACATTGGGGTTCATGAACATAGCTATATATAAAACAGATAGCAAGGCTCAATGCTCTGTACTAACAAAGAGGGGATATAGGTATTTTGTTTTGTTGTTGTATCATTAGGGCATGTCCCACTCTTCATGATACCATGTACTATAGCCTGCCAGGCTCCTCTGCCCGTGGGATTACCCAGGCCAGAATACTTGAGTACGTTGCCATTTCCTTCTCCAGGGGATCTTCCCAACCCAAGGATCAAACCTGCGTCTCCTATATTAGCAGGCGGATTCTTTACCACTGAGCTACCAGGGAAGCCTGATAAATGTCTATCTGTGGCTGATTCACTTAGCTGTACAGCAGAAAGTAACATGATTTTGTAAAGCAATTAAACAACAATTTTATAAAAAGAGTATATAGAGATGATGTACCATCCATCATTGCAACTCTTCGGCAAACCTAACATTACTTAAAATAAACTTTTAGAATTAAAATAATGGGCCCAATGAGATTGCTAATTCATGAGGCTGAAGTAAGGATCCAAGGAGATAACATACAAAATAAGTACTACAGCGCAGGGTCTCAATAAACTTCTCCTCCTCCCTGACAAGAGATGATTCTACTGCTGCTTTCGCCACCTTCACTCAGAATGGAGATAATTTGCTTTCAATCTGAAAAAAAAAGCACAAATAATTGCTGAAGTCTGTAATTTAGACAAATGGACTGCATTATGGCAGGGGCAAGGAGCAGAAGGAGTATTATTTCATCTGTCTAAATCTTGAGAAAATCAAGGGGGAAAAAGAAAGAAGAAAGCCGCTCAACATTGCTTTCTGTCTTTGGTGCCAGCTGCTGACTGCATCTGGCAAGCACGAAGCTGGAAGTCTGGCCTAGGAGGTAGAAGAATCCCAGCTTTCGTCCCGCCAGCACACACACGGACACACATAAGAAACATTTTTCTTTCCTCAAGTAGATCATTTCCTCAGTAGCAGGGGAGGATGTCAGAGCTCAGTTTGAAAGCAAACTGCACAGAATTTTCTGGGGTAAGAGCACCTGACTTCCTTTGCCTCTGACCTCAGCTTTACCTACACCAAATCAGTGAAATCACCTGTTCTAACAACTGGAATGTGAGACGCATTTGCACTGAAAAGCCTATGTGTGGTCTTAACAACCTTAAATATCATTATTCTTCCTTAACTAAGAGACCAGTTGATTAGTAATTTGGGGTTTTTTTTGGTTAATCCATGAGGAGCATTGCTGGGTCATACGGTGTGTGCTGGCGGGACGAAAGCTGGGATTCTTCTACCTCCTAGGCCTTGGTTTTTCTTTTCTTTAAAGAACCTCCATACTCATTTCCAGGAGAAGGAAATGGCAACCCACTCTAGTCTTCTTGTCAAGAAAATCCTGTGGACAGAGGGGCCTGGTGGGCTGCTGTCCATAGGGTCGCACAGGGTCAGACGCGACTGAAGCGACTTGGCAGCAGCAGCAGCATACTGGTTTCCAAAGTGGCTGCACCAATTTGAATTCTCATCAACAGGATACAGAGGTTCTCTACCTCCTCATCAACATTTGTTATTTGTAGACTTTCAGTGATAGCCACTCTAGTTCAAAAAATATACATGCACCCCAATGTTCATAGTAGCATCATTTATGGTAGCCAAGGCATGGAAGCACCTGTTTTCATCAACAGCTGAGTGGATAAAGAAAATGTGTATTTATATACACTGTTGTTGTTCAGTCACCAAATTGTGTCAGACTTTTTGCAACCCCATGGACTGCAGTGTACCAGGCCTCCCTGCCCCTTCTCATCTCTCAGAGTTTGCTCAAGTTCATGTCCGTTGAATCGGTGATGCCATACAAACGTACACACAATGCTATATATATATACACACACACATACATACAAAATGGAATATTAGTCTGCCATAAAAGAGAATAAAATCCTTCCATTTGCAGAAACATGGATGGACCTAGGGAATATTATGCTTAGTGAAATAAGTCAGAGAGAGAAGGACAAATTCTGTATGATATCACTTGGGATCTAAGAGATAATACAAATGAATATATATGCAAAACAGAAAGCAACTCAAAGACATAGAAAAAAACTGTGTTTACCAACAAGGGGAGGGGCAAATTAGGGGTAGCAAGTTAAGAGATACAAAATACTATTCATAAAATAGATAATCAACAAGGCATAGAGGATTATAGCCATTATCTTGTAATAACTTTTAATGGAGGATAATCTGTAAAACTACTTAGTCTGTGTTCTGTATACCTGAAACTAATATGATACTGTAAATGAACCATACTTCAATAAAAATACATATAAATAAATATACAAAAGATTTTTCTCTGTCAGAAAATAATTAACAGAAAACTTTGAGATAGTGTAAATGATAGTGTAAATATGTCTTAAAGATTACTAAATATATTAATAAAAAGAGTGCCAGAAATAATATGTAATGATATTTCCACCTTATATTTTCAAATCCATTTTATAGTTCCCTGAATAGAATGGCATACCAAAAAAGAAAGAAAGAAAGAAAGAAGCTAAAAGGTGGGATTTCTCAGAATGAAAAGCCATAACCGAATAGCAAGTTCCAGGCACTGGAGGAGGATTCAAATTGTTCTGTAGCATCTTCCCAAGGATTTCAATCACTACACAAGGAGAACCCAGTTTGACCTGGTCTGGAAACTCTGCCCCCTCAGTTGATTTTTCTACCTCGTTTCAGCCCCGTAATTCTAAACCAGAGCCTTCCACCAGCATGCATTATTTCTCTGCTCAGAATCAGCACTGACACCTTGCTGCTTACAACAGTGGTTCCCAAAGGTGGTCCCAGGACCAGAAGAAGAAGCATCACCCGGGAACATATTAGAAATGCAAGCACAGGAGTCCCACCCCAACCTACTAAATCAGAAACTCTGCAACACAGGGCCTAGTGACTATATTTTAATCAGCTCTCCAGGTCATTCTGATGCCCATTAAAGTTGGAGAATTCCTGGCTTATGACATTAAGCTCAAATTTCTCAGTTTGGTTTTAAAACATAATACAGATCCAGACAACCTTCCAAGCTTGCCTTATGTAACATGCAACTGTCAGGAATGACTTCATTTGAGTTACAATATGATCTTGTTCCATATATATAATTATTTACTGAATTTTCTACTTGTGCAACTTAGCATGCTTGTCAATATCTCCCTTGTAAAGATACATCACTTTATGTAACTAATCCAAACACTCAGTCTAAACAGGTTAGTTCTCATACCTAATGCTAAGCCATGAGGGATTTATGTGTCACTGGGACTCACCACTGGACATGGAGCTCCATAATCCAATGGATAATTATCCTCTTCTCTAGAGATTAACTCACTCATTCAGACTTTTCAGGTCAAATTATACTCCAGTCTCAGCCACTGAAGCTATATGATGGCCATGGTTGATGGGGGGGTGGGCAGGTCTAGAGAGATTTCTGGGCTCAGATAAGCACTGAAGAAGCCAAGTTTCCTCACAAGCCAAGGGCCCTGGCAATGAGATCATGTTCCAGCTCACCTTCCTTAAAGACGAGCTTATATGTGAAGTCCTTTTCTAATGGCTAGCTTTAGAAAGGACACCACCACCCATCAAACGCCTGACAACAATACTGAACTTGTAAAAGAGAGAAAGAGGGTTTTGATTACTCTTTTATCAGGATGCTTCTAACCCCTAGTGCAAAAAAAGACTCAGGTACCATTGCTGCATACAAAAAGTATTAAAGAAGTCAGGGAAAACACAGGTCAATAATGGCAAGCCAAGAGTCTCAGGTTCACTTTGGGAAATTGGCCAAAATCCTCCTTCCTCATTTATACTCATGAAATTAATCCTATTTATCTTCTTTTCAGCTCCCAGTCTGAGTTTTTTTCTCTTATTTTGAAGATAACTCCTGACTTCCAGGTTTGTCAACTGGTTTAATTTTCCCAAATTCAATTCTTAAGAGATTCAAAGGAAGTTAGATCAGATTTAATACTTCTGGTCCTTCAGGAATCCTTCTTAGTTTAAATTTAAGTCCCTTAGCTGACAAACTCTTGACTAGTCCCCTTGAAGTTGTCTTAATCAAGACATACAACTTTGCTCTTCCCTTTGCCAGAATCAGTGGATGTGGTGATGATCTGAAAACCCTCCTTTGATAAAAACAGAAATAAAAACAAGCTGTCAATAGCTTCTTTACTAGCTATAAACATTTTTTCTATTAGTTATCTAATATCCCAAAATAAGATATCCCAAAATAATAATAATTGCTTATTAGCTCTCAAGGTATCTGTGAGTCAGAGATTTGGAGTAGTTTAGCTGGTGAGTTCTAGGTAGGGTATCTCATGAAGTTGTAGTTATCTGAAGGATTGATCACAAATGGAGGGTCTTTTTCCAAGATAAAACATGTAATTCTTAGTGAAATTTAATTTCTAAATAAATAACAAAGATTTATTTTAGTACAAGAATGTCTCAAATAGTACATGGGATGCACCTATACTTATAAAAAAATCCATCATTTTTCTAAAACTCAAATTTAGTTAGGAGTCTTGCATTTTTATTTGCTATATCTGGCCATTCTAGTCATTATGAGGTACGACTGGCTTACACTGGAATTAACCATCCAGGAGACCAAAAGATCAAGGAAAAGTGCTACAGAGCCTTTTATTAATATAATTGAGTCTTGGAAATCATCTGCCACATTCTGCTCACTGTGAAGTCCAGCCTGATTCAATGGAGAAAAATTCCATACAAGATTGTAAATATCAGGAGAGGTGGTTCACTAGGAGTCACATTGGAGGCTGCCTTCCACAATTTCCAAGCGAGATTGACCCGGCAAAGTTCCTAAGCATTGAAACAAGGAGGTTTTGGGAAAATTAGATGAGAAGCATTTTGATTAAACTTTATCCTTAATCATACACAAATTAAACTACTGAGAATAGAAAAAAAAATTAAAAGATCAGTTCACTGGAATAATTTTTTAAACATAGTATAAGACTAGTCAAACCAAAAGATTAATTTTATTTTTAGACACAAAAAATGCTGATTTAAGCCCTAAAGAATTCACATTTTCACTTAAAGAATTAACTAATTAAGTCTTGAGTCACAACTCAATTCTACTTAAAGATATATATATATATATATAATAGGCTTCTCAGGTGGCACAGTGGTAAAGAATCTGCCTGCCAACGCAGGAGACACAAGAGACTCGGGTTCAATCCCTGGATCAGGAAGATCCCCTGGGGTAGGAAATGGAAATCCATTCCAGTATTCTTACCTGGAAAATTCCGTGGACAGAGGAGCCTGGCCAATACATTCCATGGGGTTGCAAAGAGTTGGACATGATGAGCAACTGAGCACAGAACATATATATTTAATGAAAGTGAAAGTGTTAGTTGCTCAGTCGTGTCTGACTCTTTGCAACCCCTAGGACTGTAGCCTGCCAGACTCCTCTGTCCTTGGAATTCTCCAGCAAGAATACTGGCGTGGATCGCCATTCCCTTCCAGGGGATCTTCCAAAACCAGGGATGGAACCCAGGTCTCCTGCATTGTAGGCAGATTCTTTACTATCTGAGCCACCAAAAAGTAAGAAAATTCATAGTCTATAAATGAAGAAAGAAAAATAGCACCAAGACACAGAGGGGAAAAGCACATATTGTAAAAAGAAAAAAGCCCTAAGTTATTAACTCACCAATTCTAGACCTACTTTTCAACAGGAGAAAGGAGAGGTTAACTGTCTTTAAATTAAAGAGAAAATGTGTGCAATTGAGAGCTTGCCATCTGTCTACTTAAGAGACCCCAGGGGCTATGTCAGCTTATTTGGGGGGGTTTGAAGAATATAGGATTAATGTATTTTCAGTATTTATAATAGGTTGGAATATGTGCTGTAATTTTTCCTTATTGAAGATGCTACAAAATTACTCTTTTACCTATCCAAAAAAAAAAAAAAATGGGGGGAGGGAAGAAGCACCAAAAATGTCAGGCTTTCTACTTCATGAAATAGTCTATCTAAATGTAGATTTCTGACAAAATAGCCTAGGAAATTTACAGCTGCCATGCTGTGGGCAGCCAGGAGGGCACCCAGCAGAGACTACCACAGAGGAACAGACCATGTTCTGTGTTTTGATTCAGGTGCCCACAACCAAACCAAGGACCCAGGCACCTGGGTCTGGATATCAGTAAGCATGCTGTTATGAAGGCATACCCTCCGCTTGGCCTTGGTCATCCACAAACTCATTTCTTAGCCCCCAAGGAAACTACAGCCTCAGGCTTTCTAGCTGAAAAACAAATTAGACTATCAATGAAGGAGATATTTACCAGCGAGGGAAAAATGCATTTCGTTTCTCAAATATAAACATTAAGCACTGTTGCAAGACTCAGGTCACCTCCACTCCAGGATCCAAGACTACTCTGTTCCTATGGAACCACAGTGTGGAATAAGATGTTCAGATTGATCATCATATAAATAAGTGCTGGGATATGGGATGGGGATTAAGGGGGCATCAGTATGCCACGGCTTGGAAGTTGGGTAGGCCATCAGAAGGGCGATGGGGGATATGTCTGCATGTTTACTCTGCACATGGAGGATTGTGTGTCAGAATGTTCTTTTGCTAATGAGAGAAGGTTACAGCAATGTGAATAAACTGGAGAAAATGCAAAAATTGTCCCCTGACTGCTTCATAATATTAAGTTTCAACTTCAAGGTGTCAAAGTTTAGGGTGTGACTGACTTTCAAAATTCTGCCTAGGGCTGTTGAGAAGGGTGAACATGTGACAAGACTGGGGAGTCATACCAGTGCAGATGGTATGAATGTGTGTGTGTCCATGTGTGTGTGTGTGATGTATGTGTGTGTGATGTATGTGTGTGTGCATGTGCGTGCGCTGAGGGTACTGGGTCCCTTTTAACAAATTGCCAGGACATTACAGAGGATTTGTCCTAAACCCAAATAGTGGTTCTCAACCTTGGCCATACATTTTAAAGTTGCTGTAGTGTAATATAGTGTAGTGGTAGTTGATTAGCTGTGTCCAACTCTTTGCAACCACATGGACTGTAGCCTGTCAGGCTCCTCTGTCTGTGGGATTCTCCAGGTAAGAATAGTGGAGTTGATTGCCATGTTCTCCTCCAGGGGATCTTCCTGACCCAGGGATTGAACCCACATCTCTTATGTCTCCTGCGTTGGCAGGCAGGTTCTTTACCACTAGGGCCACCTGGGAAGCTGAAGCAGTCTTAAACATCCTGCATTTTTAAAGTCACACCACCTAATAATTAAATCAGAATATGTGAAGGTGGAACTCAGGAAGTACTTTTCAAAACTGTCCAAGTGATTCCAATATGCAACCAAAGACAAGAAATCCACTGCCCTTCTAGAACATTTTCAACATTTAAAGAGCTTTAGAATTATACGGCGGAGAAGGCGATGGCAGCCCACTCCAGTACTCTTGCCTGGAAAGTCCCATGGAAGGAGGAGCCTGGTAGGCTGCAGTCCATGGGGTCGAGAAGAGTTGGACACGACTGAGTGACTTCACTTTCACTTTTCACTTTCATGAATTGGAGAAGGAAATGGCAACCTACTCCAGCGTTCTTGCCTGGAGAATCCCAGGGACGGGGGAGCCTGATGGCCTGCCGTCTACGGGATAACACAGAGTCGGACACGACTGAAGCGACTTAGCAGCAGGATTATACGGATCCTTGTTACAAAGGCTGATTCTAATTCAGAAGCCCTGGGGTAGAATTGTCAGGGAAGTTTGTAACTTCCTCGGTTCTGTCTTGTTGCAACAAAAATTTGAAGTTACATGACGGCTGGACCAGCATTATAACCTTCGGACAGACCAGTGTTACAGCTCAGTTTTATTTAGAAAATAAGGGAAAATACATCTTTGAGGCATGATGGCATGCCAACCCAAAAGATGGAAGAGAAGAGAGGCCCTTGGCCCAATTTTGACTCCTCTTTTTATATGTTTTTTTCTCCTCCCCCTGGGCCTGCCCTATATAAATGAGGCTAGCCAGGAGAGCTGTTTGTTCTACCTGAGTTCCTCACTCCAGTCCTCCGACCTTCCTTTGTTCTATTTTTTCAGGTTTTCCCCTTCTTTGTCTTTTAGCCACTGCCATCCTGGACTCTTTTCCCTAGTCTAACTACCTAACAGAATCTAGAGGTGTTTTTTTTTTTTTTTTCAAGTGTTACCCTGCACTATTGTAATAAAACTGGCCCCTGACCCCCCCCTTTTTTTTTCTTTTTTATGGGAGAGATTCAGAAACTCTCCTATAGATCCTTTTCAGTTGAAAAGGTGAATAATACAGAGACAGGAGAGTTGACAGGGTATGGAGAGTGGACACAGGAAGCTGGAGTTTATAGAGGAGGGCTCAAGTGAAGACTTCATAGAAGTACTTCATAGGAGATGCCTACAAATGCCTAAAGAACTCAGAGACTTGGCCAAATCAAGTTGGGGCTGATGGCAGAGTAATGAAGCTCAATCCAGTTTCAATTAAAAGGAATAAAAAAGATTTCCACTATAAGTCAGCATTCACACCCATGCTAATTATTCTGTTTACCAGGTCTGTTGAAATTACATGCAAAGGAACACCCATTAAGCTTTGATTAGGATCCAGTTATTTTTTTTCCATTGAGAAAAGTATAGGAGTTTTGAAGAATGTATATGGTAAAATTTATTTTGGCTTCTGCAAATAATATTTTCCTCACCTATCAAGTCTCATCAGAGCAATTGTTAATTTTGTAGATGTCAGTGTATATTTATATTCATAACAAACCTTTCTGTCTCCATCTTTTTCTCCTTATCTGTCTCTCTGTTTCTCTCTCTTCGCCATGTATCCACTTGCCAATCTGTTTATGAATATAGGCACTCTGTCTCTTTTCTTAACTCAGAATGAAAGAATACCTCCAAGAGCTCTTAGTGGTCGACAGAAAATATTTTTTACACACCCATCTCCCCCTACCTTCTCCTGAAACTTGGCACTTTTCCAGCTGAACCCATTGCAGAGGAGGAGCTGAAAGGAAGGAAAAAGTTTGGCCAGCTGAAGCTTTTAGGGGAATACAGGTGAGAAAATGAAGTTTCCCAGGCTGAAATGCAGCCGGATAGGTTAACACCTCACCTTCTGCAAGAAGGAACTTGGGACAGCGGGTGATGAATCCAGAGATCTGTCCAAGCCACCTCTTATCTCTGTCAGGGCCCCTGGCTTCATCTGGCTTAGTCTTGACTCATGGGACAAGCCTGGAGGCTGAACCACCCTACTCACTTCCCACGGACCCATAGACACACTCTCAGGCTTTCTGACCAATGACTGACTCAGCTAACCCATCTGACCATAGCAGATTTAAATAGGGCTTGGAGTGAAACTACTCCACAGAGGAAAAATGTCCACACACGGAAACTGTGGACTGTAGCAGTCCCTTGGAAGAATCTTCTAGAATTCCCCCCATTACCACCACTGAAAAGTTACTCAGTCACTGGCCCTCAGAGCTAAAAGGGATCATCACTGCCAGGCCTTTCAGGGAGACAATGGATGACTCAAGTCCAGGCCGTTGGTTATTTTGTCTTCAGATCTTACTGAAACTTTGTAGAAGGACTGAGACTAGAATCGGAATCTCCTGGCTCCAGGTTCACTGTTTGTGATGGGACGGCAGTGACGAATCTTTACAGGAGGTCACGGCTCCATGCAGAAGTGAGAACTCTAGAAACTCCAGACTGAAACTGTGCGTGGCAGTAGGCGGTAGCATGTGTCACTGTTAAGCACTTCCCAGTAGATCAAACTATGCAGGTAGATCAAACTGAGATGTGCCGTGAGTGTAAAATACCACAAGATTTAGTGGGGAATAAAAAAGATACGTAAACTATCTCATTGATATTTTATGCTGATTTATGTGTCAAAATGATGATTTCTGGATAGACAGGGATAAATAAAATAGTAAAATTTATTCCTTTATTTTTTTAAATTCCTGTCTTTTTTAATGTGGCTACTAGAGAATTTCCGTTTGTTTTGTTTTTGTTTGTTTTTTTAAATACTGACAGATTTATTTGAAAGGGAAATCATGACCTTTCCTCTTGTCCTTTATTCTTTAAAAAAAAATAATTTTTATGGGAGGATATTTGATGTACTATCTTGTGTTAGTTTCAGGTGTACAACAAAGTGAATCAGTTACACATATGCATATATTTACTCTTTTTCAGATTCTATCCCCACATAGGCTACTACAGAGTATTGAGTAGAGGTCCCTGTGCTACACAGTAGGTTCTGATTAGTTATTTATTTTATATATAGTGGTGTGCATCTGTTAATCCCAATCTCCCAATCTATCCCTTCCCTCCTTGCCCCCCTTAGTAACCAAACAAAGGGAAAACACTTTGTTTTCTATATTGGCAACTCTACTGTTTTGTAAATAGTAGATAATAGTTTTATAATAGTTTTAATAGCAGATAATAGTGTAAATAGTTTTGCAAATAAATTTATTTGCACCAATTTTTTTAGATTCCACATTTAAGCAATATATTTTTCTGTCTGACTTACTTCACTCAGTATGATAATCTCAACGTGGTTACTAGAACATTTAAAATTATATGTGACTCTCATTATATATCTATCAGTCAACATTGTTTTGAATATATGCATTTGGATTGACAACCAAATCTGCCAATCTGTTACTTTTTCTCAAAAATCTTGGTACCACTAAAATGTTACCCCAAATTGTCATCTAATCTCTCCTGGAATAACTTAATGACTTCTAACCATCTCCTCTCTCAAACCTTGGATCTTTGCTTTCCACCTCAATAAACTCTCTTTGAAAAATGCAAACCTAATTATGCCACTCCCCTGCTTGAAATCTACAAGCTTTTCTCTATCCACCAACTTCCCCCTCCCTACTCAAGGGGCCCTAGCTCCCTCTTGCCTCTCTGCCTTCGTTGGTGCTGTTCCCTCTCATCTTAGTCCATACCGGCTGCTATAGAAAAGTACCATAGAGTGAGCACTGTGTAAACAGTAGAAATTTATTTCTCACAGGCTGGAAGTCCAAGGTCAGGGTGCCAGCATGATCAGTTTCAGATGGTGGCTCCTCCAGGTTGAATACTGTTGCCTTCTCCTAATATTCTCACATGGCAGAAACAGGGCAAGAGAAGCTTTCCAGGGTCCCTTTTATAAAGGCACTAATCCCTCATGTGGAGAAGACTCTTGAGAGTCCCTTGGACTGCAAGGAGATCCAACCAGTCCATTCTGAAGGAGATCAGCCCTAGGATTTCTTTGGAAGGAGTGATGCTAAAGCTGAAACTCCAGTACTTTGGCCACCTCATGCGAAGAGTTGACTCATTGGAAAAGACTCTGATGCTGGGAGGGATTGGGGGCAGGAGGAGAAGGGGACGACAGAGGATGAGATGGCTGGATGGCATCACTGACTCGATGGATGTGAGTCTGAGTGAACTCCAGGAGTTGGTGATGGACAGGGAGGCCTGGCGTGCTGCGATTCATGGGGTTGCAAAGAGTCGGACACGACTGAGTGACTGAACTGAACTGAACTGAATCCCTCATGACCTAATCACCTCCCATTCCTAATCAGCATAGGACTTTTGGGAAGATACAGTCAGTCCGTAACACCTCCAATAGAAATGGCCTTCTTTTCCCTTGACTTCTTGGAAATGAGGCTATTTTGAGAACTCAGCATAAAGCTAACCCTTAATGTTTTTTCCTGCCTCTCTCCCTCCTGAGCCACACAGCCAGATTACAGGACATGGGCCAGCGAGGACCCATCTGTCTGACTTGCTGAAATGCGAACATGTGTTCTTATTCTTTTTTTCCACCTCAGGTCCATTAAATGTAGGACTGTATCCATATATCCCAAAGGTTCATTTCAGTCTTTAGGATGTCGATGTGGAAAATAAAAGGAGTCCTTACAACTTCTCAAATGCTGCCTAGAGTTTAGTGACCACTGCAAAAACCACAGACTGAAGTCACCTGAGCAGTGAGTTCCGTCTAAGTGAAGGCAGAGAGCTTTGCTGAGCACAAGAAGTAACGTCATTGACTTGTTTCTCCTTCAGCTGCTACATGTGTTGAAAACCTTGGAATCTGAACACTTCACCCGCATTTTCAAATATTCCACCATCCACCACGAAACCAGCTCATTAGCAAATATTATAGATTCTATCTCCTAAGCAGATGCTGAATCCTCTTATCACTCCTTCTTCACTACTGTCACCTTAGGGCAAAACAGGTGTCCTGTCTTCATTGGGCAACTCAGATTGCTTCCCACCTGGTCAACCTGCATTCTCAACAGACCGTTTTGTAAAGGATATGTTTAGCTATGATACAAATGCATGCATGCAAAGCGTGAATATGTCTATGGATAACTGAATCACTTTGCTGTACACATGAAACTAACACAACAGCATAAATCAATATACTCCAATAAAATTAAAGACATACATATATGGAAGAGATAGATTCAACAGAACACTATGTCACAGTCAGGATTCGAGGCACCTAAGTGGACAGGTGAAGCAAAATGAAAGAAACAAATAACATACAAAGCAAATGCATGTTGTAGCAAGACATTCCTCTTTGGGTTTCCTATATATGTACTGCTCTTGATTCAGGGCTGCTAAATGAATGAAAATATATTTAAATTTAACTCAGGGTTTAAAAAAACATAATCTTTGTGCTCTGTAACTATGTGTCTTGGTCCTATTGACCATGTATGAATCCCATTGGCATCCTACTCCTGTTCCGCACTTGGCAGACGTCATTTAGTTTACCTGGGCTTCAGATTCTTCTGTGCAATGAAGAGGCAGTACCAGGCTACATGAACATCAAGGAGACCTCCAGTTGGAAACACTCCTAGCTTTTGTATCTCTACCTTCTGTCATCTGGCTCCATCATAAATAGACAAATGACATCTTATTCTAGGAATGCTCTCTTGCACCCCAACATGCGGCCTCACAGGTGGCCGTGGCTGGACCTGTGGGCTGCAGACCACCCCAAGCAGACGGAGGGACGAGCTGAATGTCTGGGTGGCTAGGGTATCCTGCCAGAGCTTGTGCCTGGAGCACTGAGATCGCAGATGTCCCTCCCAGATAACAGTCACAGCACATGCCTCTCCTCTTCGGAGGAGGTTGCTGGGTCCCTGTTCCCAGGAACAGGCTGGTTAGCCACCGACCGGCACACTGTGTGCTCCACACGTTGGGGTGTAAGGACAGTTTTGCTCCAAGAGAAAATTGTTCGGAGTCCTGTTCCACAGTTTACACCCTCTGCCATCTCCATCACCCTGGCCTTGCTGGAGTCCACTGCAGGGATCAACAGGGGTTTCTTTCCATTTGTCCGTTTGCCTTCCTGCTGGGGGAAAGTCAAGCAACTGGCACCAAATCATCTCCCTCCTTCTGGCTGTGTTCCCAGGTATCCCTGGAGACCAGACCTGCTTCCTTCCGCGGCACGTGCGCCTGCGCAGAACACTGCTATGGCTCCTCTGCTTTCATGTAATGTGTAATCAGTTGATCAGAAATCGAGCTCGTTCAGATGGTTTAGAGCCCCTTCACCAGGGGGACATCTCGGCAAGATAGTGCCCCATGAGCCACCAGAGTCTCGACAAATGTCAGCTGGTTTCAATTGGGAGATATTTAAGGTCTAAGTAGAACCAGCTTGATAATGGTAGCCAGGTCTCCTTGTACCTATTTTCCAAGGGCAAGACAAGAAAGCCATCTAGGGGACTTCCCTAGGGGCTCAGTGGTAAAGAATCCATCTGTCAGTGCCAGGGACACGGGTTCAATCCCTGGTCCAAATAACTCCCACATGCCACAAAGCAGCTAAGCTCGTGTGGCACAGCTATTGAGCCTATACTCTAGAGCCCAAGCTTCGCAAGAAGAGAAGCCACCACAATGAGAAGCCCTCGCCCCAAAACTGAAGAGAAGCCCCTGCCTTCAGCAACTAAAGAAAAAGCCCATGCAGCAACAAAGACCCAGCACAGTCAAGAAATAAATAAAAGTATATAAAGAAAAGAAAGCCATCTAGAGTGTCATATTTAAGGAAGTTCTTGCTCTAAGGGCTATACCAGTGTAGGGTTGGAACCTGACAGTGAGAGCCACCTTAAATTTTGCAGGTGGAGTTTGCCTCTCTCTAGTCTCTGTATTGCTGTTTCCATAAAATGGGTATAATAACATATTTCAGGATTGTTAGGACAATACAAAGAAATCCTGCATATAAAAGAGCTAGCACTCTTCTTGATATCTCTTTCCATCTCATTAGGGAAAATTATTAGGAATCTTGAATTCAGATTTATAATAGCAGGAGAGAAGCTTCACTGAAAAAATCAAATTCTATACAGTAGAAGAAGTCAGGTTTCATTTACAAATTTAAGCCACCTATATGCACAAACTACATGAAATTGTGGCCTGGTGTTAATGCAACATCTCACTAGGAACTGAGGACAGTTCTCCATTGTGTCGTGGGCAGGTGCTTTTTTACCTCTTTGATCTGATGCTGTGTCATTCACTCATTTTCTTCAGTGTCCCACACTGGCCTAGATAGGGCCGTTTTCCACTATGGGTTCTCCTGCTTTGAATCAGGTCCCTGGAATGACCAGAATCCCCCTTCACTATTTTTGACAGTATTTCTCATTTAGGACTTCATAGAGTTATTCACCACAGTCTCAACTCCTTGCTTCCAATTCTTCTGATGCAAGAGTCTTTGCATAATCCTGAAATTTAGAAAAGTTTGCCTTTCCAGAAACACACTGCAAAGGACTTGCCTTCCCCTTTGCCATAGTATATTGGGGAGATAAGATATATCATGTAATCTTTTTTTACAAGGATTCAAAATAACTGTCTCAAATTAAGTGTAACAGAAAAATTCCTTCTCATGCAAAACATCCATTGACTATTATAGTCCAGCATCGCCTTGGCTGCAGAATCCTGGAGACTTGCCACTGAGCAGATTCATGCTCATCATACATGTAGCAGAGATGCATGATTCATACGAGTTCTAGACAATTGTCAGTTACGAGGATATCTTTTTCTTTTGTGCGTCTGCCTCTACATTTTTGCAGAATCTCTCAATCTTATCTCTTCCTATGCATTTTGTCAAATTTCCACTGGAGTAAAACCTTAACAAGAGCCTTGTTACATGGCCACTGTGGGCTTAAAACTGGGCCTGGTACATTACAGGCATCATCTCTCTAAGTTTCATGTCATTCTCACATGCAGATGGTTAGCCCCCTTGTACAAACGGGATAATTGAGACACAAAGAAGTTAACAGTCTTTCCAAAGTAGGTTAAGAACTGGAATCAGAACCCAAGTGTATTTGAAGTTGAATGTGGTATTTGTTCCTGTGGCTCCACAAATATTTGGACATTTAGGTGCTTTCTTTCTCTGTGCACTGGTTCATTTTGGTCTCCCTGAACTTAAGAAAACTTCAGGATTGTTCCTATCTTTCTCTGAATCTTTCTTGACCATAGCAGCCTACAGCAGATGCTCTCACCAGCCATGAAAAAGTGAAAGTGTTAATCACTCAGTCATGTCCAAATCTTTGCCACCCCATGGACCACTGCAGCCCACCAGGCTCCTCTGTTCATGGAATTTTCTAGGCAAGAATACTGGAGCGAGATGCCATTCCCTTCTCTAGGAGGTCTTCCCCACACAGGCATCTGAACCTGGGTCTCCTGCACTATAAGCAGACTATTTACCCTCTGAGCCACCAGAATGGCATTTAACATTAGGATTGTTCAGGCACCCTTGTGAATTACAATGTATCTATATTAACTGCTCTTTCTGCCAAGCTTATTCTAAGGATGTTGTGTTTCTTGGACTCGGTGCATTTCCTTCAGATAACTTGGAACCCTATGCATCCATTCTGAAGGGCATGTGTCCAAAAGACATAGAGTTTTAAAAAACATTAGAGCCTATACTCAGATGTCTAACAATTTACCTCTGTGGCTTTGGGGCCTCATTTGCCTCAGAATAAAAAGCAAGGTGAAATGTTTCTCTGAAGTTTTAATATGTGTTGGCTATTTAGTTTTACACTGGAGTAATTGCTTTGACAAATATAACTTCCATAATGCACATTCAAATTTATGACTACTTTGGGAAATTCAGAAGCTACCAGGTCAGTATAAATGCTAACATTGGGAATTTAGTGTAAGTATTCGGAATTGAAAATAAATCTGCAAGCTAGATTATTTTTCACTGCACTCTGATTCAGCATTGAAAGTTCCTCCCTAACATGAGTTCAGATTCCCTGGCTTCAGTGAAACCTGAAAATTAAGAGCTACAGGCTCTGAACCAAGGAATGGCCAGTGGAATGGAAAGGAGGTAGGAAGAAGGGTGTTACATGGGGTGAGCAAAGACAGAAAAGCTGAAGGGCAAATGATTATGGGATATGTGAGGCAAGGAGAAGCCACATGTAAAGATGCAAAAATTGGGAGAATCCAGTGGATCCACGTGAGTAGGTCTGGATTAATTTATGGATTAGCGAAGACCACGGGTTTTAGGATGAGGTCCCTGGAACCTTCGATAAAGCTGTGTTACGTGGAAGTCAGTACTAAAGAACATAGAGGTGGCGGTGGTGGCTTGAAGGGCCTAATACAGGTTGAATTGCATCCCTTCCAAGTTCACGTGCTGGAGTCCTAACGTTGGAATCTGACTGTATTTGTACACAGTGTTTTCTAAGAGATAGTCATGTTACAAAGAAGTCGTGAAGGTGGGTGCTAATACAATATGAATGGTGTCCTTATAATAAGAAGATATTTAAACACAGGCACGCTGCGGGAACATGATGCGAAGACACAAGGAGAAGGTCCCAGCCGAGAAGAGAGGCCTCGGAGGAAACCAACCCTGTGGACGCCTTGGGCTTGAACTTCCTGCCTCCAGAACTGAGCCGCTACATTTTAGCTGTTTAAGCCCCCTGGTCTGTGGTACTTAGTTATGGCAGCTCTGGCCAATTAACACACGATACATGCTGGATTCATTTTCGTAGTCAATTCCAAATTCTGACAAATTGATGTCATGTTTTTTTTTTATAATTTAAGTAACTGTTTGTTTCATACCTGCTTTGTCCAGAATGTTGGATTCTCCTTCAACATTATAAAGATAATGTTCTCATTATATTATACTATATTTAATGCTTATATTTTTAAACAAACATATTTAAATAAATAACTGTATTCACAAATAAGAAAGGAAAGACCTGTTTTTGAATCAGGAGTCCTCTTTTGTGGTTCTGAAAAAGTAGGCATATAAACCAATAGGGGCTTCCCAGGCAGTACTAGTGGTAAAGAATCAGCCTGCCAATGCAGGAGATGCAGGAGACAAAGGTTTGATCCCTGGGTTGGGAAGATCCCCTGGAGTAGGAACTATCAACCCACTCCAGTATTCTTGCCTGGAAAATTCCATGGACAGAAGAGCCCGGCAGGCTACAACCATGGGGTTGCAAAGAGTTGGATGCGACTAAGCACACACACATAAATCAATAAAGAATTTCATACCTTACAATACTTGCAACATGGCAACTAGTGATTTCCAGCAAGGCTAGAGAAAATAGAAACTCTTTAATTAATAGAACTAATCAGATCATCCCATAGTCACAGCTCCAGAAAGCTGGTGGCTTTTAGTAGCAGGAGGCTATGTTCATTGGCAGAGAGTTTAGGAGGTAGTGTGTTATTTCTAAAGTGGCCAAAACATGTGATTGAGTTTACCTATTCCTGGACATTTGTCCAAGAAGAGCACTCTTTGTCCTTTGAAGTGAGCAGGTCTTCAGACCCGTGGTCCCCAGTAACCACAGAAATACATATTTAAGATGTTCTTTTGGGTTGCTCCCGTCACCTCTCTTTTTAAATTGAAAGCGTAAATACTTGTTTCTTTTCTACAACTGCCACCAAAGTCAAACTATTGGAAAGGAACAATGGAATGACAGATTGCTTGTTCCAAATAATTGGATCGACAGTGCAGCAAGCGGTGGGTTATGGCAAAAATATTTCTCCGAGTGTGTCAAACTGCAGTAATTCACTGGACATAGACACTGAGTGGTATCTTCCAAGAAGAAGAGACTGCTTTAAAATCAGGATGAAGTTTCCCACACTTTTCTCAACACAAGCAAAGAATGAGAACTGGCTGGAATGCAGGCTGGTGATCTTGAAGGCAACCGCTGGGTTTGTCTCACCCTGGACACAAAGAGGAGGCAGGAGGGAGGCAGGGCCGGAGCTGAGATAAATGCTTGGATGGCTGTGCCCCAACCAAACCCTCATGGGGGTAAATGTGATTCAGCAACAGAGATGGGGTGATTCTCCCTATCTGGTGACTTAAGTGGGGAACTGGACTGGGATCCCTTAGAAATGTTTGCACAACCCATGGACCATCCTTAAGACTCAAAGTCTATGTCCAGGGTTTTGGCCAGAGTCCAAGGTCAGGTAGTAATGGGAGTAATGGTCCCATGTATTTTGATCAGAGGAGGCTGAGAGTGGAGTCTAGGCCAGGGAGGGCGGCTGTGAGCTCCAACTCACCCCACAGGGCGTGACTAACAAGAGTCAGGATTCAGCCCAACCCTCCCTTGATTTGGATGGAAGGGAATTCGAGACACTCACACCCCCCAAACCAGCCTGGGGCGCCTCTGATATTGGCAGGGGGTGAGCTTTATGACCCGTGAGGTCTTTTTCATGTCCAATGTCTGCATTAAAAGACATAACTTTCAGATTGGTTTAAGCTGACAGTTTGAGGCTCTCGCATGCAATGCTTAGTTGTTTTTTTTTTTTTAAGTATGTTTATTTCATTAACTTAAAAATCAAAGCAATATCAGCAAAAAAAATAATATATATATATATATATATATATATATAGAGAGAGAGAGAGAGAGAGAGAGAGAGAGAGAGAGAGAGTTGAATTCATTGTCTCTATCATCACTTGGCTGTTACATTTCTGAGGCATGGGGAAAACTCCAAAACCCACCTACAGCCCCACCAGGCTCATGTTAATTTGGCAATGTGAAGTCACACATGGACAGCAAACTGTTTGGGCAACCAAGTTGTAGCTGATGGGCTTGTGGATTCTGGCAATCCTCAGAATATTCCAGAAACAAATAACAGAAGACAGAAGGTCTAGTGCATATACCTGCATGCTACCAGAACACCAAGATAAAAACTATAGTGGGGTTTTGACTTACGGTCACCATCTGGAGATACTGAGAACACAAGTCTTTTCCCTTCTCTCTAGGTTTTTGGGCTGTTGTCAGTGACCAGAACTTTGATGGCTGATGCAGAGGAGCCCAGCTAGTCCAGTAAATGACAATTAGGACAGTAGCCTGAGAGTAACTCCAGGCAGAGCATCTGGAAGCATGGACCTCCCTTGACCCCAGGGTGTGTTGGAAAAGCTAGGAGTCTATTGATGAAAGGATACAGTTCATTTATTTCCCCAATAGTCCAAAACCTCTGGAATCAGATCCCATAGCGCATTACCTTGATGGAGGAGGGCATGGCAATCCCTTCCAGTATACTTGCCTGGAGAATCCCATGGACAGAGGAGGGCTATAGTCCATGGGGTCACAAAGAGTTGGACACGAGTGAAGCAACTTAGCACAGCACAGCACAGAGGTGGGTTAGGAGAAGAGTTAGACACCCGCATATGATCTGGTGCAGAAAGTGGGCCAGCAATGATTACTATAAGATAGCTCATCTCTAGTTTTCTTTTATTTATCCACTCAGTCCATTGCCTCCGCTTCTGTGCCTGGTGACCATCAGCTATCAGGGAACTGACATTATGAGAGACCCCATGAGCTGGCTGAAAGAGGACAAAGCCAATGGCGGGAAAACTCTCCATAACATCATCCTTGTTCGTGGCTGGAAGATTCTGAAACTTCTCTAAAATGAAGACTCCTTGTGTGTTAGTAATAAAATGGTCTTATTCTACAGAGAGATTTTTCAGAAACCAAATATAGGTTATAGACCATATTAGAAAATCAAAAAGTAGTAATTAAATCATTATAAAGGGTGTAATCCCACAAAGAGAGGAATCCCATAGTCCAAACATTTTAAAACAATTCACACCCATCCATAGAACATGTAGAAAGAACAAGAATGAAACACTGTAGTATTTTAAATGTAATACTTATCGTAGGAGACTGTAGTCCA
Organism: Bos javanicus; assembly: GCF_032452875.1. Taxonomy (NCBI): domain Eukaryota; kingdom Metazoa; phylum Chordata; class Mammalia; order Artiodactyla; family Bovidae; genus Bos; species Bos javanicus. The sequence continues at coordinate 62,053,342 of NC_083888.1, read as the reverse complement.
ACTGAGAAATTGGGGCAAAATTAGAAGGAATGGAAACTAACAGTGTTACCGAATAACTAATTAGTTGTCAAATAAGTGATCATATTTTCTAAATCTAAGTTGAAATGTATATGGCCCCAAGAAAAAGATATATATTTTTTGATGTGCATGTTTATTCATGAAAAATTCTTGCATGGTTATAAAAATATGTCTGTTTCTCAAACAGTCTTCATTCAAAAGAACTAAATGATAAGATGATGGTATTTTTCAAAAGAGAGAGGCTTTGTGGTTTCCTTTGGGGCAGTAAATTTCTGAAAATGTCTGTGAACTTCATAATGATGGCAGGCCTTTAATAGGAAATGGTTTTGAAAGGACATAAAGTAATTACTGGGCTTCCCTGGTGGCTCAGATGGGAAAGAATCCACTTGAAATGCAGGGGATCTGGGGTCCAGTCCCTGGGTCAGGAAGATCCCCTGGAGAAGGGAATGGCAACCCACTCCAGTATTCTTGCCTGGAGAATTCCATGGACAGAGGACCCTGGCGGGCTATAGTTCATGGGGTTGCAAAGAGTTGGCCACGATTAAGCTACTACAACTAACTAAGGTAATTACTAGGCTATCAAGGAATTAAAACAAGACTCCATATTTTTATATCTTGTAAAGTGAAGAATTGATGCTTTTGAACTGTGGTGTTGGAGAAGACTCTTGAGAATCCCTTGGACTGCAAGGAGATCCAACCAGTCCATTTTAAAGGAGATCAGCCCTGGGATTTCTTTGGAAGGAATGATGCTAAAGCTGAAACTCTGGTACTTAGGCCACCTCATGTGAAGAGTTGACTCAATGGAAAAGATTCTGATGATGGGAGGGATTGGGGGCCAGGAGGAGAAGGGGACGACAGAGGATGAGATGGCTGGATGGCATCACAGACTCTATGGACGTGAGTCTGAATGAACTCCGGGAGTTGGTGATGGACAAGGAGGCCTGGTGTGCTGTGATTCATGGGGTGGCAAAGAGTCGGACACAACTGAGAGACTGAACTGAACTGAAAGTGACTAGAACAGTCCAAGATACATCCTAAGCTTAAGCTAAACACTCACTAACAGAAAGAAATAGGAAAGCATCAGAAAGGATATGGCATTTGAGAGAAAAGAGTTTTCCTTTCTTTCCGGAGATGTGTGCTTGTGATTTTCAAGAACAAACTTCTTTCGGGAGCACCCCGAGACTTGGGGTAGACACGAAACTACCTTCAATCTTCCTCTAAAATTACACCCCACTGTCCACACTCTTGCTTCACATAAGAATAACTTCTCATTCATCAATTCAGCTGCCCAGAACTACTCTATGGCAACAAAGGGACAAATGACCATGCTGAGTAACTTAAATCGATACCTGAGGCCCTCATGGCTGTGGACCCATTCTAGTGGTTTACTTTTTTTCAAATAAAAGTCATGCAAAAGTAGCAGATATTGTGCAACTGTAGCACACTTTTCAGTTGAAGGGATAAAGAAATTACTGGGACTGGCTCAACTAATGGGGTTTACTCTGCAGATACAAAGTGATAGCTTGTGTGTGTTAGTCACTGTTGTGTCCAGCTCTTTGTGACCCCATGGACTGTAGCCCACCAGGCTCCTCTGTCCGTGAAATTCTCCAGGCAAGAAAACTGGAATGAGTAGCCATTCTCTTCTCCAAGGGATCTTCCCGACCTAGGAATCAAACCCAGGTCTCCTGCATTGCAAGCAAGTTCTTTACTGTCTGAGTCACCAGGGAAGCCTGAGTGATGGCTTGGGGATTCAGAAAAAAACAAACAAGACATCTCAGAAAAGGCTATAATGTTAGCAGTTCTTGGAAGTCTATGCATTTCCTGGACATCTCGCTCAAGGTCCCGGTCATTATTTTAGGAGCATGTCTAATTTTTTTTTCCTCACTCCTTCTTGATCAGCATCTTTCTCTTTTGTTTCAGATAATACCCTGATAGTTTCCCCAGTCAGTGCGTACCCAGGACTTTTAGCTCAGATCCCTATAGCTTTTTGGCAATAGGCTCAGAATTCCACTTCTATAACCCTTGGCAAGAGATCTCCTTGAATCAGCTCATCTTTTCCCACTAGTCCACAGAGACTTGTGGTCTCTGGCTAAAGCACACATACCTTGAAGCTAATGAAGCTTAAGATTTATATCTTTGCTAGCTTGGGCCCCTTGAAGAAGAACCCTAGAAATGTGTTCCTCCAGTCTTATATCTTTGGAACTTGAGCTCTGGTAAGAAAGTTTATCCACATTGGTAAAGACAGCTGTCTCTACTCTTTCTCTCCTCCCAGGCGATCTTGGGACAGCCAAAACATTTTTGGGCATCCAGAGAAGGGGAAGGTGGGGAGACGTTTAGTTTGGGGGTTGTACACTCACAGTTACTTGTTGTTGTTCAGTCACTAAGTCATGTGCAACTCTTTGTGACCCCATGGAATGCAGGACCCCAGCTTCCCTGACCTTCACTGTCTCCCAGAGTTTGCTTAAACTCATGTCGATTGAGTCAATGATGCCATCTAACCATCTCATCCTCTGTCACCCGCTTCTCCTCCTGCCCTCAATCTTTCCCAGCATCAGGGTCTTTTCCACTGAGTTGGCTCTTCACATCAGGTGACCAAAGTATTAGAAGTTTAAGCTTCAGCATCAGTCCTTCCAATGAATGTTCAGTTCAGTCAGTTCAATTGCTCAGTCGTGTCTGACCCTTTGTGATCCCATGGACTGCAGCATGCCAGGCTTCCCTGTCCATCACCAACTCCTGGAGCTTGCTTAAACTCATGACCATTGAGTCAGTGATGCCATCGAACTATCTCATCTTCTGTCATCCCCTTCTCCCCCTGCCTTCAATCTTTCCCAGCATCAGGGTCTTTTCCAACATTCAGGGTTGATTTATTTCAGGATTGACTGATTTGATCACCATGCCCGTCCAAAGGACTCTCAAGAATCTTTTCCAGCACCATAGTTTGAAACCATCAATTCTTCAGCACTCAGCTTTCTTCATGGTCCAACTTTCACATCCACACATGACTAGTGGAAAAACCACAGCTTTGACTAGACAGACCTTTGTCAGTCAGCAAAGTGATGTACTTTTAAAAGCTAAATTTTGGTTGCTCTCCTTATGTAAATTATCTGGCTTCTGGAAACCATTTGCTATCTGTGGTGCTAAGTTGCCTGCCCTGATAACAGGAAGAAGTGTGGCTGGAGGTGGGCATTGGGATATGAATGCATTCTCAGTGCTCAGGCTTGGAGGTAGATGAGTAAAGGAGGAGACATAACAGAGACAGAAGCTATTTGTGGAAAGTTCTTCCACTTAGCAGATGTGTAATACTGTAGGAGAACATTGGGTTCTCAGTAACACTTGGTAAAAATGGAAGTTCTGTCCCATCACAAATGCACTAGACTGTGCAACATATTCAGGTATAAACACACAGTTCTTTTAAAAGTGAAATTGGATTTGTAGAACAAAAGCCCCTATTAGAGCTACAAACAGCATATATTTTTTTTCAGGATATCAAGATCTCTTTTTTAATTAATTTTTATTGAAGTAGGGTTGCCTTATAATATTGTATTAGTTTCTACTAACAGCAAAGTGAATCAGTTATTTATATACATATACCCACTGTCTTGGATTCCTTCCCATTGAGGTCACCATAGAGCACTGAGTGAAGATCTCTGTGCTATCCAGTAGGCTCTAATTAGTCATCCGTTTTATACAAAGTATTCGATCCTAATCTCTCAGTTCATCCCACCCTCTTCCTCCTTTGGTATCCATCCATCCAGTCCCTATGTCTGTGTCTCTATTTCGAAACAGCGCATCTATATAAGAAATTTAACAATATTTTTTGTACTTGGCCACATGTTAAAACAACATGAATAGCCAATATTCTGTGATGACTGTTAATGGAAATTAACCTTTAAAAATTGTATGAAGTGAAGTGAAGTGAAAGTCTCTCAGTCGTGTCCAACTCTTTGCAACCCCATAGACTATATAGTCCATGGAATTCTCCAGGCCAGAATACTGGAGTATGTAGCCTTTCCTTTCTCAAGGGGATCTTCCCAACCTAGGGATTGAACCCAGGTCCCAACGTTGCAGGCAGATTCTTTACCAGCTGAGTCACAAAGGAAGCCCAAGAGTACTTGAGTAGGTAGCCTATCCCTTCTCCAGCGGATCTTCCCAAACCAGGAGTTTGATTCTGCATTGCAGACATATTTTTTATCAGCTGAGCTATAAGGGAAGCCCTAAAATTATATAAAAATTGTTTTAAAAAAATCTATAAAGAGTTGTGAACAATAATGAGTTGTGAACTTTAAGCAAGCTTTTTCAGACAATAACTTTTATTTTTTAATTTTTTTTGAGATTTTATTACCAACTTTTTCCTTTTTTAATTTTAATTGGAGGTTAATTACTTTACAATATTGTATTGGTTTTGCCATACATCAACATGAATCTGCCATGGGTATAAACATGTTCCCCATCCTGAACCCTCCTCCCACCTCCCTCCCTGTACCATCCCTCTGGGTCGTCCCAGTGCACCAGCCCCAAGCAACCAGTATCATGCATCAAACTTGGACTGGCGATTTGTTTCATATATGATATTATACATGTTTCAATGTCATTCTTCCAAATCATCCCACCCTCTCCCTCTCCCACAGAGTCCAAAAGACTGTTCTATACATGTGTGTCTCTTTTGCTGTCTTGCATACAGGGTCATCATTACCATCTTTCTAAATTCCATATATATGCATTAGTATACTGTATTGGTGTTTTTCTTTCTGGCTTACTTCACTCTGTATAATAGGCTCCAAAATCACCTATGAATTACCTTTTTTTCCTCTCTGGAGAAAATGATATTTTAAAATTTAGTTATATGTACAAGCAGCCAAAAATGCAGGGGTAAAGAATCTTTGAGATGTTTCAGGCAGTAATAAATACAAGTTATTTTGTTCTTCTGAATATCTGTTAATTTTTAAAAATCTGTTGAAACGCATTTTCTCATTCTAAATATGTATTTGATGTCATAAACAAACTTTATACTTTTTTTCATAAAGAGGATCCCCAAATAGCATTTGCTCAGGCCTCCTAAACCCAGCTTTGCTTCTGGTCAGAGCAATGGCTAGATGTGGGCTGACCTTGACTCAGATGATCATAGTCTGTTTCATAATCTGTGACAGATTATGGTATAATCTCTTTGACCATAATCTGGTCAGGGGTACAGACCCCCCGCTACAGGATGTGGTGGAGGACTAGGGTGCTGCTATTTAGCTAAAAGAATGGTGAGAAATTCAAAAAAGGGAAGATGAGCAGCTATGCACCCAAGACATTAAGTAAGTCACATATGATGTCTTTTCCTTCCTTTACTGATGAAATAAACTTGAGAACAAATTAAGTATTTTCATGTGTACGGATAATGCAATGAGGGACTAAAAAAAAAAAGATTTAACCCCACTTAGTTAACAAATATACAGTAGTGCCAGAAAGTACTTTCAGCGCTTTACAAATATTCATGGATTTAATCTCCAGAACACCCCCACGCATTAGATACAATGATCTTTCCTACTTTACAGAAGAGGAAACTGAGGCATAAAAAATGTTAGCAAGTTACCCGAGGTCACCTAGCTGGTAAGTGACAAGGCAGGAATTTGAACTTAGGCCTTCTGAGTATTCCCAACCCCTATACCGTTCAGAGGGAAGAAAGGTGAGCAGAGGAGGCTTCCTGGAGGAGGCAGCTCTACAACAAAACCCAACAAAACCCCTCCAGTTTCTTTCAGACACCAAGTCAAAGCAGGTGGGCACTCCATGCCTGAGGCTATTGCAGATGAGAAGTCTGAACCTGCGAGGGAAGAGCTGTGGTCAGAAGTGACAGATGGCAGCCTGAGATCAAGGGGCAAATAATTAATGGCATGACACAAGAATTCAAAAGCTCAAAAACCCAAGTCGTTTTATGTAGGATCAAATGATTCTATTTCCTCTTGGTAGCTCTGATGGTGTCAACCCAAGAGAACATGCATCCATGTTCAGTCACTAAGTCATGTCCAAATGTTTGCAACCCCTCGGATTGTAGCCCACCAGGCTCCTCTGTCCTTGGATTTCCCAGGTAAGAACATTGGAGTGGGTTGCCATTTCCCTCTCCAGAGGACATTCCTGACCCAGAGATTAAACTCACGTTTCCTATGTTGTCTCCTGCATTGTAAGGCAGATTCTTTACCACTGAGCCACCTAGAGTCATCAAAATCCCAAATAATAACCTGTAATCATTACGAAGAATTAATGTGAAGCTTATTTCTTTTCCTGCCCCTGAAACTCATTTTAGAAGGACTTGAGAGCTGAAGAGGTAAAAGTTGTTTGAGATGCTTAGAAAGATAAGCTTCAGTCACTGGTATGTAAACCAGCTTGATGGGTAAAACTCCAAGTAACTAGGGTGATACAGTTATTTGAAGCATTCTTCAAAAGAGCATCGGAAGTATGGAGGGGTCTGCTAAAGGATGCTGACTCGGAAGACTACATCCAGGATTTGCGTCTGGAAGGGAGGAGACAGAAAGGGGAGATCCTACTCTTGGAAAGGGGTAGTGAGACAGCCCAGAAAGTGTGACATTTAAGGACAGAATCGGGTTAACACACACTATCATATATTAAATAGATAATTGATAAAAACATACTGTATAGCACAGGGAGCTCTGCCCAACATTCTGCCATGAGCTATATGGTAAAGGAATTTGACACAGAATAGATACATGAATTTGTATCACTGAACCACTTTGCTGTACACTTGAATCTAACACAACATTGCAAATGAAGTACACTTTAATATAAAATAAAAATTAATTGTTAAAAAAAGAATAGAGTTGGAGTAATGGAGGCCATTTAAAAAAAGCTAGAAAAGGATCAACAATAAAATCAAGGAGGAGAGCCCAAGAGCCGATGTAAGGAGGTTGTTGCAAGTCAGAAAAGAGAATCCATGTGGTGTGGTCTTCAGTGTTTGAGTAGGTCCTAAGTATTGTTAAGATACCCACTTGTTTTTAAATGCAAATATGGTGGTGCCCATGATGAATCATGAGTGAATGATTTTAAGCCTCCATTGCCTCCTCCTTGCTGGGGAAAAATGGGACCATTGGGCAAAAGTGAATCAACACATTCTTTGGTATTCCTTAGACTGCAAAGGCAAAAGGCTTGTGAATCGTCTCATACAACCTCTGTGCTTATTCCTCTTGTCTCCGTTTAATGCTCACATCCTATCTAAATGTATCAGTTCTGTGTTTCTGACCATAAATTCTGGATAAGCTTCCTTGCTGAGGGAAGAGGTGTTAATTTTTAGAAACAATTATCATTATGACCTTGATGATTAAGTAGGATAATTAAATGGCATTGTGACTAATATGTTTTATATCATAAACACTGCTTTCTGATCTACTTATTGGGAGGGGGATGCCATTTTTGAAAAGAAATGAGTATTTTTTAACATGATTAGCAAGCCATCTGTTGACATTTCGGTGCAATCTCTCATGAAAGTCCCTAGCTTACAGCTTCAGTTTTATCATAGCAAGAACCCAAAATAGTACTGCCTTTTGCAGTTACATCAAAATAAGGTGATTTAGAAAGGGCGCTCTTTTAAAAATGCAAGCATGCATTTCAAGCTCACCTTGGCCATCTCATGAGAGACCCTAGGAAGCTCCCATTTGATGTTTGGGGAGTTAAGGAGAAAGTGTTTCTTCCTCCTTTGCCTACCTCTTTCCTTTCTTCCTTCTAGGGGAGTAGAGTGAACACAGAGATGCTCTGGATTTAGGTGGCTAGGTCCATATTCTACATTCACCAGGACTTTTTTGATTTAAGGTGATAGAAACTCCACTGGAATTAGCTAAAGCTGAAAGAGGGAAGTTATGAGTCATAAATTAAAGCACAAGAGGGACAGAGGTGGAGATGGAGTTGGCCCCAGGGATAAATGGGTCTGTGATCCAGACCTTCCGTCTTGCTGTGTCTTGACTCCCCTCTGTGTCACCTTCAGACTCTCAGACCAGTCACTCTGTGTGGCCCAGGCCTGGCCATGGACAATGCCAGGTGGCCAATCAGAAGAGTGAAGAGCCTTCTTTATGTTTTATATCAGAAGGACCAGTGATGGGTCAGACTTGGGAACCATGACCATCTTTTGAACCCATCACTGTGGCCTAAGGGCTGGGGAATTTTGATCTTCGTTTGTCCTAACAGGGGATATACATACATATACAACAGCCAAGACACTCACTCCGCAGTCTGTTGTAAATTATCCAACTTAGTGAACTTTCACTGCCTGGCCTATAAAATGGATAACCACATTCACAGGAGAACTCATAAGACGTCAACGAGACATGGCGTGTGAAAAGTGTCAGCCCCTGATCCTGAGCTGAGTTCCTACTGTGCGTGCTCTTTCACGCAAGACACTCAGTTTAGAGTAGGCATCACCATCCCCACGTTTACAGATGCGGAAACTAAGCCAACAGAGGATAAGTGGCTCAAGTGGCTTATGTCTCTATGGAGCAGAAAAGGCGGGAATTCAACTCAGGTCTGATACATAATAAATCCTTAATATGTCTCTGCCTCATCCTGAAATTCAACGATCAAAAGTCCTGGGAAAAGAAGTGAATGCAATTGGTTTGTGTTAAGTAAAGACAAGCCCAGAGACGCCGGGAGTTTTTACATCCACTGCTCTGTGCTTCTGAGAGCGTCACAGTGTCCTCCTCTGGCTGGTCCCTTCGAAGTGGCCTCTTGTGACTAGGATGAGCTAGGAGCACCAGCCCCTGCCTGTGGACCACACTGTGTCACCCTTACCTGAACACAGGTGTCGTCATCACCTCTCTTGCCTTCCATCCTTATTCTCCTACAGGTGGTCATGCATCACTGAAGATGCTGCTACGATTGAACTCTGCTCTGGTCAGTCAATTGCTGTAGATTTGTCCAGTGAGACAGCAGGGATTAACTCAAAGATTTGGTTTCTTGGCCTTCCTCTGACTGTCAAGTGGGTCTTGGCTAATTACTGAGCTGTAGGCTCCTTATGGACAAAATGAGAGGGCTCAGACAAATCTGAAATCCCTAGTAGAACTAACTTTGTGCAACTACATTCTACAGGCAATTACTCTGTTTTTTCGAGGACTTTACCTTCTTAGTATAGGTCTGAAACTCTCAGGGGCTTATTATATGGTCAGGGCAGCTGTGGGCAGGGATGCCAGCCTCTTGCTCACACTCCAACTTCCCGCCTTGCCCTGGCTCTCAGCTTACTCAGAGGAGGCTTCAGACCACCCCCCCCCACCACACACACAACCCACCCTGCACCATCTGCACTCAGTCACTAGATCAACTCAGACCTCAGTTCCCTCCTCAGTGCTCTGCACCACTGTTATGGGCTCTGAATGGCTCTTCCATTCTGCGGTGACCTTCTCCAGCTCACGGGTGCCCTGTCCTCTATTCCCTTGCCATCGTCACCCTCTGTGCTGGAGTCACAATAAGACAGGTCAGCTGTCAAGGAGAATTCCAGAAGAGACGGGTCATGTGGGCGGTTCCTCCTAACTCTTGGATCTCCCAGGTTCAAAGTAGGGTGTCTGTGATCTTCTTCTTCTGGAACAGAGGCTGGGAGCCCGGAAGGCAGGGTGCAGAGTCCCCCCTCCAACAAACCCTCACTCATATGCTCTCTTTCTTTTTCTCTGTCTTCCCCTTCAGTTCAAAGGACTTCAGAAGTTTAACAAGGAAGAGGAGACACTTTTTCCATCTGTATCCCTTTTCCAAACTTTCAGTCTCACATTTGAATAGTAATTTTTTTCAACTGAGAAGTTAAAATTTCATAGCTTTGAATCAGATTTTGGAGTTGAATCTGACCCTCTTCCCCAGCCCCCCACCCCCAGACAGTAGGTGACTCATATCCGTCTGTCTGGATTTAGATAAAGTTCTTTGTGGAACAAAGCTGAAAATTCAAAGAATGTGTCCATGAGGATGATGAACACTTTGCATGTCAATACACCAAATCAATGCCATATTGATAGGCATCTCTTTACCCTAAAAGACTAGTGAAATCGTTAAGGCATTTACCTTAAGAGCATAACTTGATATATGGTAAAATTTGTGTGCACAAAAATGTTTTTAGCTGTTATGGAAAATATTAAAAAATATAAAAATTAGGGGAAAATTATTTGATAAGAGATTATCACTTAGTCAAATAATGATCTGTCAAATTGGAAAATATTAGAAAATGATTAGAAAGAATGATTGGAAGAAATATAGGCTTCTTTTGCCATTATAAGCCAATTAAAAAAAAAAAACGACACTACAAAGTCACAGATATTATATTATATATAATATGCATATTATATTATATATATCTTTATTCTATGTGGTTATGTGCTCAGCATGTCAGATTCTTTGCAACCCCATGGACTGTAGCCCACCGCACTCCTCTGTCCATGGGGTTCTCTAGGCAAGAATACTAGAGTGGTGTGCCGTTTCCCCCTCCAGGGGATCTTCCAGACCAGGGATTGAACCTGCATCTCCTGCATTGGTTGGAGTGTTCTTTACCATTGAGCCACCTGGGAAGCCCACACATATATACTAAATATTGTGTGTGTGTGTATGTATATGTATATGTATATGTATATGTGTATATATATATATATATATATATGGAGAAGGCAATGGCACCCCACTCCAGTACTCTTGCCTGGAAAATCCCATGGACGGAGGAGCCTGGTAGGCTGCAGTCGATGGGGTCGCTAAGAGTCGAACACGACTGAGCGACTTCACTTTCCCTTTTCACTTTCATGCATTGGAGAAGGAAATGGCAGCCCACTCCAGTGTTCCCGCCTGGAGAATCCCAGGGACGGGGGAGCCTGGTGGGCTGCCGTCTATGGGGTCGCACAGAGGCGGAAACGACTGAAGTGACTTAGCATAGCATATATATATATATATATATGTGTGTGTGTGTGTGTGTGTGTGTGTGTGTATGTATATGATATACACATATATACACACACACACACATATATATATAAGCTGTTTGCAAAGACAGTTGTGTATTGTATAGAGAAAGAACAGGAATATGAAAGAGCATCCTCACAGGTATCTTTCATTGCTAGAGTGATGGATGACACATTTCTTCTTTATAATTCTTTTACAATGAGATACTGTCCTTTTTTGAGTTGGAGAAGAGCATCATTGACTCTTTCTCATTAATAGGAAACACGCACACCTTGTAGTCCTGCTTCAAGGTGTGCGTTGCCTCCCACCCCGCCCCCAGGACTCTTCTCCGGGAATACCCCTCCCACCTCCCCTAGTTCCTCCATCTGGAGAGGCTTTCCCCCACTCAGGTATTGATGTCATTCCTCTTCATGTTACGCTTATTTATTTCTATGTCTTATACTATCCCAACTCCTGTTTTAGTAAGATCAGATCATCTATATCTTGTTATTAAAAAAAAAAAACTCAACTAATTACATCTGACTTATTCCTGGTCACTCATGTAATCAGATGAGCGTGGAGGAAATAGGATTTGGAGGTGGCAGACAGGTTCAAGGACTAACCAGGGTGTCGCTCCAGACCGCTCCTAACCCCTTATGCTCTTTCCCTTTCTGAGTCAGGTGTCTTGTCCTAAACTATGTCCTGCAGACAACAAAGGCCCTAAAGAAGTCTTTTTCAAGTTTTTAAAGCCTTACAGAGAATTCTTTTCTGGGTGACTTTCCTTGGATCCATTTGTGTTTGTGGTTAATCAGCAGTGCGGAACGTCCCCTGGGCTCGGGTGACCCAGCGGCATCAGGTGAAGGAGAACTATTTTCTGGACCAACAGTCCACTGGCTAAATCTTAAGAAACCCTGAGCTAAGGGATCCCCAGAAGAAAGCAATTATGCCCACTGCTCCAGGGCAAAGCCCAGGATCTTTTTAGCATCCCTGGTGCCCTGACACACCACACTCTACCTCTGGAGGCAAAGCTGACCTCTCATGTTTCCCTTGACATGGTGCTGAATCCTCTTCTCTGGATGAATCTGACCTTCACCTTGTTCCACGTGCCCTCAGGGTTTTGGAGCCCAGAGGACTCAGAGTGAATTCTTTTTAACTCCTTTTAATGTGGTCTTTTGACTGAGGTCAGAAGTGATGCACTCCATCCACAAAATAGTTTAAACGCTTTCCATATTCATTGTGAAGCCACAACAATATCTCCTGATTAAAAAGCTGTATCAAAGCTGAAGGGTGGCTGGCATAGCTTGCTTTGAAGGATGTTTCAATTATATTTCAGTGGTAGCAATAATATTAAAAAAGAAGAGCTAAAGGGAGCTTTCAACGACCCCCTTCTTTTAAGCTTTGTCTCTTGGTCATCATGGACACTTATCTTTGGCAGGAAACTACCCCCCCTTTGAGAAAAAATTTAATTATAACATTTGATTTTTGTACCCTCCGATGACATAGTGTCACTGAATGTGCTGTTTGCAAAAGGTTAGGGAGTTGGCTTCCCAGAAAATGAGAATTTTTAAGTTCACTGGGGACCAGGTAAACATGTCCTGCCCAAAGGGATAATCACTTTTGTGGTTTCTTTGTCACTCTTTTCTGAAAGACAGGATCATACATGCTTCATTCAATTAAAAAGCCAGTTGGCGATTGCCTTCTAAGAGAGGCAGTAAGCCTGCTGGTTAGAGCATGACTCAGGGCTAGACTCTTCCAGTCCCAGCCTTGCTTTGTCTTCACAGGGATTTGGGGCGCTTTGCTGGGTCTGTTTTGATACCTTCGCTTCCTTGGCTGTAAAATAGGGATAAAATTAGCAGCCATCTCAGTGCCAGGCTCACAGTGAAGCACCACTCAGGTAGCTGCTCTCATCCTGATGATGATATAAGATCTCGAGGCGAGCACAGTGGGGATGAGAGGGGACTCATTCATTCACCGAGGATGCTCCGGGTGCAGTGGTGTGGACAGACATCCCCGCATCCAGAAAAGTGGGTGATAGTCGCTATCTTAGAGGGACACGTTAAGCACGCTGGGGGCACACATTCTCCAATCCCCTAGTTAGGATAAGACTTGGTAATGCTGTTGTCACATCAGCCAAAGATGAGAGCTGTGGTCTCAGGGCGGTGTCTCCCGGGGACAGCTAGGGGTTAGGCTCAAACAGGTGAAGGCTGCCCCAGGCAGAGAGATGGCTGCCATTCTTAGCCTTTGCCAGGGATGCCAGGTTTAACGCATTCAGTTCACAAGGTCTAGGAAGTGGAGGTGAGATCCCAGAGGTGAAGGTGCAAGGGAGGCATTCCAGGACCCAGAAAGCAAAATGTGAGAGGGAAGAGGGGAGTAACCATAGAATTAACTGTGCTTGTGTGGTTATGACCACTATCATGCTCATTGGTGCTGTTGTAGTTGTTCTAAGTTACTGTCAGCTCTTTCTTAGCTTTTCTTGCTGTACAATTCTGGATAACTTCCTTACCATAGAACTCCCTTTTTTTCTTTGCTGGTTGGCTCTCATGTGCCCAGCCTGCCCTGGTAGACTGTAGGGTTTATAATGAGTCGCCCCCAGCATTAGCCCACAAGAGAAGATGGGATGAGTCCATGGCCTCCACTCCCCTGTCTTGTCTCACAGGGTGAAGACATCTCTCTTATTTATTCCCTTTTCCTGCCATTGGCATCTCTAATCATAACTGTGCAGCTGGGTCTCTGGATAAATGTGTTTTCTCCCACACTCACTGATAAGGACACGCTATCCTACATCTCATGCCCTTCTTCTTTTCTGTTTCATACTCCCTAAATGCTCTTTTCCTGGACCACCCTGTGAATTTTGCTTTATACACAGAGAGAGTATTTGGTCTTCCAGACAAGACTTCAGAGCTGTTTCCATCCAATAGAAGGCCATCTGGGGTCTGCTGACCCACCTGTCAACAGAGTCATTCTTTTTTTTTTTTTTCCTGCAGACATTTCCAAGGGCAACTGCTTTGAGAAGATATTAAAAACACTGTCATCAAGTCATGATGGTGTTGGTTGGGGAAAGGTTGTAATTTGTTAACCTATCTTGCCCTGCTGACTCAAAGCTCCTACACCTGCCTCAGTTTAGCTATCTTTGCCTGGGCTACCGGAGCTTCCCCAGGAGCTCAGCAGTAAAGAATCCACCTGTCAATGTAGGGTTTGATCTCTGGCTTGGGAAGATCTCCTGGAGAAGGTAATGGCAACCCACTCCAGTCTTCTAGCCTGGGAAATCCCATGGACAGAGGAGCCTGGCAGTCTTCAGTCCATGGGTTTGCAAAGAGTCGGACACAACTCAGTGGTTAAATGACAACGGTTACACTACAGGTCGATGCCATGTGACCTGTATATAGTCCTTATATGGAAGTAGTCCTTCCATATAAGAAGTGATGTATTTTCAGTGGACTTGGGCAGTTGAGAACTGCTAGTATTGACTTGATTTGAAGGCATTAGGAAAGGCAAGTCCACATGACACAGTCATCTTTCCCTTCATTGTAACGCAGCCTTTTGACATAGATGGCGTCTTTGGCATGCGAGTTTCCATACAAATAATGTCATCTGAATCCTTTTAACAGGAGATAATGACACAAGAACTCTGGGGACCAAGGGAACATTCTTGAAATGAGGACTTTCAAGTGGGAAAAAGCAAGGTAAGCCTTCGTATTTGTGGCCTTCTAATTTCTCCCTTTTTTCCCCCTCTGATTATGGGATTGCTGTTGCTGTTTGGTCACTGAGTCATCTCCGACTCTTTGCGATCCCATGGACTGAACATGCCAGATCTCCCTGTCCCTCACTATCTCCTGGAGTTTGCCCAAGTTTGATTATGGGATAGCATCTAAGAAATGAATCAGTTTGAGAAGCAAGGCCTCCTTTCTCAAACAGCCCCACTGCTGTTGTAGAACTCCTTTGTGAGCCCAAAATTAGGAGCCCTGACCTGCAAGACAAGTCGAAATTTTTTTTTTCCCCATTCAGATTTTACAATTTGGGACACCGAGGCTAAGGGCAATGATACAGTCCCCAAACAATGACAATGATAAAATTGATAATGAGAATGACAATCAGCCTTTGTTGTGCACTTTTCCACTGGCCACATCCCGCTCTTGGGTACTGATTCATTCAATCCTCACCAAAATCCAAAGCAGTAGGTTTTATTATTGCCCACAGCAGAGAGAGGTGATGTAACTCATCCAGACCCATTGGCTAGGAAGTGAAAAGCCAGGGGCTGGGGAAATTTTCCTCCTACCCAAATGCTTCACTATCATCTCCTTCAGAGAAATAATTTTATCTGAAGTCATGCACACACCTCTGTCTTTGGATCAATCATCGTTTGGTTCAAATAATCTGAACACCTGATCTCAAGTAAGGCTTAAAGCTGAACTGAACATCCCTTGCCTCCATCAGATACAGACGTCAGCAGGGGGAAAAAACTGTTCCCTTCACCTGCCTCTTCTGACTCCAAAGTGAGTCCTCACGTCTCAGTTGAATGTGACAGCCTGATGAAGCGAATGGGAAAAAAGCAACACAAAAACGTGGCTTTGGGAGTGTGTGGTGTGGGTGTACAACTCCTGATCCTCCCACAGTACAGAGCAATCTTCTAAATAGCAGTGCTTTTGTGTCTTGCCCTGTGCAGACAGGCAGCCTCCAGCCCCCCCGACCCCCACCCCTCCTGCCGTGGGATCAGCGGGGCACATGTGGCCTTGACCTTGGCTGTCTGGCAGTCGTCTCAGAGGAAAGACAGAGGCAGATGGAGGGCTCCTGATATTTAATAAGGGCTCGACATTCCCCACGGCATGCTGTGAAAGGGGACACAGGGCCTGAGGGGAAAGAGGAGTCTTAAAACCAAGCCAGACACCAGTACCTCCACTGTGACAAAGCACACCAGGGCATGGACCCTAGCAGCTTCCGTGTCCCTAAACATGAGAGAGAGAGAGTGGCTCGGGTCTCTGGAAAAGGGAGCAAGGATGTCCTCTGCCTCCCCCACTCTGCAATGGTCTGAGGCTCTTGGCGATGCCAAGCAAGAAACAAAGGGGAAGACAGACTCTCTCTCTACAGTGGAAGAATCCTCAGAGAGGATCTGGTCCCCAGTACATTTTGTATCCCTTTTGGGTGAAGTCACTTAGGCCCAGAAGGAAGACCTGACAAGGTCTGGGTCCAGAGAGGATCAAGAGGATCATGATGTGGTCCTCAACCTGGACCCCCAGGCTCCTCCTATGTCTACCTCTCTTTAATTCCTATTTATGACACCGGTGGTGGTGGTTCAGTCGCTCAGTCGTGTCAGACTCTTGCGACCCCATGGACTGTAGCCCCCCAGGCTCCTCTGTCCATGGGATTCTCCTGGCAAGAATACTGGAGTGGGTTGCCGTTTCCTTCTCCAGGGGATCTTCCCGACCTGGGGATTGAACCTGGATCTCCTGCACTACAGGCAGATTCTTTACCGACCGAGTTACTAACACTAGAATATTACATTTTTAAAAATTAGCAATTAAAATAAATGCAAAGTGCAGCAACCCTCATGTAGGAAGTAAGACTGCTTTCTTCAAATGCTGTTCCAGGATTGGGTGCCCTAAGGGGTCCAGCAGGGTGCAGTGGGAGGAACTTGCAGGAAGGCGGGCCTGGGTGGGGACTGAAGCTTGCAGCCACCTGGCTCATTATTCTGGGAGCCTCAGTTTCTTCTGCTCTGAAGCAAGGTGATGAATATGCATCTTCAGCTTTGGTCTTGTGATTAAATGAGTTTATGAACTACTAAACACCCTCTAATATACAGTAGATGCTCCGTAAGTGGTGTCCATTTCTATGAAATACGTTTCATAATAAATGTCCTCCCTAGGGGCTTCCCAGGTGGCTCAGTGGTAAAGAATCCGCCTGCAGTGTAGGAGACACAGGAGACATGGGTTGCACTCCTGGGTCAGGAGCACCCACTGGAGGGGGGCACAGCAGCCCACTCCAGTATTCTTGCCTGGGAAATCCCAGGAACAGAGGTTTCCTGGCAGGTTACAGTCTTTAGGGTCACAAAGAGTCAGGCAGGACTAAAGTGACTAAAACAAACAGGCATAAAATTAAAAAAAAAATAGTAGCCAGAAGATACATTTTAATAGAATAGCTCTGATCTATTAACTAAAGTGTTTTGTAGTATGGTTCTTAGAAGAGGAAAAGAAGTCTTTTTTTGCTAAGATCCTAGTTTTGGTCAGACGGAACTTAAGACCAAAACCTCCCTGATTATGATCCTTTATCTTTCTATGAACTCACTAAAACTTAAAACTTACTCATATATCTAAAGCCTGAGGATCTTTTAACATGTAGAAATTAGATGCTTTCTCCTTCTGCACTTGAAGCAGAAAAAGCATGGGACTTGGGGTCCTTGCTTTCAGGGTGACCTTGGGGTCTGACACTTCAGGTGCCACATCACTGGGACTGAACGCAGGTCTGCTTTTACCTAACCAGATGTTAGTAACTTAGGGCCAACTTACTGAGCTCTGTCTCCACCCAGTTTCAGGTGCTCAGTAGATCAGTCGTGTCCAACTCTTTGCGGCCTCAGAGACTGTAGCCCACCAGGCTCCTCTGTCCATGGGATTTCCAAGGCCAGAATACTGGACTGGGATGCCATTTCCTTCTCTAGAGGATTTTCCCTACCCAGGGATCCAACCCTCATCTCGTGTCTCCTGCACTGGCGGGCGAATTCTTTACCACTAGTACCACTTGGGAAGCCCCACCAGTTTCCTTGTCTGTAAAGTGAAAAGAGTCAAGTATGGTGATATCTGAAAAGTCTGACCTAGCTCTGAACTCTGTGGTCCTTTTGCTCCTCTTCATCTTCCCTTCTTCTCTCTTCCCTAAATCTCCCCCTCCTTCCAGGCTCAGCTCAGGCATTTATAACCCACTCTCTAAAAAGACCTTTGGCTCTTGACCATGCCCTGAGCTGGTCCTGCCTTGCTCCCTACTCCCTTACAGACTTTTAAGACCAATTGGGTTTCGCTCATCGTACCTTCACTCTGTTTGTTGAAGTAATGCCTAAGTTCTTGGCTCCAACCCTCAGACATGGCTACTGATTGCTGTTGAGAGTCTATCTTTATGAATCCAAAGGTGAGCGGGTGCCATCTGAGACCCACCCTGGACTCTCCCCCATTGCCATCCATCTCAGGAGGCTGCGATGGGTGTCAAGAAGATGAGCCTTTGTAACAAGTGAGGTCACTGGTCCTGGGAATTTTCTTAATAAAATCCAGGGCTTTTCAAATCTGTGAGTATATCGTTTAACATGATAACATCTTACAGGTTAGAAAGTTAAGACTTTACCTTTGGTAACATTTTAAGAACTTTGCATGGCCATGTAAACTATTTCATGCTGCTCAGAAACTTGGATGTACTATTATACAATTTTCTTGTATTAAGTCCCCTAAGTAGAGAAATACATTTGTTATATTTTAAGTAAGTAAATCATATATTGTATATATATATGCACACACATAGATACGTACATATGTGTTCGTTGGTCAATCGTGTCCTACTCTTTGTGATCCAAAGAGTCACACTGTAGCCCAGCAGCCTCCTCTGTCCATGGGATTCTTAAGGCAAGTATCCTGGACTGGGTTGCCATTTCCTTCTCTAGGGGATATTTCCCACCCAGGGATCGAACCCACATCTCCTGTTGCAGGCAGATTCTCTACCATCTGAGACACCAGGGAAGCCCATATATATATATATACCTACATTTTTTTTTTTAAAGTTCTTTATTTCTGTCCAAAGGGCCCATTTTCTTGTTATTTAAGTTTGTGTTAGAAATGCATTTATTTGGATTTTGAAAATTTAGTTTTTCTGGACTTTCATGGCAGAAGTCCACTTGCAGTTTGAAATGCCACCAGCACCTCTCTTCCCTTCTCTCATAATTGATCTGCTTCCAAATTTAAAATGTAGTTGCAGCCACACCAGCGTCTGGCGGGGGCCATGTGCCCTAAATCACGGCCATGTCTGTCATCTGACCCTTCCTCCCCCAGTCTGTTGGAAAGCCCATGCACGCTTCTTCCTCTAACCTGGGATCAAACGATGTTTCCCACCCAAATCTGATTAAACGCTCCCTCCCTCACTGCAGCCCATATGGCATGGAAATGCAGGCTGCCTTTCTCATTTTTCCAGACTCCAGGGTCAGACAGTGCCCAGACACGCAAATAATAGTCAAATTATACAGGAAGTTGTCAGAGGAGCCCGAACACAGACAGAGGCAACCCCTGACCCCACAACTGGTCAAAGGTCTGGTTCAAGTTTCTCCTTCTTAATCTGTCACCACAGCAACATTAAAAACAGCCCTTTGAATGAAACCATTTATAGATTCTACTCTTTTTTTTTCTTATTACAAAAGTTTTGCTTTTACTGCAACTTTGAATCTTACTACTTTCAAATGACACTAACAATTCTCATCTGAGAAGACATATTTATAATATTAAAAGATGAGATTTTTTTTTTTTTGTCTCTCTCTCTCTTTCAGGAAAGGCCCCAACTTAGGATATTTTCTCCTCACTAAATTTAGATGTAGACCTTTTTTTTTTTTTTCTTTCCAAGTCAGAAAAGGCACTGATAAATATGACTGTCTGCCTCACACACATCCAAACTTTGAGCATCTCCCCACAATTCTAAAAATATTTTAAGATCCACAGCAGGCTGTGAGAAAATGAACAAAAAATAATACAGTGAAATAAGGAGACATTGTCATCCAAGAAAGACAAGACTGCAAGATGTAGGAGAATTCCCAAAGTCGTATTTAAAGGCCAAAAAGAATTTGTTGAAATGCTACAGTGGTGAAGATGAACCCTGATGTTTTCTAAGCCCTTCTCTGTGATAACAGACCTTGCCTTCTTGTGTCCAGAGCAGAAGGGGATGCAGAAGGGAAAGCTGGTCATGTGAGTCCACTTTTTTCCTGTTTTCAGGATGATATCAAGATAGCCACGTCAGTGATTGAAAATGCAAAACATTTGTGCTTTCTATGTCCTGTGTGTTTTTTAAATTGTGATTGATGATGGTGTCAGTGACATTCCCTGGGTCAGCCTCTGCCGGAGGAAATTGATGGTGATCTTGGCATGGACGCTGAGAAACTTGTGAGGAAGAATACTCATGTGCTGGACGCACTCCAGTGAAGATCTCTGAAGTGCATAGAGGGGAAGGAATAGGTGGGCCTTAATCCTCACAAGGAGAAGGATCTCAGTCCAGTTCATTTCCTGATAGGCCCCAAACACTTAAAACATTGGACTGACACAGTCAACATTTGTTGGATAGATAAATCAATTAATATATTGCCCACTTTAACAATTTTTTAAAGACTTTTTTTTCTTATGTGGACAGTTTTTAAAGTCTTCACTGAATTTGTTACAATATTGCTTCTGTTTTATGTGTTTGGATCTTGGGCCATGAGGCATGTGGGATCTTAGTTCCCTGACCAGGGATTGAAATCACACACCATGCATTGGAAGGTGATATCTTAACCACTGGACCACTGGGGAAGTCCCAAAACAAATAATTTTAAAAAGTGTTAGGGGCTATAAACCATTCAGTGAATATTAAATCCCTCAGGCATATACCAAAAAGAGTGATCAAGCTGGAATTCTACTGTATCAGAAAAGGATTCTGTAGATTATGAAAATCCAATAATTATTCAATTAAGCAATTAGGAGGTTGCTATTTTCACCTTAAATTTCTAGATGTAAGCAGGGAAAGGCTGGAATAGTAGCAGCTTCATGATACCATTTAACACTCAGATTCGTTGTATCTTTCTGCTATGCTATGCCATTACAGGTATATCAACTGCTGCTCTCCGGTTATAAACTACTTTCTTAGAACCAATCATCACGTCTGTATTCAAAGTGGAAAGAAGGAAAGCTAACTGGGAGTAGCCATATTTGTCCCTTTTATAAAAAAAAAAAAAAAATACCTTTTCCCTAAAGACTATCTAGGGACCCCCAGTCTTAGTCATGTGTTTAGCATAAATTCAGATCTGATAGGAAGGGTTTCTTGCTAATGACAGAAAGATAGTGCCCTGTTACTTAGGACATTCCAGTTGTTTTAGGAGATGAACTGAGAACACCAGGAACTAAGGATTAAGACCAAATAAATCATCATTTTTCATTATACCTTAGCATGTGAGTAATTAACTGAAGATACAGGGAGAACAGACATCAAAATCTACTCCCCACTGAAAAGCTTGGTGGTCCAAATCCCTTTGATGTGACTCAGGCAGACCTTACTGTATAGACTGCAAAGGCCATGAGTTGGACTCTCCTTGAACCTGGATGTATGATACCTGGGTCCATCACTCTGCTTCATGAAAATCTTGCAAATAAGACATAATCCAAACTCCAACATGTAGTATAGGACTTGTTATGCTGTGATTTCTGTCCATACACAACTCTTTTACTTGATTCTTGCCATCCTTCCAACCTCTTCTTTAAACTCAACCTCCTTTCAACCCCTAAATTTTTGCACATACCAGAACCTCAGCCAACAATTCCACCTTCTGCCTTCTTATCAGTCCTTGAAATGTTGGCTCAGATGGCCTTTCCTTTAGAAAGCCTCCTCACCATCCCAGAGAGATGGGGAGATGGGGACAGGTGCCTCCCTTCCCCCGCCGCTGTCGTGTGACACGCGTCACCCTGTGCTCTCGTGGCTTTCAGAACAACGTCCTCAGTACAGCGAGGCCCCCTTTGGACCTCTAGAGCCCCTTGCACTATCACTAGTAAAGGCTACAGGGGTGCAGTAGTACCTAAAGCAGAGAACATTCCCTGTTATCCTGAAGTTCATGCTCTAGTGGAGAAGATATTGAAAAACATAGTAAGTAAATTATATCATATATTCAATATTAGTAATTACTAAAAACTGGGCTTCCCAGGTGACTTAGTGGTAAAGAATCTGCCTGCCAATGTAGGAGACGTGGGATCAGTTTCTGGGTCAGAAAGATCCCTGGAGAAGGAAATGGCAACCCACTCCAGTATTCTTGCCTGGGAAATCCCATGGGCAGAGGAGCCTGCAGGCTACAAACCATGGATTCGCAGAGGAGTCAGACATGACTTAGCAACTAAAACAACAACAGAAACAATAATAATAGAAAAAAGCACAGCAGAGGATGAAAGGACTGTCAAGAGTGGGGAAAGTAGACACATTAGGTAAAAAACACCAGAAAAAACTTCACTTAAACATTGTGCTGAACTCAGCTATCCAGTCATCCATTTACCCATCCATCCACCCATCCATCCATCCATCCATCCACCCATCCATCCACCCATCCACCCATCCATCCATCCATCCACCCATCCATCCATCCATGCATGCATCCATCCATCCACCAATCCACCCATCCATCCATCCACCCATCCATCCATCCATCCATCCATCCATTCATCCATCCATTCATCCATCCACCCATCCACCCATCCATCCATCCATCCACCCATCCATCCACCCATCCATCAATCCATCCATCCACCCATCCACCCATCCATCCATCCACCCATCCACCCAACCATCCATCCATCCATCCATCCATTCATCCATCCATCCATCCATCCAACCATCCCTCCACCCACCCATCCACCCATCCATCCATCCATCCATCCATCCACCCATCCACCCATCCATCCATCCACCTATCCATCCATCCATCCATCCATCCATCCACCCAACCATCCATCCATCCAACCATCCATCCATCCATCCATCCATTCATCCATCCATTCATCCATCCATTCATCCATCCACCCATCCATCCACCCATCCACCAATCCATCCATCCACCCATCCACCCATCCATCCATCCATCCATCCACCCATCCACCCATCCATCCATCCACCCATCCACCCATCCACCCATCCATCCACCCATCCACCCATCCACCCATCCATCCACCCATCCACCCACCCATCCATCCATCTACCCATCCATCCACCCATCCATCCATCCATCCACGCATCCATCCATCCACCCATCCATCCACCCATCCATCCATCCACCCATCCATCCACCCATCCATCCATCCATCCATCCACCCATCCAGCCATCCAGCCATCCATCCATCCATCCATCCACCCATCCATCCATCCATCCACCCATCCATTCGTCCATCCACCCATCCATCCATCCATCCATCCACCCAACCATCCATCCATTCATCCATCCAACCATCCAACCATCCATCCATCCACTCATCTATCTATCTGTCCATCAATCCATTATCTATTCATCAAGTCACTCATTCATTCATATTCCTTCATCCATCATCCTTCCATCCTACCAACCAACTAGCCATTCTTTCTGTTATCCACCCAGTTATACAAAAAGAAGTATGTATTTGATATTTTACTTGTTCATTCATCGATCCATCCATCCATCCATCCATCAAATTATTCAGAAGTTAGTTGGTTCATTTACTCATTCATTTATTCACCAATTCATTTATTCATCCATAAATTTAATCTATTTACTTATTTTTTTTCAAATATCTATTCACATAACAGATATTCATTGTCTATCATTACCATAACTCTTTAATTATCCTTCAGCACTAGGAAAAACAAAGGGCGTGTGAGTGAGGCAGTCAGAGGGAAAATTCCCCAGGCCATCCCAATTGTAAATGTTCAAATGTGTTTGATCTAAGCACCCGTGTCCTTGCTGGAGCCTCTGCTTGGACCCTAAGTGCTGGCAGTGAGCTCCTGGGATGTCAGATAAAGGGACAGCAGTAGCAAGTGCCTTATCACAGCCTAATACTACTAAAAGGATGTTATCAGGCTTAACCCTGTCACCTTGAACCATAAATAAATAATGCACACCTTTCACAGTTAATATTCATCTAGATTGTCTCCATATATTATTTACCAAAAGGTGTAGCTTCTCCCTAGGTCCAAAAGCCTTGGTTCCAGAGTAAAGGCCATGCTGATTTCAGGGAAAATATTAGGGTGCATTCACACTTTGAAGCTGAGTTTACCTGATGTTGTTATTCAATTGCCAAGTCATGCACGGCTCTTTGCAGCCCCACAAATTGCTGCACACCAGGTCTCCCTGTCCTTCACCATTTTCTGGAGTTTACCTACCCAGCCTCAAAACGTAGAGTGAGATAGATAGATTAGTAAAAGAGAAAAGTAGAGAGCAACATGGCAATAATCAAAAGCAAGATCAATATGCACATGGATCAGAAACCCAATGCATAAATGAAAGTAATCCCACAGGCTACCAGAGTTTAAGTTTGGAAGCAAGCATAGAAGTTAGGGTTTTATATCCTGAGTGACAACATTTTTTCTTTAACCTACTATATCTGCAGTATTGCTATTTTAACATGTAATCAATGTAAAATATATTGATGAGGTAATTTATATTATTTTCTTTGTACTAAAACTTCAAGTGCCAGTGTGTGAATTTGACACATATGTGTGGGTGCATGCTCAGTCACTCAGTGGTCTCTGACTCTTTATGACCCCGTGAACTGTAGCCCATCAGGCTCCGTGGCCCATGGGATTTTCCAGGCAAGAATACTGGAGTGGGTTGCCATTTCCTTCTCCAGGGGATCTTCCCAACCTAGGAACTGAACCTGCTTCTCTTGTGCCTCCAACATTGACAGGCAAAATTTTACACATACGGAGCATTTCTTTTCAGACTAGCTGTGTTCATTGTCAATAACTCTATGATGCCACTGGTTATTAATTGGATATCATAGGTCTGAAAGTTGAGGGCCAGAGGGAGTAAAATGTGGGGAGGAGATGACGGATGCTCTTTCTCATTGGACAGTAGAGGACCACTGGACATTGACACAGAAATAGGTCATTTAATATCCTAGCGCCCTTCTCAAGTAGGCACTTTTATCCCTTTTGTTTGCATAGGGAAGCCTAGGTACAGACAGATTCAGTGACCCGCCCACAATGGCAGGGTCAGGAAGCAGTTGCTTGTGAACTAGAATCCATGATGCTGAAAGTCATGCAGCAGCGTGAACCTGCTGCCCCTCTGGATATTAAGCTGTGAGCAAGGGAAGCATACGTTCTACGTGCCTCTCAGCCCAGGACGTGTGCCCTCTCCCTCTGCCATGACTTCCTGCCTTGCACAGTGGCAGGGGAGCTACTCCTCATGTTGCTGCCACTTCGCCAGCTGGTGCCATCACCTCTTCCCCCTTTCTTTCCCTGGTTCCCCTGCTCCAGGAACCACTGATCTACATGTCCACTGCCCCGCCCTCGTTTCCTCTCAATTCTCAGTGGCCCTGGGTGGGGAGAGCCTCATTTCTCCAACATCTAGTGCATGATGACAGACAAATGGATCTTTGGAGCTGCCTACCAGGAAACCAAGATGCAGACAGTAAAATAAATTAAGAAAAAAGTACCTTGTCATTTCCCTTGTTTGCTTCATCAACACTCCGGTAAATCACCAGAAAGCACTTAGCGAGGACACAAGCTTGTGATGTAAATAATAAGACCCTTTGTCTTGTTAGCTCCGGAAGCCAAACTGGCTGCTTAGACAAGAGGTGAGGGTAGGTTTCCAGGTGGTGCTGGTGGTAAAGAACCCTCCAATGCAGGAGGCATCAGAGATGTGGGTTTGATCCCTGCGTTGGGAAGATCCCCTGGAGGAGGGCACAGCAACCCACTCCAGTATTCTTACCTGGAGAATCCCATGGACAGAGGAGCCTGGTGGACCACATTCAAGTCCACCAGAAAAGTGGACTTGACCGAAGTGCCTTAGCCCACATGCATGAGGGGTAGGTATCAATGCAGAGCTTGCAGCTCGACTTCTGGTCTTGGCTTCTCTGCCTGCTTCCTCCCAGCATGCATTCACCCCACCTGAATTTCCTCATCAGGAAGCAGAAAAATAATTCCCATGTATTAAATAGTTTACATACAAAGGTAATACATTACTTTGCTTTATAGAAGCCAGTCACTTTACACATATGCTATTTTATTTGTGTATCCATTCATTCAAAAAGCACCTATTGAGCACTTCTAATGTGCCAGGAATTGTGCCTAGAGATTCAGTAATGTGAGATCTCAATCTGTTTATCCTCCCAGCCTTGAGCATGTAAATTCTATAGAAGCAGAGACTGAGTCCAGTAGGTTCGGCCTAGGACAATAGTGTCTGAATTTTGCTGATCAAAACTTATTAAGAGAACAATATTCCTGACTTCAAATTGTTCACGTTCCAAATGAGGAAGACAGGCAGGTAAAAAGATGACATGGAGCTAGACTGCTGTTAAATTCTCATTTTTGTGGGTGGAGAGATACCAGATGTCACGAGAGACAGAGAAAGGGCACCAAATTTGGATTTTTAGTGTCAAGGCAGGCTTCTGGGAATATTAATTTTCTAAGCTGAAATTAGAAGCATAGATAGGAGTAAGCCCAGTGAGGAGGGGATGTGGCTAGCTGCATAAGGATGATGGCAAGCTTCCAGGAAAGGCACTAACCTGTAGAATGGATGAGCTGCCCCAGAAGTGCTGAGGCTGGAGAGGGTTCTTACCCAGGGCTCCAGGGTCCATAGACTCAGGACAGACAGTTGGGAGGTAATAGAGAAAGAATACTTTTGGGCACCAAAACTTTGGCCACCTGATGCAAAGAGCTGACTCGTTGGAAAAGACACTGATGCTAGGAAAGATTGGCAGTAAAAGGAGAAGGGGGTGGCAGAGGATGAGATGATAGGATAGCATCAGGGAATCAGTGGACATGAGTTTGGGCAAATTCCAGGAGACAGTGAAGGGCCCGGAAGCCCGGCACACTGTAGTCCATAGGGTCGCAAAGAGTCAGCCACAACTTAGTGACTGAACAAGATTTGGTTACACACAGACTGTTTCTGCCTTTCTTTCTGCGTTAGACCCAGTGGCCATGGAAAAGTCATTGTCACTTCTCTGAGCCTCAGTTTGTTTTTTTCCTATAAAATGGGACTAACAATCCATACAACTGGAAGGTATTTTGAAGTCCAGTCCTGCCTGTGGAGTTTGCTAAATCAGTGTCATGTCCCAAATATGTGTGTGTGCATGCTAAGGCGCTCCAGCCATGCCCAAATCTTTGTGACCCTATGTACTATAGCCTGCAGGCACCTCTGTCCATAGGATTCTCCAAGGCAGGAATACTGGAGTGGGTTGCCATGGAGCTCCTCCTGACCCAGGGACTGAACCAGCATCTCTTGTGTCTCCTGCATTGGCAGACAGGTTCTTTACCACCAGCACTATCTGGGAAGTGCTACCTGGTGTAGGATCGCTGCTGCTTTGGGCTATACCAAAGCTGAAACTCCAGTACTGTGGCCACCTCATGCAAAGAGTTGACTCATTGGAAAAGACTCTGATGCTGGGAGGGATTGGGGGCAGGAGGAGGGGATGACAGAGGATGAGATGGCTGGATGGCATCACCGACTCGATGGACGTGAGTCTGAGTGAGCTCTGGGAGTTGGTGGTGGACAGGGGGGCCTGGCGTGCTGCGATTCATGGGGTCGCAAAGAGTCGCACATGACTGAGCGACTGAACTGAACTGAAGCCAGATTTATGACCTAACTGAAAAGACAAGCCAAGTGATGCCTGTCTCACTTTTCACAATCATTGTGGCAAAAATATCTTCCTTGGATCTAACACCAGATACATGACAACAGAAAGTAACACTCATACGTGTGCATCCATGTTGTCTGAGCTTTGATCTGTGTGTTTGAAAGAAGTATATGAAACTTTTGAGTTCCTTGTAGAGAATAAAGAAGAAAATATAGATAACCTAATGGAATACGTTGGGAGTGTATGTCCATGGAATGTATGTCAGAGTCAGAAAAAGACCAACAGTTAAAGGATTCCACTGGAAACTTGGAATGTTTATGCATCTGTATTGAACAGTGGTCACTGGATGGACACTGCAGTGAAAGCTGGAGTAGTAAATTTCAGCAGCTGATAATAGTACATCATCCTTCAATTTAAAGTGTTAAAAGACAAAAGCAAAGCAATGAACAAGTTATCACTTGGGGTCTTCATAGTCACACTCAAATACAGACACCAACTTCATAATGATGCTGACAAAATCAAATTTGTATAACTGATATTAACAGATATAACAAATACAAAGCTAATAATCAGGTTGATATGTACCTGAGAGCCATTGCTCATTCATTCATTCAAGAGTAACCCTGCCAAACTTCATGATAAGGAAGAAAAAAAATAAATGTGAAATTCAAAATTGACCATGAATTACAATAAAATAATGTAAATACAATTTAAACAAAGTTAAGTGCTTGCTTTATTTAATGAATCATGGATCAAATGTCTCAAAGGATATTTCAGACAGGAACAAATTGCAAGGACTTTTCTGGCATGGACCAAATTTCCTAGACAGGGCCAAATTTTAAGGACCTTTTCGACATGGATCAAATGTCTCTATGGAATTTTTGGACAGGAGCAAATAGCAAGAACTTTTTGGGATGAACCAAGTGTCTCAGTAGATGTTTTGAGCAGGACCAATGTCCTTCAAGGCCACGGACTTTTAACGTGCCCTTCAGACAATTATCTACAGCAGGGCTAGAAGAATAGAGGATTATTTGATGTTTAGATTAAAAATGCTTAACACATAGTAAAGCACTTAAACATTAGCTATTGTTTACCATACGGTTCTTTAGAGACATTGCCACTGTCTAATTTTGTATAGTTCTAAGTAACGGAGCTTTTGAGAACTGATTTCTTTATCCAACTTCAAATTTTCTAATGTTATCTACCATCCATATTTAAAAAGCCTTGGGCAGAGGAGGCTCTTTGAAGCTACCTTTGGACTCCACTCCCTGACACATTGGTCTGCATCCTGGATCAGGAGCCCAAAGCCAGTATCCACAAGAGACACATCAGAATGTCTAGGCTTCTTCACTGGACTTTTCTTCCTGCTAAAAAAACTCAGATACTTGGCAAGGTCAAAAGTCCATCTAGAACCAAAGAAGGGGCTTCTCTTTGCTGAATGGTCTCTGTGGATTAATCAGAAGTCCTGGGGCTTAGTTCAGACTGGCTTCTGCCCTGTTCTGATCACCTAGGGTATCACTATCCTGATGCTTTGATGTCAAGTGCAGAGAAATAAAGGAAGAGGGGAGAGGAGATGCAGGGAGGGAGGAAAAGGAAAGTAGAAAGAGAATTAGGAAACAATGAGAGATGGGTTAGGGGAGATGTGATAGAATTGGGGGCTTAGTGGTGAAGAATCCGCCTGCCAATACAGGAGACACAGGAGATGTGGGTTCAACCCCTGGCTCAGGAAGATCCCCTGGAGGAGGAAATGACAACCTGCCCGGAGAATTCCATGGACAGAGGAGTCTGGTGGGCTACAGTCCATAGGGTTACAGAGTCAGACACAGCTGACTACCTGAGCACGCACACATGCAGTAGAAATGAAAGGATGCAGGGAGAGAGAATAAAGGAAAGAGTGAACAAGAGAAGGGACGAGAAAGATCAAAAGGAAACAAGAATGAAACTGAGGCGGACTCTGGGATTATTCTTGATTATCCAACTTTTTTTTTTTCTTGTTTTTTTAAAATCCCAATTCAGTGCTCTCATGATATTTCTGCCTTGCTGGTAGTTTATTGGACCAATATCATCCCCTCTCTCATATGAGAAAATATCTTTTCTTCCAAGTTATAGAGAAAATGAATATAGTTCAGAAGTTATTTTAGATGATATACCAAAACCAATTCACCTTTGTTTTCATCGGGGAAGATGCTTCTATATTTAAAAAAAAAAAAAATTGAGAGTTTACCTGGCCTCTGCACTCCTTTCTGTGAGTTCACATGGATGCATACTGAAAAATGGGACGTGGAGGCCCCAGGTAACATTTGATGGGTGCTATCTGTCTAACTAGCATGCTGTAAATCCAGATACCACAGATCCAATAACATAATTAATCCGCAACCCCCTAAACAAGTCCATATCCTACTTATAAAGATCCTATATTGGAATCTGGAATTTAAAGGTACTAAACGTTACATTTGGACCTTAAAACTGGGTCACCACCAAGAATGCCATCTTCTCAGTGCCATCCGAGATTTGCCAATTAACTTTTTTTTTAAATCTAAATTTGGAAGCAGGTCATTAGCATATCATTATTGATGCCACATGCAAGCTACTTTTTTTCCCCTCCAAGAAAAAACATAATAAATCACAGCATTTCTAGCACACATTTGTTAATATAAAAATTTCCATATCAATAATGCATCATTATTTGATAGGCACTGTCCCTCTCAAAAGATTTCAAACTATTGTTTCGTCCAAAAGCGCATGCTCTTGGTGGTAGGTTTTCTGGCAGCTCTGAGTAGTAGCTAAATCCAGAAAAGCTTTATTATTGTTATTATTATTATTGCCATTATTGTTAATTTGTTAGCCTTAGGTTCTACCAGTGAAGTTGCTATCCCCACCAGGGCTGACCACGTCCCTCTCACTCTTCCTGAGGTCCCCGCAATCCCACGCTCCTTAACACTGATCTTTTGACAGGTCTGTGTACTCAGGCAGGGAGAGACAAAGGAATATATTTTCTGATGAAGAGCCATCTTGAAGCTGGGCAGATGGATCTCTGATATAAGCTCTTAATTGGGGCCGCGGCTGCATGACCTCTCAGGAGACAAAAGGTGTGTTCTCAGAGCCTCCGGGCTCACCTGCTCCTATACCCTTCACCCATCAGCTGGGTGCCTTTCAGAGTCCACCTTGAGCATGCAGAGATTGGGGTGGGGCGGGGGCTGTCTTTATTTCTGAGAGAGAAAAAGCAGCAGTTTAGCATGAAATATTCTCAGCTGGCAGATGGAAGGGGGCGGGTTGTCACTTCAATAGAATCTGATCTGATGCTTAGGTAAGACCAGGGGACAAAGATGGAATTGTTCCAGCATCAACCAGCCGATACAGTAATTTGATGATCTCTTGTTTTGAGGGTGTACGAGGAGACGGGTGCGAGTGGAAGATGAGGAAGCGAAACTTGTCCAGTTCAGTTCAGTCGCTCAGATGTATCTGACTCTTTGTGACCCCATGGACTGCAGCACTCCAGGCTTCCCTGTCCATCACCAACTCCCAGAGCTTACTCAAACTCATGTCCATTGCATCAGTGATGCCATCCAACCATCTCACCCTCTATCATCCCCTTCTCCTGCCTTCAATCTTTCCCAGCATCAGGGTCTTTTCCAACGAGTCAGTTCTTTGCATCAGGTGGCCAAAGTATTGGAGTTTCAGCTTCAGCATCAGTCCTTCCAATGAGTATTCGGGAAGGATTTCCTTTCAGATTGACTGAAACTTGCCCAAGTGCTTGTTTATTCCGGAGCATCTGCATCTGTCACTGTCTTCAAACCTCCAGCTACTCAGGCAGACTGTAGTGTCTTCACTTTCCAGATAAGGAAACTGAGGCTCAGTGAGTGAAAAAGTGAAAGTGTGGAAGTGTTAGTCCCTCAGTTATGTCCCATAGCCTGCCAGGCTCCTCTATTCATTGAGTTTTCCAAGCAAAAATACTGAAGTAGGTAGCCATTCCCTTCTCCAGGGGGTCTTCCCAGCCCAGGGATTGAACCTCTGTCTCCTGCATTGCAGGTGTATTCTTTACTGTCTGAGCCAACAGGAAAAACCCTTCAGTGAGTAAAGTAACTTCAGTAAGTAAAGTAACCAAATAGCAGATCCCGGGGTACAAACCCATATCTGCCTGACTCCAAAGCTTGAACCACTTCTAACCTGTTTTCATCTGTCTTATGTCCCTGGAGCAACCTCTCCCACCTTCCAGTTCAGGGCCTTCCAGTTCAGGTGTCGTTCAGTGAAAGACCATGCAGTATATGGGTGCAGCCCACCATCAGCGCCTTCCTTCCAGAGAGGCAGACATTGAGACTCGGAGAGGTGACACTTCTCCAAAACTGTACAACTGATACCTGTTGGGGTCAGGATGCAAAGTCCAGGTGTTCCAGTCTGGGGTTTAATGTCCTCCCCAGCACCTCTCCAGGCTATCTTGCTCCTCTTTATTTAGGCTAGCACAGTGACCTGGCCTAGGAAGGGTCTACCCTGCCCCTTCAGTTATTCTGATCAAAAGAAAGCCTGTGCACCTTCAGAATAGGGAAAAAAAAAAAAAGAAAGCCTGTGACTTCATAGAGATTTCACTTCCAAAGTCCAACCCCCAAGCCCAATAGAACTGGACAATCACAAACTCAGAAAAGGTTAGGGATTCACTCTGGGTCATACTGCTTCTTAATCACCGGGTTGGGGCCAGATTCCTAATGTCCTAGCCCCCAGATCAGGGCTCGTCTCATGTACTAACTGCTGAGCTGAAGACCCCAAGAGTCAGGGCTCAGGCCATGGGGTCCTCCATGGACTGGTTCCTGATGAAGTCCTTCCCACCCTTGATGAGAGTTGCTGGAGAAAAAATCCGATTTCTACTCATTTGCTTCCTTATACTCTCTTCCCTCCCTCTCTCCTTTCTTCCTCCCCTCCTTCCCTCCTTCCCTTTTATCTCTCCTTCCTTTCTTTTTATTAAAAAATGCATTTGGATTTGAAACAAAACTTGCAAAAAAAGTAAAAAGAATTTCTGTATACTCTTTAACCGGTTTCCCTAAGTTAATATTTACCACGATCTCTACAGATTGATGGATAGGTAGACAGGCAAATCAATGGGCAGGTTTGTATACACACACACACACACACACACACACACACACACACTCAATGTTATTTGTTTTCCTGAGTCATTTGAGAGTGAATTGTGCTCTCCTTTACCCATAAATGCGTCAATGTGTGTTTTTTTAGAAATAAGGATACTCTCCTATATCCCCATAGTACAACAATAAAACCAGGAATCCAGCACCAACATAGCACTACAATCTAACTCACGAATAGGATGCAAATTTTGCCCGTTATCTCAGTATTGTTCTTTATAGCAAAATAGATTTTCAGGTCCAGGATTGGATCTGGAATCCACACTACATTTCCCTGTCCTGCCTCTTTTCTCCCTTATCTGAACCATCTCACAGTCTCCCTTTACCTGTCATGAACCTGCCATTTGTGAGGAGCACGGGACAGATATTCTGCAGAATGTCCTTTCATTTGAGTGCATCTGCTGCTTCCTGGTGCTTCAGTTCAGGAGCTGTGCAGGAAATGCCCCAGAAGCAATTCCATGTCCTCCTGGACACACCATGTCAAGTGGCAAGAGATGGTGATTGGTCCCATTATTGTTGACCATTTGGTTAAAGGTGCATCCTCCAGGTGTCTGCACCATAAAGGTACCCTTTTCCTCCTTCTAACGGAGAAGTATCCCATTGTAAGATACATGGAAGCTCTGTATTCTTTCTTCATCATCCTCTGGTGCCTGGGTCAGGTTTTACTATGATGCTTGCCAATTGGTGATTGCCTAATTCCTTGTTTCCTTCTGTATTTGGTAGCTGGCACCTTAGGGTAAGAAAGAGCTTTCTATTCTTGCCAGTCTGCTCACTCATTCCTTTGTTCTTTCATTTATATTGATACAGGCTTAGGGATTTGTACTCACTCAAGTGTATACTTGCCTTCTTTCTTCATCCTTTCTCTCACACACATGCGCGCGCGCGCACACACACACATGCAGGGAACGCAGATACTGGGAGAGTGGCAAGGAG
The DNA here is from genome assembly GCF_032452875.1 of Bos javanicus. Taxonomy (NCBI): domain Eukaryota; kingdom Metazoa; phylum Chordata; class Mammalia; order Artiodactyla; family Bovidae; genus Bos; species Bos javanicus. Next base: position 62,019,861 of record NC_083888.1, on the reverse strand, counting down.
AGCAGAGACTAAAACAGCATGGTGAGTTTTGAAAAATCTGACCTCCGGATAGAGTCCTGCTGGGAGGAGGCTGGTGGGGGAGGCAGGGGCTCGAGTCCTGCTAAAAGGCTCTCTGATAGGGTTCGCTGTCTCTCCTGCCCTCAGCAGAGAGGCTTAAATATCTCCTTCTTGGACAAACAGATCAATACAAGCTTTTTAACATCTTCAATGAGAGCTCATTAATGCTCTCTGGGTGTCCTCCTGCAGCCGGGCTGACCTGCAAGGAGCAGGGAAACTGAACTGCAGACAGATAATTATCCCAGGGGTAACACTTCAGATCAGCGCCTGGCAGAATGTGAATTGTTTTCCTAATTATTTAGGACAGCAGCTAGTAGGAGTGCAAACTAATTGAAAATACATTATGATTTATCTGCGTTAGCCAAGCCAAGCCTGTGTGTTGGGTTAAATGCTCAAGGATGGGGGTGCTGGGTTCTTCCTCTTTGTGGCCCACCCCCTGGTCCCACAAACTAACACAGAGGTCTCCTGGGCCTGATGATGTAAAGGAGGAGAGAGAACTTAAAAAAAAATTCTCAGAAGGAGATAATAACAATGAAGGCATTTTCCAAAGACTCATGGACAACCTATCTTTGGGGGAATTCATTCTTTGAGCAGTTAATACTTGGTCCCCGTCACTTTTGCTCATGGAACTCCTCTTATCAAATGTCTTTGACTTTTTGACCTCAGCTTCTCCGGAGAGCGGACTCTCCTGCAAAAATGGTGAGGGATTGTTGGAGGCTCTGTACATGCCCCTTCACAAAATCTCATAGAATAACAATTCCTTTTAGGGGGTTAGGCCAGGCAGTAGTCTGTTTTGCATGATAAACTTTATTATTTGGGGACCATGAGAATCATAAACACCTTGTCCTTTGTTAAAACTTTTAATTTCACATTGGGGTGTAGCCGATTAACAATGCTGTGATAGTTTCGGGTGACCGGCAAAGGGACTCAGCCATGCATACACGTGTATCCATTCTCCCCCGAATTCCCCTCCCATCCAGGCTGCCACATGACTTTGAGCAGAGCTCCTGTACTACGTACTATACAGGAGGTCCTTGCGGGTTATCCATTTTAAATACAGCAGTGTACACGCGTCCATCCCAAACTCCCTAACTATTCCTCCCACCTCCATCCTTCCTCCTGGCAACCATAATTTCATTTTCTAAGTCCATGAGTTTCTTTCTGTTTCGTAAGTAAGTTGGTTTGTGCCGTTTCTTTTTAGACTCCACACATGAGGGATGCCTTGTGGTATTTCTCCTTCTCTGTCTGACTCACTTCACTCAGTATGACAGTCTCTAGATCCATCCATGTTGCTGCGGAGGGCATGGTTTCATTCTTTTTAATAGCTGAGTATATATGTGCCGCATCTTCTTTACCCATCCCTCTGTCAGTGGACATTCAGGTTGCGTCCGTGCCTTGGCTGCTGTAAACAGTGCTGCAATGAACACTGGGGCGCTTGCATCCTTTTAGATCATGTTTTTCTCAGGATATTTGCCCAGGAGTGAGGTTGTAGTATATGGTAGCTCATTTTCTTAACTGTTATTGAGGCATAATTGATTTACAATGCTGTGCCAATCTCTGTCGTATAGCAATGACTATTATACACATATAGACTTTCTTTTTTATATACTTTCTCATTATGATATATCACAAGATATTAAATATAGTTACTTGTGCTATACAGTAGAATCTTGTTGTTTATCCATCCTATATATAATAGTTACACCTGCTCACCCCAAATTACCTGTCCCTCGGTCCAGCTTTTCCTTTTTTGATCCAGTTACCAGGAAGCTCAAGGCTAAAGTTTCAGTTCAACTTGATTAGGTAGGATCTTATACACTACATTTTCACAGTAATGTTACCAAAAGTGGGGTCTGGCTGCTCACTGCTGTAGAGCTAATATCTGAGAGGCAAGGTTGGTAGAAAGAAAAGTTTGCTTTATTCTGGAGACTGGCAACTGGAGTGGGTTGGAGGCGGGGAGAGATGCGGATCCAAAGGCTGACTCTACCACTGACAATCAGTGGGCATGGGCTGCTAAAGGGTAGTCTCAGGGGTGTATAGGCAGAGGGAGGGGGCGACAAGCAGAAACAGCACAGTCAGCTCTGACAGTCATCTCGAAATTTGTCATCAGTGGTCTGACCAGTGTCATCTTTTTTGTTTTAATCTTTAGTTCCAGGGTCAGTCCAGGGTCTAATTTGAAGCCAAATTGCAACAGCTTATGCAGTTAACTCCTTCCACCTGGTGGGCGCTTCAGTATCTACAAGACAGCTCAATGGATATGGTTCAGAGTATTATTATCTATAGCCCTTAAGGGGAAACAAAATGTTCTTGACTTTGTTTAATGACGAAACTATTATTATGTAGTCTTGTTTGACCATTTTCCTTCACTTCTACATGTTCTTATTTCTCCAATTAAAGCTCTTTTGTGACTAAAGCTTTACTATAGACAAAAGTCTATAGTAAAGGCTGAGGACATGGGGGGAAGGAACTTAGGGTCCTGCTCTGTTTCAGTAATAATAATCTTTAAATGCTGTTGGTCCCATTTATGATGCAAATACTATTTCCCCAGCTCAGAGGTTGAAGTGACAGAAGCAGTAAGCGTCAGGGCAAACTCCAGGGCTCATGTTGGATTACAACATAAATCCATGCTGGGGTCTCCAGAGGCAGCCTGTTTACCAGGGCATGGTCTAGCACAGAGGTTGGAAAACTTTCTCAGTACAGGACCAGGTAGTAAATATTTCAGGCTTTGGGAACCATATGTCTCTGTCACAAATACTCAGTTGTGTCCCTGTAGCATGAAAGTGCCCAGAGACATTTCCGTGAATGAGTGCGGACGTGTTCCAACATAACTTTATTTATGGACACTAACATTTGAATTTCGTATCATTTTCATGTGTCATAGAATATGAGTATTCTTTTGATTTTTTCATATGATCCCCTAAAAGATGCAAAAATCATTCTTTGCTTGTGGTCCACACAAAAATAGGCAGTAGAATGGATTTGGTTCATGGGTCATAGTTTGCTAATCCCTGATATAAAAATATATATATATATATATATATATATATATATGGAATAAGAAAGAAGGGGATCCATGATTTTGGAGATTATGTTTCCTTGGAAATTATGTATGGGTGTGTGGATTACAAAAGATGATTAATATATAATTGCTTTGTGCTAAGTCACTTCAGTCGTGTCTGACTCTTTTCAATCCCATGGACTGTAGCCCTTTAGGCTCCTGTTCATGGGATTCTCCAGGCAAGAATACTGGAAGGGGTTGCAACTTCCTCCTGCAGGGGATCTTCCTGACCCAGGGATTGAACCCGTGTCTCTTATGTCTCCTGCATTGGCAGGCAGGTTCTTTATCTCTAGTGTCACCTGAGCTCACCAGAATCACAAGTTAACTTATTTTCTCCATAAAACAAGTGACTTTACAAGCATACGATCACAAGCAAGACTGAGGTCAACCTCATGTACTAAGGTAGAGTACGGGTCTTCACACAGACCGCCTTTTATGGTGGTGTCCAGCAAATTTATTTTTCCTATTATTTTTGTCATCCCAGACACACAAAGGGGTCCTTCGATTTCAACAATGGTTATTACTGATAACACATTTTTAACTTGATTGAATTTGGCCAGTTGGTGAGAAGTCAAAGAGAGAAAGCTCTCTCCCCAGCCCTATTTACTGTCACGTTTCCATTAGAAAATGCACATCACCATCAGCATTCACCATCGACAAAACCATCGCTACCATCACCTCTGCAAGACGTCACACCCACCACCAACACCACCTCATCCACCACCACTGTCTCTCTGCCCCACCACCATCCCCACCATTATCATCACTGCAGCCTCTACCACCATTACCCATCGTCACCTTGACAACCACCATCATCATCTTCAAACCATCTCCATCCTGTCCATAATCGCTGCCACCATGGCCAGCTCCACATTTTATCTTCCACTCAAGATTCAGAGAGAAATGTGACTCTGGAGACCTTTTTCAAGTGTACAAAATTCTCTTTGCCCTTCCTTGCCTTCATTTATATCCAAGCCTAAAAGCGTATATTCCATTGACTAATTCCATTTTCATTTGTCATTCTAAGGAGAGTCCAAATGTGAATTTTTTAAAAGATATCTCCTGACTCCTTATCCATAATAAAGAAAAAATTGCAGATATAAATATCAAGTGATTTTGAAATGGTCAAGTAAATTATGAAATAGCCTAGTGATGGTCTGCTGCTGCTGCTGCTGCTAAGTCACAGTTGTGTCCGACTCTGTGCGACCCCATAGACAGCAGCCCACCAGGCTCCCCCATCCCTGGGATTCTCAAGGCAAGAACACTGGAGTGGGTTGCCATTTCCTTCTCCAATGCGTGAAACTGAAAAGTGGAAGTGAAGTTGCTTAGACCTGTCCGACTCTTAGCGACCCCATGGACTGCAGCCTACCAGGCTCCTCCATCCATGGGATTTTCCAGGCAAAAGTACTGGAGTGGGGTGCCATTGCCTTCTCCAGTGATGGTCTAGATACAATTATTAAAAATATTTTCTTAGAATTTTTAATATTTAAAATTAATGATATATAGTACTAATTAAAATCTATACAATACATAGATGATAGTTCCAGTTATGAGGAAAAATACAGAAAAAAAACAAGACTGGAATAAAACATACATCATAATGCTCATGGCAGTTTCAACTAGGTGATTAATTTATGATAGATTTTAATATTTTTATACTTGTCTGCATTTTCTAATTTTTCTCTAATGAGAAAATATTTTGCCTATAATTTTGAAAATATTTTAAGGAAAGCATAAATAATCGTCTTTCACATTTCAAAGCACAATAAAAAAAAAAAAAATCACCTCATCTGAGAAGTCTTTCCTGGCTCTGTTTGGAATTAATTCCACTTCTGTCATCTTTAGGTCACCAAGAAGATTGTTCGTACCTCTCTTTATCAGACATACTTTACATGCTAACATATACTGTTGATATTTTTCTACCTGCCTATATCCATTCAGGTGAATTCAGACTAACCGCATACTGGGAACTTCGTTCCCTTCTTTCCTCTCTCTTCCTCCTTTTCCCCTTCCTTCTCTTCTCCCTCCTTCATCCATTCTCTTTTCCTCTCACAATATTTATTGAGCCTCTATTATAAGCCAAGAATTATTCTGGGCTTGACAGAGGAGAATGAAAAAGTTGGCTTAAAACTCAACATTCAAAAAAACAAACAAACAAAAAAAAAACTCAACATTCAGAAAACTAAGATCATGGCATCTGGTCTCATCACTTTGATAAATAGATGGGGAAACAATGGAAACAGTGACAGACTTTATTTTGGGGGCTCCAAAATCACTGCAGATGGTGACTGCAGCCATGAAATTAAAAGATGCTTACTCCTTGGAAGAAAAGCTATGACCAAACTAGACAGCATATTAAAAACCAGAGACATTACTTTGCCAACAAAGGTCCATCTAATCAAAGCTATGATTTTTCCAGTAGTCATGTACGGATGTGAGAGTTGGACCATAAAGAAAGCTGAGTGCCAAAGAATTGATGCTTTTGAACTGTGGTGTTGGAGAAGACTCTTGAGAGTCCCTTGGATTGCAAGGAGATCCAACCGGTACCCACTAAAGGAAATCAGTCCTAAATATTCATTGGAAGGACTGATTTTGAAGCTGAAACTCCAATACTTTGGCCACCTGATGCAAAGAACTGACTCATTTGAAAAGACCCTGATGCTAGGAAAGATTAAAGGAAGGAGGAGAAGGGGACGACAGAGGATGAGATGGTTGGATGGCATCACAGACTCAATGGACATGAGTTTGAGTAAACTCTGGGAGTTGGACAGGGAAGCCTGGCATGCTGCAGTCCATGGGGTCACAAAGAGTTGGACATGACTGAGCGACTGAACTGAACTGAACTATTCCAGGCATTTGGGAAGTACTGGTGAGCCAGAAGGACAAATATTATCCCCTCACAGAGCATATTGAACTCTATACTACACTGTCTGGTAGGGATACAGGAGATAAACAAATACAACAGAATAAAATGCCACTATTGCTGAGCAGTTTGCTTTTCCCTGTAATCCTCTCTCTTTCCCCAACGCACACATACCGTGGGCATCACACAGACCCCAGCTGGAAGGGTGGCTACTGATGAGGCCTGAGCCCCACTCCTTGCCACGGAGCTTAGGTTTCACGGCTCCAAAGGGACACCCATGAGAACACCTGATCCCTTTTCCCTCAGCAGCTCCCCGGGGAGCAGGGATGCAGGACTGAGGCATGAGCACCTGTTCACCAGCAACTGGGCCAGATTCCCACCTCTGAGTCCAGACAGGCCACTTCCCTGCCGGAGGACAGCCTGGGGCCAGCTCTTCCCAAGCCTATTAACAAGGTGTGATCAGCCAGCCCTCTGGGGCAGCCCTTTGACTCCTTTGAGAACCAGGGGAGTTCTCCAGCCCGCTTGGAGGGAAACATAACAGGATGTGTCTTTGGTCCACAGCAAATTCACCTACAACCTTTCCTGCTCGCAGCAAAAACAAAACAAAACAAAACAAAACTTCTATCTTAGCCTTGGATTGAAAACATGAGAATAGAGAAGACCACTCTCACCCAACTGAACCATCAGGTCTAATTCTTAAAACTTCAAAAGCCATCAACATTTAATTTAATTTTACAATTTATATGTATCCCACCTCCCCCGCCCTGAAAAGACTAGAGAAACCTAGTTTTTTCAGACTAGGCAAAAATGTACCTGGAACAGCCAAATAGATACAAGTAAAGAATTTAGGAAAATTGGGAAATATTTCAGGAGAAAGATCTTCTGCTGGGATGGAGTGAGTGCCCAAGATGAGAGTCTTTTCTGGAAGTCACATATGGTCTTGAGTTTCCTCAGGATTGGATAAACAGGGTTATTTACCTGAGTCTCTACATCTATAACATAAAACAAACCATTTCCTCCAGAGTAGTCTTGTTCTTTCTGAAAAAAGAACCTAGAAATTGCTTCTGAGGCTCTTCAACAGTGCCCCCCTCAAAAAAAATCAGCCAGTAGTGACCACAGCCTTATTTTTAGGGTGTGGTTTTTCACATGACCCCTGAGAGAGGGCTGATGCTTGGTGTCAGTGCTGGTACGGAGGACTGATGGTCAAATCAACTCAAAGCAAATTCCTACAGAGTCATGACTCTTAGATGGGCTGACCTAGGATAGCAGTGAATTCCAGAGCTCCTGGAGAAATGTCTGGGTAATGATTCTCCCAGCTTTATTATGGATGGGAATAAGGGGCAGAGAAATGAAGGATGGACTCCTTACAAATTCTGGACATCTCTTCAAGGTCATGAGCAAAAGTACTGCCTAGTATACTTCTGAAACAGGCAGGAAGGAGCAGGGCACAACTTCTAGAAGAATGATATAGCCCTTAAGAATAGGACACAAACTGGTTGGAACAAACTAGGTCCAAGATGGCAGAAGATTCAACTTCCAGTGGACCTTGAATCTCATTAAGTGCTCACTGTAATGCATCTATTTCTGCTTTATTGACTATGCCAAAGCCTTTAACTGTGTGGATCACAATAAACTGTGGACAATTCTTCAAGAGACGGGCATACCAGACCACCTGACCTGCCTCTTGAGAAACCTGTATGCAGGTCAGGAAGCAACAGTTAGAACTGGACATGGAACAACAGACTGGTTCCAAATAGGAAAAGGAGTACGTCAAGGCTGTATATTGTCACCCTGCTTATTTAACTTCTATGCAGAGTACATCATGAGAAACGCTGGGCTGGAAGAAGCACAAGCTGGAATCAAGATTGCCGGGAGAAATATCAATCACTTCAGATATGCAGATGACACCACCCTTATGGCAGAAAGTGAATAGGAACTAAAAAGCCTCTTGATGAAAGTGTAAGAGGAGAGTGAAAAAGTTGGCTTAAAGTTCAACATTCAGAAAACTAAGATCATGGCATCTGGTCCCATCACTTCATGGCAAATAGATGGGGAAACAGTGGAAACAGTGTTAGACTTTATTTTTCTGGGCTCCAAAATCACTGCAGATGCTGAGTGCAGCCATGAAATTAAAAGACTCTTACTCCTTGGAAGGAAAGTTATGACCAACCTAGACAGCATATTCAAAAGCAGAGACATTACTTTGCCAACAAATGTCCATCTAGTCAAGGCTATGATTTTTCCAGTGGTCATGTATGGATGTGAGAGTTGGACTGTGAAGAAAGCTGAGTGCTGAATAATTGATGTTTTTGAACTGTGGTGTTGGAGAAGACTCTTGAGAGTCCCTTGGACTGCAAGGAGATCCAACCAGTCCATTCTGAAGGAGATTAGCCCTGGGATTTCTTTGGAAGGAATGATGCTAAAGCTGAAACTCCAGTACTTTGGCCACCTCATGCGAAGAGTTGACTCACTGGAAAAGACTCTGATGCTGGGAGGGATTGGGGGCAGGAGGAGAAGGGGACGACAGAGGATGAGATGGCTGGATGGCATCACTGACTCAATGGACGTGAGTCTGAGTGAACTCTGGGAGTTGGTGATGGACAGGGAGGCCTGACATGCTGCAATTCATGGGATCGCGAAGAGTCGGACACGACTGAGCAACTGAACTGAATTGATAATACATTAGCTAAATGACACACCAGAAGGTGCTATGTCAGCTCCAAGGCTACCTATAAAAGGCCAAATGAAAGTGAAAGTCACTCAGTCGTGTCTGACTCTTTGCGACCACATGGACTGTACACTCATGGAATTCTCCAGGCCAGAATACTGGAGTGGGTAGCCGTTTCCTTCACCAGGGTATCTTCTCAAACCAGGGATCAAACCCAAGTCTCCCACATTGCAGGTGGATTCTTTACAAGCTGAGCCACCAGAGAAGCCCATAAAAGGCCAAAGGTGGCCCAATTCCTGGATATCTCTGCCCCTTCTCCAAAATACTTGGAATAATCCTCCCACTCATTAGACTATGAAATTACTCAGCCCATAAACTCTAACTACTCAAAATTTCAGGGCATTCTGTCTATGGAATGTGACTGTCTCTAAATAAATGTGCTTTTTACCTATCACTTTTCTCTTACTGAATTCTTTCCGTGATGAGACATAAGGAGCCTGAGCTTCATTGAGTCCTGAGACCTGTGATTTCAATTAAAATACGGTGAGCTTCAGTCTGCATCTGAGTTGTGTGGTTTCACTCCCATCAAATGGCAGCAATACCAGTGGAGTCTGTGTGATGTAGGCTCAGTAAGGACTTTTTCTTGGGTACTGGGGACATCCGAGAGCAGGTGCCAGGACTGTAGCTTTTTGTAGGCGTGTAATGTGAGGACTGGATTTCCCCAGTGACTCAGAGTTAACCTGCCTGCCAATGCAAGAGAGGTGGGTTCGATCTGTGGGTTGGGAAGATCCCTTGGAGAAGGAAATGTCAACCTACTCCAGTACTCCTGCCTGGGAAATACCATGGAGAGAGGAGCCTGCTGGGCCATTGGGTCACAAATGAGTCGGACATGACTTAACAACTAAACGAAAGCAGCAACGTGAAGACTTGTTCTCAGGCAGAGACCCTAGAGCAAGTCTCCCTGAACTCAGGTCCCAGACAGCCACTTACCAGCTTGGGTAAACCACTTAAGTCTCTTAGCTGAGTTTTGCCATCTGTCAAACTGGGGTAATGGAACCTTCCTCGTACCATTGTATGTTTCAGTGAACTCCTACATATCCGAAGAGTCTGGAATACATTGTGAATTCTTAATGTGCTTATATGCATATCTGTGGGCATGTGTTTGGGTCGTGAGAACAAATGAGGGGCTATTTTGAAAGATACTTGAAGAACTTTTTATTCCAATGGAGGGTAGGCAAAATTAACCTTCAGGAGAGGATTGGTTTTATGTTTGAGAAATTACTTTAATAGCTTTGTTGGTTATAAAGGCTGAAATCCTAGTTTTAAGGGATTGGTTTGAGACAATAAGGAGATACAATTCTCTGTATAAGAATATTATTAGCTCTCCCCATTCCTTCCTTCCTTCCTTTTCTCCTTCTATCCTTCTTTTCTACTACATATAAGTGTATAAGTACTGTCAACCGAAAAAAATGCACCACCTAAAACTTGAGAATTATGTTTTATTTGGTGAACTTTCTGAGGACTTAAGCCCAGGAGTTAGCCTCTCAGATAGCTGTAAGGGATTGTTCTGAAGACATAAGGGTGGAGAAAGGATAGAGTTTTTTTGCCACAAAAACCAGGTAATTGGAACATTAAAAGATTATCATTAGTTAAAGTAAAAACAGACATCTCAAGTTAATGACTTGAGCACTCTTCTATGTATGGGAAGATGTGAGAGTCTGGGCTCATTGAAATCATTCCTTTGATAATTAATTATCTAAGTCCAGTATGTTGCTTTTAATCATCCTGAATTCCCTCAACTGGTACAGTTGGCTTGATGGCCTTAATATCCTTTTTTATTGATATAGCAGGTGACATTGTTTGTCCATAGTGTGAAATGAATTGATGTTTTATTTCCTCTAAGAGTGAAGAATTGATCGGGGATAGTTTCTAGTAACTCCCTGGGCCATGACAGAGGAGGAAGTCCCTGATAGGAGCACGAGATGGGCACCAGGCCCATGCAGGTGGCCAGGGCTAAGAAGAGGCATTTCAGAGGACACCACGCTGGGGATGGTCAGCTTACTCTGTGAGGTGTGTCTGATATACTGTGTGAGATCCAACTCCAGGGCTTCCCAGGTGGCTCAGATGGTAAAGAATCTGCTTGCCAACACAGTAGACGTGGGTTCAACCCCTGGGTGGGGAAGATCCGCTGAAGAAGGAAACAGCAACCCACTTCAGCATTCTTGCCTGAGAAATCCACTGGGCAGAGTCTGCAGGACACAGTCCATAAGGTCACAGAGTCAGACACGACTGAGCAAGTGAGCATGCACAGAGGTATCCAGCTTTGAGTGGTCCTTCCTTGGGTTGCAGTCCTCTTGGTACCTCCTTAGTATTTCCATAAAAATGGTTAGCCATTAGCGATTGGCCTTTCAATGGCATTGCCTTAGAAAATGAGTCAAGGATATTGTCTGCCTTGCAGATGAGCAGTGGGGAAACAGGTAAAAGTTTATGGGAAGGTGGTGAGGAATGAATAGTCAGAGAAGAAAGAGCATGAGGCAGTGGCTCTTGTAGTGATTGGCCAGTTGAGGCAGAAAGTTCTAGGGTAAGAGGAGCACTAGTTTCTGCAAAAGCATTCTTGATATGACAAGGTTGGGGACCCTGAGAACACTTCAAGTGATGTTAGAGAACACACAATTCCTGGAATGTAGCATATGATACACTCAAGCTGTGTTGGCTGAGTTGATTTGTGCTGAATTGAAAGAAATGGGACATGTCACTTTATCTTTAAACAAACATATCCATTCATTTGTCTGTCTCATTTGAAGACATCCACAGGTACTTAGGAAAGAAAAAAAAAAAAAAGTTCTTCCTGTGCCAGGAAGAAGTGCCCCACACAACAATAGTTGAATGCATGCAGCTATGATTTGAGTGTGCTGGGGTGCTGGGAGATGCAGGGAACTGGAAGGACCAAGTCTCCAGGGAATGAATGGCACTGGCTGTTGTTAAGAAGCTCAGAGATGGAAGAGGTAACTTGGACTCATGGACCATCTGACAGCAATTTTAAAGATAAGATGTTTTGCAGTGTGACTTCTCCAGGAGCCCTGGGAGGGCAATTTTCTTAAAGCCCTCCTTTGGTTTCCTCACACCAAGCTGGGAGTACAGCGAAGATCTTGTCCAGGCTGAGTTTTTAAGAAGAAGATGCTGACACAGATTTTTGAAACTTGGATGCTTACAGAAGGACCCTTACCTGAAGAGGAAGGAGGAGGAGACAGATGAGCAGACAGAAGGGCTGCACCAAGATGGGGGCCCAGCAAAGCCACAGCCAGCCCAGCTCTGGAAGGAACTCTGCTCCCGCAGGGCCAGAGGGCCCCTATCCGATGGCCAGGCCCAGGTACCCCCACCAATCTCAGCCACCAGCTCGGGGCTCCCTCTGGAAACGGTGCAGGTCTGAGAGCTGGAGGCTGCCTTCCAGCCACTTCCTTGCCAGGCCATCTGGGCAGCCCATCTTCACATCTCCTTCAGGCCTTTACACACATTATGTTATTCACCTGCCACCACAATTCTTGGAGAGCAGTAACATCATCCTTAATTTACCTACAAGAAAATTGAGTCCTAAGGTCAGTAAATTGCCCAGGGTCACACAGCTGCTACTGCTGCTGCTAAGTCGCTTCAGTCATGTCCAACTCTGTGCGACCCCAGAGACGGCAGCCCACCAGGCTCCCCGTCCCTGGGATTCTCCAGGCAAGAACATTGGAGTGGGTTGCGATTTCCTTCTCCAATGCATGAAAGTGAAAAGGGAAAGTGAAGTTGTTCAATCGTGTCCGACTCTTCATGACCCCAAGGACTGCAGCCTACCAGGCTCCTCCGTCCATGGGATTCTCCAGGCAAAGGTACTGGAGTGGGGTGCCATTGCCTTCTCCAGGGTCACACAGACTAGGCGGCAAAACCAAGGTTTGACTCTTGGTCTGTCTCCAAAGTCTGCCCTTAAACTGAGGCTCCAGGACACCCCGGTTCCACATTTACAGAGCAGCTCTTGACACACAAAACACCAGTCTTATTCACCTAGTTCTTATGAACAACCTGCTTCAGTTCCCTTCACAGGAGCATCTGGTTCCCACAAGAAGCATCACCCCTTTAAAAAAGGCCTCCTTTTGCCTCCTTGGAGGGCAGTGTGAGAGCATCACCTTTCATGGGGATAAAATAGGCAGAAAGCCTCAGAAAGAATCTCCTAAATGGCCCAACATCACCCTCAGATAAACCAAAAACATTGGCCTCATGACACTTCATCTCCAGGGATCAGAAAAGGGTTGGAAGTTCCCTTTCATTCCCCAAAGGAGAAGATGCTTGTACCCGAGGGTCAGAGTCCCCTGAAGGTCTGAGGAAGCCCCAAGTTCCTCCTTCTTGAGGGCACACAGGTGGCTTTGTCCTCAAGACTTTGTCAACTCAGGGGGATCTGGGCCCAAGGGACTGTACCACGCTTCAGATCAGGTGAATAGGGATCCATGCATTCTGATCAAATTCAGGTTCATCGCCTCATCAGTCTGTAGGGTCGTGCCCAGGGCCATCTCTGTGCCATGCTGGGAGCCAAAGTGAATAAAGAAATTAAATATTCCTCTTGGTATCGCCCCCATGTAGAATAATTGCGTATTTATTCGCGACGTTGGCTTCTCCGGGCACCTGTCTCTAGCAGCCTTATCGCGCTGTGAGAACCACCCTGTCCAGCTGTCATGCACACAGCCTGCGGCGTCTCCGTATGGAAATAAGGCAGGCGGCACCTGATTGGGGGAGAATTTTTAATCTCGACAATTTGTGTCTAATTTTGGGGGTGCCCAGGCTGTCAGCACCAGCCACCCATTCGTCTTCGAGGTCGACGCAGGTGGCAGCTGCCACAGCCTCAACACATCTTTTTTGCATTATTATTATTTTTTTTTCCGGAGGAAAGGGGAAGGAGGGGGTCAGGGAGGGAGGGGGAGAAAGAGTAAAATGAAAACCGCCGTGCTGCTATTTCAGTCGCATTTTCGAATCCTGTTTTAGCGCAAGAATTTAATTATACATATTTTCATCATTTCTTGTATTCTGACATATTAATTAAGGATGCTCTAATTCAGTTTCCGTAGCACCATTGGCTCAGCCTGTAAAAACATTTTCCCATTTTTGTACAAATAATAAGTCAAAAGGTAAAGGTAGCAACACTCTCCATTGCGTGCACCCCCTCCCTCCGTCACCCTCCTCTCTGTCACTGAGAAATGAGCTCATTGCTATTTTATCAATAGAGGGATGGAAGCTGGCCTCAGTTCCCATAATGCATGAGTCTATGATGCTCAGCAAACTGACCTCCCAAAGCTGCCTCCTCACAGAAGTGGCTGAGGGTCCATCCCTGGGGTGGATGTAGGAAGTAAGGACACAAGGGCCTGGAGTCCTCTGGGGACCATCTGAAGAACAGGCTGGCCGGGGTGACCCCAGATGATGGATATATTTTGCACTCTGGAATGGACCCAAGCCTTTTCTCACCCTTTATCTCTAAACCCTGAACCATTCCGGGTGCCAGGTCAATATTGTTATTCCCACTCTATTCAAAGATGCCTTGAAGGAACAACCAAGTGAGTTCTCAGAATGACACCCCTGAGACCTGGCCCTGGGGAAGTGGGGCCACAGAAGGCACACTGGACAAGAAAGATATAAACTGGGACCTGGGAGACAAGGCGGATCCACTGGGTGCAAAGAAGGGAGTTCAGACAGAGACTAAATGGCTTGAGTTGGGGAAGAACAGACACTGCCCATAGGCTGGATGGAAGTTGAAAGGCACACGGGGGAGATGAGGGTGGGATGTGTATGAGAAGGAAAACACTACAAGGCCCCGCAAGAATGCTGGTCTTTCCCAAAGAGCACGGCCAGGGCACCTGGATGCCTCCGGTAGGTGGGACATGGTCAAACAGCACCTGGACGCTTCAGTCACAGGGGAAATGGTCAAACAGGTGCTTCACAAAGGTCATTCTGCTGCTTTTCAAAATCATGTCTACAGGACAGACATCATTGTAAGCCATCAGCCCCAGCAATGTATTTACATTTCTTAGTGTGTATCAACATATGTGAGTTTTTTTGTTTTTTTTTTTTTCCAGATCCTGTGTCCTGCCTGTCTACTTAAGAGATTTGCTCACAGTTAAAGACATTGGGAAGCCTCAGACCAAAACTGAAATTTGTTTGTAATCTACAGGAGGGCCCCAGAGATAGAGGCAAGGAGTCAGAAGTGAAAGCATCATCCGGAGGGGAAGGAGAGAGATGAAATGAGAAGCAGAGCCGAGAGACCAAACCTGGGCAGCAAGGGAGCAGACCCAGAACCCCCTAGACTTGACATGGACACCAGTGGAGATTTATCCCCCCTCTTGGGCTCCCACAGCGCATCAGTGGGTCTGAAGGCCAGAGGTATGAGGTGGGGTGAGAGTGGGGAGGGGGAATCAAGGCAGCAAAACCCCAGATGCCCCGACTTGGGAGAGAGGCAGTTGTTGGCTGCCTTTGGCTTGAACACAAACCTAAGAGAGAGACAACCCTGAAAGCAGGTCGCCGTGCCCCTTGGCCACTGGCAAGGCAGTTCTGAATTATTCCCTCACTGGGAAATCTGCAGTCATCTCCACTCTTTCAGACTTCCCTAATATACTTTGATTCAAAGCCGAAATGAGGTTTAAGCTGCTGATAGCATGCCCTGAACCTCTCTGGGAAAGCAGCACTGTGTGTGCTGATGCCGGAACGCGGGGAGAGGATTAGCAGGTCTCGGTTCAGTTCTACTGCGGCAGCGCCGTGTTACTATTAAGAGGGACGGATTAATATCAAGTTTCGGGGATCTGGTTGCTTGCTGATACTGCTTAATTATCCAGATAACTGATCGGTATCCAAGCCTGAGTGGCAGAATACATCTCAGAGCCATCATCTTTTTTTTTTTTTCCCCTTTCTCTCGCCCTCTTTCTTTTTTTTTTTAGAAAAAAAATTTATTCATTTAAGTATGGCTGAGATACAGTTTTGAAGCTCTCATTAAACTTTAAGCACTAACACCAGCCTTTGGCTGTGTCTTGTTTAGCTTGACATGTTACAGGGGAGAAGGGGGCTTCGCTAGTGGGCTGAGTGGTAAAGAGTCCACCTGCCAATGCAGGAGACTCAGATTTGGTACCTGGGTCAGGAAGATTCCCCTGGAGAAGGAAATGGCACCCCACTTCAGTATTCTTGCCTGGAGAATCCCACTGAAGAGGAGCCTGGAGGGGCCACAGTCCATGGGGCCGCAAAAGAGTCTGACAAGACTGAGTGACTAAACAAGAAGGAGGGAAGAAGGGGTGAGGTTTTCAGTGACCCAAGGCGGCCAGGGGTCTCTTTCTCTTGCCGTAGCCATTGACTCCATATTCTTCCTCTGCATTCGGTAAGTCCCTGTCTCTGAGACCCTGACCTTTGTCCCACTGTGAGGTACGGGGTGGCCCTTCTCCCCAGGCTCCCATCTCAGACTGGGAGCATCTGCTGGCCTGGCCCGGGTGGAGACTGGGGTGGCCAGGGCAGACTCCTGGGCGGGGGAGCCCGCCCCAGCGCTCCGAGCCTTCTGTCTTGCCTGGTAATTTTATCGCGTGAAGACTCTTTTTTTTACCTCTTCTCTCTTGCTCTCTCTGTCTTGCTGACCCTGCACCACTTGCGTTCGTTGTATGACTGCTGTCGCCCTGATTAGTGCTGTCTGGCTCTGGGGACACCCACCTGAGGCTGGGATTAAGGATCAAAGCAGCCAAATGGGGCTGCGGAGCAGTGCCTTCCTGGCCTGTAAACACCACTTAGGTCTCCGTCTTCGACCCATCTGCTGCCCGGTCGTGTCGGATTCGCTGTCTCTTAATTAGGCACTAACTGTTGGAGGAGGGCATGGCAACCCACTCCAGTATTCTTGCCTGGAGAAGCCCATGGACAGAGGAGCCCGGTGGGCTACTGTCCATGGGATCGCAAAGAGTTGAACACAACTGAAGCAACTTAGCAGGTGTGTTCATCAGGCACCCTGCTAGCTAAGCACCCACTGCCAGGTCCCCCTGCCTTCGAGAGAAGTCCCCACCCCCTCTGCACTGGAGGCGCCTGATCTTCTCTGGCTGAGATGGCTGTCACCTCCCTTTGGATATCTGGCAGCTCCAACCAACTTCCAGCACCCAACAAGGCAGGAGGCTTCTCACTCCTGGGCTTTCCAAGAAGCTAAGACCTTTGCCTGGAAGGTCCATCCTCTTTTAGTGGGCAGTGCTTACTCATGCTTCAAAGGCAGCCTGTGTTCTCAGCCTCAGGCTCACCTCATGGTATTCAAGACTTCCGGTGCCTGGGCTGCACCCTGGAAGGTCTCAGTTCAGATGGTCTGGCCCTGGAATCTGGGCATCTTCTTCCCTCCATGCTTCCCAGGTGTCTCAAAGGAGGGGTCACCCTCTCTCCCTGGTCAGACTGAGCTCCTCTGGGGGTCCCTGGCAGAGCCCTGCCCACACCCAGAAAGATCTAAACAATCATCATAGCTGGTGCTGTGGGTTGAGGCCAGAGCCCTGTGTGAATTGCACCCTTTCTCCTCGGCCACGACTTTGCGCAAGTGTCTCCCTGTTTACAAGGAGGAAAGCGAGACTCAGAGAGGTGAGGTGAGAAAGCCATTGTCTCTTAGGAGTGTGCCCCTCTCTGGTTCTTGTGATCTTCACGGGCAGGGATTGCACTGGAAATTTCTTTTTATCCCTGTCCTGGCTTGAATTGTGGCCTCCAAAACCTGTGTCTAACCAGAACCTCAGAATGTGTCTTCATTTGGAAGGTCTTGGCAGATATAATTAAGGTGAACTCTAAGTGAGTTCACCCTGGGTTAGAAGGGCCCTAAATCCAATTACAAGTCGAAAAAAGAAGACACAACAGACACAGAAACCCACAGAGGGCAAGGCCATGTGATGATGAGTGGAGAAAAGGATGAGAGGGATGCATCTAGAAGCCAAGGACTGCCAAGGAAGTCACCGGAGGCTGGGAGAGCGACATGGAAGGGATTCTCTATCAGAACCTCCAGAAGGATCTACTTCCTGTCAACACCCTGGTTTTAGACTTCCAGCCTCCAGAAGAATGAGCACACACATTATTATCGTTTGAAGCCATCCGATTGTGATGATTGGCTGTGGCAGCCCTGGCAAATGAATGCCATACTACAGCACATAGTGGGGTGGTCCCTGAGAGAGGGTCAGCAGGGCCCTGAGCGAGGAACCAATGCCAACACGGTGCTGCTCAGCTCCAGACCCACGGCCCCATCCTTCGATGCTGGGGTCGGGAGGACAGCTCAGGGGCCCTGAGGGACTTGCCCAGGAGGGACACAGAAGCAGGAGGAAGGCTTCATTCATCTTGAGTGTGGCTCTGATACCCCAGGTCTGGAGGCCCTCCCACAGAACATGTCACATCTCCCATGAGAATAAGAGGGTAAGGTCAGGATGGAGGCTGAATGCCACATTCAACTTTTCTTAGCTCAGGCCAGCCTATGTTCCCTCATCTCTCCATGAGATCATTGATTTCAGGTTGCCTCACTACATCTTCCCTGGAAAAGGAAATAGCAAACCACTCCAGTATCTTTGCCTGGAAAATCCCATGGACAGAGGAGCCTGGTGGGCTGCAGTCCATGGGGTCACAAAGAGTTGGGCATGACTGAGCCACTAACATGCACACTGCATCTTAGAGTTTTGCTGATGCACCTGTCCCAGCTACAGGGTTTGGGGACAATGTAGGGATAAGCTAGGTCCCCTGCTCCCTTTTCTGCAAAATCAACTTCACTGTGTCTGGTTCATACATTAAATTTTTCTATATACTATTATTTGGGGGAAAAAAGATGGAAGGTTTGCCTTCCATTGCTCAAAATAAATGATCAAGATGCCTTCCAGGGAGGCCTGGCATTCCATGAACTGGGAACAGGGAGAAAGACCCTCAGAACCTGAACTGATTGTCCAGGTGCCCTCTGGGCGCTCTGCTTGTCCTTCCTAGGGCAGATCAAAGGGCAAAAAGAGTTAAGATGCCCCCTCCATGGAGAAATTCTTACAACGGCCCCCTTCGCTCCATGCTGGGCTGGTCTATTTAATACCAGCTTCTGGGGGGAAGAGTCTACTTGAACAAGGAGGGAGAGTTGGGCTCCTGCCTCTGTGTGTTGGCCCTATAAGATGCCTCGGTCTCCACAGCAGCTTGGTTTGGAGGCAAGAAGCCATGATCTTTATGGGTTCTTCTTCTGGGCCATCTGTCCCTGGCCTGTCCTAGGGATGCAGAGAAAGGGATGCACAGCTCTTACCTGAGCCACACTTATCCAAGTTTGCTCCCAGGGATGTTTTATTCCTGCAGTGTCTTGGAGGCTGAAGCCAAAACAAGTCAAAAGAAACAGGTATTTTGAGTGCTTAATCCTTGGTTACTTAGAGAGGAATTCTCAGATCATAGGCCCATGGCTTCTGGTTGGCCAACCAGTTCCCACATGTCCCCTGTGATAGGCCAGTGGAAACCCCTGCTTCAAAGTCGTCAGTGGGCTCCCAGCCCTGAGGATAGCAATCCCAGCCCTCAGCCCAGCCTCCCCCTCCTCTGCCCTCAGCAAGGTCTCCGCTTTCCCTCCCACTGTGTGCTCAGCCTCACTGCCTATCCTTTCTTAAAGCATCACATGTCCCCAGGGCCTTTGCTCATGCTGAACTCTCTGCCAGGAATGTCTCTCCCATCCATTTCTCCTCTCTGGCCTCTTCTTAGTCTTCAGATCTTAGCTCAATAGTTTCAGGCCCAAGAAAGCTGTGTTCCCCGGGGTCAGTTCCCTTATTACTGGGACTGTGTTTCTCTCCACCTTCTTACAATGGCAGGAATCCAGGGCTCTTCCTGAGGTGACTTGGTGGACTACTGTCTGTCTCTCTCTCTGTGAGCCTCAAAGGATGCCTGTCACGTCTGCTGTGTGAGCCTTGGAATCCCCGATCCAGCTGTGAGCCCAGCACATCACACACATGGGAAGGTTAGTGAAGGACAGCAAGCAAGCCAGGGGTGGTCATCACAGCAGGGAGAGGCTAGTCAACTCCCTGCACCTTGGAACACATGATCTCATTGAAGCTTGGCATTATCTTCATGGGAGGGCATTGACCTCCCTATTTACTGACCAGGAAATAGAAACGCGTAGAACCTGGTTATTTTGCCAAGGCCACAGACAAGAAAGCAAATATGTGAGTGAGTGGCCAGGAAAAAAGGAAGATTCAAGGGCCACTGAGTACCATCTTCAACTCATGGGACGGCCCTGAATAAGGAGAGCCTGATTCCTTTCTGTGTGCCCAGGATGGTGGGCATTAGGATGGTGGCAGACACATCAGTCCAGTTCAGTTCAGTCGCTCAGTCATGTCCGACTCTTTGAGACCCCATGATTTGCAGCACGCCAGGCCTCCCTGTCCATCACCAACTCCAGGAGTTCACTCAACGTTCATCGAGTCGGTGATGCCATCCAACCATCTCATCCTCTGTCGTCCCCTTCTCCTCCTGTCCCCAATCCCTCCCAGCATCAGAGTCTTTTCCAATGAGTCAACTCTTCGCATGAGGTGGCCAAAGTACAGGAGTTTCAGCTTTAGCATCATTCCTTTGCAAATAGAAAGCCCCTGCTTTTGGCTTAACAATCTGTCATCATCTTGAAACTCTTAATTATTTTATATTGGAGTATAATTGTTTTACAGTGTTGTATTTGTTTCTGCTGTACAATGAAGTAAATCAGCTATCGACACGTATTCCCTCCCACTTGGACCACGCCCCCCCCCAACCCCAGCCACGTAGGTCATCCCAGAGCACTAAGCTGAATTCCTTGTGCTTTACAGCAGCTTCCCACTAGGTATCTGTTTTACATACAGTAGTTTATATATGTCAATGCTACACTCCCAGTTCGTCCCACTCTCCCCTTCTCATGTGTTTTATTTTTCAGTGGGATCCACCAGTTATGTAGTCAATCCTAATAAGAAGAAATGGCCACTTTGACTAGGGCTGGAGATTCAAATGGCTTCCATGGTGGCTAAGATGGTAAAGAATATGCCTGCAATATGGGAGACACAGGGAGATTCAAGAGGAGAGAGAACGAAGACTAATGTTAGCCTGACTTGGTGGTGAATGGACTCTGGGGTGAAGGGTGGTTAGGTGTGTTTTTACCTTCGGTGTTGCCAGCAGGAAACCAGTTCAGAGAGATAAAGTGAGACCCCAAGCCTCTCTCAATTAGCATTGAAAAGGACACACACTAATTTTTTAAAAATCAATCTGCCTTAAAATACGGTCTTCAAACCAGGACACTACTAACTGTTAAGCCCAACTTGGACCATAAAGAGAGAGCTGGACCGTAAAGAAGGCTGAGTGCCAATGAATGGATGCTATTGAACTCTGGCGCTGGAGAAGACTCCTGAGAGTCTCTTGGACAGCAAGGAGATCAAACCAGTCAATCCTAAAGGGTATCAACCCTGACTATTCATTGGAAGAACTAATGCTGAAGCTGAAGCTCCAATGCTTTGGCCACCTGATGCCAAGAGTTGACTCATTTGAAAAGACCCTGATGCTGGGAAAGATTGAAGGCAGAGGAGAAAGGGACAACAGAGGATGAGATGGTTGGATGGCATCACCAACTCAATGAACACGAATTTGAGTGAACTCCGGGAGATAGTGAAGGACAGGGAAGCCTAGCATGTTGCAGTCCTTGGGGCCAAAAAGAGTTGGACACAACTTAGCAACTGAACAACAATAACAAGCCCAACTTTGTTGACAACATCATAAAGCAGGGCTGTCCTGGGCATACTAGAGTGTGTGCAGTTGACTTAGACTCATAAAATGTTATACATGTGTACATTATTATGGCTATTGCAAGGAAAATACAATTAGAATGATAATAATTTACACATAATAATTTTGTGACTAATAATATTCTGCCTTTATATTGCTTGCTTATTGTAACTTTACAATTTTATTCATTTTTATCATCACTAGTTCATCAAAAATGATTTCTGAAAACAGCTCACAGGCATCAGAGGCATGGAAAATGTCACAGTCATGCTAATCTTCTGCTTTTTCATCTCTCTTGTTAAGCTATTGGCCCAGGATATTTGCAGGGGGGTTCTTTACAATGACATAGATTACAGAGCCGCAATCACAATTTCCTCTTCTTTTGCGATCCTTACCACCTCTGACGATGGGCAGGTTAGGTTTTGAGCTATCTGCATCCATCAACATACAAGTTAAGCCACATATTTGTGTATTTGCTTTTCAAATCTTAAACTAAGAATTTAGAAAGCTATTCCATTTGACCATATTTGGTAACATAAAGAAGTTGAAGTTTTATCCCTTGAAGAATCTGCTCTCAAAAGTCCAGGCTTCTTATCCAGGTGAGCTCGTAGTAACATAGTTACAAGATGTCCAGTGAAGAATGACCAGACTTCCCCTGTTGTCCACTGGTTAAGAATCCTCCTGCCAATACAGGGAACATGAGTTAGATCCCTGGTCAAGGAAGATTCCACATGCTATGGGCCACCTAAGTCCATGGGCCACAACTACTGAGCCTACACTATAGAGATTGTGCTCTGCAACAAAGAAGCTACTGCAGTGAGAAGCTCAGGCACGGCAACTAGAGAGAAGCCCTCACTTGTTGGAACCAGAGAACATCCACTCATAGCAAGGAAGACCCAGCACAACCAAAACTAAATAAAAAATTAAATAAATTTTAAAAACAATAGTCAAGAGCCATCACTTGAGGCAGAGGAAATGGAAATTAGAATCGGAAAAAGGATTTTTTCATAGGCTTTTTATGGAGGAGAAACCTATGGTTTAGTCACAAAGTCATGTCCGACTCCTGCCACCTCATGGACTGTGGCCTGCAAGACTCCTCTGTCCACAGGATTCTCCAGGCCAGAATTCTGGAGTGGGTTGCCATTTCCTTCTCCAGGGGATCTTCCCCACCCAGGAATCCAGCCAGGATCTTCTGCATTGCAGGCAGATTCTTTACTGACTAAGCTACAAGGGAAGCCCAAGGAGAGGTGATGCCTGAATAAGATCAAAGAATTTTTTCTGAATCTTTTTTTTTTAATTGCAAACTATATTTAGCATATAGCAAGTGATGGCAAATAATATAGAGAACAACACTGTTCCCAACAATCTGTACATCCATCTATTGATACGTAGTAGTCTCTATGTCTAATGAGGCTTTATGTCTCATTTTGTAAATAAATTCATAATTACCAATAAAGGCCTCTTGTTCACTCCTTTCCCAAACATATCCTGCTTTCTCTCCATAAAATGAACCAGTTACCAAGTTAAATGTATTACTTACCCTTCTCATATGAATTGTACATTTTTCCCTTTTATCTATAATCACAATATATACTATTTGCTTCATATTCAACTTTATATTGTTTGTATCGTATAATACATAACATCCAGTAAATCTTCTTTTTTTCCCCCTAAACAGCAATTTTGAGATTTTTATCCTGTTGTTACACCTATCTCCACTTCATTTATTGTAACTGCTGTACGGAATTTGAGGGTATGAATATAACAGAATTTTAATAGACTCCCCTGTTGATAGAGCTTCAGATTGTTTCTATGTTCTTTTGTTAGAAATAAAGCCAGTGAAAATTCCTGTACTTGTTTCCCTCATATGGTGAGAGCTGCTATAGAGTTGGAAATGGAATTGCTGGGTTATAGAACTTTAATTTGTTGTTTAGTCTATTAAATTGTATCCACCTCTTCTCTGACCCCCTGGACTATAGCCTGCCAGGTTCCTCTGTCCATGAGATTTCCCAGGCAACGGTACTGGAGTGGGTTGGCATTTCCTTCTCCAGGGGGTCTTTCTGACCTTAGATGGAACCTATGTCTCCTCCATTGGCAGGTGGGTTCTTTACTGCTGAGCCACTAGAAAAGCCTTATAGAACATAAATATTTTCAACCTAACTAAATATTGATATTTATTTTCCAAAGTATGTGTACCAATTTATACTCCCACAGCTGTGTATAAGAGATCCCACTTACAGATTCTTGTCAATTCTAACTATGATCAATTTGGTTTAAAAATTGGATATTTTCACAGCATTTTTTCTCCCTGATTTATAGTGATATTACACATTTTTGATGTCTTCAACACTCTAGATTTCCTCTTTACTGAACTGCTTATTCATACTTTTGCCAAATTTTTCTCTACAATTGCTTATATTTTTCTTATTGTTTTATGGGTTTTCTTTATGTGTTCTGAATACTGATATCTCGGATACATTTATTGCTTCACATTTTCAGTTTTTTATTCCATGATTAGTAAATTTAGTAAAATTTATTTATGAATTTCCAATTTTATTTGAGATTTATATGTCCTTCCTTAAAAAGAGAGAAAGAGATCTCTTATCTAACGTAAGACCATAAAAACTGTTTTTCTCTATCTTCTGAGCTTTTGCTTTTACGCTTAGGTCTTTAACCCACTTAGAAGGCAGTTTTGTGAACGGTGTTAAGTAGAACTCTCATTTTCTTTTATTCTCATAGCAAAACCAATTATCTTGCACCATTCATCAAATAGAATATTATTTCCAATGTGTGGCAAGGACTAATGTACTATTCATCAAACCTGATTTCTCTTCCTCCTTCCAGCCAACTGGACGTCTCCCTCCCCCCCTCCCCCAGCCTGCCCCGCCCCCCACCCCAGGCACTCCTGAGTTTTGATGGTTGAGTAGGATTGAGTCCAATCCAATAGCCTATGGATGATCATGATGTTCACACTTCCAAGCCTGGCTCACAAAAGTGCTCCCACAAGTGGCTCCCCATGTTTGTCTCTTCACTAGCTTGAGTTGGTTGATTGAGGTGGACAGGGAGACCATATGGGGAAGATGCTGAAATCACAACATTGAAAACATAGGTCCTGGAATCACAACTGTTAGGAGAGGCACCTGACAATCAGGGCTTCTCAGGAAGTAGAAATGAATAATTTCTATTGTGTCAAAACGCTGTGGTATTTACCTGATAAGGCAGCTGGCGTTTTCTGAGAAAAGACATTTAATGATATTTTTCACCACTTCTGCCAGAAATTGTTTCCATATGTATTAATACATGGGTTAGGTTCTGAATTTTCTGTTCTATTCCATAACATTCATGTCGGAGAAGTTAAGTCCCACCACACTGATCTTGCCCTTTGCTCTATTATAAAAATTTTAGTGAGTTATCAAGATCCATAAAATCCTCACTGAGATTTTGATCAAAATAACACTGGATTTAGAGACCAAATTGAGTAGAAGTGACGTCTTATCATGACTGAATCTTCGCAGCATAAACACGGGGCACGAATACACGCACACACATGTAGTCATAGTTAAGTTCGTCAAGCTAATAGCGCCTATGGATTGCAAAATTTTAGTTGGATTTGTTTTATGATGCTTTGCATTTTTGTTGTTATTGTATTAATAAATAGTATTAGAAACTTTTGCAATCATGTCTCTTTATAGAAATATAATGGATTAAATAAACTGTACATGTATCCAGCTAATTTGCAGAAATCTTCTCCATAGTTTTGCTAGTAATGCTCGTTTAGTCTCTCCTTTTATAATCCTTGTCCTTTTATTAATTTATCTTGCTTTCTGTTCTAGTTAGTCCAACACAGTGCTAGCCTGAGCAGTGACGTGAGAGCCACTAGTCTTACTTAACTACTCACGGAAGACCAAACTGTTACTAGTGGGTATGCTCTTAGACTCGAAAAGTTAACAGAGTTAATCTCTAGCTTGTTAAGAGATTTTTTTTAAGTATAGATATTTTTTTAATTTAATTAACGTTCTGCATCTACTGTCAACATGATTTTATTCCTTTATTCTGTTAACATGGTTGTTGTTGTTCAGTCACAGTCTCATCCAGCTCTTTGTGACTCCATGGACTGCAGGATGCCAGGCTTCCCTGTCCTTCACTATCTCCCGGAGTTTGCTTAAACTCATGTCCGTTGAGTCAGTGATGCTATCAAACCATCTCATCCTCTGTCACTTCCTTCTCCTCTTGAATTCAACCCTTCCCAGCATCAGAGACTTTTCCAATGAGTTGGTTCTTTGCATCAGGTGGCCAAAGTACTGGAGTTTCAGCTTCAGTGTCAGTCCTTCCAGTGAATATTCAGGACTGATTTCCTTTAGGAGTGACTGGTTGGATCCCCTTGCTGTCCAAGGAAGGGACTCTCAAGAGTCTTCTCCAACACCACACTTCAAAAGCATCAGTTCTTCAGCACTCAGCCTTCAGTTCAGTTCAGTTCAGTCGCTCAGTCGTGTCCAACTCTTTGCGACTCCATGAACCGCAGCACGCCAGGACTCCCTGTCCATCACCAACTCCCAGAGTCCACCCAAACTCATGTCCATTAAGTTGCTGATGCCATCCAACCATCTCATCCTCTGTCGTCCCCGCCTCCTCCTGCCCTCAGTCTTTCCCAGCATCAGGGTCTTTTCCAGTGAGTCAGCTCTTTGCATCAGGTGGCCAAAGTATGGAGTTTCAGCTTCAACATCAGTCCTTCCAATGAACAGCCAGGACTGATCTCCTTTAGGATGGACTGGTTGGATCTCCTTGCAGTCCAAGGGACTCTCAAGAGTCTTCTCCAACACCACAGTTCAAAAGCATCAATTCTTTGGTGCTCAGCTTTCTTCACAGCCCAACTCTCACATCCATACATGACCACTGGAAAAACCATAGCCTTGACTAGACAGACTTTTGTTGGCAAAGTAATGTCTCTACTTTTTAATATGCTGTCTAGTTTGGTCATAACTTTCCTTCCAAGGAGTAAGCGTCTTTTAATATCATGGCTGCAATCACCATCTGCAGTGATTTTGGAGCCCAGAAAAATAAATTCTGCCACTGTTTCCACTTTTCCCCCTTCTATTTGCCATGAAGGGGTGGGGTCAGATGTCATAATCTTAGGTTTTTGAATGTAGAGTTTTAAGCCAGCTTTTTCACTCTCCTCCTTAATATGGTAAGCCATATTAATTTGTCTAAAAATTATCCTTCTGTTTCTGGGTTAATCTAAACCTGCGCATTGCTTGATTCATTCTGCATTATTTTATTTCAGATTATTTTACTTACATTCATAAATTATATTTATTCACAAGTAAAATTACCATAATTTTTTTTCTCATAGTATATGTCTCTAGTTTTGGTAAGAAGGTTATTCTAGAATCACAAAATAAAGTGTATTCTCTCACTTTTTTTCTTCTGTTGATCAGATAAGAGAAAGAAAATATTAAGTTTTCCCTGACATAAACTTCCATGTAAAATACAGTTCATTTTTTTTAAGTAATCATTAATTGGTATTTCAATTACTTTATTTCTATTTCGGTTATCTAGCTTTTTTATAAAGCACGTTTTACAAATTTAATATTTCCAACTATTTTCACGTTTATGTTTTTCACATTTATTGCATTAAATGTTTGTAATTTCCTCTTCTACTTTCTATCTCTTCTCTATCTGCAATTGTATTCTTTCATATTACAATATTTTTTTAGCTTTTCTCTGTTTGCTTGATATGTGTCATCAGATATAAATATATGATTTGCAAAGAGTTTGGTTCAATTTTCTCTATTGTTTGTTTAGTTTTATTAATTTATTTCTTCTCCTACTTTTTATTATCATTTTTGTTTGTTTAAGGTTTGTTTTTATGTTCTTTTAAAAATGTCTTTATTTGTACCCTAAGGTCGCTGATTTTGTTTTGAAGGAGTTTGTTTATTTCCAATAAAGCTGATTAAAACTATAAATTTCACTTTAAATCTTGCTTTAGCTGCATCTCACATCGTTTGATTATAGTGTGTTCATTATAAATGTGTTAGTCGCTCAGTCATGTCCAACTCTTAGAGACCCCATGGACTATAGCCTGCCAAGCTCCTCTGTCCACGGGATTCCCCAGGCAAGAATACTAGAGTGGGTTGCCATTTCCTTCTCCAGGAGATCTTCACAACCCAAAGATTGAATTCCAGTCTCCCACATCACAGGCATATTCTTTACCATCTGAGCCACCAGGGAAGGCCCATAGTGTGTTCATTATAATTCCATAAGATGGAATTATAAAAATAATTATTTTCAGTTGTTACTATGATTTATTCTTTGGTGTTTAAGTTATTTTTAATTGTGCTTTACATTTTCAAACATATGTGTACTATTCGGGTTCTCATCAGAAAAACAGAACAACATTATATATTTCAAGAGATTTAAGTAATTACACAAGTACTGAAAAATGAAAAGTGTACAAAGTAAAAGCTCAGATAGCTCCGAAATAAAAACTAAAAGAACAGTTGCCACCTTAGGGCTGAGAATTAAAAAAAAAGAAAAAGTTGGTACTGAGATTTCTGTTAAGTAGCTGGTATTCCACTGTTCTGGTGTCCTAGAGTAGGCACTGGGGATCAATTCTGGGAGTGCTAAGAATACCCTGAGGCTGGAAAAAAATTATTGCTCTTGGGGTGAGGTTGCTAGGAATAGGAAGACAGAGAAAAAGTTGTACCATTCTCCCCCTCACCTTCCAACCTTCTTCTATTGGCCAACTTTGTGTGTGCTAAACCCTTCAGTCATGTCTGACTCTTTGCAACAGTATGGACTATATCCCACCAGGCCCCTCTGTCCATGGGATTCTCCAGGCAAGAATACTGGAGTGGATTGCCGTGCCTTCCTCCAGGGGACCTTCCCAACCCAGGGATAGAACCAGCTTCTGTTATGTCTCCTGCATTGGCAGGTGGGTTCTTTACCACTAGTGCCACCTAGGAAGACTGGCCAAAGCTTAAGGGAAGCTAAATGATCAGAGAGTTTGGAAAAGGAGTTGTAAAATCCCAGCCCCAGCATTTCAGATCAGAGTTCAGTAGTGAGGTTTTGAGCCTAAAGTCAATAAATAAGTTACCTTGGTACACTGAAAAGGCAGAATTTGCATACGGGAAGTTCAAACCAAGACTGATCATTACTATCCACTTGGGAATAGATAAGATCCAGCATCTGCTATACGCTGATCTAGAGCTGGCCTGTGCCACAGAAATAGAATGCAAACCATACTAGCAATTCAAAATTTCCTACTAACCACAGTAAAATAAGTAAAATAGAAGCTACAAAATTATTTTAGTGATATATTTTACTCAAGTCAATACATCTAAAATATGAACTTTTCAATTTGTAATGTATGAATTATTAATGATATTTTATGATTTTTTAGCTCTACGTTTTTAAAATCTAGCTTGTATTTATAACTTCAGGTGCTAAATCTTCATCTAAAATACATTATCTGTATTTAGATTTCTTAAATTTACAGTTAAAAGAATCAATTTCCATATCCAAGATGTTTCAAGCATGAAGTTTTCCATGAACTAAATAAAGCATCAGCTTTTAACTAAAAATTAAAATTAATTGCAATCAAATAAGGTATAAAATTCATGGTCTCAGTCCAGGTAGCTGCATCTCAAATTTTCAATAGCCACATATGGATAGCAGCTACCTTATTGATGAGTACAGATCTAGAAGATAACAGTAAGGGCAGGCTGATATTTCAAAGACTCTTCAGCTGGGGAAAGATATCTTCCTCCTTGGATTTAGGGATTAAATACAAACACAATTTCCTGAATAAAAAAAAAACACAAAGATATGCTTCAGTTCAGTTCAGTCGCTCAATCATGTCTGACTCTTTGCAACTCCATGGTCTGCAGCAGCCAGGCTTCCCTGTCCATCACCAACTCCCAGAGTTTACTCAAATTCATGTCCACTGAGTCAATGATGCCATCCAACATCTCATCCTCTGTCGTCCTCTTCTTCTCCCACCCTCAATCTTTCCCAACATCAGGGTCTTTTCCAATGAGTCAGCTCTTTGCATCAGGTGGCCAAAGTATTGCAGTTTCAGCTTCAGCATCAGTCCTTCCAATGAATACTCAGGACTGATTTTCTTTAGGATGGACTGGTTGGATCTCCTTGCAGTCCAAGGGACTCTCAAGAGTCTTCTCCAACACCACAGTTCAAAAATATCAATTCTTCAGCACTCAGCTTTCTTTATGGTCCAACTCTCACATCCATACATGCCTGCTGGAAAAACCATAGCTTTGACTAGATGGACCCTTGTTGGCAAAGTAATATCTCTGGTTTTTAATATGCTGTCTAGGTTGGTCAAAACTTTTCTTCCAAGGAGCAAGCATCTTTTAATTTCATGGCTGCAGTCACCATCTGCAGTGATTTTGGAGCCCCCAAAAATAAAATATGTCACTGTTTCCACTGTTTTCCCATCTATTTGCCATGAAGTAATAGGACCAGTCATGCTGAAGGAGCTGAAGTTGAACAGATCTATGAAGACCTACAAGACTTTCTAAAACTAACACTTAAAAAAGATGTCCTTTTCATTACAGGGGACTGGAATGCAAAAGTAGGAAGTCAAGAAACACCTGGTGTAACAGGCAAATTGCCTAGCAGGGCAAAGGCTAATAGAGTTCTGCCAAGAGAAAGCACTGGTCATAGCAAACACCCTCTTCCAACAACACAAGAGAAGACTCTATACATGGACATCACCAGAAGGTCGACACCGAAATCAGATTGATTATATTCTTTGCAGCCAAAGATGGAGAAGATCTATACAGTCAGCAAAAACAAGACCGGGAGCTGACTATGGCTCAGATCATGGACTCCTTATTCCCAAATTCAGACTGAAATTGAAGAAAGTGGAGAAAACCTCTAGATCACTCAGGTATGACCTAAATCGAGTCCCTTATGACTATACAGTGGAAGTGAGAAACAGATTTAAGGGACTAGATTTGATAGACAGAGTGCCTGATGAACTATGAACGGAGGTTCATGACATTGTACAGGAGACAGGAATCAAGACAATCCCCAAGAAAAAGAAATGCAAAAAAGCAAAATGGCTATCTGAGGAAGCCTTACAAATAGCTGTGAAAAGAAGGGAAGCGAAAAGCAAAGGAGAAAAGGAAAGATATACCCATTCGAATGCAGAGTTCCAAAGAATAGCAAGGAGAGATAAGAAAGTCTTCCTCAGAGATCAATGCAAAGAAATAGAGGAAAACAATAGAATGGGAAAGACTAGAGATCTCTTCAAGAAAATTATAGATATCAAGGGAACATTTCATGTAAAGACGGGCTCAATAAACAGAAGATATGATAGGGACCTAATAGAAGCAGAAGATATTAAGAAGAGGTGGCAAGAATACACAGAAGAACTGTAAAAAAAAAAAAAAAAAAGATTTTCACAACCCAGATAATCATGATGGTGTCATCACTCACCTAGAGCCAGACATCCTGGAATGTGAAGTCAAGTGGGCCTTAGAAAGCATCACTACGAACAAAGCTAGTGGAGGTGATGGAATTCCAGGTGAGCTATTTCAAGTCCTGAAAGATGATGCTGTGAAAGTGCTACACTCAATATGCCAGCAAATTTGGAAAACTCAGCAGTGGCCACAGGACAGGAAAAGGTCACTTTTCATTCCAATCCCAAAGAAAGGCAATGCCAAAGAATGCTCAAAGTGAAAGTGAAAGTGAAGTCGCTCAGTCATGTCCAACTCTTTGGGACCCCATGGACTGTAGCCTATCAGGCTCCTCCATCCATGGGATTTTCCAGGCAAGAGTGCTGGAGTGGATTGCCATTTCCTGCTCCAGGGGATCTTCCTGACCCAGGAATCAAACCCAGGTCTCCCGCATTGCAGGCAGACGCTTTACCTCTGAGCCACCAAGGAAGCCCCTAAGAATGCTCAAACTACCGCACAATTGCACTCATCTCACACGCTAGTAAAGTAATGTTCAAAATTCTCCAAGCCAGGCTTCAGCAATACGTGAACCATGAACTTCCAGATGTTCAAGCTGGTTTTAGAAAAGGCAGAGGAACCAGAGATCAAATTGCCAACATCTGATGGATCATGGAAAAGGCAAGGGAGTTCCAGAAAAACATCTATTTCTGCTTTATTGACTATGCCAAAGCCTTTGACTGTGTGGATCACAATAAACTGTGGAAAATTCTGAAAGAGATGGGCATACCAGACCACCTGACCTGCCTCTGGAGAAACCTATATGCAGGTCAGGAAACAACAGTTAGAACTGGACATGGAACAACAGACTGGTTCCAAATAGGAAAAGGAGTACATCAAGGCTGTATATTGTCACCCTGTTTATTTAACTTATATGCAGAGTACATCATGAGAAACGCTGGGCTGGAAGAAGCACAAGCTGGAATCAAGATTTCCAGGAGAGATATCAATAACCTCAGATATGCAGATGACACCACCCTTATGGCAGAAAGTGAAGAGGAACTAAAGAGGCTCTTGATGAAAGTGAAAGAGGAGAGTGAAAATGTTGGCTTAAAGTTCAACATTCAGAAAACTAAGATCATGGCATCTGGTCCCATCACTTCATGGCAAATAGATGGGGAAACAGTGGAAAGTGTCAGATTTTATTTTTTGAGGCTCCAACATCACTGCAGATGGTAATTGGAGCCATGAAATTAAAAGAGGCTTACTCCTTGGAAGGAAAGTTATGACCTTAAAAAGCAGAGACATTACTTTGTCAACAAAGGTCCATATAGTCAAGGCTATGGTTTTTCCAGTGGTCATGTATGGATATGAGAGTTGGACTCTAAACAAAGCTGACCTGTGAAGAATTGATACGTTTGAACTGTGGTGCTGGAGAAGATTCTTGAGAGTCCCTTGGACTGCAAGGAGATCCAACCAGCCCGTCCTAAAGGAGATCAGTCCTGGGTGTTCATTGGAAGGTCTGATGTTGAAGCTGAGACTCCAATACTTTGGCTATCTGATGCCAAGTGCTGACTCATTGGAAAAGACCCTGATGTTGGGAAAGATTGAGGGCAGGAGAAGAAGAGGACAACAGAGGATGAGATGGTTGGATGGCATCATCGACTCAATGGACATGGGTTTGGGTGGACTCCAAGAGTTGGTAATGGACAGGGAGGCCTGGCGTGCTGCGGTTCATGGGGTCGCAAAGAGTCGGACATGACTGAGTAACTGAACTGAATGGGACCAGATGCCATGATCTTAGTTTTCTGAATGTTGAGTTTTAAGCCACCTTTTTCACTCTCCTCTTTCACTTTTGTCGAGAGATTCTTTAGGTCTTCTTCCCTTTCTGCCATAATGGTGGTGTCATCTGAAGTTATTGATATTTCTCCCAGCATTCTTGATTCCAGCCTGTGCTTCATCCAGCTCAGCATTTTTCATGATGTACTCTGCACATAAGTTAAATAAGCAGAGTGACAATATACAGCTTAAAGATATGATTAAAGAGCTTTTAATGTGTGCTTACACTTTTAGTCTATGACCACAGATATGGGATAACATTATCAGCCATTCATCCACCCATCCATTTTTCTTCTTGTAGATGTAGACAGCATGTCACAGCTCCCAGTTGGCCACATGATCACAAATGTAAATAACCCATACACTCACAGTCATTCTGTATCCATGCAATCATTGTTTTTTATTTTCTGCACAGTAGTCAATAAATTGTGTAAGATACTCAACACTTAATTACGAAGTGAACTTTTGTTAGCTGATTCTGCCCAACAGAAGCCTAATGTAAATATTCCAGGCATGATAGAGGAGGCTAGCTTGAGCTATGACGTTTGGTAAGTTAGATGAATTAAATGCATTTCAACTCTGATCTTTTCAACTTACGATGGGTATTAGGAAATAACCCCCTTGTGAGTTGAAGAAGAACTGTGAAGAGAATAAGTATAGGAAGTGACAATATTTGGTGGTTAGAAAAAGGGTATTTCTTGGAGAGGGAGCAACAAGTATAAACCCAGGCTAAAACGCTAGAATATGCTTAGATAATTAGGAGTGGTGTGAGTGAAGATGTGGGTGTGTAGAGGAGAGTCTGTGGGTGTGTAGAGGAGGTAGGACCAGAATCATGAGCTTGGCACAAGCCCTAATGGCCTAGGCAAGATGTTTGAGTTCCTTCTCATGGGTGGCATGGAGCTGCTGCAGACTGTTAAGTGAGAGATAGCAAGATCGGACTATGTTTAGTAAAGATCATTCCCTAGGGTAGTGATGGAAAGCAGAAATAACAAATGGCTGAATCCTCACTTAGCTATTCCATTCTCTTGGCATAAGATGTGCTCTCTTATATATTTTTCTCTGATCTTTTCTTTGAGTGTTTCAATTAATGATTGATTCCCAATATCTTGGATCCATCTCTCTTTTTAATGGGAGTATAGTTGATTTACAATGTTGTGTTATGTTCAGGTGTATAGCAAAGTGGTTCAGTTATACATTTACATTTATCTATCTATCTATACATCAATGTATATATAGATAGATAGATCAGTGTGTATATAGATCAGTGTGTATCTGTTAACCACAAGCTCCTAATTTAGCCCTCCTTCCCTTTTCCATTTTGATAATTATAAGTTCACTTTCTATATCTGGGATGCAGCTATCTTAAAACAAGTGATCCCTTTGTATAGTCTTTGAAAAAAAAACAGCTTACTTAAATTTACTTCTGAGGACCTCTGGCTTCAGTGATGAGGGAATGGACTTTAAATTACTCACAGGGTAGAAGCAATGGACTAAATCTAGAAAAAAACATGTTACTGTTTTTGGTATACTACCATAGATATTTCATTTTCTTCAAGTTCTATCATTTTCCATAATCATCAAATCTGACCCCAAATTCCAGGAAGTGTTTCTGAGCACCTGTAATGTGCTTCTCAGGGGCTTCCTAGGTAGTGCAGTGGTAAAGAGTCCCCCTGCCAGTGCTGGAGACACCAAGGAAGCAGGCTCGATTCCTGGGTTGGGAAGATCCCCTGGAGAAGGGAGTGGCTAGCCACTCCAGTATTCTTGCCTGGGAAATTCCAGGGACAGAGGAGCCTGGTGGGCTTGAGTCCATGGGCTCGCAAAGAGCTGGACATGACTGAGCAACTGGGCATGCACACAGGGTGTGCCTCTCACAGGCTCCCAAGAGCTTTGTAACCCAGCTGTGATAACCTGATCACTAGCACACTTCTTATAGGAGTTCTTCCTTTTCTTGCCTCCTGTTCCCACACCCACAGTGTATTTCCTGGGTCATTTCCCAAATAAATACTTGTACCTAATCCATGTTTCAAAGACTGCTTTGATAAGAACCAAACTTTGACAGCTAACGCACCCAGACTTAGTGCACTGCCTGGCACAGACTCCAAGCCTGGGAGGCTTGTGGTGGTTGTCACGTCACTGTCCCTCGTGTTCTGCTGTCTCTGCTTCATGTGGCTTTTGAGCCAATACATGAGAACCTTCCAAGAGTTTACCTGGAAAACTTCTTAATGAATAAATATGGAGAGATGTGGGGTGGAGTTTTACATACCATTTATTTTGTTCCAAGAGATGAAACATACATTTAGCTACATACTCTGCATGTCCTAAAGCCCACAGAAGGAAGTCATGGTATTAACACAGCATTTCATTTTGAATTTACTCCATACTTAGTGAAGAAATACATTAGATGGAGAAATATCTCTCATGAGAAGAGTCTGCCATGGCTTAAAGGCCAAGAATATCTCAACTTTGGGCTTCCTAAGTGGCACAGTAGTAAAGCATCTGTCTGCCAATGCAAGAGATGACGTTTTGATCCTTGGGTCTGGAAGATGCCCTGGAGTAGGAAATGGCAACCCAGTATTCTTGACTAGGAAATCCCATGGACAGAGGAGCCTGGCAGGATACTGCCCATGGGGTTGCAAAGAGCTGAACACAGCTGAGCACTCACACACACATATCTCAAGTCTACTCACATCATAAAAGCAAGAGGAACTTGTCTTACTTTATTTAGAAGTAAATCAAAAAAGAAGAAATAAAGAAGGAAGAAGATAAGGGAAAAAAAGTTGAATTTAAATTTGGGGGGTTATGCATTTTTACTTTGAGTGGATATTTAGATTAAATGCTAAGTTCTCTTCTATAAACTGTTTAACAAATTTAGTTTCTATCTTCATTTCTATTAAAATGTCAAATCACAGGGGTACCCTGACCTGTATGTCTTCAACAAGAGTTATGGGAACTCCAGAAAGCTGAAGATCCAGGCAAGAGGCCCTTCTTCATCTTTTACCTAAGCCATCTTCCTTCTTCGTAAACCTTCTTCCTTCTTCCTAAACCATCCTGTCTAGGGACGAGAGCTCGGTGGATTCAGATCACACTGAACGCTGTATAATCCCACGTCTCTGCCATGTGGACTTAACTGGGAAACGAAGGCACAGAGACGAGCGTTCCATGACCTCCGCTGCATCTCCAGCCGCTTTGTAGTCAGACATACGGACTCTGAGCACAAGGACCTGAGTCTTATCCAGGCCCAGGCAGCGAGGAAATGGCACACATTCTGCAGCTGCCTCCCCTTTTACTGCAACTAGGGAAGCCGTGCCTTTGGAAGGTATGATTCCAAATGGGGGAACTCTTTTTGCACCTGCTTCCCAACTGATGGGATGAGGCATATCCCCAGTAGATGTATTGTATGACAGGCAACAAACCTATTAAGCCACTGAGATTCGGGGCTTGTTACTGAAGCAGAGCTCAGCTTATCTTTACTAATATATAGACATTAATTTGTTTGCCTAAACCCACTCAGGATATGGAAGAATCTAGGATCAAACTATTGACGGTTTGCCTCCAAAATCCTCTCTAATTCCACTCAGAAAACTGCAAGAATTACCTTTGTGTAGCACACTGTATGGCTTTCCAGGTGGGGCTCATGGTAAAGAACTTGCATGCCGATGCAGGAGATGTTAAGAGACACAGGTTCGATCCCTGGGTCGGCAAGATCTCCTGGAGAAGAGAATGGTGACTCATTCCAGTATTCTTGCCTGGAGAATCCCATAGACAGAGAAGCCTGGAAGGATAAGTCCGTAGGGTTACAAAGAGTTGGATATGACAGAAGCAACTGAGCATACAGTCACACACATATAGCACAATTTATAATCCAATTCTGTATCCATTTCCTCTAGCTGACATTCACAGTTGAGTTAATCTAAATCTGTCTGGGGGTATCTCATGCCATCATGGGTTGTTTAGTTGATCAGTTCAGTTCAGTCGCTCAGTCATGTCCAACTCTTTGTGACTCCATGAACCACAGCACGCCAGGCCTCCCAGTCCATCACCAACTCCCGGATTCCACCCAAACCCATGTCCATCGAGCTGATGATGCCATCCAACCATCTCATCCTCTGTCGTCCCCTTCTTCACCTGTCCCCAAACCCTCTCAGCATCAGGGTCTTTTCCAGTGAGTCATCTCTTTGCATCAGGTGGCCAAAGTACTGGAGTTTTGGCTTCAACATCAGTCTTTCCAATGAACACCCAGGACTGATCTCCTTCAGAATGGACTGGTTGGATCCCCTTGCAGTCCAAGGGACTCTCAAGAGTCTTCTCCAACACCACAGTTCAAAAGCATCAATACTTTGGTGCTCAGCTTTCTTTAGAGTCCAACTCTCACATCCATACATGACCACTGGAAAAACCATAGCCTTGACTAGATGGACCTTTGTTGCCAAAGTAATGTCTCTGCTTTTGAATATGCTGTCTATGTTGGTCTTAACTTTCCTTACAGGGAGTAAGCGTTTTTTAATTTCATGGCTGTAATCACCATCTGCAGTGATTTTGGAGCCCAGAAAAATAAAGTCTGACCCTGTTTCCACTGTTTCCCCATCTATTTGCCATGAAGTGATGGGACCACATGCCATGATCTTAGTTTCCTGAATGTTGAGATTTAAGCCAACTTTTTCACTCTCCTCTTTCACTTTCACCAAGAGGCTCTTAATTCTTCTTTACTTTCTGCCATAAGGGTGAGATCATCTGCATAGCTGAGGTTATTGATATTTCTCCCGGCAATCTTGATTCCAGCTTGTGCTTCTTACAGCCCAGCATTTCTCATGATGTACTCTGCATATAAGTTAAATAAACAGGGTGACAATATGCAGCCTTGACGTACTCCTTTTCCTGTTTGGAACCAGTCTGTTGTTCCATGTCCAGTTCTAACTGTTGCTTCCTGACCTGCATATAGGTTTCTCAAGAGTCAGGTCAGGTGCTCTGGTATTCCCATGTCTTTCAGAATTGTCCACAGTTTATTGTGATCCACACAGTCAAAGGCTTTGTCATAGTCAATAAAGCAGAAATAGATATTTTTCTGGAACTCTCTTGCTTTTTCAATGATCCTGCGGATGTTGGCAATTTGATCTCTGGTTCGTTTGCCTTTTCTAAAACCAGCTTGAACATCTGGAAGTTCACGGTTCACGTATTGCTGAAGCCTGGCTTGGAGAATTTTAAGCATTACTTTACTAGCGTGTGAGATGAGTGCAATTGTGCGGTAGTTTGGCATTGCATGTTCAACTCTTCTGTGATCCCTTGAACTGTAGCCCACCAGGCTGCACTATCCATGCTATTTCCTTAGAAAGAATACTGGAATACAAGAATGCCATTTCTTTCTCTAGGAGATCTTCCTGGACCAGGGATCAAACCAGCATCTCTTGCATCTCCTGCATTGGCAGGTGGATTCTTTACCACTGAGCCACCAGGGAAGCCCCATGTTCTCATAATCCACCTGAATGTTCAGCCTCTGTATAATTAATTGCAACATGGAAGCTCATAGGTTTTAAGAATCAGTGAACAAATCATGCATCTCAGAAGGCTGTTAATTCCACTGGTCTCATTCAGGAATAGAAATGTCAAGCCCAAAGTCCAATCCTCTTTCCCCATAATCCCATACTTTGGCCTTGAAAAATGAAGTTTTTCCCCTCAGTAGAAAGTTGGTACTATGTCTTTAAGGACAGTCTCATTCTACTGGAAAACTAAGCCATGTATTCCCATTCTCTCAGACCAATACTGCTGCTGCTAAGTCGCTTCAGTCGTGTCCGACTCTGTGCGACCCCATAGATGGCAGCCCACCAGGCTCCCCCGTCCCTGGGATTCTCCAGGCAAGAAGACTGGAGTGGGTTGCCATTTCCTTCTCCAATGCATGTGAGGGAAAAGTGAAAGTGAAGTCGCTCAGTCGTGTTCGACTCTTCGCGACCCCATGGTCTGCAGCCTACCAGGCTCCTCCGTCCATGGGATTTTCCAGGCAAGACTACTGGAGTGCAATTTACAATTATCTTCACATCAAAAAAAGTGAAATATCTAGGACAGGGCAGTGCTTCAAAATGAAGCTATGACCATGCACACATCTAGTATATAGACTAGAGTAAAATGAAATAAAGTCAAAGGAAATTCTGGGAATACTTGAAAAGACCCCCACCTTTGATCTTCCTTGACTATATTTCATATCTAGATCCTGCCTCTGGTTCAGGATGCATTCTTGTGAACATTTACCTTGGATTTTTTTTTGTCTCTAATGAACAAAATATGCAAATATACCTTCTTAAAAAATAGTTTAAAAGAGGGCGTCCTGCTATATTACACACTATAAGGTTTCCAAAATTTTCTAAACCAATTGTCTGTGACTCTTATAAGCAAGTGAAATAATACTGCTGGTATGAGATTAAATTCTGTCCACATTGGGTAAAACTGGAGTTCTAGAAGGAAAATGAATTCATCAAACGGTGTTCCAACCTCAACTTGTCGAGTCCATAGTTTGGCTTTAAGCCAAACCTAGACAGACTCTTGACAATACATAATACTCATAGGTAGGTACCCGAGTCTGCATCACTTTGATTTGCATCTTAAGATTCTAGTATATGGCAAACTGGATGAAGATCCATTGTATCAGCTAAAAAGTTTTAAAAATGTTGTATCAGTTGTCCTCTGAGCCTCAACAGGGTAAATTCATCTTCAAATGTATCTTCATTGCTTTCAACATCTAATTTGAGTGTTCAGCCTCTGGAATCAATTTCAGATGTCCATAGGGAGCTAGGACAAGTAGCTCGCTAGCACTGTATGAAGTTTGAGCTGGGGTGGAGAAAGATTTTGCCTTTCATATACTATCAGTAATGTGAGAATGACAGAAAAAAGAGAAAGAGATATAAACCTGACATTTTGGGGGGAACATTAGCATCTTTTAACTATTAATATTATTTAGCAATCATCATTCACAGAACAGGACAGCCTGATTTTGACCTCACTTTTGACAAAATGCATTGATTAACATGAGGATGACAGTGAAATTAGCCAGAGGCATGTTAGAACCCCTGAAATTGAGAGATTGGGTCCCTGTACCCCTTTAGCTGACCTTTATATTAATTGACTGAAGACTAGACATACATAGGCTTCAGGAACCAGAAATCGCAGGTGAACAGAACTGAGGATTCCCTCTCTGCCAGCACTTCAGTAGGCTAATAAAAAACAAGTCCTATTGCTCCTGGGGACAGCGGCAAAGAGCTGACTTCCCTAGTACTGGGATCTATTAACTCTCTTGGAAGAAGGACGTTTGCCCATCCCTGTCAGCAAGGATAATTCGCACAAACAGAACACAGAGTTTGCTGTTAAAGCATACAAACTTTAGCAACATGAAAAATGCAGTGTTCCATCCCAGGAACACTTAGCCAGGGAGAAAGTTTCTTATTATTTTGCAAACAGTTGATGCTTTATTGATGAGAGGTTTTGGTCCAGGAAAGAAGGAAAAACAACAACAACAGAAAAAAACTACTGTTGTAATAAAACTGTTTCAGTGCAAAGTGGTGGGGAGAGTCTGAATTCAGAGCTTAAGAAGTTTAGATTTGAAACCTCTCCCTTCTATTTCAGAGCCTGTAGCCACCCTAGGGGCTTCACAGATAGCTCAGCTGGTAATGAATCCGCCTGCAATGCAGGAGACACTGGTTCAATTCCTGGATCAAAGAGATCCCCTGGAGAAGGGATAGGCTACCCACTCCATTATTCTTGGGCTTCCCTGGGGGCTCAGAGTAAAGAATCCACCTGCAATGCAGGAGAAATGGGTTCAATCCCTGGATTGGGAGGATCCCCTGGAAGAGCGCATGGCAACCCACTCCAGTATTCTTGCCTGGAGAATCCCTATGGATAGAGGAGTCTGGTCGGTTACAGTCTATGGGATCACAAAGAGTCAGATACAACTGAGCTATGAAGCACAGCACAACACAGCCATCCTAGATGGTTTCTCCCAGGTGGTTTAAGTATTGGATAAAATACGGTGCTTAAATAGCATAACCAACTCAATGGAATGAATTTGAGCAAACTCCAGGAGATAGTGAAGTACAAGGAAGCCTGACATGCTGCAGTCCATGGAGTCACAAAAAGTCAGGCATGACTTAGTGACTGAACACAAAATATGGCTTAATATCCCTATCACCTTCCAAGTCTTAGTATAGTACAGTTATGCTAGCAGCGACACGAAGCTGCAAGAGGGGAAACGGAATTGTTCAGAACTTTCAGAAGCAGCATTTTAGCCCAGTGATACTGATTTCAGACCTCTGACTTCCAAAACTGTGAGAATAGCTTTCTGTTGCTTTTAGTCAGCAAATCTGTGGTCATGTATTACAGCGACCACAGAAAACTAATATCAGTATGTGTTAGTCCCTCAGTCACGTCCGACTCTTTGTGACCCCATGGACTGTAGCCCGCCAGGCTCCTCTGTCCATGGGATTCTCCAGGCAAGAATATGGAGTTGGTTGCCATTTCCATCTCCAGGGCATCTTCCTGACCCAAGAATTAAACCCAAGTCTCCTGCATTGCAGGCAGATTTTTTTTTACTTTCTGGACCACCAGGGAAGCCCCAATATATAGGACTATATTCTAATATTACAAATGAGGCTTTTAAATGATGTCATTAATGACTTTTCAGATAGAGTCTATTCCAACTAACCAGAGTTTCTAGGAAAATGGTGTTAGCTGAAGATCTGGGTCCACTTCTCACTTCCCTTTGCCCAGTCTCTACCACCCATGAAACATCTGTTTATGGCTCTCATTTCATATCTTTGAATCTGAAAATTGAGCACAATAATTCCCATCCTACTTCCCTCAAAATAATGTTACAAAAAAGTGCTGAAGTCACCTGGGAAGTTTTCCTTGAGGACGTTTTCCTTGACCCTTGACGTCAGCTATAAAATTCAGACGTCAGTAAGGACAAGCACCCTTGCAAATGAAATGTGTTCTCTTGATTTCTCTGTTTGTGCAGGATACTTAGCCTCACCTTCGTGGTATATACATCTTATGATTGATATTTGATTATTTATATATAATCTGTCTCATTTCAGGAAGCAAGTTGCTCCAAACAACTCTTTGTCTGTTTTATTCACCAGTGAAATTCCAGCACCTAGATTATGATAGGTGCTCAATAGACATTGGCTGAAGAGTTGAATGGATGAATGATCCATCTTCAGTTTCCATCAAAACTACAAGTATTCATACTTCTTCT
This sequence comes from Bos javanicus, assembly GCF_032452875.1. Lineage (NCBI taxonomy): Eukaryota > Metazoa > Chordata > Mammalia > Artiodactyla > Bovidae > Bos > Bos javanicus. The sequence goes on along the minus strand of NC_083888.1, from coordinate 61,977,981 downwards.
TTTCCTCTGATTTTCCTTTCTTTCTTAAAAATCATTAGCCCCTACATTTGTTCCTTCTGTCTGTGTCTCTATTTCTGATTTGCAAATAGCTTCATCTGTACCATTTTTCTAGATCCCACATGTATGTTAATATATTTGTTTTTCTCTTTCATTTACTTCACTCTATATGACAATCTCTAGGTCCATCCATGTCTCTGAAATTGGTACAATTTCATTCCTTTTCATGTCTGAGTAATATTCCATTATAGATATGCACCACATCTGATCTAAATGGGAAGGAAATCCTAAAAAAGGGGGATGTATATATACACATGACTGATTCACTTTGCTATACAGCAGAAAATAACATAAAATTGTAAAGCAAGTGTATCCCAATAAAAAATATTTTAAAAAAAAAAACTTTAGCCCAATTCAGTGGTGAGCTCCATGCTGGACCCTAGGGTAACAGCATTGAGTGTCTGCTCTTGAAATATCATAACTGAGTGGGAACAAAAGAAAAAGAGATGTAAAGAACAACAATAAAAATATTATGAGATTGGAGAGTGGGAAATGAATATTGACAAAAGACTTCCCAGGGGAAGTGTGGACAGAGGAGTTTTGAAGACTGGAAGGGAGTATGGCAAAGAAGAGGAGGAGGGTAGACCAGGCAGAGGAATGTGCAAAAGAGGAGATGCTCACAAGCAGTTCAAGCCTGGGAGAACGCAATGTCTCACATCAAACATGGTGGCCTGGAAGCAGCTCTATAGGAACTGCTAAGAGCTGCCAGCCGCGACCACATGATGCAAAGAAGACTTGTCAGGGCTGGGAGGGTAGAAGTTAGAAACACGGACTTTGGAATGATAAAGTACTTGCACCCCAGTTGTCCACTTCCAAGTTACAAAGACAATACCTCCAGTAGGCATGCAAAAGCCTGGTTAGACTTCTTGTCCCAACAAAACCATCAAAACAGCCCTCACCCTATGCAAACAATCCCAGTTAGGAAGACAGATTGAGTGGTCACCCAGTCCAAGGTGTATGCCTAAACTAGTTAGCGTCTTTGACCCTTTAGTTTCTTTACTGTGAAATCATCACAATAAATGATACTGCTCTACTGAATAACTGTGAGGTTTAAATGAGACAATTTATATTAGAAAACACTGAATTCTTTGTAGCATATAGTACATGAACAATAAATGGTAGTGTTATTGTATATTATTTGGAAGAATCTTTATTATTATTATTATTTTTATCTCCAGACAGTGTCAAATCATTTAAGACTTTAACAGAAGAGGCACATGACCAGGTCACCCCTATGTGGCTTATGGGTGATTCATCTGTCCAAACCTCATCAGAGACTTGTCTAGTTAATTTCCTCATAGCTTCATCCATCCATCCATCCATCCATCCACTGGTGGAATCAGAAAGCAATATGTTTTCACAACTTTTAATTAACCTGTTGACCCTGAAACAGCCATCGACCTACTCTGAGCAACCCTTTCCTCATGGATAAAACTGCTAAACTTCCTATCACACAATGCTGTTGAAAAGATTAAATGAATTAATAATAATCATAGTAAAACTTAAAACAGTGCTTGACACATGTTTCCTACTACTATTAACTTTTTTAGAATAAGGACTCACATTTGTTACTTGCTAGATGCCAAAAACTTGGATAAGTTGCAGACTCTATGAGCTCCAACTGACTCATCTGCAAAGATGGAGGTGACAGCCAAAATCATGGTAGGTTTGATCATTCCATGAAAAAAGCTGGAGGCTTTAGGAACAGAATAACTGTTCCTTTGCATTGCATGCATGCTAAATTGCTTCAGTTGTGTCCAACTCTATGCAACCCTATGGACTGCAGCCTGCCAGGCTCCTCTGTCCATGGGGATTCTCCAGGCAAGAATACTGGAGTGGGTCGCCATGCCGTCCTCCAGAGGATCTTCCTGATCCAGGGAACAAACCTACATCTCTTACGTCTCCTGCATTGGCAGGCAGGTTCATTTCCACTGGTACCCCCTGGGAAGACTCTCCTTTTCATTAGTAAGCCTTTATTCACTAGTAGATTTGCAAATTGCCTTTATATCATTGCTCCCAAAGTTACTTAGGCTTGACTTCAGAGATAATTTGTATGTGTTTTTAATGCATTTAATAGAAGCCACCCAACCCACTTTCAAACATGGTACCATGTGTAAAGGAGATGAAGTCGCTAGTCTCAATCTGGACAGAAAGTCAGTTGCTAGGCTAGGTCTAGAACCCAGGTCTCCTTGTCCACAGTCTACAATGCTTCCTTTCGTTCTCACAATTTTACCTAAGATTTTACAGACAGGACCCCTTCCATAAATAACATGTTCTTGTCATAAGCTGGATCAGAGAATGCATTTTAAACACAGCCATTTGTGAATATCCATTTCTCAAAAGTATGTGGAGGCCAACCATCCAGCCTTAAACTTAGAAAGAGCTCTCAAGTCTAGGTACAGCAAAGCAAGCTAAAAAAAAGTGCATAGGGCTCCTTCCACCACTCAGAATTACCCAAGTCTATGTGAAAACACTTTTATTTTTGGCTCCAGAAGTCTCTCTGGCGTCTAATGCTGCAAATCACCTCCCTCCTGGATTTCTAGCTTACTTGGTCAATACAAGCTGAACAGCTGCCTAAGTGATGTGGAAACTTTGATGTTTTCTGTCATTGTTAGCACACAAAAGCACTTGGATTGACCTACTTACGTGTGCCTTCCCTCTCTGTTCCCCCAATAAGATTCTGGCTGTATTTACAGATTCTGGAAAAAAAAAAAAAAAAACCTGGATTTAGATAGTGCTTCCCTGGGGAGAAATTATTAGCACTAATCCTCTTCTTGGAACAAAGCAGCCCGTCGATGGGATAATGGAGCTCAGATACCTCCCGCACCAGATCTGCCTTCCAGCCGTGGGTCCCAGCACAACAGCCACGTGTAAATCCATGCTGCTCTCTGGCAAGAGTCAATGTATTAGTATCATAATTTATGACGCTTTGCCAATTATGTTATTTTTATAGCTCCTCATTTTGTTACAAAGAGATTAAAGAATATTTCTCTACTAATCATGTACGGATGTGAGAGCTGGACCCTAAAGAAGGTTGAGTGCCAAAGAATTGATGCTTTGGGATTGTGGTGTTAGAGAAGACTCTTGAAAGTCTCTTGGACTGTAAGGAGACAAAACCAGTCCATCTAAAAGGGAATCAACCTTGAATATCCATTGGAAGGACTGATGCTGAAGCTGAAGCTGACAAGCTGACTTCCCAGATGTTCTGGGTCAGCTCTCCTCTGCTCTCACACCCTAGGTCTCCCAGACTTCTGTTGTAGGCCTTTGTCAGCCTGGGGTCTTCATTTAAGCTCTTCCTATTTGCCCACTCCTCATGCTTTTCTGGTCACTTCTTACCCATGGTTAAAGTCACAGGAGCCATTCCCCCAAAAATCTTCACTGACCCTCTGCAACCAACACTTACATGTGCTTGTATTACTTAAGCATCCCCATAGAAATAATCCTAAAGTGACCAGTGAAGAAACTGAGGCACATCGATTAAACCTTACCTGTGCTCACACAGGTAGTAAGTGGAGCTGGATCCTTGCTCCTAACTGCTACACTATTTATACTCACTGTATGTCCTCTTACAGCCCTCATCTTCTGTGTCTCCATAGTAGTATCATAATAAAGTGAACCAGCTGGTACCTGCATTTATTTATTTATTTAAGTATCCATCCAATCCATTCACTGTTGTTGTGCAGTTGCTAAGTTGTGTCTGACTCCACAATCCCACGGACTGCTTGCTGCACACCAGACTCCTCTGTCCTTCACTATCTCCTGGAGCTTGCTCAAACTCATGTCCACTGAGTCAGTGATAATATTGAACCATCTCATCCTTGGCTGTTTCCTGCTTCATTTGCCTTCAATCTTTTCCAGCATCAGGGTCTTTTCCAATGAGTCAGCTGTTTGCATCAGGTGACCAAAGTATTGGAGCTTCAGCATCAGTCCTTCCAGTGAATATTCAGGGTTGATTTCCTTTAGGATTGACTGGTTGGATCTCCTTGCAGTCCAAGTGACTCTCAGGAGTCTTCTCCAGCACCACAATTTAAAAGCATCAATTCTTCAGTGTTCCACCTTTATATATACATCTAATATATTCATTAAACACATCCATTCAACCAGTATATCCAACCAATCCATCTATTCATTCAATCTATCCATCTATCCTTCCATCCATCCAATCCATCCATTCAAGCATCCATCCATCCATCCATCCACTCATCTCTCTAATCCATTTCTATCTGTCTATTGTCCATCTGTCTATCATGTATCTATTTATCGCCTATTTATATTCTGACTTCCTCCAGAACTACAAACTCCATCCAGAGAAGGCTCCTACCTGTTTTGTTTACAGTTGTAGACTCATAGTTACTACAGTGCCTGGCTCAGGGCAGGCACTGGATAAATACATGCAGTGTGGTCCAGTGAATGAATGGCCTTGGACTGCAAGGAGATCCAACCAGTCCATTCTGAAGGACATCAGTCCTGGGTGTTCTTTGGAAGAACTGGTGCTAAAGCTGAAATTCCAATACTTTGGCCACTTCATGTGAAGAGTTGACTCTTTGGAAAAGACTCTGATGCTGGGAGGGATTGGGGGCAGGAGGAGAAGGGGATGACAGAGGATGAGATGGCTGGATGGCATCACTGACTCAATGGACATGAGTTTGAGTGGACGCCGGGAGTTGGTGATGGACAGGGAGCCCTGGCGTGCTGCGATTCATGGGGTCGCAAAGAGTCGAACACGACTGAGCAACTGAACTGAACTGACTGATGCAGGGAAAGCTGAAGAAGGTCCCTGGACTTGAAGGAGTTGCAGAGGGCTGAGGAAAGGGACCCTATCATCATAGCATGCTGAGAGACAGACTGCTGTGGGAGTCAGACAGGGGGAATCCAGTGTTTGCTGAGATGGTTAGGAGGGATTCCTGAGGAAGGAGCCTCTTCACAGTCGAGTTGTATCTGGTGACCAATGCTGCTGACTGATATTGACTAGAGCCTCCAGTCTTTTTCACACATCTATCTGAAAAAAGAAGGGTTCAGGGGACACATGGCCTGTCTTTCCATATTGGGAAGACATTTGGGCTGTCATTTATACAAAGGAGCTGACTCAGGCTGCATGGCCCCAGGAGGCAGAAATCACAGATTTTGTCTCAGCTCACACTCCACTTCAGAGTAGCACAGCAGTGGGAGCTTCTCACTGGCTTGTGGGGACTCCCAGGCCCTGAGAGAGCTCAGAAGAAGGTTAGGGGGTCCCTTGTCAAGGTTGAAAACTTGGAGACTCCCACACTGGGGACCAGTGGGGAGGTGATCCTCAGAGTTTCCTTCTAACAACTCTAAACCGCTGTTCTTCTGGGCTATCAAAGGTTTACAGGGCACTGAGGTGCTATCCAAAACTACCTTTGTGTGTAATCTACACAGAGAAAGGTCAGATTCCCAAGGGGTCCACTGGGTTTGGGAAATGAAGTCACTATTTGTATTGGCCTACCACAGAGAACCCAACATGACCTACTTGTGTTGTCATCTTCAAAGGAACAAGAGACCCTTTCATGATTTTAAAAGTTGTAACGACATCTATTGTGTTCTCAAACACAAACAGATATGTAATTTAGAAAACATAAGCAAGTCATAAGCCAGAAATAAATTTCTGCATAATCTTCTCACCTTTATTGATGTCTATAAACCTTTTCACATATCTTATTTTATTCAGGTATTTTATTCCAATCTTCCTTTCTATGGTCATACATGCATAAATTGATTTTACTCCTGCTTTTTCTCTTTAAAAACACCATGAACATGTTCCATGTCATTAAGTAACCTTCTGAGACATGATTTTTAATGGCTGCTTAGTATTCCATTTTATGAATTCTTCATGAACAAGTTAACTACTCCATTACTGGTGAGTATTTAATGTGCTCCCAAGTTTCAAGAGCATAAATAATGTAATAAAATTGCTTGGATACAGATCTTTGCCTCTCTGTGACTGTTTCTTTTAAAAAAATTCTCTAGAATTAGAGTTGCTAAGTCAAAAGGAAAGTCCATTTATAAGGCATTTGAGGGGTATATATCACCAAATTATCCTCAGGAAAAACCTTAGCAATTGACAGTCCTGACAGTAGTATTCAAAAAGGCTTATTTAGGATCTCACATGGACATTTTTGCCTGGAAGCTTATTCTAGCTGCAAAGTGGACAAGGAAAGCAGACTCTAATGCTGTATCAGTATACAGCTGGTGCAGTATACAGACACTGATGCTGAGAAGGAAAATCCCAGATCTGGAGACAGAAGGTCTGGGATCAAATCATAGCTCAGTTGCCTCCATAAGCCACTCAGCACTTCTGGAAGCCAGTTCTATCATCTGGAAACAATCATAAAAGAAGCATCACTGGAAAAGAATAAAAGATTTGATTCTCCTGGTAGGACTTTTAACATGTTAGATGGTTCAGAGGAGATTTCCTACATTAAGGGAGCTAACGGTAAATGACTCATCAATCAAACAAGCAGAACTGACTGGTGATGAGAGGAAGAACTCTGAACTCCAACTCCCACCCCAGATGTAACCCTGAACCTAGTGTTTAGCCTTCCTATGATCAGTTTCCTCATCTGTAAAATGGGTCCATAATAAGGATAAAATCAGTTGGTACCTGTACAGGCTTCAACTGAGTGGCTGGTACACAATACGCACAGCATTAGTGTGTTTAAAGGAATAAAGGAAAACACTCTAAGCGACACACCTTTTAAGGTCTTTACATTATACGACTGATTCCTCGCAACCACTCACCTTGAAACATCACCATTTTATTTTCGTTTTCTGAATGAAGAACTTCAGATAGTTCAAGCAAATTGTCCAAAAGTTGCAAAGCTGATACACGGAAGAGCTAACATTGAACTTGGGGCTTGCTATTTCAGAGAAAATCCGCTTTGCTTTGAATAGATGAAAAAATTCCAACCAGGCACCCACTGGGTCCTGGGCATTATGACAGACCCTTTCACAGAAAGCATCTCCTTTAGTCCTTTGCAGTCTTTCTGTTGTCTCCGTTGTTAACTTATTAGGGTAAAATGTGCCTTCAGTACAATTCATCCCTTTAAGTTACACTGTCCTAAGCAGTTTTTGCAAAAACATCCAGCCGTTAACCACCAACACATCAGGACAGAGAATATTTCCGTTCATCAGTGTTTCTTCCAGCCTTAGCCTGAACTTCTGGCATCCACTGATCCGATTTCATTCCTGAAAGTATTGCTTTTTCTTAAGTATCATATAAACGAAACCACATAGTAGGTTGCTTCTTGAGTCTCGTTACTTTCACCTATTGTAATGCACACGGCATGTTTCACTTTGCTGCATGCATCAGGAATTTGCACATTTTAATTTCTGGCACAACCATTTCTACTTGACAGCTGAAGAAACCGAGGTTCATGGGGATTGAGTCCCTTCCAACAGGTCATGCAGCCATGGTGAAGCCTAGGTCTCCTCCTTCCGTATCCTGCAGTTTATTTACTTATTTATTATTTGTCTGTGTTGGGTCCTAGTTGTGCACACAGGATCTTTTATTGTGGCCTCTGGTCTTCTCTGGGTTTCCTATGTGGCTCCGTGGTGAAGAATCTGCCTGCCAGTGTAGGAGACGCAAGTTCCATCCCTGGGTCAGAAAGATCCCCTGGAGGAGGAAATAGCAGCCCACTCTAGTATTCTTACCTGGAAAATTCCACAGAGGAGCCTGGTGGGCAACAGTATGTGGGGTCGCAAAAAGTTCAACACGACTGAGTGACTGCAAATACAAGTGGGCTTCTCTAGTTGAAGCACGTGGGCTTAGTTGCCCAGTGGCATGTGGGATCTTAGATCCCTGACCAGGGATCAGACCCATATCCCCTGCATGGGAAGGTGGATTCTTAACCACTGGACCACCAGGGAAGTCCCATCATATCCTTCAGTTTAATGCTGTTTAATACATTATTGTTTATACAGTAAATGGGCAAACAAACCTAGACAGCATGTTAAAAAGCAGAGACATCACTTTCCCAGCAATGGTCCATATAGTCAAAGCTATGGTTTTTCCAGGAGTCATGCATGGTTGTGAGAGTTGGACCACAGGAAAGGCTGAGTGCCAAATAATCCATGCTTTCTAGTTGTGGTGCTGGAGAAGACTCCTGAGAGTCCCTTGGACTGCAAGGAGATCCAACCAGTCAATCCTAAAGGAAATCAACCCTGAATATTCACTGGAAGGACTGATGCAGAAGCTGAAGTTTTCATACTTTTGGCCACCTGATGTGAAGAGCCAACTCACTGGAAAAGCCCCTGATGCTGGGAAAGATTGAGGGCAGGAGAAGAAGGAGGTGACAGAGGATGAGATGATTGGAAGGCATCACTGACTCAATGGACATGAGTTCGAGCAAACTCTGGGAGACAGTGAAAGACAGGGAAGCCCAGCACGTTGTAGGCTTGGAGCTGGGTGTGAATGAGAGACTGAACAACAAAAGTACTGCCAAGCATGTCCCCCGCTCCTTACACAGCAAGTTCCTGGAGACAGAGACTCTGCTCAGCCCATCACTTTTTTCCATATCATGACAAGACACCCAACCCAGGGTGTACACTCTCAGGAAGTATTTGCTAAATTGAAAGACATGGGCAGACAAGAAGACATTTCAGAAAGTTTTAAAAAAAAATGGCAACAAGGCAGCCTTGCAATACGTGTGTCAAAGCACTCTCACTTTTCATTGTGATGTACAGAGAACAGTAATACAAGTGGAGCCAAGTATGTGAATTCGTAACCCACGTGACTTCCTATTACCTTATCAAAACTGTTTGCAGACCTCAGTGATGAAGGGGGAAAGCAAATGTGTCTCCTCAAGAGCCAAGAAAGTCCTCCCTGAGTGATGGAGTTCCTCAGAAAGGGAAGACCTCAGTATGTGGTCATGTCACAATTGCCCAGAGAGCTAAGAGTAAAAGATGCCACTTGTCTGGTGTGTCAGGGCCCCAGTGGAACACAATAAATGGCCCCAGTGTCTTGTGTCTTGTAGTCACCTGGCCAGGTAGGCATCCTTACCCCTAAGTAGAAATCAGTGGCAGTGAGACATTATGACCTGAAGATACAGATACAGCAAAAACAGAACTGCAATTCAAACCAAGGTCAATCTTATCCTCACTTATTGAGGAGAAGGGGAAAGGATTCCTGAAAATGTCTGCTATGAATCTTTATCAACCCAGAAATAGTCATTTCACTGGAATCAACACAAATATTTATTGACAAATGAATGGATAAACAAAATGGAATACTAGTCAGCAAAAAAAGAAATTAAAACGTGAAATTCTGACACACAGGCTGCAACATAGATGAACCTTGAAGGTGCTATGCTAAATGAAACAAGCTGATCAAAAAGGAACAAATATTCTATAATTCCATTTATGTGAAAAGCTAGAATAGTCAAATTCATGGAATCAGAAAGTAGAATGGTGGGTGCCAGTGGCTTGGCAGGGGTTATGGAGAGACACTGTTTTAATGGAGTTGATGTTTGATATTTTGCAAAATGAAAAAAGTCTGAAGATGAGCTGTGGTGATCATGTCAGTTGCTCAGTCGTGTCTGATTCTTTGCGATCCCATGGACTGCAGCTCGCCAGGCCTCCCTGTCCCTCACCAACTCCAGGAGCTTGCTCAAACTCATGTCCATCAGGTCAGTGATGCCATCCAACCACCTCATCCTCTTCATCCCCTTCTCCTTCTGCCTTCAGTCTTTCCCAGCATCAGAGTTTGTCCACTGAGTCAGCTCTTCACATCAGGTGGCTGAAGTTTTGGAGTTTCAGCTTCAGTACCAGTCCTTCCAATGAATATTCAACTGATTTCCTTTAGGAATGACTGGTTGATCTCCTTGCAGTCCAAGGGATTCTCAAGAGTCTTCCCCAACCCACAGTTCAAAAGCATCATTTCTTCCGTGCTCAGCCTTCTTTATGGTCCCACTCTCACACCCATATATGACTACTGGAAAAACCATAGTTTTGACTAGACAGATCTTTGTCAGCAAAGTAATGTCTCTCCTTTTTAATATGCTGTCTAGGTTGGTCATAGTTTTTCTTCCAAGGAGCAAGCATCTTTTAATTTCATGGCTGCAGTCACCATCTGCAGGGGTGATGGCTGCACGGTAATGTGAATGTATGTTGATGCCACTTAAAGATAGTTCAGATGATAACTTTTATGTCATGCATATATTGCTGTAACTAACAATAACTGTATAGTCCATGGGCTTGTGAAGAGTTGGACCCAACTGAGTGACTTTTACAATCAAAATCACAAGAATAATTTAAGTCATCTCAGACCATTGTACAATTTTTTTCTACTAATACATTTACCCAGAGAAAAGGTTCAAGTCCTTGAACAGATAATATAGGATAGAATAGGCAAATAAAGATGGAGGACAAAAAAATCTTTTTTAAAAAGGTTTAGAATTAAAAATGAATCAAGAAAGGGAGGGACAAATGAGAAGTATGGAGTTAACAGACAGAAATTGCTATACATAAAATAAACAAGCAATAAGGATTTACTGCATAGTATAGTGCATTGCCTTCTCCAATGCATGAAAGTGAAAGTGAAGTCGCTCAGTCCTGTCTGATTCTTAGCGACCCCATGGACTGCAGCCTACCAGGCTCCTCCATCCATGGGATTTTCCAGGCAAGAGTACTGGAGTGGGGTGCCATTGCCTTCTCTGATAGGGAATTAGACTCAATATCATGTAATAGGGCTTCCCTAGTGGCTCAGTGATAAAGAATCCACTTGTCAGATGTGGGTTCAACTCCTGGTCAGGAAGATCTTCCAGAGAAGGAAATAAGAACCCACTCCAGTATTCTTGCCTGGAAAATCCCATGGACAGAGGAGTCTGGCAGGCTGCAGTCCACGGCATCACAAAGAGTCGGACATGACTAAACAACAGTAGCAACAATTTTGTAGGAACCTATTACAGAATGTAATCTGAATAAAACTGAATCACTATGTTGTATACCTGAAACTAATGCAATATTATAAATCAACCATCCTGTAATAAATTAAAAAATAAAAAACCTAGTCAGACAAGGGCTTGCAAGTGAGTCCTGTGATACAGTGGCAGATGGAGGGCATTCTCTGAGAGTGAACCGCACACTGCACACTTTCTCGCATATGATCACATTGTCTTCACAAGAATACACTGGAATCTGCACACTTAGCCTCCTTTTCAGATTCAGAGAGCAACTCTGAAAATTTTCGAAGGTCGCCCAGCATCCTGCTGGCAGTGCCCAAAGAGCCATGAGGTGGTACCTCTCCAGATAGATGTTGGTGGGCCCTCGTCAGGCATTTAATGGAGATCCTCTCAAGTGGTTCACAAATCCTGCCATAGTCCAGGCACCAAACTGGGGCCCGAAGCAGAGGGGCCGGAGGCACACAGTTCAACACCAAGTGGTCCCTGCTTGCAGAAAATTCATACTCTACTGGGAGAGGAGCTATCACACAGATGAAGGTACGATCTGGCCGAGAAGGATGTGGTTATAGAATCGTGAATCAGTTGTGGTGGAAACACAGAGGGGAAAAGATTCCTTCTGTCTTGGGGAGCCCTAGAGGCCTTCAAGGAAGAGCCCACTTTGGGGTTCTCCTAAGCTTTTGAGGGTGTGGTTTGGACAAGTGGGAAGGCAGCCAGAGCTCAGTCACTCAGTCATGTCCTACTCTTTGCAGCCCCATGGACTATAGCCTGCAGGCTCTTTTGCCCATGGAATTTTCCAGGCAAGAATACTGGAACGGGGTGCCATTTCCTTCTCCAGGGGATTTTCCTGACCCAGGGATCAAACCTGTGTCTCTTGTGTCTTCTGTATTTTCAGGCAGATTCTTTACTGTCTAAGAAGCCAGAGGAGCAATTGATTTGAGCAGCAGGAAAAAGCCTGAGCAAAGGTTTGGGGGCCGAAGGAACATGGAATGGGGTTCTTGATGGCTTGGTTCTCTTGGCAAGAGCTTACACAGCTGGCTTCCAACGGCCTCTTTGGGGCCACACATGAAACGCTGCCTGTGGTCCATGGGAGCTGGTGGGGGAAGTCAAAGGGGTGAAGGGTGTGGTCCAGAACGAAAGACCTCAAGTGAGAGGGAAGATGAACGGACGGAAAGAGATTTGAAGCTAAACAAAGAGAGAGCAGCCGATAGGAGACAAAGCCACCACAGCTGTGCTGGGCGTCCCTGGCTTGTGCGGGAGGAGTGGCAGTGGGCTCCAAGCAACAGGGGCAGGGAGAAGCCGGTGCATAGAGCGTGGGCCTCTCAAGTCTGACGGCGCCGTCAGCCTGCTTATGTGAGGAGCTCGCTATGCTAAGCAGAAGGCCGTCTGTTTAGGCTTTTCTTTTAAACTTGAAAGAGAAGAGAAGCAGTAGCAAAGGACTCCCTTGTCAGATCCTAATTCAAGTTGAACTTCTAAAGGCTAGGAGGAGGCATTTGTGACACCAAAGCTTTTCTAAGAGTAGTGAAATGAAAACTTGAAGTAGGGGGAGAAAAGGGTGTTCTCGCTTGTGTCTTTGCTTGCCTTAAGAGCCGTAAGCTGTAACTCGGTTCTGATTCTGTGATGAAAATGGTGTGTGATATTCACGGTCGTACTTGTGCCTATGATTAACCATGGGTGAGGGTCAGGCTACCTCCTTTCATTGATGGGGTCTGAGCCTCGGAGGTTCAGGGACCTCGCCAGGCTTCACGATCTAAGTGGCAAAGTCAGAAATGGAGGCAGGGTCTGCCCTTCTGGTCCCAGAAATGAGAGGCGGTCCTGGCCTCTGATGAAACAAGCCAGGAACTTCGAAATGCATCCTGGATTGAGTTCCAACTTCACTCTTTTGGGAACCAAGTCATCTATCAGCTCTGATGCTCTATCTCCCAAGGAACCCGACATCATTGCTTTGAAGATTAAAGGGACCACACACACACAGCATGGTACTGGACACCTAATGTAGCTATTTTCATGGATGTAAGGGGACACAGACAGCAAAGTGGGTGGTCCCAAACAACAGAGCCTCTCTGGGACCAGGGGGTCCTGGCTGAACCCTCCTTCCTCTTCCAGGTGACCCTCCTGAAGCCTCGCCTCCACCAGAGTGCCAGGGGTCGTGAAAACTGCAGGAACAGACAAGGGGCCGAGGTCTCCGAGGTCTCTGCTCAGTAAGAAGCACCCCCTCCATCCTCTTAGATGTTCTTTAGATTCAGAGCAAGTGGAGAAACACGGCAAGGCATACAACAGATCAAGGCCAACATATTTCTTTCATTACGATCAAGCTCAGTCAGAGGATGCAGCTCAGAGTAAAAGCTAGACGTGTCTGCTCAAAGAAGCTCAGAGGCTGCGGAGGACCTCCGTCAGGGAAGCTGGGGGAAAGGCTGCTTAATGTACTCATTCTTGTGTTTACTCATCACAAAAGAGGAAACGGGAAGCCAGGAGGGAGGCGGTAAAAGGAAGGTTTCCTTCCCTGGAAGGAAACACAGGAGGGGAAGAGGCATCGCCCTGACTCCCCCTAAGTGAGCATGTTTGCAACACAGAGGGCTTGAAAAACAAGCATGTGATCCTGCTGTTCCCGGAAGGGGGTCAACAGGGAGAGAGGGTATCTTATTGGTCCTGCCTACACTCGTGGCCTGATGCTAATCCCTGCTCCTCTGTGTGGCTCCCAGGGCCCCTGGGAAACTGTTTAGATTTTGCTACAAGAAGGCTCTGATATGGGTCAACAAGCCTTATTTCACTGAGTCTGAACTTGATTCGTTTCTCGCTGTCCCAAGTGATCTCCAGCCAGACTGTGTCCCCATCAGACGTTCTGTGGTGAGACAGAAGGAAGCAGGAAGACAGGCTTATAATTAAATGCACAAAGATACTCCATGTATCAAATGTCAATATCAGAGCTGCTCAAACTACAACATAAACCCTTCTCAATATCAGTTGGGAAGGTGTAGTTTGAAGATGAAATCCCCCGGCAAGTCGCATCTCAAAGAAATGAAAGATTTGTTGGCACTTCCTCGGTGGTCCAGTGGTTAGGGCTACAGGCTTCTACTGTAGTAGGGGCACAGGTTTGGTTAGGGAACTATGATCTCCCACGCCTTCTGGCTCGGCCAAAAATACACACACACACACACACACACACAAACACACACACACACACACACACATATATCAAAGATTTCTTTAATTTAAAAGGTTTTGGGGTTTTGTTTCTTCTGAGTTAAAAGTCCAAAATTCAAAATGTTTAGGTTAAAGTGTCAAAATTTTCTTCCCTGACTTCTTATGCTTTTCAGTCTAGAACTGAGGAGTTCTTGAATCTTGGGAGAACTTGGGATTCCTTATTCTGTTACAAGCCTGGTTCATCTCCTACTAAGTTAGGTGTGGTTTCTCCAAATAGTACTTTAGTTTAAAATCAATTCTCTTATGATTTTCTTGTAATTTAAGTGTTGAAACAATAAGAGAAAGAGGACTGACAAGATTAGCATTATTCCCAAATGCTGAAAACATTCCCATTCCAACCCTAAAGTTTTTTTTCTTAGTTATCCTGGGGAAAACATGATATTCCCAAACCCAACTCTCAGTGATACCAAAAGGCTCTTAGAGCAGCTCTGTGGAGGAAGGAGTGGAGGAAACCCTGCTGATTTGAGCCTCATCAAGTTTCCAGTCCAAACATATCACTGTCTGCATCCCCAGTGGCAGGGAAGTAAACTCAAATGTGGAAAATCTCCCAGCAGAAAATTTTCATTCAGCTTCTGAAGGTAGTCTCAAGGAGGAGTGCTCATGGCCAAAGTACAGCAGATGCCCCTGTAAGGCCATCCCCAGAGGGGAGTGGCCTGTATCCTCATCAGGAATAGTGGTGTGATGTTGCAGATAAACCTCCAAGCCCACAAGAAGATACACAGGTCAATCCTAAACACCCCTTGCTTTCCAAGATGCTGTCTTCTGAGTACATACAGCTGCATAGAAGATCAAATATTGGTTTGAATGTACTTCATCTAACAATTTCTAATTAATCATATGGGCTTCTCTGGTGGCTCAGATGGTAAAGGATCTGCCTGCAGTGCAGGAGACCTGGGTTCGATCCCTGGGTTGGGAAGATGCGCTGGAGAAGGAAATGGTAACCCACTCCAGTATTCTTGCCTAGAGAATTCGGTGGACAGAAGTGATGGGCTACAGTCCATGGGGTCTCAAAACAGTGGGACATGACTGAGCAACTAACACTTTCACTTTTTCAATTGAGCATCTACTTGGTACTAGACCCTGTATTAGATATGGAGGACTGAAAGATGATTAACACATGGGGCTTGCCCAGTGAATCTCCTGTTGGAATGAAGGTCACTGACCCTGCTTCTGCATCTCAGTTCTTCAAGGAGGAAGTGCATTAGTATCCATAAGCCTTTTGAATGGTACCTGACACAGAAATAGAAACTCCATTTTAGGGAAGGGAGAAGAGATACACTGAAGGATAATCAGGGCCCCAGAGTATGGGCTTCCCTGCCAGTTCAGTTGGTAGAGAATCTGCCTCAAGCACAGGAGGCCCAGATTTGATTCCTGGATAGGGAAGACCCACTGGAGAAGGAAATGGCAAACTCCAGTATTCTTGCCTGGAAAATAGCATGGACAGAGAAGCCTGGCGGGCTTTAGTCCATGGGGTGGCAAGAGTTGGACACGACTTAGCGACTAAACCACAGAGTATGGAAGGCCTCCTGGGTGGAGTTGAGGGACTTGACTTTACCCTGAGGCCCACAGGGATCTATACAGGGTTTAAGGAAATAGAATAGACCACTTCTATTTTTGACTTAGGAACCTCCCAGTTTAGTCTGAAATGTGTTCCTTCAAAATTCAGCTATTGAGTCCTTATGTCAAAATATGACTGTATTTGGAGAAAGAGCCTTTACAGAGCTGATGAATGTAAAAAGAGGTCATTACAGTGGGCCCTAATCCAACATGAGTGATATTCTTCCAAGTCGAGATGATCGGGACACGAACAACACACAGACTGAGGGGCAACCTTATGATGAGACGACGGCAGGGGGACATTTTTAAACCAAGAAAAGAGACCTCAGAAAATACCAAACCTACCCACACCTTGATCTTGGACCTGCAGCCCCTCAGACTGTGAGAATATAAGCATCAGTTATTAAGTTCCCTTAGTCTATGCCATTTGTCATAACAACCCAGCAAACTGATACCTCCAAATTCCTAGGGCTGGTGGGCAGGAGGGAGATTAAGGTAGGAAAGCCAGTTAAGGCCATGAAAACATTAACCAGAGTAAAAAACCATGATGCGGTCCCTCCCTAGAGATGCAGAAATGAGAAGAAAGGGCAGACTGAAAAGAGATGCACAGCATAGACTTCACAGAGTTTGGGGACCCATTTGATAAAGACAGTAGGAAAGGAGAGAGTCCATGGATCATTCCCAGGCTTCTCATCTTAGTGACAGTATAGATATAGTGGTTCCTTTCATTGAGATATGTTCTGTGGTGAATGAAACACCTTCCTACAAAAGTCTGTGGTCCTATTGTGAAATCTGGTTTCAGAAGTAATATACCATGCAAAGTCAGGTTAGACCCCAAGATAAATTGTCAGATTCTGTGCAAGAAATGTGAGTCAGTTCCTTCCAGCCCCCCACCCCTCATTCCAGATTGTGGGTTGAGATGGGTTCCCATTTGGGAGTTTGTCTCCCATTTGGTTTCCTGTGAGACTCCCTTCCTTGCAAACAGTAGGAATACTTTCGAAAATTTATCTTGATGGTGGCTCTGCCTTGCATTAGTGTAGGGGGAAGAAGGGTGGGGGGGTTAATGCTGAATGGCGATAGCATTTATTTTCCTAGCTAATAGCCAAGTGTCTCTAATTCAAACCAACTGAACTAATTGAATGAAAAAGAATGTTAACAGTCCTGGCTACTAGACTGTATTTAAAAGCAATTGTTCTCAATCAATCAATGCTGCTGGATTGTTTGATTTCATTAAAGATGTATTTGTTACCAAGCAGCTGGTACCCAAACAGCTGCTTTAGATAGGATTTCCACCGCTCCCTTAGACTATGTGCATCATTATATTTGCACATTTCCAGCCACGAAGACTGTGACAAATGTCTGTGGCACAGAGATGAGACCTGCCGACTTGCCCCCGTGAAACATCCCAGAGGCTGAGGGACAGGGGGAAGGCTTGGGGTTTTGCTCTCCAGAAAGCACAGAATCTTTCGGGGCGTTTCACAAGTGTGGGAATACTAAACTCCATGCATAAATGTAAAAGCGTACCCAGGTAACTTGGGAAGAATGCACTGTATTCTTCCAGCTTCTAATCTATCCATGCATTTATTCTGTAAAATTTCCAGTGAACCTGCTTCTCTAAGAAGGTAGTAAAGATAAAAAGTAATAAGCATAGCTGGCATGTATTGATGGAGGGCTTTTTAATTACAGGTTCTATGCCTGGTGAATTATGCAGATTATCTTCTTTTATCCTTATGCAAGAATACCAAGACTCTACTTTTATTATCCCCTTTTCCAGCAGAGAAAAGTGAGACACAGAGAGGTTGCTCCCCTACTGTCCCTCGTAGTGATGCGTTTTTTCTGTATCTTCTTCTTTGCACTCATCTTCCCTCCTAGACTGATATCCTAGAAGGCTTTGGCTGTGTCTGCTACATGTGCTCCCTGGAGCCCCTGCCCATCACATGCTAAGTCACAAAAGACAGTATCATTCAGACCTTCCTGCCTGGCCTCTGCATTACCTGGATTCAAACCTCACTCACGTCTCACCAAACCGCTAGTGGTGCTCTTTATGCTTTCATTTCTTCATCAGGACACACACTTAGTAATAACATCTCATAGATTATTGCAGAGATTAAATGTCAGTGGAGGCTGTGCTTGGAACATAGCAAATGCTTAACACAAACTTACCATTATGAATACTATATCAAGGGTCCTATAAATCAGTATTGAATGAATAAACAAATTAAAAGCTAAGGCAGAGATCATTACAGAATACTGAGGAGAGATTCCTGTGATACACAGTAGGTTCTTGTTGATGATCTATTTTGTATAGAACAGTGTGTGTATGTTTATCTCGAGCTCTTAATTTATCCCTCTCCCACATTTCCCCTTTGGTAACCAGAAGTTTATTTTTGAAATCTATGAGTCTGTTTCTGTTTTGTAAATAAATTCATTTATATAATTTTTAAACTTAGATGTAAAGGTGATATCATGTTTGTCTTTCTCTGTATTACTGCACAGTGTGGTAATTTCTAGGGCCACTCGTGTTGCTGCAAGTGGCATTATTTCATTCTTTTTAATGGCTAATAATAATAAACACAACATTGTAATTAAATCAATTACACATAGATTAAATAAATAAATAAATATTTTTAGAAATCCCATATTTGAATGGATCCAGGTATATCATGGTTGAGTCCCCCCACTGTTCACCTGAAACTGTCACAGTATTGTCAATCGGCTATCAGTTCAGTGGCTCAGTCAAGTCCAGCTCTTTTGACCCCATGGACTGCAGCACACCAGTCTTCCCTGTCCATCACCAATTCCCGGAGCTTACTCAAACTCACGTCCATTGAGACGGTGATGCTATCCAATTATCTCATCCTCTGTCGTCCGCTTCTCCTCCCGCCTTCAACCTTTCCCAACATCAAGGTCTTTTCCATTGAGTCAGTTCTTCACATCAGGTGGCCAAAGTATTGGAGTTTCAGCTTCAGCATTAGACCTTCCAATGAATATTCAGGACTGATTCCCTTTAGGACTGACTGGTTGGATCTCCTTGCAGTCAAAGGACTCTCAAGAGTCTTCTCCAACAACACAGTTCAGAAGCAACAGTTTTTCAGTGCTCAGCTTTCTTTATAGTCCAACTCTCACATCCATACATGACTACTGGAAAAACCATAGCTTTGACTAAATGGACCTTAGTTGGCAAAGTAATGTCTCTGTTTTTTAATACACTGTCTAGGTATAATCAACTCTACTCCAATACAAAATAAAAAGTTCAAAAGAAAAAAAATACCATAAAAAAAAACAAGTTACCAAAAAAAATTTACAATGATTTTTAAAAATGTTAAAGCCAAAGAGTCTTTGGCTTATCAGGAAAAAAAAAGACAAAAAATAGATACACAGCCCAGGTCAAGGGAGTGAGAGATTGATCCCCAAGCATTGACCTGACTTAACTGTAGGCCAACTTAACTAACTTAACTGTAGGTCTATAGGTCTGACAGTGTGGAAGGCACATTTGAGCCTGCTCTTAACTGTCTCCAAGTAGACAGGGGCAGTTCTTCAAGGAGAAGGAGAACATCTGGTCTTTTTCTTCCTCTAAACCCAGACCCCCAACTTTCTCCAGGAAGTCTTCTCTGATGCCCCTACTTGGAGTTCATCATGCCACCGCTGTGTCCTCCCACCCGCCCAACTGCAGGCTCTGTGCTGTCATCATCGGATCAGGTGGCCCTGCAGACCGTGGGCATGTCTGCCTCTCACTGGACCCTCAGTCCCTTACTGATGTGACGTCCTAAGTCTTCTTCCCCGGCTGTCACCCGTGGGGACCAATACAGAGCTGTGTGTATACATAACGCACGAGAAACAGCTGCAGAGCCGAGTCACTGACTCTCCAGTTGGCAGCATCATCCAGGACAAAAAGCCCCAAACCCTCTGACAGAGACACAGAATCTACAGGAAAGTTTTTCAGAGCCCCGGTGGGTGGGAAAACCATGACTTTGGAGCCCAATAGAACTGAGCTCAAATACAAACTATAGAACATTCTCCATCATCTCCTTCTTCCTGTCCCCCACTCCCCTAAAGCAGCCTCTAGTGATGTCCTTTTCCATCACTGCCCTCTGGGAGGGCCTGGAGTCCCTCCTTCTGGCTCACGAGAGCTGGTGGTACTCATCTCTCCTGGAATCCAGGTTTGGTGACATCAAGTAGGAAGCTTGAAATTGGCCACAGTAGGAGCATTTATTCCACAGAAATTGGAAGAAAGATACCAATCAGGGCTGTGTTTTTTTTCTGGAAGCTAATTGTTAAATATTTGCCAGCATTTTCTGCTAGCTTTGCAGCTTGTTAATGTCATCATGGCTAATAATGAGGTTGATCAGCAATAAAAATGACAGTAATAATGATCTTGAGTGCATTTTGCCCTTCTGCCATGCTTTAGGGTTCGTAAAACTTTTAAAATGCATGTTCAACATATATAAGCCCCACCAATGCACTTATCTAGTTCCCTTCTAGGAAGTCTTAGTCTAGTCTCTGCTAGGCTGACCGTGCACAGCTGGGCAGGTTGGACATCACAAGTCAAGGAATCAAAAGGAACTAAAATCCAGCTAGTTGAATCATGATCCTATTCAACTCTGTCTGCTCAAAGCTTTCATATTCATCTAATTTCACCAAGTTCTAGCTGATCTATATGTTCTCCAGCATATGAAAAATATTCTCTCAATAATTATGGCTTGAATGTACATACACATTTGGGCTACATGGCAGCCTATGAATTTGGTATTGTAAGCTCCATTTTACAAGTAAGGTACCTGATTTATGCAAGACCATCGTCTAGCGTCATGATTAAAAGTGGGTTCCTGGAGCCAAAGCACGTCCTTTTTCCTGCTCCAGCACTGTGTGACGGTGGCCAGTGGTTTAACCTCTCTGTGTCTCGAGTACCAACCTCTGTTTTGTTTTATTTTTTTATTCTTCTTTATTTAAGGTTTTGTTTTTGTTTTTTTGTTTTTTTTTAACTGGAGGATAACTGCTAAGTACCAACTTAGGGTTGCTATGTGGATTAAGTGTCATAATAAGCACTTTACATATTAACTGATAATTATTTATGTGTAAGGTTATGCTAAAAGCCTTTTAGGATGAGGAGGTTAGAGTATTTTTTGAGTACCTTGGAGAGGTTCCATTCTGGGGACTTTATATTGGATTGGCCAAAATGTTCACTCAAAATGTTCTGTAACATCTTATGGAAAACCCTGAAGTAACTTTTTGGCCAACCCCAAATATGTGATTGTCTATTCTAAAAACTAAAGCAATGTATGGTGAGCAAAGAAGAAAGGTTGAGGAGAGGGATAAAGTGGGTATTTGGGATTGATGTGTGCATGTAACTATATTTCAAATAGATAGCTAACAAGGACCTACTGTATAGCACAGCCAACTCTGCCTAATATTCTGTAATAAACTAAATGGGAAAAGAATTTGAAAAAAGCATAGATATTCATGTATATGTATAACTGAATCAGCTTGCTGTACAACTGGAACCAACAAAACACTGTTAATGAACTGTATTTCAATATAAATTTTTTTGAAAATTAAATTTAAAAATAACTAAGTTGGACATCATTTTTCTCATTTACAAGTGAGGAACCGTCAAGATAGTAAGTGGTTAAAGACTACATAGTAAATAATTATTCATGAGCATTTAAATCTGTGTGTAGGTAACAATGGTGAATGTGCACGCTCAGTCGTGTCGATTCTTTGTCCATGGAATTTTCCAGCCCAGAATGCCAGAGTGGGTTGCCATTTCCTACTCCAGGGGATCTTCCTGACTCAGGGATCTAACCTACGTCTCCTGTGTCTCCTGTATCTCTTGACTGGGAGGTGGATCCTTTACCACTGTGCCAACTGGGAAGTCCTAAAGTCTGTGCATAATCTTTCTCTACTTAAAGCAACTTGGTTTTATTCTCAGTCTAGTAAAAAATGAGTCACTCTGAGTAGACTTATTTTCTAAGAAGCTAACATTGTTGTTCAGTCTCTCAGCCGTGTCCAACTCTTTTTGACACTGTGAAATGCAGCATGCCAGTCTTCCTGGTCCTTCACTATCTCCCAGAGATTGCTTAAACTCATGTCCATTGAGTCAGTGATGCCATCAAACCATCTTGTTGTCTATCGTCCCCTTCTCCCCCTTCCTTCAATCTTTCCCAACATCAGGGACTTTTCTAATGATGGCTCTTCACATAAGGTAGCTAAAATATTGGAGTTTCAGCTTCAGCATCAGTCTTTCCAATGAATAGTCAGAACTGATTTCCTTTAGGATGGACTCGTTGGATCTCCTTGCATTCCAAGGGGCTCTCAAGAGTTTTCTCCAACACCACAGAACAAAAACATCAATTCTTCAGCGCTCAGCTTTCTTTATGGTCCAGCTCTCACATCCATACATGACTACTGGAAAAACCATAGCTTTGACTAGATGGACCTTTGTTGGCAAAGTAATGTCTCTGCTTTTTAATATGCTATCTAGGTTAGTCATAGCTTTTCTTCCAAGGAGCAAGTGTGTTCTAATTTCATGGTTGCAGTCACCATCTGCAGTGATTTTGGAGCCCAAGAAAATAGTCTGTCACTGTTTCCATTGTTTCCCCATCTATTTGCCATGAAGTATGAGACTGGATGTTCACTTAGTGTTTTGAGTGCTGAATTCTAAGCCAACTTTTTAACTCTCATCTTTCACTTTCATCAAGAGGCTTTTTAGTTCCTCTCCACTTTCTGCCACAAGGGTGGTGTCATCTGCATATCTGAGATTATTGATATTTCTCTTGGCGATCTCGATTCCAGCTTGTGTTTTATCCCTCCCGGCATTTCTCATGGTGTCCTCTGCATACGAGTTAAATAAGCAGGGTGACAGTATACAGCCTTGAAGTACTGCTTTCCTAATTTTGAACCAGTCCCTTGTTCCACGTCTGGTTCTAATTGTTGCTTCTTGACCTGCATACAAGTTTTTCAGGAGACAGGTAAGGTGGTCTGGTATTCCCATCTCTTGAAGAATTTTCAATAATTTGTTGTAATCCACACAGTCGAAGGCTTTAGTGTAGTCAATGAAACAGAAGTAGATGTTTTTTCTGGCATTCTCTTGCTTTTTCTATGATCCAACTGATGTTGGCATTTTGATCTCTAGTTCCTCTGCCTTTTCTAAATGCAGCTTCAACATCTGGAATTTCTCAGTTCATGTACTGTTGAAGTCTCACTTTGAGAATTTTGAGTACTACTTTGCTAGTGTGTGAAATGTGTGCAATTGTGCCGTATTTTGAACAATTTTTGGCATTGCCTTTCTTTGGGATTGGAGTGAAAACTGACCTTTTCCAGTCCTGTGGCCACTGCTGAGTTTTCCAAATTTGCTGGCATATTGAGTGCAGCACTTTCACAGCACCATATTTCAGGATTTGAAATAGCTCAGCTGGAATTCCATCATCTCCATTAGCTTTGTTCGTAGTGATGCTTCCTAAGGCCCACTTGACTCTGGACTCCAAGATGTCTGGCTCTAGGTGAGTGATCACACCATCATGGCTATCTGGGTCATTAAGATACCTTTTGTATAGTTCTGTGTATTCTTGCCACCTCTTCTTAATATCTTATGCTTCTGGTTGATCCATACAGTTTCTGTCCTTTATTGTGCCCATCTTCACATGAAATGTTCACTTGGTATCTCCAATTTTCTTGAAGAGATTTCTAGTCTTTCCCATTCTATTGTTTTCCTCTATTTCTTTGCATTGATCACTGAGGAAGGCTTTCTTATCTCTGCTTGCTATTCTTTGGAACTCTGCATTCAGATGGGTATACCTTTCCTTTTTTCCTTTGCTTTTCACTTCTCTTCTTTTCTTATCTATTTGTAAGGCCTCCTCAGACAACACTTTTGCCTTTTTGCATTTGTTTTTCTTGGAGATGGTTTTGGTGACTGCCTCCTCTACAATGTTACAAACCTCTGTCCATAATTCTTCAGGCACTCTGCCTATCAGATCTAATCCCTGGAATCTATTTGACATTCCCACTGTATAATCATATTTGATTTAGGTCATACTTGAATGGCCTAGTGGTTTTCTCTACTTTCTTCAATTTAAGTCTGAATTTGGCAATGAGAAGTTCGTGATCTGAGCCACAGTCAGTTTCTGGTCTTGTTTGTGCTGACTATATAGAGCTTCTCCATCTTCAGTTCCAAAGAATACAGTCAATCTGACTTCTGTATTAACTGTCTGTTGATGTTCGTGTGTAATAGTTGACTCTTTAAACGCAGGAATGTTCTTGTTTTTGACCATTTTTTCTCTCTTGAAAGAAGATGGTTCTCCAGAAAAAAATGATACCCCAGCATCTCAAGCACACGTCATGCACAGAGGTTTGTTTCCAATCCCATCCTCCAATAAAAGGAACCAGAGATATATTCTGATTCTGACTCTAGGACTGAAGCCAGCAATATACAAGATAAGAATGGAATACCTTGTGGTGTTGGGAAGTAAGGAAGTACTCAAAACCCAGATTAATAGGGTAAGTTACACACACACACACACACACACATGACAGCTGATAGATCTCTTCGTCATCTTTTCTAGCATTTTCCTCTATCATTGGCTGTGTTCTAGGTAGGAAGGGTAATAGAAAAATTCAGTTCCAGTTAAGGCTGTAAGGGCATTCCTAAGCATTATGCTGACCTCACTTTTAAAATCTCCCCTCCACCAAAATATGACATTTCAGAGTTGATTCCCAAATCCTCTGACCTGAGTTTAATAAGTGAGAATGTAAAGAGTCCCTCGAAGACATCAGTATATGTTCTTAAAGGACAGCCTTTTGCATGCACATGACTCTGCATCTCTCTCCTACTCGTCAGCTGGGAGTTGGCGCCATAGATAAATTGGATTGGACAGTACGAGCCCCAGCTCCAGCATTCAAGTCAAACTGAAGCCCCCGAGAACACTGCAAGTGTTAACTTCAGAGAATGCATTTTGTTTGCACAGTTCTCTGCTTTTTGATTTTGATCAGGACTAGGATGAGAAACTTGATCTCTTGCCCCTGGTGAGGTGTCACTGACTTTCATATTTGCAGCTGCAGAGGAGTTTCTGATTCCTCAAACATCCTTTGAAGCCAAAGGTGATTGGGAAAACATGAGGTAAAGTCTGTACCTGTGTGTATCTCTTTCTCTCTCTGTGTGTCTTTCCCTCTCTTTCTCTCTCCCTATCTCTTTCTCCCCCACCTTCTCTCTCTTCATTTTCTTCTGTTCATCCTACAAATCCATAGTCCTTTTGCTCATTTTATCTTCCACGTGTGCCTTTGTGAGCATCTGAGTCCTCTAACTCTAAATCTCACTTGTCTGTCCGAAGAGAGATGACAATACTCCGCTGACAAAGTCTTCATAATGAATTAACACAACCTATTGCCCACTTAGGCTGTAGGGGCTTATATGAAACTAGTGTGTCCTCTTCTCTGTTTGAATCATGGTGTTTTGTGATCTCACCATCTCCTAATCAGTATGCGTAATTGTCCCACCAGGGTGATTGCGACTTCACTCATCCTCCCCTTCTTGTGTTCATAAAATATGCATCTCTCCAACTTTTGAGAATTAAGAAGAAAAGCTAGAAAAGCCTATGCCTTCTGCCCCATTTGATTCCAAACTTAATGATCAGAGAAATTGTTCATGCTGCTTTCTTATTAAGCTTGAAGATGACCCTGCAGAGAAGTGTTTCCGGCCGTTTTTCCAGCGAGGATGTGGAGAGGTGAAGTGACTTGCCCAAGGTGACACCATGAGGCATGGTCAGAATCAGGACTCCAACCCTGCTGTGTCTGTTCCCTGACCCCTGCTTTTCCTACCTTATTTCACAGCCAATGTCTCCACGGTCTATGGCACCTCCTTCTTTTATGTTTTGTTCGAGGACCTTCTCTGCAGTCCAAGGTGCTGGCTGTAGAAGAATGAGCAAGGCATGACCCTCAGGGAGTTCTGATCCAGAAGGGTTGAGTGGCCAGCAGTTGGACAACAACACTTTTCATCTTTGTGGATCACCTTGTCTCTGTCACAACTACTCAACTCCCCTTTTAGAGTGTGAAAAACAGCTGTATACATCATGCAAATGCTAGGTATGGCTGTGTCCCAATAAAACTTTATTTAGATAGACAGTGGGCCAGAGTTAGACTGAAGCCCTTACTTTGCAACCTACAGCCTGGATCATAGCAAGCATTATGATGGGCATCATTGCTAATATTTAGAATAATTTACATCTTATTTGGTAAGACTTCTGTCTCTGCCTCTGCCCTGCTCCCTTTTCGTAAAAGATGATTTTGGCTGCTACCTGCACTTTCTGTGTCAGTACACTCAGCACTCTTGTCTCTGCATCAAGATACCCCACACAGTACGACCATAGCATCACGATACCCCAAACATTGGTCCTACCATCCAACCTCGTGGCCAAGTACCCCTGGAAGGATATTGCTTCCAGAACGCCTTGGTCCCAGCACCACACTGACCTGTTGCTTTGAAAAATATCAGCCGTCCTCCCCCCTAACTGGCCCTGACGGTCACAGTGTGGATCTTGCCACTATGTCTGATGCCCGTAAAGAAATTACAAAAACATGATTAAGGGAGAGAAGTGGAGAGAAAGCCACTGTGGTTTGGGGGGAAAAATGTCAGCCTGCATGTTGTTTAAACTAGAAATACCCAACAGAGTCATGCACTTCACAAAATAAACAGTGACAAATAACAGCTTCATAATCCCAAAAGGCTTGATTTGAAACTTTGCAAAAGTTCAGGAGTTCATGCTTTTTTTTAAATTGAATTATAGTTGATGCACAGCATTGTGTTAGTTTCAGGTATAGAGCAAAGTGACTCAACTATATATACACGTACACACACACACACACACACATATACTCATTTTTTCTCTTATAGTTAGTACAGAATAAAGTGTAGAGTTCCCTCTGCCATACAGTAGGTCCTTCTTGGTTGTCTATTTTATATATAGTAGTGTATATGCAATGGCACCCCACTCCAGTACTCTTGCCTGGAAAATCCCATGGACGGAGGAGCCTGGAGAGCTGCAGTCCATGGGGTCACTGAGGGTCGGATATGACTGAGTGACTTCACTTTCCCTTTTCACTTTCATGCATTGGAAAAGGAAATGGCAACCCACTCCAGTGTCCTTGCCTGGAGAATCCCAGGGACAGGGAAGCTTGGTGGGCTACCGTCTATGGGGTCTCACAGAGTCGGACACGATTGAAGTGACTTAGCAGTAGCAGCAGTGTATATGCTAATCTCAAACTCCTAATTTGTCCCTCTCCCACAACTTTCCCCTTTGGTAGCCATTAGTTCATTTCTTATGTCTGAGTCAACTTCTGTTTCGTAAGTAAGTTCACTTGTATCATTTCTTTTAGATTCCACATATAAGCGATATCATACAGTATTTGTCTTTCTCTTTCTGATTTACTTTACTTAGTAGGACAATCTCTAGACCCACCCATGTTGCCGCAAGTGGTATTGCTCCATTCTTTTTGGTGGCTGAGTAATGTTCCATTGTCTCTTTCTCTATATATACATAGACATCAGATTGCTTTTATCCATTCAGCAATCAATGGACATTTAGGTTGCTTCCATGTCTTGGTTATTGTAAATTGTGCTGCTATGAACATTGAAGTGCGTGTATCTTTCTGAGTTAGACTTTTCATCTTTTCCAGATGTATGTCCCGGAGTGGAATTGCTCGATCATATCATATGGTAACTTTATATTTAGTTTTTTAAAGAACCTTCATATTGTTCTCCATAGCAGCTGTACCAGTTTACACTCCCACCAACAGTTTAGGAGGGCAGAAATTCATCTTGAAGGGAAGAAAAAGGGAGACTAAATGAACACCTGGGAATCACATAGTGTGTAAAAACGTCTTAACTCTGCTACTGTCACCTTTCATGAGACTTTCCTGCTCTCAAAAACTCTGAGTGAAAGGGTGACTCAGTTCAACTCTTTTTAAAGAGAATTTAGTCTTTTCTAAAACATATTCTCAAACATTTTATTACAATTTTAATTTAAAATGCAATTACAAATTTAATACAATGGATCCATTAGAAATCATAAATAATAAAACAGCAGGCAAAATTCACACAAGTACAGTTATAAAGACAATTTAGTCTTTTTAAATGACAGTCTTTAGAATGGGCAGATCATAAACCTAACAATTCAACTCAGGGCTACAACCAAGAGAAATACTTAGATGAGCTTAGTATGTGGAAGAGTGTTCACTGCAGCAGTATTTATTTTAGATAACACATTTTGAAATATCTGGAATTCCTGATCGCTGAGAACTATTAAAAATGATATATTAAAAAAAATAAAATAAAATGATATATTGCATCCATATAGTGGAAGAGTTGATAGCCATTAAATATCATGTCTTATTGGACTATTGAGTGAACAAAGAAAATGTCCACAAAACAGATTATAGTATGACATCTACTATGTAATCCCACTTCTAAAATATAAAAAAAAGGATTATATTTCTATTGATAGCTGGAGCTGCACCAAAATGTAGCAGTGATTTTTTTTTTTTCTGGTGGAATTCAAAACATGTTTTGTTTTGTAGTTTGCATTTTCTGTATTTGTTTTTAAAAACTTCCCCTATGAGTATATTTTTTCTCTTAAATGCCAGGGAGAGAAGAAATAATAAATGTTGTTGAAAGCATACAAAAAATGTAAAAGGGAAATAATGTTAACATCTTTAATCTGGGGAAAAGTCTTATAAGCTCAGGAAAAGGCATTTCAATATATAACCTGCAAAGAGAGTAAACAGAAAATACACTCATGAAAAAAATCCACAACCAAAAAGATCTTTAAGAAACTAGGAAACACGAATCTCTATTAATATTTATCACTGCTAATAACCCAACAGAGGCAAATGAACAAAAAATAGAGTACTGTTTTTTAACAATTATATTGTCAATATTGGGAAAGTTATCAATCAGGGTTGCTGAAGATGGGTGATTCAGTTTCTCACACCAAGAAGGTTCACGTCTAAATATGTCCGTCCTTTTATAGAACGCAATCCATAGTCATCATGACACGTGACATCACCGTACCCAGTTTTTCCAAATAGTTTTACCTCAAAGTATGTTTCTGGAGGAAATAGAGAAGGATGCTTACTACTTTATTTAACATAGTATTTTCTTTGTAAAGACGAGAGCAGTAGAGGTAGCAAACAGAGGGAAAATGGGGAGATAAATTGATAGAGAGACCCACATGCAGGAGAGATGATTACATAGGTATCCAAATAATGTCTTCAGGAATTATATGAGGATATAGAAACATGCTTTTATAATCAAATGAGAGGAGCATGATATCACACGCTCTTTAACATGTTCAAATTTAGTAAACTCTTGGTGCATTTGTATTAAAGAACTAGAGTGGAGGCTGCAGTGGGCAACACTGGCTCTTGACATTAAGAGCAACTTCAACTCTGTATCTTCTAGATGAAAAATAAGCCCGAAGAAGAAAATGAGTGTTAAAAGAGACAAACAGAAAAGAGTGAAGAAAGGAAAGAAGGAGGAGGAGGATGAGCAATAGAGGGAGGAAGAGGAAGGGGACAAGGAGGGTGGGAGGGGGCACAGAGGGGGGAAGGAAGCCCACCCCCATTCTCTGCCGAGCCCTCACTTGAGAAAATTCTTCGTGCCTTTATTTAAAAAGCACATATAAAGTATTTATTTACACACAGTACCTGCCCTGAAGTTCACAGTTCACCTCTTTCCACTTCCCTTCAAGCAGCAGTTGACTCACTTTTGCACGTTTCACATGTAAATATTTCAGGTCAGTACTTGAACCTTCTGAAGACAGCACCATAAAGATCCAGGCTCCTTATCTCCTCCTCAGCACCATCAATGTCAAACAGCCCCACCAACAGCAACTGTTGGCCAGATTTCCCTCATCCCCTTCTCTCTGGACTTCCTCCTTCCTGCCTAGAACGCGATAACAGGTAGACCTGATGTTGGAGCCACTTTGGTTTTCAGATGGAATTCTGAGCTCTTCTCAACTCTGCCTAAGTGTTGGGATACCTGGGGAATTCTTAAGGTCTCCTGATGCCGAGTTCCACCCAGACCTACTAAACCAGCACCTCTTACCCTGGGGCCCTGGCATCTGTAGTCATCAAAGCCTCCAGGGAAACTCTGATATGCAGATCAGGTTAAGAGCTGCTATGTTCTCACGGGCACCAGTTTTCCTTCAGAAGAATATTTCCATGGTGAGAGAAGGGACCCACCATGACCCCAACCCCATCGCCTACATTGTCTGTCAAGGACCCATGGTCTTATCTGAGCTCAGAGATCACCCTCGAGGCACAGAACTATGATATTATTTATAGTTCAGAGCATCAACTTGGAGAGGTTAGGATTTCCTGAACTCAAGTAGCATGTGGTGTGAAAAGTAAAGTAAAAATAACAGAACTCCCTGGATTGCACTCTGGTCTCAGCTGTGGGGTCTCAGATGCATCCTTTCTGCTTGGTGCTCAGTGATCTCTGAGACCCTCTGTTTATGTCCCAGTGGTTCTTGACTGGGGACACCGGCTAATGTCTGAGGACCTGATTGGTTGTCATCCCCAGGAGATGGGGATGCTACAAGCATCGAGTGGATAAACAAGAAGGATGCACCTAAACTAAACATCCCTCCCCCAAGACAAAGGATAAACTGAACCCCAATGTCAAGGGAGCCAAGGTGGAGAAACTCTGCTTTAGCTACAAGTTGTCAAGAGCATTTGAAAGACTCTTCCCTGACGTGCTCAGACCAGAACCCAGCACCTGACAGAAGCCCAAGAAACACACCAGAAAAGGGACACCTTTCTGTCCCTCCTGGGGGACTCAGTCCTCTGTGGGGAAAGGGGTCCCCCTGGATGTGGGCAGCGAGCCCACATGGAGCCGGTTATCTCCAGCATCCCTGATGGCAGTGAAACCCCGCTCAGAAGCCAGCCTGGACAGTCCTTGGTGGCCTTTCTGCTTTATCTGCCACCGTCATCTAGGGCTGAATGGTGGAGTGGGAAGCTGCCCCGAGCCGGGTGACTCCCTGAGATGGCAGAGCTGCAGCCCAGCTTGCCAGGGCCTCGCAGGCACCGTGAGAACCTGGCTTTCCTCAGAAGAGGAAGCTGGGGGCCGGGGAGCCAGCTGCCCTTATCACTTCCTCTCATCTCTGGTCTGTTGGGTTGCTCACCTCCGATGTAGGCCACACTGCAGCAGGCCTTGCTAAGGGAGGAACCAGCAGGACAGGAAAAAGCAGTTCTGCTGGCCTGGGAGAGCTGGGAGCCAGACAGCCCCGGGGCTGCCCATGGGCCCCGTCCCCCACCCCAAGAAAGGAGCCCCATCATGTGCAGAGTCAGAGGGGTGGGGCTGGAGGCAGAGTGGTCACCATGACAACACGAAAGGGGCCTTAGACAAAGGATACCACAAGGTCTGGATATTTGTGAAGCTGCTGCTGTACCCCAGACCCTACTGAGCCCTTTATGGAGCCTTCTGATGGAAAGAGACATCAAGATAGACTCTGAAACCGCTCAGGCTCTTGCTGGATTCTGCCTCATGGGAGAAGCTTCCCATAAATAAACGATCTTTTTCACTGCTGTGACAATGGTGGCTCAGATGGTAAAGCATCTGCCTGCCAAGCAGGAGACCCGGGTTTGATCCCTGGGTCAGGAAGATCCGCTGGAGAAGGGAATGGCTACCCACTCCAGTGTTCTTGCCTGGGAAATCCCACAGACAGAGGAGCCTGGCGGGCTACACACCATGGGGCCAGGAAGAATCGGACATGCCTGAGCAACTAACCAATGACAAAAGAACTAGAGATAGCACGCCCTCACTCAAGGTTTCCAGAGCGATCATAAGAGACGAAACACAGGAGCATCCTCCGGTCCTCTGCTCCTCCCCCTAAGACCCAGTCTCAGGAAGCCCTGGGGACTTAGGAGCAAATGATGACCCTGCAGTCTTTTCCCACCCACCCCACCCACCCCAACTATGAGGAGGAACTGTGACTCTCTTAGACCTGAAACCAAACATCTCTGCCCTCCTGCAGGGATGGAAAATAGAAAAACTTCCCCGCTTCCCCAAGATCTTCTGGGGTCCTTTCACAGCCCTTGCACACATGACCTTTGATGTCCATCTGCTCCTGAGTTGCTGGGGAGACATGTTGGTCCGAGTCCTGCCCTCTCTCTGATTCCCCAGCTCAGCCCAAATTCCTCAAGGCAGGAGATAAGCATAGTTTCACTGTGCATCCCCTCCCTTAGATCATGCTCAGTTTATAGTTCATTTGCCACTCCTTTAACAAACTAGAGTTAACCTCTGACCTCCCATAGAAACTATCACCCCCCAGTCAGTCCTCTGACCTCCCAAGAAAGCCTGAACTGTCAAACCCCTTTTTGTGAGGCTGGGAAAAGGAGGAGTCCCACTGCTGCTCTGTGTACATCTCAGCACTTGAGAGTCTGCTGACATGCATATGGATGTGCCTGAGAGGAAGGCGGATTAGATGCAACACCCACCGACAGCTTATTGTGCAAACCCAGGTAGCACATCGGTGACTCAGGAAAGGTCACCCTGCCCTGCATACAGGAGGAGACTCCCAGCCACACAACTGCTCCTCCTCAGCCCTGAACTCACCAGTGGGATGTCGGTGGCTCCACCAATGGTCTGTCTCTGTCTTGTTTTCATGCAGCCCTAATCTGAGTTGTAAATCCTTAGAGAATGTTTATTTACAAATATTCAAAATCTGATTTGCAAAGCAGAAGAGCTGCCCTGGTATCTAGTTAGGCACGCTTTTCTTCTGTTTTTGTTTTTCGTATGAGAAACACGAGAAGGTGGTACATGTCAGTTCAGTTCAGTCGCTCAGTCGCGTCCGACTATTTACGACCCCATGGACGGCAGCACACCAGACTTTCCTGTCCATCACCAACTCCTGGAGCTTGCTCAAACTCATGCCCATCGAGTCAGTGATGCCATCGAACCATCTCATCCTCTGTTGTCCCCTTCTCCTCTCCCCTTCAATCTTTACCAGCATCAGGGTCTTTTCCTGTGAGTCAGAACTTCACATCAGGTGGCCAAAGTATTGGAGCTTAAGCTTCAGCGTCAGTCCTTCCAATGAATATTCAGGACTGATTTCCTTTAGGATGGACTGGCTTGATCTCCTTGCAATCCAAGAGACTCTCAAGAGTCTTCTCCAACACCACAGTTCAAAAGCATTAATTCTTTATTGCTCAGCTTTCTTTGTGTTCCAACTCTCACATCCATAAATGACTACTGGAAAAACCATAGCTTTGCCTAGAGGGTAGTACACTTAGAGTTTAGTTTTGCCCAGCTCTGTAACTTACAAGACTTGTGATTTTCAAGAAGAACCAGAAAGTTACATTTTCTATTCAGGTTCTAATTCCAGTCCTTCCTGGTTCATTGCAGGCAACCAATGGTAACAGCTCCCACTATTGAGTACTTTGGCTCAATCATGTCCAACTCTTTATGACTCCAGGGACTGTATAGTCCATGGAATTTCCCAGACCAGAATACTGGAGTGGGTAGCCCTTCCCTTCTCCAGGAAATCTTCCCAACCCAGGGATCAACCCAGGTCTCCTGTATTGCAGGTAGATTCTTTAGCAGCTGAGCCACCAGGGAAACCCATATTGAATACTTTTCAAGGGACTCAAATGAAACACACAGAGGAATAAGGAATCTGATATGTACTGCATGAGATATTCATCCCTGTACGTGTTCATACAGATGTTGATGATGGAAGTAGTACATACAGTGGTGACCAAGAGCCTGGTCAGCCTTCAGCCTTCCTGGGTTCAAGTCTCAGCTCTGCAATGGACCAGCCCTATGACCTGGGTACATACATCCCCTCTATTCAAAATGGGAGTGACCATGTTAATTCCTGTTCAGGTAATGCTCCTGGGGGCTAAGGGCACAGCCTCCTGAGTCAAGTTGCTGTCATTGTTCAGTTGCTCAGTCGTGTCTGACTCTTTGAGACCCCATAGACTGCAGCATGCCAGGCTGACTCAGGCTGATCCTGAGTCAGGTTGCTCAGATCCAAATCTCAGGCCTTGGCAAAAATCCTGACCCTCTCTGAGGCTTCATTTCCAAGTCTGTGGTACAAGGGTAACAATTGTGAACAAATCCTGGGATTACTTTGGGATTCAGATGAGTTCATGCATACACTGGGCTTCCCTGGTGGCTCAGATGGTAAAGAATCTGCCTAGAGCATGGGAGACCCAGGTTTGATTCCTGGGTCAGGAAGATCCCCTGGAGAAGGGAGTGGTTACCCACTCCAGTATTCTTGCCTGGAGAATTCTATGGACAGAGGAGCCTGGAGGGCTATAGTACATGAGGTTGCAGAAAGTCGGACAAGACTGAGCAACTGACATGTATGCATACACTGCTCTTGGAGCAGTGCCCAACATACAGACACACACACAGACATACAGACACACACACACACACACTGTCTAAGGTCAGCTGGGTGGATTCATGGGTGATACTGAGAACAGTGATGTCCCTGGTCAGGTCCAGAAAGTGCTATCTGCTGTCCCTCTTGCAGTGCAGATGTTGTCACTGCAACTTCCATCTTCCACGTGCTTTAAGGCTCCAGTGAATCGTTCACAAATATATAGTGTGCAAACAACACACACAAAGTAGTTCAAGTGCCTCACACCCTGTCTGGTGGATCAGGGACAGGAAACAAGAGGAGATTTAAAGGCCGTTGTTCTTAGGAATCCTGCCTGCTGGTTGCCACAGGAGCCAGATTTAAGCTTGGACTAAAGGGGGTCTTTTTACGACCTTTTATTAGCTTTCCACAGCTCAAAGGAGAAAGTGAAAAACATTTAACAAGACCTTTGAGGCCCCGGGTGATATGTGCCCTGCCCAACAATCTGGCTTCAGCTCCCAGAATGGTCTCTCTCATCCTCAGCTCCGACCATACCTCATTTCAGCCTTTTAAATAAGTCTAGGATCACAGAGTTGGACACAACTGAGCGACTGAATTGAGGATCACTCTCGCTCTGAGTCTTTTCTCATCCCAGTCCCTTTCTGGAGGGCATATGAGTGACATATGTGTTCAAGTCTTCTTTTCTTCTCCATGAGACTCTTATTAATTTGATACTTTGCTCTATAAAAGAAACATCTAAGGGGTGGCTCAGATGGTAAAGAAACTGTCTTCAATGCAGGAGACCCAGGCTCAATCTCTGGGTTAGGAGGATCCCTTGGAGTAGGAAATAGCAACTCATTCCAGTATTCTTGCTTAGAAAATTCCATGGGCAGAGGAGCCCGGTGGGCCAC
Organism: Bos javanicus; assembly: GCF_032452875.1. Lineage (NCBI taxonomy): Eukaryota > Metazoa > Chordata > Mammalia > Artiodactyla > Bovidae > Bos > Bos javanicus. The sequence continues at coordinate 61,942,986 of NC_083888.1, read as the reverse complement.
AGTCCATAGAGTGGCAAAGAGACACAGCTGAGCACAAACACACACACAAAAGGGGCGGGAGAAGCAGGTGGTATGTTGGCACCTGTGCTTCCAAGTTTCTGAATCTCCCTGAAGTCAAAAAAAAAAAAAAAAGCAAAAGACACCAAAATGCCAGTATGTGCAAGGATCAGCCTCAGTGTCAAACTTCCCGCTTTGAACACACAATCACTGCCCGAAATTGTGGCCAAAGGAATCTGCTGTGAGGATTCAGTTCAGTTCCGTCCAGTCCTGTTCGACTCTTTGCGACCCCACGGACTGCAGCACGCAGGCCTCCCTGTCCATCACCAACTCCCGGAGCTGGTTCAAACTCACGTCCATCAAGGCGGTGATGCCATCCAACCATCTCATCCTCTGTCTTCCCTTCTCCTCCTGCCTTCAGTCTTTCCCAGCATCAGGGTCTTTTCCAGTGAGTCAGTTCTTCTCATCAGGTGGACAGTGTATTGGAGTTTCAGCTTCAGCATCAGTCCTTCTGATGAATATTCAGGACTGAATCCTTTAGGATGGACTGGCTGGATCTCCTCGCAGTCCAAGGGACTCTCAAGAGTCTTCTCCAACACCACAGTTTGAAAGCATCAATTCTTCGGCACTCAGCTCTCTCTCTTCTTTTTGAATTTTTTAAATTAATGTATCTTAATTGGAGGCTAATTACTTTACAAATTATGGCCCAACTCTCACATCCATATGTGATATTAACATGACATCAATAAGCCATTGATAGCACTGAGACCATTTTTGTTGGGACATGCTCTTGGCCACTGTTGGGTGCTGGGCTAGAAGAGTCCTAGAAAGCTGTGCACGTCACCTCCTCTATCCGTCCTGGTGACTCTAGTTCTATCGTTAGTCTTGTTTTACAGTTGGGGAAACTGAGGCATAGGAAGGTTCAGTAACACAAGTGAAAATGACAAAGCAACACTGGGAAAGCTGGGGCTTAAAACCAGATCTGATTTCCTTATTCAGCTACTGATTGATTTGACAAGTGTCTATTGAACAATTACTATGTGCCGTGCCTGGCTGGAGATCATGGAATTTCAACAGTGATCAGCAGACATAAGGAGACTACGCTGATGGAGCTCCTTATTTAATTGGAGAGGCGGATAAGTGTGCAAAAAGTATACAAATGTGAGACAGTACAGAAGAGAAACAAATGATCCACCAAGTCATTGTAAAGGACTTTGGCGATGTGTATCAGTTAGATCTGCTGTGTAATAAACCAGCTTGGAACTTTCTGACCTAAGAAAGCAGCCACTTAGCCTACACGTCCTTAGGCTCACAGTTTGGGCTGGACAAGCTGGCACTTCTTCTAGGCTGGCCTGGGCTTCCTGCTCATGGATCTGGGGACTCTGCTGTGCTGGCCTGACATGGCTGATGTATGATGACCTTGTCTGGGGTGACCAGGACCTCTCTGTGTTTCATCTCCTCCCCTCAAACAGGTTACTCCAAGACTGTTTGCACTTTAGGCATGAAGTTCCAAGGGGACAACCCTGATTTCCAAGCACTTTTTAGGTCTTGAATTCAAGTCTTTTTTTTCATTGTATGTGAAAGTGAAAATCTCTCAGTCATGCCCGACTCTTTGATCCCATGGACAACACAGTCCATGGAATTCTCCAGGTCAGAATACTGGAGTGGGTAGCCTTTCCCTTCTCCAGGGGATATTCCCAACATAGGAATTGAACCCAGGTCTCCTGCATTGCAGGTGGATTCTTTACCAGCTGAGCCACAAGGAAAGCCCAAGAATACTGGGGTGGGTTAGTCTATCCCTTCTCAAGTGGACCTTCCCGACCCAGGAATCGAACCAGGGTCTCCTGCATTGTAGGTGGATTCTTTACCAACTGAGCTATCAGTGAAGCCTATATGTACTGTACTATTATTTAATTCACCAAAGCTGGCCACATGGTCCAGCCAGAGTCAGTATAGGAGGGTTCCAAAGGTCCTGAACACAGGGCAACTTTGACAAATCAGGTCCATTACTCAAACCCATCAATGATAATGTTACACGGATACAGGAAGTTTGATAAGAACCTACCAGCAGAGAGGAAAAATTGTGGAGCATCATGGTAGCTGCTCTGAGCAATGACATCCAGCGTGAACTGCTTTCTCCCATGGTCTCCTAGGTCAAGAGAAGCTACCAGGCTCCCCAGAGGAAGGGGATGACCCAGCCAGGTCTAAGCCAGGCACAGTTTGGGCAGCACTTTGACAATCCCAAGAGCTGCTAATCAATGGGGACCCAGAGAGCATCAGCACCCTCTCCTCCACCCCCCACCCCCTACCCTCCTACGTCCAGCCCCCGCAAAGCCAACCTCTCTCTAGCAGGGACGAAACTGCACAGTGGTTTGAGTCTGAAGCCAAGCAACACTCAGCATGACAGCTGGGGGTTAGGTTTCCCATATATTACAAATCAAAATTAAAGATAGATGGGATGGGGGGTGGTGCTTGGCGAAGGGGGGTAGGGGGAAAAGCGATCTGAGGTTTTTCTCTTTAACTTGGCAAATGTGAAGTTAAAATGTTTCTTTTAAGTTAGAACGACCATATCATTCCACCCCCTGCCCTGTGAACCTGGTTCTGATTATTAGCTGAAGTTCAGCACACGTCAAAGGCGTTTCTGGTTCGGCCTCCAGCGAACACTGACCTCGTTATTCAAGGAGGGAAAACCGGGTCTGATGGCTCAACGAGCCGCCTGGTTCTCGAGCATGGGGTCAAGACCATGTCAAAAGGTGTTCTTTCTCCAGGGCCAGGGCCCCATGGCTCCCCATCCCCGTGAGGTTCCCCAGTCAGGGAAAACCACCAGAGCATTCAGCCCCAGGGGCCTGGAGCAAGATCTGGGATCTTGAGCTGCAGCTCAAAACGGAAATGTGGCAGTCCTCTGCAGAAACTGCCTTTTGGCTGCAAGAGGAGGAGGCGGATGAACTGTTCGAGAGAAGCAGAATCTCATGGAGGTGTGGCTGTGATGAGCGTCCTGGATCTGGGACTAAACTTCCCCTAGGCCCTTGGCTTGCTGTGTGGCTCCAAGTCTCTTGCTTCATCTCTCTGAGCCTCATAGACCAGAAAGCCATGCTGTATCAATGGATACTAGATCAACAGAGACACCACCGTGGATGGGAACAGCATTGCCTCCATCATAACTGCCAGAGATCTGACACCCAGTGAGTCCTGGTTGAGGACCCACATGGCCCCGAGCTAAGCAGAGGGCTGACCAGATGGACAACATGTCCCAAGAACAGGGCCATCTCCACACAGCCCAGCCCGGGCAGGTTGTCTGCTGGACTGCCCGTCCTCCTGAAGTCCCCAGTGGACCTGTGTCCTGTGGTTGCTCTAAAAAATGACCCAAAACTTAGTGGCTTAAAACAACACAGGTCCATTTCCTTATAGTACTGGGGATCAGGGGTCTAAAATGTAGGTGTCCACAGGCTGCCGTTCCTTCTGGAGTGTTTAGGGGACAATCCACTGTTTTGACCTCTTCTGGCTTCTAATGGTGACCTGGACTCCACAGTTTGTGGCCCCTGCTCCTACCTTCAGCCTTGGCTTCAGTCATCACGTCCTCTTCTCTCTTTTGACTTTTTTGCCTCCCTCTTATAAGGATCCTCAAGATTATATCTTCCCAGATCAATCATCTCCTATCTCAAGATCCTTCTCTTAATCACCTCTGCAAAGTCCCTTTGGCCAAATAAGGGGACATTCACAGAGTCTGGGGATTAGGATAGGGCCATCCTGGTGGTGGGTGGGGAGGGCATCCCTCAACCTACCTCGTCCAGCATCCTCTGGCAGCCTGCATGCCATCCTTCAGTGGGTCCTTTTGGAATCAGTTGGACCTTCCCCAAGCCCTGGCCCTGAGGACAAGTGGGGAGTCAAGATGGATTGTCATGAAAGGTCCTGGGCAGAAGTGGCCTTAGGGATGAACTGGCAGGGCCCTGCAGCTGGCCGTTTGTAAGGGAGGGATGAATACACTTGTACCCCAAGGGCAGGGCTGGCCAGGCACAGCTAAGGCAGCAGGGAGCTGTAGCATCTATAGTAGGAGTTCTGCAAGAAAGCCAGCAGCAGTGAACGCCCTCTGCTTACTCAGGAATTGAGTGGAAAAGAAAGAAGACTTGGGAGGATGAGAGGCGGCTTGATCAGCAGGAAAATAGACTGCCTGCCATCCCCTCACCAGGGTTTCTCAGGTGGTTCAGGGGTGAAGCACCCACCTGCCAATGCAGGAAATGCAGGAGACCTGGGTTCAATCCCTGGGTTGGGAAGATCCCCTGGAGGAGGAAATGGCAACCCACTCCAGTATTCTTGCCTGGAGAATCCCATGGACAGAGGAGCCTGGCGGGCTACAGTCCGGGGGGTCACAAGTACTCAGACACAGCTGAACACACACGCATGCATCCTCTTACCAGTGAGGGTAACTATCTCTTGCATTCACTATTGCCTTCTTAACAACTAGAGAGGTGGATAGACTTAGCAAATTGCTATCAGGGCACCCGGTTAACTTTGAAAGTCAGAAAAGCAATGGTTTTTTAAAGGCCATGTATGTCCCATGCCATAGTAGAAACATACTTATGCTAAAATATCTGGTTAAAGACATGGAATTTAAAATTAACTGATCGTCTCTGTTGTATCTGACAACCCTACGCTAAGCACCAAGTTGGCATGCTCATCAATGTTGTAGGAAAGAAAACGCCATCACTGTTATGAAAGAGAGCCTAGGCTACAGGCTTAGCAGAGGTTTTGAATTTAATTCTCAAAACAACCCTCCAAGGTAATCATGACTATATCTAATTTATAGATCCAGCAACTTAACCCTAGAGAGATGCTTTTCAGGGGGAGCCAATCACTGCCTGATTACTTCTAACCCAGGTGCTCCTGCACTCTTGAGAAGTATGGGCTCTCTGAATGGATCTCTATGCCAGTATTGGCAGTGAGATTTTGTGTGGCCATGATGGAGCAGACCTGAAGTTTCCCACCTGCCAGGCCCTCTGAGCTCTTACTGCCCCTTCCTGCTCCCAGAAAAATAGGAGCCCTCCTTGGTCTGCACTGCCCACTCCCAGGCCCTTTCAGGAGACCCACAGCACAAGAAACCAAGGGCCTCCACGTAGAGAAGGACTTCATTGGGAACCCAGAATCCAGTTCATCCACCTGCTGGCTCTGGCTTTAGAAACTTGTTCCAGGTCAGGCCCGAGCTGCCTCTGAGCATTCCTCTTGACTTTGTCCAGATGGCCAGACTCACAGTGAAACCCAGGTGGAGTGGCCTAAACCCACTGTCAGCAGAGCCTCCAGTAGTTCTCACCTGGGCTGGAAAAGTTCAAAAAGAACAGGAGACACCTCCTCAAAGGGAGGGCTCAACAGTCAGACAGAGATGGGTCTTTCCTGGGAGCTGTGGTTTCCTAGTGTGTGTGTTACTAGCTCAGTCCTGTCGAACTCTTTGCAACCCCGTGGACTGTAACCCGTCAGGCTCCTCTGTCCATGGGAATTTCCAGGCAAGAATACTGGAGTGGGTTGCCATTCCCTTCTCCAGGGGATCTTCCCAACCCAGGGATCGAACCCAGGTCTCCTGTATTGAAGGAAGATTCTTTGCCACTGTGCTACCTGCAAAGCCCTGGTTTCCTACTATGTTGGTACAAAAGCTATTGGAGTTTCGGACCATGACTTTTAAATCATAGCTAAGCTAAAACACATCCTTTTTATTAATCAAAATAGGAACCATTACAATCAACACTTTTTTGCCAACGAGAAATAAGTCTTGTAGTGTAAAAATCTTGGAAACTCTTGGAAAGTGTTTCCTGCATCCTGCTGGTTGTAGAAGAGTTTTTTCCTGCAAAAAGTTGTCAAGATGCTTGAAGAAGAGGTAATCAGGTGGTGAGAGGTCAGGAGAATATGGCAGACAAGGTGAAACTTCGTCACCCAAGCAGTTCAACTTCTGAAGTGTTGGTTGTGTGAGGTGCTGCTGGATGTGGTCATGGAGAAGAACTGAGCCCTTCCTGTTGGCCAGGGCCAGCTGCAGGCATTGCAGTTTTCTGTGCATCTCATTGATTTGCTGAGCATGCTTCTCAGAGGTAATGGGTTCACCGGGATTCAGAAAGCTGTAGTGGATCAGACCGGCAGCAGACCACCAAACAGCCGCCTTGACCTTTTTTTTTTTTTTTGGTGCAAGTTTGGCTCTGGAAAGTGCTCTGGAGCTTCTTCTCTGTCCAACCACTGAGTGTGTGATCTTGGACAAGTGACTTTGTTTCTCTGGGACTCAGGCTTTGCATGTGTAAAATGGGGATGCTTTCTCAAGTTTATGGAAAAATTCACTGAAATGTTAACTGCAAATCATCCTTCCTTAAATAAGTCTTTGTGTGTGTGTTAGTCACTCAGCTGTGTCCGGCTCTTTGTGACCCCACAGACTGCCACCCGATTCCTCTGTCCATGGATTTCTCCAGGCTAGAATACTGGAGTGGGTTGCCAGGCCCTTCTCCAGGGGATTATCCAAACCCAAGGATCAAACCTGGGTCTCCTGCGTGGTAAGCAGATTCTTTACCAACTGAGCCACCAGTGAAGCCTCATATTAACAAAACAACACCCCTTGTGGGCTTGGAAAGCAACACCCCTTGTAGAAATATTCATTCATGTTGCTTAAAAAGAAAGGGAAAGGAAAGGGAAAGAAAAAGAGGCAAGAGGATTTGGGAAGGGAGAGGAAAGAAAAGAAACAAAGAACCTCCAGTTAAAGGGCATAAACCAATGAAAGAAAGCAGCATGCCATGCTATTTTAAGTTTCTGCGATGTGTACATTTGTGGCATCTGTGTTCCTCTTTTCCTCCTGCTGCATATCACTGGGTTCTTCCTGATTGCTTCCAGGCAGATCCAGGGCAGAGAGCAAGTCGAGCCCTGGAGGCAGCCATTCCCATGCTTCCAGAGCTCCTTTCTGTTCCTCCAGGCCCCCACGGGGGGGTGGAATTACAACTCTCAATTTCTCAAGGACAGAGTCATTGAAATTCTCTGTCTGCATCCCAATTTTCCAGCTGAAAACTCTTACAGTTGTCGAGACAGAAAGACCCCAAATAGGCACTTTTCAAGATGACCATGAGTGTATAATTAGTCGATTAAAATTGTCAAGATGTTACTTTTGGTTAGTTAGGAGATGCATCAAACTCATTCCATTAAAAGTAGACTTTGTAATGTGCACACATATCTATGTGTGTATGGATGTGTGCATGTTCTAAAAAGGGGTAATATGAAAACATTATCAGGCATGGAGGGCTGACGTGACAACTAAACATCTTGATCACTGGCCACTCTGGCCAGGCAGCGATCCTTAGAATGCCAGGAGCCAGCCAAAGCTGGCCTCTTCACTCCAAAGTACCCAGGTCTTCCTCCAGTCTTGCTGAGTCTCCCATCTCTTCCAGGAAGGGATGTGTTCTTCAGATCTGAGCAGTGTTCCAGCCTCTTTCTTCTTTCCTAATTTCTCACAGGCGGATACCAGGCCCTCTGCATATTATCTGGGGACACTGGGTGTTTGATTTATCCTGGGTTTGCTCATGCCTGAGGTGGGACTCAAACTGACTGCTGCAAGGATGTGTTCTGCAAATTAAATGTGATCCAAGATTTAGGAAAATGCCACCAGAGCAAAGGTATATCATGCACATTGGTGGGATGTAAAAGTCTTGCTCACATCCAGGCCTGACCCCTTTCTTGCCTCCTACTCTATCTTTTTTGAGAATGTTATTGAGAGAGCAGAAGCTAATTCTGGGACCTTGGGACGCCTCACTGCAAAGCTTGAAGAACTCAGCACTGTTACCACTGTCCCCCGCCCAACAGGACAGGAGAACAGAAATAGCAAAGAACATTGGGTGGTCAGCTAGACCTGGGTTTGCATTTGGTCTCTGCCTTAATAGATATAAGACCCTGGCACATCCTTCTCTGAATCTCAGCTTCCTCATCTGCAAAATGTGACTCATATTACAAATGTGCAAGTCCATCATGAGGGTTAGATGCAAAGAAAATGCAAGTATAAAGCATTTAGTACAGTGTCTTGCACAGAGTGAGAATTTGCTCAGTGTGCAGGATGACACTTTCAAAAATCATTTGAGGCACCCCCAACTACTGTATACCACACACACACACACACACACACACACACACACGGGCACCCACTCATACCATACATGCTTCCTGCATTCTGAGGCCTCTCAGTCCAGTCCAAGTAACCAGATGCAAGGCACCCACCGCGTTGGAGAAGACCTGTCACAGCAGACCTACAGAACTAAGACGTCAAAGCTTGCATCTGAGTTTCAACAGCTCTGGTGTCCATGGAAGTTGGAAGAAAGATTTGGAATGATGAATAGTCAGGTGGGAACAATTCTTGCTACCGTCTCAAGATTTAAAAGAAGAAAAAAAATTGTAGGGGCTGTTACGGGGTCCTTCCCAATTTTTTGTTAAAGTCTTCATCCCACAGTACCGTACAAGGTGACTATATTTTGAGATACATCTTCAAAGGGGTAATTACATTAAAATAAGATCACCAGAGTGGGTTCTGGCTTCCCAAGTGGCGCAGTAGTAAAATAATCTGCCTGCCAATGCAGGTGATGCAAGAGGCCCTGGTTTGATCCCTGGGTTGAGAAGATCATCTGGAGTAGAGAATGGCAATCTGCTCCAGTGTGCTTGCCTGAAAAATCCCATGGACAGAGGAACCTGGTCGGGGAAAGGTGATCACAAGGAGTTGGACACAACTGAGCACAGCACAGCAGGGTGGGCTCTCATCTAATCTGACTGGTGTCTTTATTAAAAAGAGAGCAGGACACAGACACATGGACAGGAGAAAGATCTTTGTGAGGCATGACATGAAGGAACAGGCCAAGGGGAGAGGCCCCAGAAGAAACCATGCCTACTAACACTTCATCTTAGACTTCTGGCCTCTCAAACTGAGGAAGTAACTGTCTGTGATTTAAGGTCCCCAAGGCTGGAATCCTTTGCTACAGCAGCCCTGGCTAACTGATGTCATGGGGAAGATCTCTTTTACATCCCAGAGAAGGGGTCTCCTGCCCTGCTTTCCCCCTATGGGCCGTAGATTATGAGTGAGGGCAGTGAAACTCCGAGATGGGTATGAGGAATACAAAAGTCAGGGAGACCTTGAGCCCCAATTCATTTCTCCCTGGAGACAGTGAACCCTACACATTTGGGTGAGTGGAACATGACTGCAGATGGGGGAGCCACGCATCTTGTTTGCCAGAGATCAAATCGCTAACATCCATCGGATCATTGAAAAAGCAAGAGAGTTCCAGAAATATATATACTTCTGCTTTATTGACTATGTCAAAGCCTTTGACTGTGTGGATCACAACAAAATCTGGAAAATTCTTAAAGAGGTGGGAATACCAGACCACCTGACCTGCCTCCTGAGAAATCTGTATGCAGGTCAGGAAGCAACAGTTAGAACTAGACATGGAACAACAGACTGATTCCAAAGAGGGAAAGGAGTACGTCAAGGCTGTATATTGTCACTCTGCTTATTTAACTTATATGCAGAGTACATCATGAGAAATGCCAGGCTGGATGAAGCACAAGCTGGAATCAAGATTGCTGGGAGAAATATCAATAAACTCAGATATGCAGATGACACCATCCTTATGGCAGAAAGCAAAGAAGAACTAAAGAGCCTCTTGTTGAAAGTGAAAGATGAGAGTGAAAAAGTTGGCTTAGAACTCAACATACAGAAAACTAAGATCGTGGCATCCAGTCCCATCCCTTCATGGCAAATAAATGGGGAAACAGTGGAAACAGTGACGGACTTTATTTTTTGGCTCCAAAATCACTGCAGAAGGTGACCGCAGCCTTGAAATTAAAATGCTTGCTCCTTGGAAGAAAAGTTATGACCAACCTAGATAGCATATTAAAAAGCAGAGACATTACCTTGCCAACAAAGGTCCCTCTAGTCAAAGCTATGCTTTTTCCAGTAGTCATGTATACATGTGAGAGTTGGACTACAAAGAAAGCTGAGCACCAAAGAACTGATGCTCTTGAACCGTGGTGTTGGAGAAGACTCTTGAGAGTCCCTTGGACTGCAAGGAGATCCAACCAGTCCATCCTAGAGGAAATCAGTCCTGAATATTCATTGGAAGGACTGATGCTGAAGCTGAAACTCCAATACTTTGGCCACCTGATGCGAAGAACTGACTCATTTGAAAAGACCCTGATACTGGGAAAGATTGAAGGCAGGAGGAGAAGGAGATGGCAGAGGATAAGATGGTTGGATGGCATCACTGACTCAGTGGACATGAGTTTGAGTAAGCTTCGGGAGTTGGTGATGGACAGGGAGGCCTGGTGTGCTGCAGTCCATTGGGTTGCAAAGAGTTGGACACGACTGAGCGACTGAACTGAACTGAGGGTAGATGGGTTACCACTGCCTGGTCCATGTGCCTGGAATGACGAGTCTGTGACTCTAGGAGCAGGTGGATCTGGAGAGGCCTCGGCGAGGTAAAAGAATGCAGTCAGAAGATGAGACCACTGGGAGTGCAGGTGTCACAGTTCAGTTCAGTCACTCAGGCGTGTCCGACTCTTTGCGATCCCACGGACTGCAGCACACCAGGCTTCCCTGCCCATCATCAACAGATGATGTGCAGATGTCACAGTGATGTGTGAACAGGTAGGTAAGGACCACAGAGCAGACCCCACTGGCCCCGTACCTCAGGGCCATTAACGGTGGAACTCAGATACAGCTTTAGAGAGAAAAAGAGGAAAGACCCTAAACCCACTGGGTTTGCTCTGAAGAAGCGAGGTTTGCTGTTGTATATCTAAGGAGAAAAGAGCTCCAGATAGAATGGAAGCTTAATGCATAAGGTAGGCTGGACCCTGCCCCCTACTGTGAAATGCCCATGTTGTGACCCCCAGAATCTGTGGATAGTTTGCCTTACATGGTAAAGGGACTTTGTAGACATAATTCAGGATATTGAGATGGGAAGATGGTCCTGATTTTCTGGGTAGATCTGATGTAATCATAGGGCCCTTGTAAGAGGAAGGCAAGGAGGCTAAAGGCAGGAGGGTGATCTGATGATAGGAAAAGAGTGGTGTAGTCACCAAGGAAAGATGGTCTTCCCTATGGTTCCCAAGAGGACTAAACTAACTACTTTATCAAGTTCAGTGCATGGCTGTGCTTTACATTTTGGCTTAACAGACTAGACAGTCAGACCTCCAGAGGGATTTTAAACAGCATTCACGTTCAATTTAGTGTGACTGGCTTGACCAGAAACATCTAGGAGGCTGATGGGAAAATAAGCTGGAAGCATCTGTTGATACTGTGTGTGGCCCCGTAGGTCGTGAATGAGCACAGACGTCCAAATAAAGCATAATACTCTCCATTCAGGCTGCCCTGGTGGCTCAGTGGTAAAGAATCTGCCTGCCAATGCAGGAAACATGGGTTCGATCCCTGAGTCTGGAAGGTCCCCTGGAGGAGGGCATGGCAACCCACTCCAATATTGTTTGTTGTCTGGGAAAACCCATGAACAGAGAAGCCTGGTGGGTTACAGTCTGTGGTGTCACATAGAGTCCCACACAACTTCAGCGACTGAACACATACACACTCTCCACTCAGAGAGCAACAGCTGAAGGTAAGTGTTCCCTCCTGAAAGAGGAACCCAAAAGGAAAACAGCAAGGTGTGTTTCCCAGTTTGGTTGAGTTACATCTGTCTTACTGACCACCTGGGACCGAGAACTCTAAGGCAGAAGCACTCTCCCTGGTGTCTGGAAGTCATAGGATTGCAATGGGACCAGACATCTCCAGAAAGGACCCCAGACACTGAATTGTCAGAACTGACACTTTGCACCCAGACCCAGGAGGGAGGTAGGTGCTGACTTTGGTTCCCAAGATTGCTAAAGATGAACTACCATTCAAGGGCGATAGATAATTCTTGTCCAACAGAAGAGAACAGAAAGAGACAAGCTAGATATTTTTATGATCTTTGCGGTCACCTGAAATCTATCACAAATGTATCACTTTATGCCACCCATTCTACAGCAGGGAAAATAAGAAATGCAGAAATTGAAATCAAACAAGTAGTTGTATGTAGGTTATTTTTGGTAATCTTTACAACAACCCTGTAAGCCCATACTAGGATCCCCTTTCCCAGAAGAGGAAACAAAAATCTAACGAGATGCAGAATTTTCCATGCAGTGTCCCATCCATCCTTTTCAGAAGATGGATTCAAGCTTAAAAAGGCCAGGTAGACACGTTTTGCTTGAGTCTTACACAGAATGCAACTCTTGATCCCATACAAGTCCTGAAATTATAGGACCTTTGGTTTTTCTCCTCTGGAAAGTGCTGACCTCTTTGGGTATCACTCACTCAACAAGTCCTGGGATGTGTGCTGATCATTCAAAATAAAAAGGATCCAGAGCAATGCAGGAAATTCTGATGGCAGGACCACGGTGAGTGTACCCCACATGCAAAGCTTTGCCAGCAGAAGCAAGTTTAAGGCAGAAGCAAGTTTCATCTTTTTTTCTTTCCCCAAGTTATAGAAACCCTTGCATATGGTTGTCTTTATTTTAATGTGCATGAATAAAAGATATTCCTGTGAACTGATGCCGTCCCCAGGCTTCTGAGATCAAACAGTTTTCTACTCCAGGTGAAATGTGGGGATGACAGATAATGTTGTCAATATGCTATATTTTTGTTAGGTTGAACAAACATGGCCAGAACAATCATTTTCATCATATATATGTGTGTGCCTTTGTGTGCGTGCGTGTGTGTGTGTCTGTGTGTGCGTGTGTGTGTAGGGGTGGGGAGAATATATAAAGAATAAGATTTAAGGGAAAAAATCAACAAAGGCAGAATTTTCCATAAAACCTTCTGTGAGAAATATCCCTCCCTCTTTCTCATGTTTATTAAAGTGAACAGAATTTGCTGACTCGTATAATGCAATCTAGAGTGATTACTGGAGGGACCCGAGGTGATTAAATAACCACAACATTTGGAAGTATCTGGAAATAAATATCCACATTCTGGAGCCCGTGTGGAGTCGGTGAGAAGGTAATGAAGTCATTCTTTGAGTGTCGGAGGCTATACCTGGAGCACAGACTGATGGCATGTGAACAATAGGTTGCACTTTGTGTGTGGAATATGAAGTGCACAATGTATTTATAGCTAACAAAGCAGCATGAGTGGGGTGAATGCAAACTCTGGGGTCAAACAGATGCTGTATTTGATGGGCTCAGGCAAATAACCTAACTCTTCTAAGCCTAAATATTCTTATCTGTGCAATAGGAGTAAGTGCTGCCAGCAGAGTATCTGTTCTTTATATTATTGCAATTATTTAGTTAGTGTGGCAATAATATCAGTATATCTTTTCTTGAGCATTCACACTAAGATATCTACTGAATTCATTCATGAGTTTAATTCTCACTACAACTCCATGTTAGCAATTTTGCGAAGATTGGAATAGAAATTCAGAAGGGGTGGCTAGTGACATTCATCAAATCCCAGTTCCTTATAAGATACATCATTGCTTTGTGCAGCATGAAGAGACAAAAACATGCTGACAGTTTTCATTGTGAGATGCCATCAATTGTGAGATGCATTCCATTTCAGATTCTTTTTAATTGCCTTAGAATCAATAAACGATAGTTAATTGCCTAAATCACAAGTAATTGGTAGGATCAGGATACAGACCCAGAACTGTAAAGACAAAAAGCTGAGAGTTTGTCCCCTTGTTCCAAAGACAGTGCCTGAACTCTCTTTGGAACAAGAACAAAGACAGTTTGTTCTCTGAAGGGATTTGAATCCACTTAAACATGGATTTTCCCCCCATAAGCATAGTACCTGTAGCTTCCTTTTGTTCTTGTCATTGTTGCTCAGTCACCCAGTGGGACATGACTGGGCCACTCTTTGCGACCCCATGGACTGCAGCACGCCAGGCCTCCCTGTCCCTCACCATCTCCCAAACTCTGCCCAAGTTCATGTTCATTGCATCAGTGATGCTGTCCAGCCATCTCATCCATCCTCTGACGCCCTCTTCTCCTTCTGCTCTTGATCTTTCCCAGCATCAGGGACTTTTCCAATAAGTAGTCTGTTCACATCAGATGACCAAAATACTGGAGCTTCAGCTCCAGCATCAGTCCTTCCAGTGAATGCTCAGGGTTGATCGCCTTAAGATTCACTGGTTTGATCTCCTTGCTGTTCAAGGGACTCTCAGGAGTCTTCTCCGGCACCACAGTTTGAAGGCATCAATTCCCTGCCATTCTGCCTTCTTTACAGTCCAGCTCTCACAACCATACGTGACCACTGGGAAGACCACAGCCTTGACTATATGGACCTTTGTCTGTAGAGTATGTCTCTGCTTTTTGACACACTGTCTAGGTTTATCATCACTTTCCTGCCAAGAAGCACCTGTCTTCTGATTTCATGGCCGCAGTCACCATCCTCAGTGATTTTGCAGCCCAAGAAGAGGAAATCTGTCACTACTTCCACCTGTTCCCCTTCTATTTGCCATGCAGTAATGGGGCCGGATGCCATGATCTTAGTTTTTCAATGTTTAGTCTAAAGCTGTCTCTTTCACTCTCCTCCTTCACCCTCCTTCATTTTACGGATCTTTAAATTACCTAAGTATGGGGGAAAGTTTATATTTGATTACAGAGCACAATAGGTGGAATCGAAAAACTGGATTTTTTTTAAGATTTTGTTCATTGTGGACCATGTTAAAAGTCACTTTCAACTTTGTTACAATATTGCTTCTGTTCTGTGTTCTGGCTTTTTGGCCTCAAGGCTCAGCTACTGGACACACGATCAAACCCACACCTGCTCTACTGGAAGTTCAAGTCTCAACCTCTGGGCCACCGGGGAAGCCCCAGAACTAGGGTTAGAGTTCTGATTCTATCCTCATGCCCTGGGCTGAGTCATCTGTTCCTTTGTTTCTGAGGCAGAAATAACAGCGTGGGTTTTCAATCACGGAGGTCTGCAGCCCTAACCCCCTATTTATCAAGGGCAAATGTACTTTGTATTATAGGTGGTCATAATATAGGTGGTCATATAGGCAAGTCATAGTCATGGAATATATGTCTTACACACGTGTGTGTGTTTGGGATTTTTCTAAAATCATCATGAAAGAGGAAATAAATCAATTATGTACATGCTTTTGATCAAAACAAATTCTGGAAATTCTCTTGGAAATGAAAGGCAAGATAAGCTGTTATTGCCGATGCTTCCAAAAAGGTGATTTTTCAGTGCCAGGACTGTGAGATATACCAGTTTCAACAGCTGAAGGAGCCAGACTAATATCACCTGTGAGAAGGAGTTCTCCTGTGAGCAGGAGTTAATATCTCTGCTTCTTCTATAGAACACATATAGGAGTAGATTCAAGCAATATATACACACACACACATATAACATGTTTATGTGCATGTATATTCTATAAATATTTTATTATAGTATACATATAATATGCAAATATATGTTTTATATATACATGCACATATATGTGTACAAATTTGTAATGGAAAATTTCTCCTGAGGTATACAAAATTATGGGAATTGACTTCCTACATGAGGATGAAATTAAAGCAGACTCTGCAAAGTGGTAATATAAAACATGACCAGTTAGAATGAGTAACAATTAGATTGACCAGATAATTCATATTCTAAATTCATGCAATTTTTAAGTGCCTATTGCTTAAAAACTTACTGTGCATTGGCAGCAAGGAAAAGCTGACCCTGCCCTCAAAATACCACAGAGCCTGAGTGTTACAGGTGGAGCTCCAGAAGTGGTGATGCTAATTCCCCAGTTACTAAATCATGTTCAGTTCCGGGATGGTAGCCTGCAGTTATAACCCACACATAGTTGAGAACTTTGGGGTTTGCCCAGCACTGTTATGTGAATGGCAGCGTTGTAGCATCCTACAATCTTCTGGAAAGTGAGCAGTATTCAGTCCTTGTTTTATGGAGGGAGAAAGGGCGCCTCTGAGAGGTCAGAGGCTGGTCCAAAGTCCACATGGAAGGAAGTGACCCCAAAACTGTGGAGAAGCCCTTACTTGTTTGTGTCAAATTCTAGATAATCAAGATAAGGAAACTGGCCATTTTGGTCTTTTGAAAATTACTCACACTTATCAACAACTGTACTGAAAGGACCTTCCAAGCACGAAGAGATATGAATGATCTCAGGTTTGCAAAATGTACTCACACATGGCTTCGTTTAATCTTTCAATGTACCCCTCCTTGTACAGGTTGGAGACTGAGATTCAGAAAGGGCAACTAACTTAGCAGAAGCCATCAGGACAAGAAAACTGAACGTCTCACTCCCAGTCCAGGCATCCTTCTAGCCCCACCACATTCCCCTTCTCAAATTGAGAGCATTTAACCACAGCCTCAGTAATACTCACATCCAGTTTTGTTTGGTAGTGAATAAGGATTCACTATCAGTAAGGGCTGATAAAAGTAAGATTCTCATTCTACTAAGGATTCTTTTAAGGAGAGAATAAGGATTCAGGAGATTTGACCAGGTATATTTCATGTTAGTGTAACTTGAGCTAAGAGGGCGACTTTGGAAAGGACAGAGAAAATAGTATCTCAAGCAGAAATTCACTGGAACTCAGGAACTGAGAAGTCTAAGGTGAGGAAGGAAGGATGAAGTGCTAACATTTATAGGGAAGCTTCTCTGGTGGCTCAGTGGTAAAGAATCTGCCTGCCAATGCAGGAAACGCAGGTTTGATCCCTGGGTCAGGAAGACTCCCTGGAGGAGGAAATGACAACTCAAGTACTCTTGCCTGCAAAATCCCACGGACAGAGGTGGCTGCAGGGCTACAGTCTATGGCGTTGCAAAAGAGTCAGACACAACTTAGGGGCCAAACAACAGAGAACACTCTGTGCATCAGGACCCTGGATAGATGCCATATCTCTTGGTCTCCACATTATCAATCAGTGAGGTTGCTATGAATCCAGGAGGTTAAATACCTGCCCCAAAGTCATCGGCCAAGAAGAGCTGAGCTGCATCTTTTGAGTCAAAATGACTCGCCTCTGTCCTCCTAACCAGACTGCCTCTGACCACTCCTGATTCCACTCCAGGCCTTCAGAAAGAAGCCACTTCCTGGCCACACTGCTGGCATCTGAACAGGAGACAAGATGAGCACTGAGGGTCAGTTTCCTGAGGTCTCTGAGACTTGCTCTCCTGGGCCTTCAAGGGGCCTCACAAGGGAGGTTTTGATGCCCTTTATGCCCCAAGCAATCCTTCACCTGAATCTAGACCCCAGCATCTGTCAGAATACCTCTTGAAGTGTTTCAGCTTCCCTTCACAAAATCTGGGACGGGAGAAACTTCTGGATGTGCTTAGCTCAGATCACTGGCAAATGAGCCTGGCCCGTGAGGTGGACGTCAGCCTCTGCCTCCCCCTCACAACAATATCTTCCTTCTAAAATGAAGTAGGTATGCCTGTGAGAAGGGTTAGTTCTCCCCTTTTGTCTATATTAAATGTTGCATGTAACAAATAAAATACAGAACATAAATGAGATGAGCCAGGTCCTGACACCCAATTAGATACAGGAAACAACAGCAAGAGACACAGGTGCCCCCGCCCCTCCACTCCAGGAGGCTAGAAACCCCAGGGCAGACAATCTTGGCTTCTCGGTTCATAATGCCCTGAAATTTCATTCTAATGAGCCCAAGTACACACTGTCCAGAAGATGAGACAGCAAGTCCAATGTGGCAAGTGAATTACAGTCTTGTCGTATTCTTCTGTCTTTGTCTTTTTCTCTCTTGTTCACTCTCTACTAGCTAAAACTCACCAGTAAGTGAAGGCCTGATTTCAGAGGTATAGCAAACTGCAAGGCGTGCCCTCCAGGAGTCCCACAGACTCAAGCTGAGAGGCTTCCTACATACCCTTGAGTCCTGCTCCCCTTCCTCTGAGGATGCTAGCTCTGAGGTTTTCCCCAAGGCAGCAGAAGAGCGCTGTGCTACTGACCAAGCCCTGAGTTCAGAACATTTACACATTCGTAGTAAATCATCTTAGCTTCATTGCACACACTCTTACTGTCCCCACGGCCCTTCCTGGTGAGCCAAAGATCTCATCTTTCATTTTGCAGCATGGCCCTTTGACTTTTGCTTTTCCAGTGTAGAGAAATGTGTTTGTCTTTTGAAATCTAAAAACACATAATGCTAATGTAGGCCTGCAAATATAATTGCTTCTATTTTTTTTCCCTGCTCTAAAAGTTGTGAGGCATAAAATATGGAACATTAAAAACAAACAAAAGAAGCCGTAGTGTGAAAATAACTACATCTCACAACCCCATCACACTTTTTACTCTGTGGGTATATTTGCCCATTTTTTTCCCTTGTGCATAGGGTCCTTTGTTTAGAATTTATGAATAAGCTTATTTGATTAAGCTGCAAGGTAGACAGTTGACCCTGGAACAATGTGGGGGTTAGGGACACCAACCTTCAATGCAGCTCAAAGTCTGCATATAATTTTAATCAGCCCTTGTGACCATAGTTCTGCATTTGTGAATTCAACCAACCTCGGATTGTGTAGTACTATAGTACAGACTTTATTAAAAAAAAAAATCCGTGTACAAGTGAACCCGTACCATTCAAATCTGTGTTTTTCAAGGGTCAACTGCATATATGTGTGTATCTATTGCATGCATGCATGCTGAGTTGCTTCAGTCATGTCTGACTCTTTGCAACCCTATGGACTGTAGCCTGCCAGGCTCCTCTGTCCGTGGGATTCTCCAGGTGAGAATACTGGAGTGGGTTGCCACGCCCTCCTCCATGGGGATTTCCTGACCCAGGGATCAAACCCAGGTCTCCTGCATCTCCTGCATTGAAGGTGGTCACCAGGGAAGCCCATGCGTATGCACATAATTTTTTAAAGTAATAGATGTTTGATGCAGAAATTGGTGAAAACATAGGATAATGAAGAAAACTCCCAAATTATTGTCATTTCTGACATATAGAGTTAACTACCAAATATTAATGTTGAGATATTCATCCTTCCAATTTCTATTTTTGAATCTAAATGGATTTGCACAGATGAACTAGCTCACTGACAGTGTGTGTCTTGGAGGCAGACCTTAAGGCCAATGTCAGCTCTACAGCTGGGTGTTCAGGAGCAGTGAGCTTCCCTGCCTGAGTCTCTATTCCCTCACCATCAAATGAGCACAGAGCCATCTACTTCCTTGATTTGACTGAGAACTAAGTGAGATTCATTCACGGAAGATACATTTTTCAGTAAGTGCTCTATCATTGTGGTTATACTTATTTCTATAACATTGCATACAATGCAGCTATGCTCAGACTCTATAAATACATTGTGTGTACAGTTTTCCATTTATTATTATATCAAGAGCATTGCTCAGTGTTTCCAGAAAAAAATCTTTGTAATAAAAAAGGCTTTGTAAAGTAACTTTAAGTTCTAAGTAGTCTTCTGCCACGAACTGCCTATCTTATGGAATATTCAACTGCTTCTTCTTTTTTTTTAAAACTTGTTCAACTAAGTGGTTCCTAATCTTTCCTACCTTAAGTGAAAGTATGAAGACTCATGCATTCTTTCCCTCCCCTCCTCCAATATTTACAGGATTTCTATCTATGGGTTCTTAGAGTAGAAGTGGATCTTTATGTCAGACAACCTAGGAAATCAAAAGTTAGGGATACATACTGTGGATTTACTTTCCCAAAATGGAATCTACATTTCTCCTCCCAGTGCAATGGGTGAGGGACTTATGTCTCTGTAGAGTTTCTCCATCTACAGATGTAGATTTAATTTGCTTTGATGCCAGAAATCAGTCTCTCTGGGGCTTCTGGAGTGACTGATTTTACCCAGTAATGGCCAATCTCTTTGTTTAGCTTAACTTGCCACATTAATCAAAATAGCTGCTCTGGTTTCACAGGCAAGGGCTGTCTGTGATGACTGCACACAGCACTCATGGGTTCACAAGAAGAGTCCACGCAAAAGCCAGTGTTGCCTAAAACACTGTCTTTGAAGGGCTCCTCATGAGCCTAGGAAGGCACTCAGTGTGACGGCTTTTTCTGTTAAAATTTCCACGGAGCCCCTTGACAGAGGCAAAGTGTGGTAGAGCCAATTCTCCATCCCCCACATTGTTTTACCTCCTGGGCTCCCAGGAAGGCATTTTCCAGCTGCCCCGTGATTAGGCCAGACCAGGAACATGGTACAGAGCTCTCCCCAGTGGGGAGTGAGCAGGAGAGACACTCCTCTCTCTGAGGAAGTTAAGAGCAAGTATCTGTTCTCCCCCTCTCTCCCCTTCTCTTCCCCCTTCCATCTCTCTGTATCTCTGTCTCTCTCTATCTCTCTTCCACACTGGGAAACTGAAGAATTGAAACAGTTGTGTGATTTGTCCTTTGCAACAGCTAGAGTTCCTTATCCCATTTTAACAGGATTGGTCTTCAAAGTCAAATTACCTGAGCATTCTCAATCCCTTTGCCAGATCCTCAGGTTGGGGAATCTGTTGTGGGCCCTACAACTTTTGCAACAGTACAAGACCTTCTTCAGTATAATGTTCTCCAGTTTGTGGGTTGTCTGCTCAGTGGCTCTATGGTGGGCTAGTGACAAACTTCTCCAAGAGGGCTTATGTCACATACTGTGCATCCCAAGTCTGCTAACACCCTGTTCCAACAACACAAGAGATGACTCTACACAGGGACATCACCAGATGGTCAATACTGAAATTAGATTGATTATATTTTTTGCAGCTGAAGATGGAGAAGCTCTACACAGTCAGCAAAAATAAGACCAGGAGCTGACTGTAGCTCAGATCATGAACTTCTTCTTGCCAAATCCAGACTTAAATTGAAGAAAGTTGGGAAAAACCACTAGACCATTCAGGTATGACCCTTACAATTATAAATCAAATCCCTTATGATTATACAGTTGAAGTGACAAATAGATTCAAAGGATTAGATTTGATAGAGTGCCTGAAGAACTATGGATGGAGGTTCATGACATTGTACAGGAGGCAGTGATCAAAACCATCCCCAAGAAAAGGAAATGTAAAAAGGCAAGATGGTTATATGAGGAGGCCTTACAAATAGCTGAGAAAAAAAGAGAAGCAAAAGCTAAGGAGAAAAGGAAAACTATATCCATCTGAATGCAAAGTTTCAAAGAATAGCAAGGAGAGATAAGAAAGCCTTTCTCAGTGATCAGTGTAAAGAAATAGAGGAAAACAGCAGAAAGGGAAAGACTAGAAATCTCTTCAAGAAAATAGAGATACCAAGGGAACATTTCATGCAAAGACGGGCACAATAAAGGACAGAAATGGTATGGACCTAACAGAAGCAGAAGATATTAAGAAGAGATGGCAAGAATACACAGAAGAACTATTCAAAATAGATCTTAATGGCCCAGATAACCACGATGGTGTGTTCACTCACCAGGAGCCAAACATCCTGGAGTTCAAAGTCAATGGTGCCTTAGGAAGCATCACTATGAACAAAGCTAGTGGAGGTTATGGAATTCCAGCTGAGCTATTTCAAATCCTAAAAGATGATGCTGTGAAAGTGCTGCACTCAATATGCCAGAAAATCCGGAAAATTCAGCAGTGGTCACATGACCTGAAAAGGTCAGTTTTCATTTCATTTCCTAAGAATGGTAATGCCAAAGAATGCACAAACTACCACACAACTGCACTCATCTCACACGCTAGCAAAGCAATGCTCAAAATTCTCCAAGTTAGGCTTCAGCAGCATGTCAACCAAGAACTTCCAGATGTTTAGCTGGATTTAGAAAATGCAAAGGAACCAGAGACCAAATTGCCAACATCCATTGGTGGTTTAGTCGCTAAGTCGTGTCTGACTCTTGTGACCCCTTGGACTGTAGCCTGCCGGGCTCCTCTGTCCATGGGATTCTCCAGGCAAGAGTACTGGAGTGGGTTGCCATTTCCTCCTCCAGATGATCTTCCTGACCCTGGAATCAAACCTGGGTCTCCTACATTGCAGGCAGATGCTTTACCTACTGAGCTACACTTCACCTTAGCCAAAAGGCCAAGAAGTGACATCCATTGGATCATAGGAAAAGCAAGAGAGTTCCAGAAAAAGCATCTACTTCTGCTTCATTGACTACAGTTAAAGCCTTTGACTGTGTGGATAACAACACTTTGGAAAATCCTTCAGGAGATGGGAATACCAGACCACATTACCTACCTGCTGAGAAATCTGTATGCAGGTCAAGAAGCAACAGTTAGAACTGGACATGGAACAACAGACTGGTTCCAAACCAAGTCAAGTCGGTATATTGTCACCCTGCTTATTTAATTTATATGCAGAGTACATTATAAGAAATGCCAGGCTGGATGAAGCACAAGCTGGAATCAATGGCATATTAATAACTTAATATATGCAAATGACACCACCCTTATGGCAGAAAGTGAAGAGGAACTGAGGAACCTCTTGATGAAAGTGAAACAGCAGAGTGAAAAATCTGGCTTAAAACTCAACACTCAAAAAGGTAAATCACAGCATCCGGTCCCATCATTTCATAGCAAACAGATGGGGAAGTAATGAAACAGTGAGAGACATTAATTTTTTGGCCTCCAAAATCACTGCAGATGGTGACTTCAGCCATGAAAATAAAAAATACTTTCTCCTTGGAAGAAAAGCTATGACCAATCTAGACAGTATATTAAAAAGCAGAGATATTACTTTGCCGACAAAAGTCTGTCTAGTCAAAGCTATGGTTTTTCCAGTAGTCATGAATGGATGTGAGAGTTGGACCATAAAGAAGGCTGAGCACTGAAGAATTGATGCTTTTGAACTGTGGTGTTGGAGAAGACTCTTGAGAGTCCCTTGAACTGCAAGAAAATCAAACCAGTCAAAGACTGATGCCGAAGCTGAAGCTCCAATACTGGCTTCCTGATTTGAAGAGCTGACTCATTAGTAAAGACCCTGATGCTGGGAAAGACTGAAGGCAGGAGGAGGCGGGGAACAACAGAGGATGAGATGGCTGGATGGCATCACTGACTCAATGGATATGAATTTGAGCAAGCTTTGGGAGATGGTAATGGACAGGGAAGCCTGGCATACTGCAGTCCATGGGGAGCAAAAAGTTGGACATGACTGAGTGACTGAACTGAAATGAGCTAAACTAAACTGAGGACTACCTGAACCTGTTAGTGAAGAAAGCACACGGCACGGACAGATTCGGTGGGCCAGGTCTTGGAGAGATGAAGCAAAAGAGACACCAGATGAGGAAACACAGGTTCTGGAAGCACCTTGTAGTGAAAATATTTGTATTTCAATGATGGTCTGTGGCTAACCTGAAAAGCACCTAGGAGGCTCTGCACACAGACCCACCCCCGCCCACACATTCTGCTGCAGGTGTGGATGTGACTGACTCACTGTGAGGAATGTGGTCCCCAGGACCCACGGCATCTGTGCAGCATCCTCAGTGAAGGTGCGCGGACAGACTGTTGGACAAGGTGCAGAGATTGCACCCAGTCACTTTCCCTCCTGCACAGAGAAGCACCCAGAAGTGACTGTCCCTAAGTTGCAGCTTAAGCGGTGGTTGGGTTTCAAGTCCTCCCCTGACTCCCAATGTCAGATCAAAAAAGTAGTGTAGGAAAAACTCCACAACATCCTCCAATTTGAAAAGACTTATTTATCAAGACTTTTTCAGAGGGTTAGATACCCACCGACTGCAAATGCCAGCTGTGTATTGTGCCCCTTTCTAAAAGAACACATATAGTGTCCTTCTACATTTTCTGTCCAGGAGCTGAGCAAGACTGACCTCACTCTGCCCTGCCCACATGTGAGATGTGGCTGCGGACTGGTCCCAGTTGTTTTTCATGCTTTTTCAAGCCGTGTTTGGGGGGATCACTTGGAACAATGGCTGCATTCACAACTCGTGGTCTCAGGAGCTAGGTATCTGAGCGTCTCAAGGCCACTGTGGTGGGATCCCTTCCACCTGCTCAGGAACAGATATGGCAAACTGGCCATGATGACAAGCCAGCACTGACCTAGGTGCATCAGTCAAATGAAGGAGCTTTTTCTCTGGCTTTTCCTATACATGACAGTGAAGTTGGCCAGACGTAGTGAAAGGTCGGCATCCAAATAAAACCCTTGTCTTCAAAGGGCTGAAAGTTTTAGTTGAAGAGTCAATATTTAAACATGAGGGAAAGCTTATTCACATGGAATGCTAGAAGGAATGTGGAAGGAATCCAGTGAATTAGACATGATCCTTAGGGGAAGAATGGCCAGGGAATATCCAACAGACA
This sequence comes from Bos javanicus, assembly GCF_032452875.1. Taxonomy (NCBI): domain Eukaryota; kingdom Metazoa; phylum Chordata; class Mammalia; order Artiodactyla; family Bovidae; genus Bos; species Bos javanicus. Next base: position 61,918,797 of record NC_083888.1, on the reverse strand, counting down.
CACTTTTCTGAGCTTAGATATAGATACCATGACATAGATACCATGACAAAACTGTCTGCTATAGCAAAGGACCAGAAACAATCTAAATGCCCTGCATTAGGGGCCTGGTTAAATAAAGATGATGCATGGGAATGTACTGCTGTTGTTACACAGAATGAAGCAGATATAAACAGATGCATGCATACAGATACATACATGCATATAGATAAATACAGGGCTCTGCTGGGCTCAGTGGTTAAGAATCCCCCTGCCAATGCAGGAGATACAGGTTTGATCCCTGGGTCAGGAAGATACCCTGTAGAAGGAAGTGGCAACTCACTCCAGTATTCTTGCCTGGGAGATCCCATGGACAGAGGAGCCTGGTGGGCTACAGTCTGTGCATGCGTGTATGCAGTCCACGGGATCACAAAAGCATTGGTCAAAACTTAACAACTAAGACAAACAACAGATATATACATGCAGATACATACAACTACTACAAGACATGCTCCAAGTTACACTGCTGTGTGCATACTACAAGAACAAACCCATGCCTACAAAACGCCAACTCCTATATAAAAATAAGGCAGAGCAGATTATCGCAGATTATCTCTTGAAGGTTATATAAGTAATTGGTTCTAGTCATTTCCCATGGGAACTGTTCTGAGGAACTGGGATCAATGGTTAGAAGCGAATTATATCATTTTAACTGTGCACATTTTTTATTAAAATTGAAATTTTACCATGTGGTGTATTATGATTTTCAAACAACTTGAAACATCAGAAAAAAGAAAATCATGTGAAACATATTAACAAATATTAACTGAAGCTAACCAATGGATTAAACTGTTAAACTGTGAATGCTTGCTTCCTGACTGGCTCACCTTTGTCCCCTTGCCTCACCTCAGTTTGCTTCTCTGTCAAATGGGTATGCTGATGAGTCAATGGTGAGGAGCAGTAAGACCAGCATGCAGAATGCTTGGCTGAGCCCAGCAGATGGTGGTGATGGAAAAGGTAAAAGTTGTGCCAGAGTTTGCTGCAGGGGATGAAGGAGGACCATCGGGAACACACAGAAGTAGGTGCATTCTACAGCAAACTAGAGTCTTGGAAGGTGGCACACCATCTCCACCAGCAATTCAAAGCTAAGCCCACAGGTTGTGTTAATTTCTTCTTCTGGGAAAGATGCTCCTGACCTCCATTAGAGGTTGCTCTGGCACTCACTGAGAGTGTGTCTCTAGGAGTCTGGTACAGGGTGGATATTTAGCTATGACTCTCTGTGCTTTTGGCCTCACCTCCCACCCTCACAGGTAATAGGACTCGATTCTCAGGATATGAGAGAAAACAGTATTAAAAGCTTTCCTCAAAGGGTCAGATTCCAAGGACCTGTTTCCTGCTCTGTCCTGCCTGGAGATAATTGCACAAGTGAAGTGGAACATGGAAGTCAGTGGTTCCCAAATTTGAACCTGCATCTGAATTGCTTGGAGGGCTTGTTGAAACAGATTACTGCCCCCTGCTTGATGGCCCCAGAAATTTGCATCTCTAACACAATGATGCCACTGCTGCCAGTCCTGGGACCTTATTTTGAGAACCACTGGTGGAGGAGACCTGGCCGTAAAAGGCAGCTGTCCATAAATGGCTGTAAGAGCTTGACCAAATTACTTCTTCCTATGGAGTTTAAAATGTCTTTATATATTATGCAGGAGAAATTTGCATGGATCAGATCAGTTTTTGTTTTGTTTGAAACTGTATCCACCAGAGCCATGTACATGTGTCAGAGGTGACTGGGGTCAGGGAGATAGCGAGTGAGGTGGACTCTGGCCTCCATCCCCTGCCCCTGCTCTATAAACTGTACTGACATGCACTTGGTGGAAATGTCGGTGATCCCACGCAAATTCGCATGTTGAAGTTCTGAAGCCCAACGTGATGGTGTTAGGAGACAGAGCTTTTAGAAGGTGATTGTATCACAGATGAGATTAGTGCCCTTATAAAAGAGACCCCCTTCGGATGTGGATGCAAGAAGTCTAGGATCAGAAAAGGACCCTCACCCGACCATGCTGATCCTGATCTCAGACTTTCAGCACCTAGGACTGTGAGAAAAAAGCTTCTGTTTTTCCTGGACCAGGCAGGTGATGGGAACAAGTGCCTCTGGACGGTGTGGCTTCCCGGGGTTCTGCACAGACATTCACACACAGTCCTCCACGTGACAGCCTCCAAGACCTGGCCTGATGCTCCCCAGTGGCTGTCTTGAGCTGCTTAACCCCTTGCCTTTGACCTTGTGTTCTGTAAGTGGGTATGCTCACGCACCTTTCTGCTGTTCCTGTGAATACAGTGATCACCACGTCCATGAGCACAGAATCCCCGTGGACTCCCAGTGTGTGGGGGGTCAGAGAGACTGCAAGTGATCCCAGGGTCATCGTGCTTCATCTCGGATTCAGAGAAGGGCAAAGAAGCTCACAACCCCACAGGGCCACGCTTTCCATTCAAACCAAAACTGCCTTAAATGCAGAAAGAAGACAATAGCATTCTAAAAACTGGCACCATCCAAAGAACCTTATCGCACTCTTTCTTACTCGTGGGACTTCTCTGCATTAGGCAATCACCACTGAAAATGATGACGTAGAAGAAAAAGGAGAGATTTCTCACCCCACAGTTCTTCTTTTCAAGTCTTCTTTCCTCATCAGGGGGATGGGATAGAGCATGTTTGCAGACTGTGCATGGAATAAAAACAGATGTGATTGTTTTGTGCAGTGTTTCCACTCTTCTGGTAAGAACCAAATACATGTGTACAGAAGGACTACAAAATACAAATTGTGTGTATTTTTTGGCAATTCCACATAAGAGTTACATGCTGCTACCTTTAAAACTAGCACATTTACACACAGCTATACCTAAAATTGACAACCAACAAGGACCTACTGTATAATACAGAGAACGCTGCCCAGTATTCTATAATAACTTAAATGGGTAAAGAATTTGAAAAGGAATAGGTCCATGCATATGTCTAATCGAATCACTCCACTGTACTCCTGAAACTAATCAAACACTGGTAATCAACAATACTCCAAAATAAAATAAAATATTTTAAAAAATTAAAAAATATATATCCCATGGGGAAACAACAAAACAAACAAAAAAACTAGCACTCTACTGTAGAAAGATGATTTCATAAAATCCATGCTAAGCATTTAAAGTTTTAAGTTTACTCATAACATCATGAAAAATAAAAACCACTATGACAAGTTAGAAGTTTTCTAAAGAAAAGAAACAGCTTCATACTTTAGTACCTTTAATGATATTTTTTCCTGCTTTTTGGGTGAATCCCCAACAGTTTTATTTTGCACCAGACATAGCAAATTATGGCGTTGGTCCTGTCTTTGGGTTTACAAAGTTAAATACAGATCCTCAGAGATACAAAAGAAAAGGAAGAAACCTTTACTTTACTTTCTTAAGAAGTCAGTTCTCCACCATGTCCCCAGCTTTGCACAGTTCCGGAGATTAGCCTTGAGAAGTATGTAGTAGGAACAGGCCTATGAACTGGGATTATTAAATCCTCACTCCTACAGTAAGTGAGGGCTAGACTCGCAGTCCTGGGAACCATAGGAACATCAGCTCATGCAGCTGTGCAGGCTGCGCACTGCACAACTCCAAAGACAGCACGGATACTCTTACCCCTCACACAGCTGCACACCCTGTCCATGGGAACTGGATTACTTGAGTGGACTCCTGGGTACTGGCTTGCCCACCAAACCCCATCCCTTCTTCATGCCACCTTCTCTGAGGTCAGAATACTCTTCTCGAGCTTCTGATCCAACACCCTGGTCCATGCTCAGACTGTCCTTCATCCATGGCCCCTAGGATTATTGGGCTTGGCTCTAGCTATGCCTCTCAAAAGAACAGCTTCTTTGCAAAGCAGAAATAGAGACACAGATGTACAAGTGTCTGTACACTAAGGAGAGGAAGGGGGGAGCGAACTGGGAGATTGGGATTGACATCTGTATACGACTGATACTATGCACAAAATGGATAACTAATGAGAACCAACTGTAGAGCACAGAGAACTCTCCCAAAAAGAGCGGTATATGTACATACATATCACTGGTTCACTTTGCTGTGCAACCGAAATTAACACAACATTGTAAAGCAGCTATAAGTGAGTGAGTGAGCCAGTGAGTGAAGTCGCTCAGTCGTGTCCGACTTTTGCGACCCCGTGGACTGTAGCCCTCCAGGCTCCTCCATCCATGGGATTCTCCAGGCAAGAATACTGGAGTGGGTTGCCGTTTCCTTCTCCAGGGGATCTTCCCGACCCAGGGGTCGAACCCAGGTCTCCCGCAATGCAGGCAGATGCTTTAACCTCTGAGCCACCAGGGAAGCTCCTATACTTATAAATAATTTTTTAAAAAGGAACAGTTTCTACTATGAATGAACTGCTTGGAACTAGTAGTGTCATCTAGTAACCCCCATGACCCAGACCTGTCACCCACCATCAGCTTGATGACTTACGAAAGAGACCACATCTTTATCAAGTCCTTGATCCCTCTGCCCTCTTTGGTTTGTCCCCATCATCCCAGGAGTCTTTCAGTTCCAGATTCTCTACTGACAAAGATCCACACCCTAAACACAGCCCACAGTTTTTCTGCCTCTTGTCTCTCTCTTCCTTCCAGTCCAATCAGCCTCAGCCCTTGAACTAGCAAGGTCCTCCTCTACACCTGTCTGCCTTGACAGAGGCCCCCTGGTATGAACGGGGATGGAGTGTTCAGGACCATCACCCAGACCATCCCTGATTCCTATCATTCCAATCCCATACTTGAGGGGTTCTGACTTCTTGGTTCCCTAAAGTGTGGAGTTGTTAAAATGCCCATCCCCAGATCTCACCCCAGGATATTATAACTCAGAGTGTCCTCCCAGAAGACAGGTAAAGTTATAATTAGACACATTGACTCTAGCCTCAGAAAACCTTCCTTGTCTCTGCCATCTGATATCCATGTGATCTTAGAGGATGCATTTATCTTTTCTCTTACTCTGTCTCCTTGTTTATAAAACTCAAATGAGAGTGATAATATAAACATCTTCCAGGAGGCACAGAAAAATTAAATGAATTTATATGAGTAAATGATTAGAATACCACCCAGCACAAGGTGGACATTTAATGAAATATTCATTGCATCATTGTTATTATTATCCAAAATATTTACAGATGTGACTTTGGCCGCTACTCTGGTTCTCAGCGCCTAACTATTCTTAGTAAAGAACTGCTTTAGCTTGGTCTTGGCCAAGCAAACCCAACCCTGACCCTGGCTTACTGGTATGACCATCCTGGCTAGATTCAGCCCCTCATCATCACCCTAAGTATCTTTGGCCTAATTTTCTACAGCTTTCCTGTCTACATCAGCAGGAAAATGCTTGCTCATGATTCAAAATCCAACTGAAATGTCTAGTCCTTTCTTAAGTCTTCTTCAATCTACTTCTGTATTTATGTTCTCCTAGAATTATTGATTCAGCACATTTTATCTTAACTACTGGTTACTTGCATGACTCTGGCTTATTATTGTAAGACTAGCAATTTATTTTTCCTCTAACATGAGGTCCTAACGTGGCACACACAGTAGATGCTCAATAAAAGATATTTTTGCCAACAAATATCTACTATGTCCTTTAGAGTCTGATTTCAAACTCTTAGAGAAAACTCTGATTTGGCTTCTTTCCTGAGGGGCATAATTCTAACCCCTTTTCCCCACAGTCCCCATTTGTTCTTCTGCCCCTGGTTTTCATGCGAAATAAGAAGTGAGTTTCAAATGTGGCATGGAATGAAAGCCAAGCCAGAACTTGAGCCCCATGGATGAACTTCAAACAGGGACTTGAAACACACAAAATAAGAACCAGCTTCGCCAGGACAGGGTAGAAGAAGCGAAGCACTTGGTGACTCCCTCAGATGTTCTGGAAATACACTTTGATTTCATATATTTTGAATTAAATTGATTGAAATTCAAAGCTAAAGCCAACATACCACATTTCCTTTGGTCAGAAGTGAAGTGTGAAAATAGTGTTTTGAATTCTCGGTTGGATGCACAGCTCTGGGTTTGAAGTGTGACAGACTGTGGAGGTTTTGGGTTACTGGAAACTTCAACATTCCACTCGCCCAGTCTTCCAAAGGAATTAGAGAAATTGCAAACATGGAATTGTAGGGTACTGGAATATCAGAAGAGCATTGGTGTGGATTCCCCTAAGTTCTGTGAATTGCCAGAGTTGTAGTCATTCCCATTGTGGCTGCCACAGCCGACTGGTAAAGTTGCTTATGGAATGGACACCAGAGTCTTTGTAAGCCTTATGCTGTAAGAATTCCAGTCAGTGGGAATGCAGTCCCTTTCCACTGCTGATAGCAATACAGTTAAGAAAATGCATGCATGTTTATAACAGAACAGAGTTAGGACTTAGTGTGACAAACAGAATGAGCATTCCTAAAAGCTAGCAGCCTTTTAAGACTAAACTTTTGTAATTTATCATGTTACAGATTTCCTGAATTTTGATTTTTGTAAGTGCATGGCAGTTGGTCATTGTATTCAATTTTGACTTTATGTTCAGTATTGCACTTGAAACCTCACTTCATACGATGGTAAGGAGCCATCTCCCTCTTCCTACCAAGAAAGCAAAGAAGTGAAAGTGAAAGTTGCTCAATCCTGTCTGACTCTTTGAGACCCCATGGACTAACACAGACCATGGAATTCTCCAGGCCAGGATACTGGAGTGGGTAGCCACTCCCTTCTCCAGGCGATCTTTCCAGCCCAGGGATCGAGTCCAGGTCTCCTGCATTGCAGGCAGATTCTTTACCAGCTGAGCCACAAGGGAAGCCCATGAATACTGGAGTGGATAGCCTATCCTTTCTCAAGCAGATCTTCTTTACCCAGGAATCAAACTGGGAATCAGACTGGGGTCGCCTGCATTACAGGTGGATTCTTTACCAACTGAGCTATCAGGGAAGCCCAAGAAAGCAAAAACACAGGATGAAATATAATAAATAAAATGTAAATATGCATACATTAGTTCAAAGGAAGAGAAATTTCCAGGTTTCAGAAATAAAGAGAGAACTCAAAACCATATATAAGCTAGAGCTGAAATTTTGGTGGCCTACAGGGCTTCGATATGTTTATAGGTTTTGGTGAAACCTAGATATTTAATGCCCACATTGGGGCAATAGATGAGGCCATAAGCCTTTTGTTGTTGTCATTTAGTCGCTCAGTCATGATGGACTCTTTGTGACCCCATGGACTACAGCACATAAGGCTTCCCTGTCCTTCACCATCTCCTGGAGATTGTTCAAACTCAAGTCCATTGAGTCGGTGATGCCTTCCAACCATCTAATCCTCTGTCGCCCCTTCTCCTCCTGCTTTCAATCTTTCCCAGCATCAATGTCTTTTCCAGTGAGTCAGTTCTTCATATCAGGTGCCCAAAGTATTGGAGTTTCAGCTTCAGCATCAGTCCCTTCAATGAATATTCAAGATTGATTTCCTTTAGGATTTACTGGTTTGATCTCCTTGCAGTCCAAGGGATTCTCAAGAGTCTTCTCCAACACCACAGTTCAAAAGCATCAATTCTTTGGTATTCAGCCTTCTTTATGGTCCAACTCTCACATCCATATATGACTACTAGGAAAACCATAGCTTTGACTATACAGACCTTTGTTGGCAAAGTAATGTCTCTGCTTTTTAATATGCTGTCTAGGTTGGTCATATATTTTCTTCCAAGGAGCAAGTGTCTTTTCATTCCATGGCTCCAGTCACCATCTGCAGTGATTTTAGAGCCCAAGAAAATAAAGTCTGTCACTGTTTCCCCATCTATTTGCCATGAAGTGATGGGACCAAATGCCATAATCTTAGTTTTTTGAATGTTGCATTTTAAGCCAGTTTTTCACTCTCCTCTTTTACCTTAATTAAAAGACTCTTTAGTTTCTCTTTGTTTTCTGCCATAAGGATGGTGTCATCTGCATATCTGAGGTGATTGATATTACTCCCAGAAATCTTGATTCCAGTTTATGCTTCATCCAGTCCAGCATTTCTCATGGTGTACTCTGCATATAAGTTAAGTAAGCAGTGTGACAATATACAGCCTTGACGTAGTCCTTTCCCAATTTTGAACCAGTCTGCTGTTCCATGTCTGGTTCTAATCATTGCTTCTTGACCTGTATACAGGTTTTGCAGGAGGCAGGTAAGCCTTTTAGGATAATTCAAAAGATAACAAGCCTGTTTGAGATCATTAAAGAGATACAATAGTAAAATTAAAACCATAAGGAAAGAAAAGGATATTGTCATTTAAAAATGATAAGATTAGAAAAATAATTATATAAGACTTCTAGAAATTATGGTAGCTGAAACTAAAATTTAAAAAATGAAAACAATTTATTTCCTATTAATGGTGGCATAGTTTGGTTGAGCTAACCCTAGAACAATAACAACTGTAAAAAACCTGAAAAAACAAAAAAACTCAAATATTTGAAGGCATTGGAGAGTAACCAAAAGCAGGTGAAAAACTGGAGGGAAGTCTGTTCTTGAAAAGCAGGAACCAAACTGGATGAGCCTGGTGTGTTTGTGACTTTTGGCCTGAGAGCATGATCCAGCCTGTGTAGCACAGGCAGGAGAAAGTTGTTGTCTTGCTGGCTTCCAGAATAAGAGGGAAGACTCTAGGACTGCAAACATGGCTACATGGCTACCTATTAATGAGGAAGATGCTAAAAATCAGAGTCCTCAGTGAGCTTGCCTAAATCCTTGACTAACAGCTAAACTAGCCACAGTTGAGAGATTCCATAGGCTCTGGCTCAAATAGAAGCTGAAAAGATATTATTTATCCTAAGAGCAGCAGAGTTAGGTGTTTCATTCCAACCAAGTTAATTGCTTGCTAGAAAAGAAATTTACACTTCTCACAAGAACATAGCTAAATCTAGTCTCTGCAGTGTGCTTCTTACAATAGCTGGGATACAATCAAAAGATAGTAGATATGCAACAAGAAAATGGGACCACAGACAAGAAATACACAATTAGTATAAACTGTCTCTGAGGCAAACCAGGTTATTGAATTAATTAGCAAGTACTTAAGTATCGATGTATCATCAGGATTCTATAGCCCACTTTCTTTCCTTCTTTTTCATTGAAGTATATTTGACTTACAATATTATTCAGGCATACAACATAGTGATGTGGTATCTTTATAGATCATACTCCATAAAAAGTTGTAAAATACTGGCTATATTTCCTGTACTTTTGAGCTGGCACTGGCTCTCTACCATGGCAAAGGCCAGATCAGAGCTCAAGTTAGTTCCATCCTTTCCCTGGTTTCTGCACTTGCATTGGCAATGGCAATATCTGCTTTAAGGAGAAGCAGGGCCAGAGCAGGGGGGTCTGGACCTAGAGTCCAGGGTGGGCTGGGGTGCATGCTGAGTCCATCCTGGCAGGCTGGCCAGAGCACCAGGTAGATTTAACTTGTCTGCCTCTGTGCTGGGACTGAGAACAAGAAAATCTGTGTCTGTACTCTTCAAGAATAGAATCTTTGATTCTTATAACCCTGCTATGAACCCCACTGGTTTTCAAACCAGCTACAGGAGTTCATCTTCCCAGGGTTAAGCCAAGGCTGGATGCCTAATGTGGGGCTCATTCTTTGGGGAGGATCTTCGAGCTTGTGATATCTTTCTCCTCTTCAGGGTCATCCAGTAGTGGTGCAGGTCCTGACTGGATCACTTCTCCGCACCCCCTACTAGACTTCGGTGGTTCTTTCTTTACTCGCTTCGTTGTAGAAGAGCCATTCTGCTAGTCTTCAGGTTGTTCTCAGTGAGACGTACTCTACATGTAGTTGTAGATTTGATGTGTCCATGTTGGGAGGTGAGCTCAGAGTCTTCTTATTCTGCCATCATGATCCTTTTCTGAGCAGAACTTATAAGAATTGGTGTTCTGTGGCTTTTGCTATTTCACAACAATCTTCCAAAGACCAAAGCATTTTAAGGAATATTTTAATAGAATAAATCTCATTCTATCTTGCTATTACCACTGGGGCCCACTGAACTCATTTCTAATTTAAAATGCATGGAAATATCTTAGTAATTCTATTTTTCTTATATCTGAAATACTTTTCTCTTTAATCATCCTTAGGATTATTTTATCATTATTTATTTATTATCCCCAATTATGTAAAAAAATTCTAAAATAATAAGAAAATGAAAGAGTGTGGACTAAACTTGAAGAATTATAATAGTGAAATAAATACTTACTATTACATCACTTTTAAGTATTCATAATTCCATTAAATAAAACACAAGACACTCTAAATAAAAAACAAAGGCTTCCAAATTGGACATAAAAACATTATCAACTACATGTTGTCTAACAAAGATGATCTTTAGATACAAGGGCACATATAAGATGAAAGGAAAATAATAGAAAAATAAACACCATGAAAATAGTAACCACGAGAAAAATGGAATGACTACATTAATATCAGACAAAATAGACAAACATGAGAAATATTTTCTGAGAAAAGATGGGCATTTCACAATAGGATTCAATTTATTAGAAAGACAAAAAAATTGTCAACATCAAGCAAAAGAGATTTAAAATATAAATGCTTAAAGTATAACTAGATAAAATGATCAGTAAGAATATAGCATATCTTAATGGAAGTACCAACCACATGACCTAATTTGCATCTATAATACCTTATGCATTCAAACTTCAGATATTATATTTTTTAAAAGTGTACATGGACTATTCACCAAGATATATCAGATACTGGGCTAAAAATAAGTCTAAATAAATTTCAAAAGAACAAAATAATGCAGAACATATTCTTTGACCACAATAAAATTAGATATCAATATGAGATATCCAGAAAAGCCCTAATAGTTAGAAATTGGTGGCTCAGACAGTAAAGAATCCACCTTCAATGTGGAAGACCTGGGTTCGATCCCTGGGTTGGGAAGATCCTCTGGAGGAGGGTATGGGAACCCACTCCAGCATTCTTGCCTAGAAAATCCCCATGGACAGAGAAGCCTTGTGGGCTTGCAAAGAGTTGGACATAACCAAACGACTAAGCACACAATAAATTTCTAAATACTTTGAATCAAAGAAGTAATAAGAGAAATTCAAAAATGTTTTAAATTGAATGATAATAAAAGTACAACATAACAAAATTTAGAGAATGCAACTAGAGAAAGGCATACATACAAATTTATAACTTTAAATGCATATATTATTATATATAGCTTAAATATATTTGTATAATACTAAATAAGTTTACATAAATGCTAAATATGTCTATATATTATTTAAATGCTTATATTATATTATAGGAGAAAAGTTTACAATGTATAACCTAGGTTTCCTGCAGCAGAAGTTAAGAAAGAAAAGCAAATTAAGCCCCAAATAAGTAAAAATAAAATAGAGATAAATGTGGAAATTAATAAATTAGAAATGGATGTCAAATAAAATTTTAAAAGACAAAATCTGTTTTATCAAAATTATTGATAAATCAATAAACTCCAATCAAAACTTATCCAAAAATGTTAGAGAAAAAATTATCAACATTCAGAGTAAATAATGGGAAATTATTAGTGATACTGAAGACTTTAAAAGGATAAATAAAATTGACAAACCATTAGCCAGACTCATCAAGAAACAAAGGGAGAAGAATCAAATCAATAAAATTAGAAATGAAAATGGAGAGATCACAACAGACAACACAGAAATACAAAGGAATAAGAGACTACTATCAACAATTATATGCCAATAAAATGGACAACGTGGAAGAAATGGACAAATTCTTAGAAAAGTACAACTTTCCAAAACTCGACCAGGAAGAAATAGAAAATCTTAACAGACCCATCACAAGCATGGAAATTGAAACTGTAATCAAAAATCTTCCAGCAAACAAAAGCCCAGGTCCAGACGGCTTCACAGCTGAATTCTACCAAAAATTTAGAGAAGAGCTAACACCTATCCTGCTCAAACTCTTCCAGAAAATTGCAGAGGAAGGTAAACTTCCATACTCATTCTATGAGGCCACCATCACCCTAATACCAAAACCTGACAAAGATCCCACAAAAAAAGAAAACTACAGGCCAATATCACTGATGAACATAGATGCAAAAATCCTTAACAAAATTCTAGCAATCAGAATCCAACAACACATTAAAAAGATCATACACCATGACCAAGTGGGCTTTATCCCAGGGATGCAAGGATTCTTCAACATCCGCAAATCAATCAATGTAATACACCACATTAACAAATTGAAAAATAAAAACCATATGATTATCTCAATAGATGCAGAGAAAGCCTTTGACAAAATTCAACACCCATTTATGATAAAAACTCTCCAGAAAGCAGGAATAGAAGGAACATACCTCAACATAATAAAAGCTATATATGACAAACCCACAGCAAACATTATCCTCAATGGTGAAAAATTGAAAGCACAAGGGTGCCCACTTTCACCATTACTATTCAACATAGTTTTGGAAATTTTGGCCACAGCAATCAGAGCAGAAAAAGAGATAAAAGGAATCCAAATTGGAAAAGAAGAAGTAAAACTCACTATTTGCAGATGACATGATCCTCTACATAGAAAACCCTAAAGACTCCACCAGAAAATTACTAGAACTAATCAATGACTATAGTAAAGTTGCAGGATATAAAATTAACACACAGAAATCCCTTGCATTCCTATACACTAATAATGAGAAAACAGAAAGAGAAATTAAGGAAACAATTCTATTCACCATTGCAACGGAAAGAATAAAATACTTAGGAATATATCTACCTAAAGAAACTAAAGACCTATATATAGAAAACTATAAAATGCTGGTAAAAGAAATCAAAGAGGACACTAATAGATGGAGAAATATACCATGTTCATGGATTGGAAGAATCAATATAGAGAAAATGAGTATACTACCCAAAGCAATTTATAGATTCAGTGCAATCCCTATCAAGCTACCAACAGTATTCTTCACAGAGCTAGAACAAATAACTTCACAATTTGTATGGAAATACAAAAAACCTCGAATAGCCAAAGCGATCTTGAGAAAGAAGAATGGAACTGGAGGAATCAACCTACCTGACTTCAGGCTCTACTACAAAGCCACAGTTATCAAGACAGTATGGTACTGGCACAAAGACAGAAATATAGATCAATGGAACAAAATAGAAAGCCCAGAGATAAATCCATGCACATATGGACACCTTATCTTTGACAAAGGAGGCAAGAATATACAATAGATTAAAGACAATCTCTTTAACAAGTGGTGCTGGGAAATCTGGTCAAGCACTTGTGAAAGAATGAAACTAGAGCACTTTCTAACACCATACACAAAAATAAACTCAAAATGGACTAAAGATCTAAACATAAGACCAGAAACTATAAAACTCCTAGAGGAGAACATAGGCAAAACACTCTCCGACATACATCACAGCAGGATCCTCTATGACCCACCTCCCAGAATATTGGAAATAAAAGCAAAAATAAACAAATGGGACCTAATTAACCTTAAAAGCTTCTGTACATCAAAGGAAACTATCAGCAAGGTGAAAAGACAGCCTTCAGAATGGGAGAAAATAATAGCAAATGAAGCAACTGACAAACAACTAATCTCAAAAATATACAAGCAACTCCTACAGCTCAACTCCAGAAAAATGAATGACCCAATCAAAAAATGGGCCAAAGAACTAAATAGACATTTCTCCAAAGAAGACATACAGATGGCTAACAAACACATGAAAAAGATGCTCAACATCACTCATTATCAGAGAAATGCAAATCAAGACCACTATGAGGTACCATTTCACACCAGTCAGAATGGCTGCGATCCAAAAGTCTACAAATAATAAATGCTGGAGAGGGTGTGGAGAAAAGGGAACCCTCTTACACTGTTGTTGGGAATGCAAACTAGTACAGCCACTATGGAGAACAGTGTGGAGATCCCTTAAAAAACTGGAAATAGAACTGCCTTATGATCCAGCAATCCCACTGCTGGGCATACACACTGAGGAAACCAGAAGGGAAAGAGACACGTGTACCCCAATGTTCATCGCAGCACTGTTTATAATAGCCAGGACATGGAAGCAACCTAGATGCCCATCAGCAGATGAATGGATAAGAAAGCAGTGGTACATATACACAATGGAGTATTACTCAGGCATTAAAAAGAATTCATTTGAATCAGTTCTATGAGGTGGATGAAACTGGAGCCTATTATACAGAGTGAAGTAAGCCAGAAGGAAAAACACCAACACAGTATACTAACGCATATATATGGAATTTAGAAAGATGATAACAATAACCCTGTGTATGAGACAGCAAAAGAGACAGTGATGTATAGAACAGTCTTATGGACTCTGTGGGAGAGGGAGAAGGTGGGAAGATTTGGGAGAATGGCATTGAAACATGTAAAATATCATGTATGAAATGAGATGCCAGTCCAGGTTCGATGCACGATACTGGATGCTTGGGGCTGGTGCACTGGGATGACCCAGAGGGATGGTATGGGGAGGGAGGAGGGAGGAGGGTTCAGGATGGGGAACATATGTATACCTGTGATGGATTCATTTTGATATTTGGCAAAACTAATACAATTATGTAAAGTTTAAAAATAAAATAAAATGTAAAAAAATAAATAAAAGAAAAAAAGAAAAATAAATAAATAAAAGGATATTAAGAAAGTAGTATGGGCAATTTAAATAAAATGAACAGAGTCCTATCAAAACCAATGTAAGATAAAATTGGAAACATGAATATGAATATTTTCCAAGTTGTTTTAAAAGACCAGCAAAAACATACTGATACTAAAAGTTGGGAATAAGTAACTCTTAAACCAATATTCATTATTAGTACAAATTTCTAAATCATTAACAAAAGATCAACATATTTAATCCTGTCATATGTAAAAAGAAAAATTACAAACATCTTGGTCAAATGAAGTTTTTTCCCAAGAGCAAACTTTTAACATTTGAAAATCAATCATAGGTAGAGATAATTGCATCTGTCAAAAGTGAACAGTTAGTAATGATAAAAACTCTCAGTAATGCATGAGTAGATGGGAACTTTCACAGTCAGATAAAGAGATTGCATGAAAAATCTGTAACATCATACTAAATGAAGAAACTAAATATTTTCCCCTAAAATTAGGAATAAGGTAAAGATGATTCTAATCAGATAAATAAGGCAGGAAAAAATAAATAAAAGATAAACATTAAGAAGAAAAAGGTAACTGTCTCTTTTCTTAGAAAGCTTGACTGGTTAGAGAGTACTCAGTAGTCTAATAAATAAATTATGAAGCCAAGTTTCTCCCATTGCAGGCAGATTCTTTACCATCTGAGCCACCCGGGAAGCCCATAAATAAATAAGCAAGTGATTAAACACTTAGAACTATTAAAGGCTCAAAATAGAAGATCAATGTACAATAATAAACTTTATATATACTAAAGAATTAAACTATAAAACTTCATTTTATGTAACATAAAATACTTGATAATGAATTTAACATCTAGAGTAATAGCCACAATAATTGCTGAGAGAAATTAAGGAAACATAAATAAATAGATATACCATGTTCATGAACTGAAGTCTCAGTGTCTCAATATTGTTAAGATAGTAATTCCATTTAAATTCACACATGGATTCAGCACTATTGTAACCATAATTCAAGCTGATTTTTAAAAATGACAAGCAGATTATACTAAAATGCAAGGACTCTAAAACGTCCAAGCAATCTTGAAAAGTAGAACAAAGTTGGAGGATTTGACATAAAGCTTCAAGTTTTACCACACAGTTATTCCATTACTACATTAATAAAACATTAGTTAACACATCAATTAATACATTAAACAAGACCGTGGTGTTGACTTAAGAATAGACAAGTAAATCAGTCAAACAGAATAAGACATCTTTTAGATTTTCAGCAAAAATATCAAAGGAATTACATGATGGATACAAAGCTTGTTTTTGCTTTTTTTCCTTAATTTTTGGAGGTGCTGTGCAGTGGAATCCTAGTTCCTGGCCAGAAACTGAACCTGTGTGCCTTGGAGTGGAAGTGCAGTCTTAACCACTGGATGCCAGAGAATTCCCCAAAGTCTTTTTAACAAACTGAATATTCACATGCGAATAAAATGAACCTCAACACTTACTTGACAAAATTAATTTTAATTTAATGTAAAAGCTAAAACTATGACGCGTTTAGACAGGAAAGCATAGGAGAACACTTCCATCACTTGTGAGGAGACAGAGTTTTCTTAGAACATGTAACTCAGTAACCCAGTAGCAGTGAAGGAGGAAACAGACAGAACAGGCTCCATCTTGAAAGCAGGATTCCGTCCTGGGCCGGACTGTGGACTTTGAGCTCCATGCCCAGCATCTATGGAAATGACATACCAACTGGAAAACCAGATGGAAGAGCCCCAGGGCGCGTACCTAGACTCTCCGTCACCTAAAAGAATACCCTAATTATCTGTGTAACCAAATAACATCATAAATTCTATTATGCTTATTGGGGTATGACCACAGGCCTCTTGATAATTGTCCACTGTTAACTACCTAGGCTTAAAGCATATGAATCACAGGTTAACTTTGATTTTATCTTTCTTTTCCTTTGTCCAGACTAGTTTCAGAGAATTTGGGGAGGTGGGTTTGAGCACGTACACTTAGGGTATACAAGGTTTTCACAAAAACTAGTCAGGGTCCTTGGCTAAGAGAAGACTCTGCCTTGGGCCCCCCAGTGTGATAAACTTTCTTAACTTAGGGTCCGTGAGCCAAACTGAAGAAATTCTTACAGTATTCAGAACTTAGAGGACATAAAGTTTCCTTTACTTTCACTACCCTTTATGCAAATGGAGCAACTTATAATAGTACCTGTGTGCTTGTCATCAACAGACATCACAGATGTTATACTAAATATAATAGTTGGATATCTCAAAAAATATCACCTATGCCTATTACTTCTTCAGAATTATGATCATCATCAGACTCACTGCTAGATGTTATTATTTAACATGTTAATAAAGAAGCACACGTATTACTACCAGAGCTCAAATTTTTCAAAATGTTAATAAATGTATTTTAACTAAAAAAAAATAAAATGAGCAAAAGACATGAACAAACACTTCACAAAGGAACACATGAAAATTGCCATTAAGCACCTAAAAAGCTTTCTGTTTTATTAGACATCAAGAAAATGTAACCGAAAGCACAGTAAGATGCCTCCATACTCCCACTATAAAGGCTGAAATGGTAGTGACTGCTGAAGTCCAGATGGTGATCATGTGGAACGTAGATCTAGCAGAAATGTAAAATGACACAATCTATTTGAAAAAGTTTAGTAGTTTACAGTTTAACTATAGACCTACCTTTGACCATAATCCTAATCCTAGGGATTCATGCAGTAGAAATAAAGACACACGCCTTTAAACAAATGTGCATGAAAATGTGAATAATGACTTTATTCATAATAGCTGAAAACTGGGGATAATCTGAATGTCCATAAGAGAAGAAAATCATAATTTCATAAAATATTACTCAGCAAAAACTTTAAGTGAATTACTGGTGCAGTCAACAATATTAGTGATGTTGTAGTGAATGAAAGAAGTATCCCACAAAACAAAATATATCATGTGATGTCATTTATAGGAAATTCCAGGACAAGCAAAATGAGTCTATGGTGAAAAATCAGAACAGTGGTTGCCTCCAGTTGGGAAATGAGAAGTGAGGATTTACTAGGGAAGAATACAAGGACATTTCTGGAGGATGAAAATGTTTTATGTCTTAGGGGTGTTATGGGTTTCAAGGATGTATTTATTTGTCAAACTGCCTTGAATTGTATTGTTCACTTCAAAGTGTGTAAATTGTATGTAAAAAGTTGTAAATAAATTTTGAACTTTAGTTAGTAGGTTTGCGTTTCACAGTGGTGGTTTAGCAATACTGAAATGGCTTTCTGTGTATTCTAAACTATAGCAAATGAGTAAATATGTTGAAGATAATTGGATGCACATTTCTTACTGCTGTGAAAGTAGTTACAACATGGAGAGGAGGAAACCAGGTTCCAGCCTGTATTGTGTTGATTGAAATTAGAGGGTTAACTCAGATTTTTTTAAGTAGATAAAGGAAAATATAGATATTTATTTATATTTATGTAAGTTGTATGTGCATACATATGCTTATAATATATACATATTCGCACACATATATGTGCTTATTTTTTTAAAACTTTCTACATTTCTGAGTGGAAAAGTAGATTAGACATAGCTGAGGGAGAATGGGTAAACAGAGGTTATTACCTCAATACCTCACGGTGTGGAAAAGAGAAATTATGGAAGAAAGATCAAGGTTCATGGATGACAGCATTAGAAGGTCCAACAAATATTTAATAGAACTACTGAAGGGAGAGAATAGAAAGAATCATCAAAAACAATGACAGATGAAAATAGCTCAAAAGTAATAAAAGACATAATTCCTTGTTTTGAGGGATAACACTGCATCTTGAACAAGATGAGTAATAAATCCAGACTTGAGTGAGATATTTGCAAAGCTTATAATAAAAATATATAAATTACATAAGTTGTCTTACATATCAAATAAATATATTAGTATACACACTCCATCAACTCTCCAAGAGAAAGATAACATAGAAAATTTTCAGTGAATTTAAAAGATAATTCATAGAAGAAACTTCAGTGTCAATAAGCATGGGAAACAGTCCTATTCTACAGCAACCAGAAAAATGCGAATCAAACCAAGTGGCACCATTAAAACAGCATACTGCTGTTTCATAACTTTACATGTGTGCTATGCGTGTTCAGTCATGTCCCACTCTTTATATCCCCACTGACTGTAGCCCTCCAGACTCCTCTGTCCATGGAATTTTTCAGGCAAGAATACTGGAGTGGATAGCCATTTCCTCCTTCAGGAGACCTTCCTGACCCAGAAATCGAACCCGTGTCTCTTGCATTGGCAGGCAGATTCTTTATCACTGCTCCACCTGAGATTTCATAACATTAAGAGTATGAAATTTTAAAATATATATATATATTTGACAATATTAAGTGTTAGTGAGGATATGGAGAAAACAAAAATCTTCTGAACTACAAGCAGAAATATACATTGCCACAACCATGTTGAAGAGCCATTTGGTTAAATCTAGTCACTTGGAGATATGTGCACTCAAGGATCTGCATTGCCACTTCTGGATAGAGTCATGCTTCCCAGAATAAATAGTCACAAAAATGTTCAGGGATATATGTGTAAGGATGTTCATTATAGTATTATTTGTAATAAAAAAAATAAGGAAACTAGTCCATGTCCATTAAAAGAAGAATGGATAAACAAATAGCATGTTAAACAGTATTTAAATAAGGCATCAGGGACCGGGGAGCCTGGTGGGCTGCCGTCTATGGGGTCGCACAGAGTCAGACACGACTGAATCGACTTAGCAGCAGCAGCAGCAGCAGCAGCAGTGTGTAAGGCATCATGTATCAACAGGGACAATTCTGAAAATTTTATTTAAACAATAAAGAAATGAGAGAGGGAGATGAAGACACTACATATATAAATCATAAACGGAACACTCAACACAATATTCTGCATTATATTACTACTTCTCTATAGTAAAAAGAGTAAACACAGTAACACTAGCAGAGTTCTGGAAAAGATTTTCTCAGGGAGGAAAGAAAAGCATGGGATAGTATGGTAGGGGTAGGGGAGATATGGAGGCTAAGGAATGGTCCTTTAACAAAATCTGTAAAGTTTTATAACTCTCAAGAGAAAATATCTGCAGAAAGCAAAATAAAATATCTACATACATCAACTCCAAATTCTGGAGACTTCTGAAGACGAAGGAAGAGAAATGGGATCACAGAGGGATGTAAGTAGACTTTGATTCTCTCCAGAGTGGTTAAGAAAAGCCAAGCAAAAAATGGCGAAATGTTCACATTTATGATTTCTAGGTATTGGATTAAAATATTGATACAATATTTTTCTTTATCATTCTTTTGAATTATTTCTAACTAAAATTATTTTTAGTTTGAATCAGGGTGAATTTTTCAAGAGTTTTCCATAATTTCTGCATGAGTTTGTCTTACATCTATTCCTCATTCCAGATAACTTGGATTCCTTGCCTTTCTCAAGCTTTTCTTTTTAGCTTCAGTTTTAGTGGAAAGAGAAGAGAGGACATTTGACATCTCCACAGGGACATACCCCACACACAGATATATAGATACGAAGTGAAAAAGAATTGAGTATGTATATATATGGACATGGGCTTCCCTGATAGCTCAGTTGGTAAAGAATCCGCCTGCAATGCAGGAGCCCCGGTTTGATTCCTGGGTCAGGAAGATCCGCTGGAGAAGGGACAAGCTACCCACTCCAGTATTCTTGGGCTTTCCTTGTGGATCAGCTGGTAAAGAATCCCCTTGCAATGTGGGAGACCTGGGTTCAATCTCTGGGTTGGGAAGATACCCTGAAGAAGGGAAAGTCTACCCCCCTCAGTATTCTATTCTGGCCTAGAGAATTCCATGGACCGTACCTACAGAGTTGTAAAGAGTTGGACACGACTGAGAGACTTTCACTTTCACTTTCATGTATGGGAATGCTAAGTTGCTTCAGTCATGTCCAACTATTTACGACTCTGTAGACAGTAGCCCACCAGACTCCTCTGTCCACAGAATTCTCCAGGCAAGAATACTGGAGTGGGTTGCCATGCCCACCTCCAAGGGAGCTTTCCCACCCAAGGATCAAACCCATGTCTCTTACACCTCCTGCACTGGCAGGCAGATTCTTCACCACTGACATTACCTGGAAAGCTCATATGTGTATAAAGCCTGCTAAATAATTTGCTATATGTTGAGTAGATAGATAGATGATAGACAGACGGGTAGATGGTAGACAATGGATAGACAGACAGATAGACAGACAGACAGATAGATAGACAGATAGACAGACAGACAGACAGATAGATAGACAGATAGATAGACTGAGCTCCGTCAGCTCTAAAATGGATGGTGATGATGACGACAGCAGTAGAGTTGTGTGATGTTAATAGGTGATATAAACGAGCTCAGGAGCTGAAAGTATAGCCCGATGCACATAACCATCCATGAATAATTACTACTCTACATGTATCTTGTGCCTGTTTCTTTCTCTGATCCTCAATGCATTGCCTCTTCAAAATCAAGCCATTTATGAATGCAAATTTGTGGTTATTTCTAACACCCCAAATGGTAAATACATTGGAATTGTCATGACACTGACTATGGCCACCTTGGTTCCAGTAGGTGGCCAAAGCATATGACACCCCAGAGGGTGGCCACCATGGCTGATCCTGTCTCAGCTGCTCACTTTTTGTACAATCTTGGATGAGATTTGTTTTCTCTCTAAGCCTCAGTTTTCTCTTCTGTAAATGAAGACAATAATTCCTCCTGATCACATGAAGTTTAGCGATTCCCACATGAGAAGAATCATATGAATATTCTTAGTCATCTCCTAAGAGTTGTAATTCCTCATTAGAATCGTGTCATATAGTTGATCCCTAGCAGAGCATGGTCAATTGTGTTTGGGTGTTCAGGATTTTGTAAACCTTGCAGCAAGCCTGTGGTTCAGTTCCTTAGACCCTGAGCTCTGGGGCCTTTAGCATTTTTTAATAGAATTACTGCCTTATTTAGGTGGAATCTAATTCTTATTATTTAAAGTGCTGTTGGCAGCTGACACATTGAGAAAATTATTAAAATATAATTTAAGTGGGATTTTGCTAGGGAAAAAAACCCACCATTGCTGTTCATAAGAGTAACATAAAAAGGAGCATTTCTCATCCAAAATAAAACCCTGAGAAACTGTGTTTTACCTCAAAATCCTTCCTCTGGGAATCTGTGTAATGATTCCTAATTATCAACTTCCATTAGGGGAAAGATAACAAACATACATGAACTGCTAACAAAACATCACCCTGATAAGGGTCTCGCCAAATGTGAGAAGATTCTGATTTGACTGGTTCCGAGGGCAGACGTGAACACATCAAAGCCATGCTGCCACTGCCTCCTGGACATTTCTCCTGGGATGTCACCACAGGCTCACCTGTCACAGCCCTGCTTGTCAACTGCCCCCAACACTCCTTGACTTTTCACTTCTCGCCAAACTCTGGGGCACCAACATGGAAACACCACCGTGTAGTGCTTCTTCCCTGACTTTCCAGGAGACTCAGGGCTGAGGAACTGGCCGAGAGAAAGGGCAACCCCCAGATTCAGGAGTCACCATCTTTGCCACCTCCAAAAACCACTGTGTGTGAGCATTCACCAACAACCACTTCAGACCTTGGAGCTGATCAGTATGTAAAGACTAGGGCCCCAGGTCCTCAACGACAGAAGGGAGGCTTTGGGCTGAAAGTTAACCACTGCCTGCTGATGTGTGAAAAGGGCCAATGGGACTTCCCAGATGAGTACCAGGAGCCTGGGGGCAGGACATTGTCAGCTGGTGGTGTTATGGGTTGAATTGTGTCCTGATCAAACAGTCAGTCCTAAAGGAAATCAACCCTGAATATTCACTAGAAGGACTGATGCTGAAGCTGAAGCTCCAATACTTTAGCCACCAATGCGAAGAGCCGACTCATTGGAAAAGACCCTGATGCCAGGAAAGACTGAAGGCCGGAGGCAAAAGGGGCAACAGAGAATGAGATGGTTGGATGGCGTCATCGACTCAGTGGAGTGAGTTTGAGCAAACTCCGGGAGATAGTGAAGGACAGTCCATGGGGCTACAAAGAGTCAGACATGACTTAGTAACTGAACAAGAAGATCTAAGTCCCAGCCCCCTAGCATGTGACCTTATTTGGAAATAAGAATCAGTGCAGACGTAACTGGTTAAGATGAGGTCACTAGTCTGATCCACTAAGACCGGCGTTCTTATAAAAAAAGGGAAATTTAAGCACAGAGACAAGCCACGTAAACCTAAGGGCAGAGGGCAGAGTGATGCTTCTGGATTGCCAAAGACTGCCTGAAACCCCCAGGTTCCAGGGGAGAAGCCTCAGAATGAACTGACCTTGCCAGCTGCTGCTAAGTCACTTCAGTCGTGTCCGACTCTGTGCGACCCCATAGACAGCAGCCCACCAGGCTCCCCCGTCCCTGGGATTCTCCAGGCAAGAACACTGGAGTGGGTTGCCATTTCCTTCTCCAGTGCATGAAAGTGAAAAGTGAAAGTGAAGTTGCTTAGTCGTGTCCGACTCTTCATGACCCCATGGACTGCAGCCCACCAGGCTCCTCCGTCCATGGGATTTTCCAGGCAAGAGTACTGGAGTGGGGTGCCAGTGCCTTCTCCAAACTTGCCAGCACCTTCCTCCAAACTTCCAGCCTCTAGGGCAGTGAGAGGGTGTTTTTATTGTTTCAACCATCCAGAGTGAAGCCCTAAGTAACAAATTAAACACAGCTGGACAGGGTGGGGCAGCCAGCCAGCTCCAGCTAATAGCCCAAGCTTGACAGGCTCTACTGCACATTCAGAGTCGCCAAGACACACCAGAAATTTCTCATTGTGTGAAACCTCCCAATTTTAAAATGACAATTGATTCAAAAATTTTAAATCTACAACTCTGACCCTTCTACCACCTCCCACCAAAAAGAATAAATAAATAAAATCTCTTCTAGGCACAAAGTTTAAACTCTGGACTAAATGACCTGAAATTCCTGTTCAGTTATGGAACTCTCTAAAACTATGACTTTCAAACTTCTTCACTGGGACTATTCTTCTCAAATGAATCAATCAATGAAATAAATGCAAAATTGGAGGTGTAGTGAGAAGTCTAGGTTACACACAAAGCAAGAATAGAGAGAAATTGGTATGACTGAACACTCACTGTTGCCGTAAATGGTTGTGCGCATTTTACACATAAACTGTCACTTAATCTATACAAGAGTTCTAGGTGGTGAGTATTTTTGTTCCCTTTGTACAGAAGAAAAAACTATGTGACCAAAAAATGTGAAAACATACAATATCACAAAGCTGTTTCCTAGAAAACCATCTAGTCTGACTCCAAGACATCTCCATATGGCAGGCCCCCAGGTACCTCCCAGGAAGCAAGGAAGGCATTGTGGGGAGTGAGGTCATTTGTGTGAGCCAAGGTTTTGTCAGCTCGTTAGGAATGACATTGAAGATATACTTGGCGTGTCCTTGAACCCTGAGCACTTCATGCTGTAGGAAGTCCTGGAACATTCCCCTAAGTGTCCTCCACCTTCCTGCCCCCTGATCTGCACAGAACTCTTAATTCTCAACTTCCATGTCTCTCTCTGCTTCTTACTGGTCACCATCATAGAATGGCTGGACCCCTCAGTGATGTCTGGTTGGGCCTTCACTCCTTTCTTCTCCCCACTTTCTCGGTCTGCCATTGTCATGTCAAGCCCCCTAAATCCCACTCTCCCATTCATGGATCACCCATGGGCAGGGAGCCAAGATCCAAGAACTTTTTCTGAACAGTTAAGTCCTGCCTCCAATCAGTTCCCTTCCCCTCTTCTCCTCCAGTCCTCTGTGCTTCCCCATCAGATCTGGTTCTAGGCTTTTCCCACATCACATCTGCTGAGTTCTGATTCTGGGCTGTTTGTTCATGTGTATTTTCACCTCTGTACTTTCTAATCAAATCGTCTCTGTACCAGCAGGAAAATCTGCTCTGAGAATCCTCAGTCTTCTCTACTAAGACCCAAAATTAGTTTAGTGCTTTTAGTCTTTACTGTACACCGACACATTTTGCTTTTCATTGGGGAAAAAAAAAAGTGTTATTTCTAAAAGCTGGATTCTTGTGCCAGCTCTTGTATGAACTTATGGTGTGATATCAGGTCATCCACCACCCTTGTTGGACACAGATTCATTCCCTGTGATATAAGCAAAGTGGATGGGAATCAACCTCTCTGGTAGTTTTGCAGCCTCTAAGATGCTGTGATTCCACATACTTGCTTTGAGTCCTCCTCACATTCAGTCCGTTGGCTCACTGGCAGGGGCATTAATTTGGCAGATACTCTCGTGGGTCACACCAAGCACTAGGCACATCTCCAGATTTCCAACGGGGGCAGAGATGCAAACAAGATAAGCACATCACCTCCACTCATGGAGCCTGTAGCCTACCGTGGAGGCTGGTACTTTGGAGAAAGTACCAAATGCATAAACAATCTTGATAAGGGGTGTGAAGAAATGGAATGAGATGGTGAGCAAGAGAGAGACCTAGATAGCAAGGAATGCATGAGAGAAAAAGGTGGAGAATGGAGGCCCAAAGGCAGGTAGGAACCACCGTTGCAGAGGTCCATTGAAGACTCCTCCAGGTTGAGGTTGTTTGTGTATGTCTGGGTGTGTGTGCTCGGTCATATCCAACTCTTTGCAACCCTGTGGACTGTAGGCCACCAGGCTCCTCTGTCTATGGGATTTTCCAGGCAAGAATACTTGACGGGGCTGCCATTTCCTGCTCCAGGGGATCTTCCCGACCCAGGGATCGAACCTGCATCTCCTGCATTGGCAGGCAGATTCTCTCTCACTGCACTACCTGGGGAGCCTGGCTACCAGGCAGAGGTTACAGCACTAAAAAGACCCTACTGGATAACCTTGGCATGTTTAAGGCATGAAACAAAGGCAGTGTGGCTGAGGTGGATGTGGCAAGGGGGGAATACGGCAGGATAACCTGGGGTTCAAGGGCGGGGGCAGCAGCCTATGGGGTTCTGTCAATGAGGAGTTTGAATCTTTCAAGTGCACTGAAGAGCTATCGGAGGATCACAGTTATGTCAATAATGCACTAACGCAACAGCTCTCGCACAACGTCCTTACCGCAAGTTCAATGCAAAACATCAATTTCACTGGAAACCATCTGATAACGAAGTCCGGCCTGTGATTTCAGAGTAGGAAGTGGCATCCAGGTGGACTTGACTTAGCTTCAGAGCACAACTTTCCCCAAAGGATATGGAAATCATGCCCTTTTAGGGAATGAATAAACAAACTGCGAATGTCAGTTCAAGGAAAGAGAGACTCAAGAGGAACACAAAATAATGGCTGCAGAGCCCCTAAGAGCTCTCCTGGGAAAGAAACGACGGAGCAGTGTTTCGGGAGCCAATGAGGTTCAGTGAGGGTGCTCTAGAGAATGACATTTCAGCTACAAGTAACAACCTTCTAACAGTCAGAGTGCCCCAGGTATGAAGAGGAAAGAATCTCCAGGAGCAGAAGGCTCTGTATCTTGAAAGCAGTCAACTGATGGCCCAGAGACCATGGTGAGGCTTCAGGCATGGTGGGTGGGTGGACTGGAGGCTGGACCAGCTCCAGAATTCCATTGCTCTATTGCTTTCTCTCACTAGAGATGGAAAATCGGTGTCTTATAAAGAAACTTTAAATTATAATTACAAATTTACTTTTCAGATAAAATCACACTAATCTTCTGAAATAGAGCCTGACTGGTTTTAAATACAGCTCATCTTTATCAGATTTAAACTTCCACCAAATATAGCCAAGACGAGGAAGGGAGGAATAGGAGAAGAGACCTTAGCCAAGAGTGAAAATGTGGAAATCTGCTCTTTGGTTGATGAATCTGTCCAAATGCAAAGCTTCATTTGAAGTTTCTCAAAATCATGGAACTATTAGCTCTGGCCAGAGCCAACCTGATAAATTGCACGCACACACAGAAATGGAGAGTGAGTGGAGATGGGGCAGGGGAGACAACTCTTTATAAATCAGTAAAACCAGGCTTTTCCATCAGCCCCTGGAGGAGGAAATGGCAACCTGCTCCAGTATTCCTGCTGGGAAAATCCTAGCAAGGAAGAGCCTGGCAGGCTATAGTCCACAGGGTAACAAAAAGACACAAATTAGCAACTGAGCACTTTCAACCAGCATTATCTCCATTGGCTGTTTTATATACTCCGAGCATCTCAAGACTGAAGAATTTAAGATGTTCATCCTGATCACCCTCTTTCAATAGGGAATGTTTTGGTGTGTTTGTTTGAGAAGCCACCCTGAGTTTCTACCCCAGCACTTCCACATAGCAGCTAATCATGGCAGCAATTACTCTCTGAGCTGTAAGTTTTACAAAGAATAATAAAAGAAAGAAAAGTAGGATTTGTTTTGTAGCATAAACTCAAATATGAAAAGAAATAATGTGTGCAAAGTACTTAGTTTGAGCACATCATGGCCTGAAATAATAATAATGTTAGGTATAATAGTTAGCGTATACATGCCGTATATACTCTTTTACAGATTCTGTTTTCTTGGGCTCCAAAATCACTGCAGACGGTGACTGCAGCCATGAAACTAAAAGACTTGCTCCTTGAAAGGAAAGCTATGACAAACCTAGACAAACCTAGACAGCATATTAAAAAGCAGAGATATCACTTTGCCAACAAAGGTCCGCATAGTCAAAGCTATAGTTTTTCCAGCAGTCATATACGAAAGTGAGAGTTGGACTATAAAGAAGGCTGAGCACCAAAGAAATGATGCGTTTGAACTGTGGTGTTGGAGAAGATTCTGAGAGTCCCTTGAACTGCAAGGAGATCCAACCAGTCAATCCTAAAGGAAATTAGTTCTGAATAGTCATTGGAAGGACTGATGCTGAAGCTGAGACGCCAATACTTTGGCCTCCTGATTCAAAGAACCAACTCATTGGAAAAGATTCTGATGCTGGGAATGATTGAGGACATGAGGAGAAGGGAATGACAGAGGACGAGATAGTTGGGGCATCACTGACTCAATTGGCATGAGTTTGAGCAAACTCTGGGAGATAGTGTTGGACAGAGAAGCCTGGTGTGCTGCAGTTCATGGGTTCACAAAGAGTTGGACACAACTTAGCAACTGAACAACAATAGCCTTTTCAGTGTTTTTAAAACTCACTGAAGCATCACTATAGTCATGTGAGGAAGACACATTTACGGATAGGGCCACTGAGGCCCAGAGAAGGAACTTGTTCCAGGTTTCATGATCAGTATATGATAGAGCGTGGATCTGAACTCAGAGCTGTGATTCTAAACCATTCAGTGGAGTGTCCCTGCCACTGTCCTAAGATACATACATAGATACAGGTACAGAAAATAGATATAGGTATGGGATGCTATAGCGGCATTATACATGCATGGTACTGAATAGCATCACCTACCTTTTCTAACTTCTTGCCTTCTTCCCCACCTGTACAGTGGGACCTGCCATGCTGCAGATGGTCAGTTTTCTAGAACACCATCTAAACAGGCATGGCTCTTTCCAAAGCTCTCCCACTGCCTGTAGAGAAACATGTAAGTTCCTCAGCTAAATCTGCAACTTGAGCTCTTGTTCTCCCAGCCTCCTCTTCTGTGGCTCTATCCCAGTCATCCCCCAATTTCTCTTTCTCCCCCAAGCAATGTTGCTTTCTCATGCCCATGTGCCCTGATGCCTGCTGCCCTCCAACCTAGAATCCTCCTCCTGAGTCTCCCTCCCACAAACACTCCACTCTCTGCTTCCTTCTAGGCAACCTCTGTGATGCTGGCCAGCCTCCAAGCCTCTTAATCTCATACCAGTCCTACAGGAGAGATGCTGCTGGTTGTTAAGTGGGGAAAACCAATTCAGAGAAAGTTTGGCTCCACATCACATAACTAGAAAATGACGCTGACATTCATTATTTTTAGAACTAAGTTTTATGATAGTTGCTTTATAATGTTGTGTTGGTTTCCTGCTGCACAGCAAAGTGAATCAGTTATACGGATGCATATATCCCCTCTGTTTTGGATTTTCTTACCATGTAGGTCACCACGGAGCCCTGAATAGAGTTCCCTGCGCTACATAGTAGGCTCTCATTACTTAACTGTTTTATACATGGTATCAATAGTGTACACATGTCAATTCCGATCTCCCAAGTCATCCCACTCCTCCTTCCCTCCTTTGTCACATAAATTTGTCCTCTATATCTGTGACTCTATTTCTGCTTGGCAAATAAATTCATCTCTACCATTTTTCTAGATTCCACTTATAAGCAATATTATATGACATTTGTTTTTTCCTCTTTCTCACTGATTTCACTCTATATGACAGTCTGTAGATTCATCCGTGTCCCTGCAAATGACACTGTTTCATTTCATTCCTCTTTATGACTGAGCAGACTGAGTAGTATTCCATTACATCTATATGCCACATCTTCTTTATCCAGTCATCCTTTGATGGACGCTGAGGTCAATTCCACATCCTGGCTATTGTAAACAGCGCAGCTAACATTTAAACCCGCATCTTGCTAGCCTTATGACCCTCCCACCTCCATCACACAACCTCCCTAGTCTGGGTAGGGCCTCAGGGAGTATCTTCAATGCTCTTCTAGCTAATTTCCCTGACCCATAAATGGTGTTCCCTTCAGCTACATCCGATGTCTCAGCCCAGGCACTCCAGAATGTCACAGGCAGATGCAGCCACAGCCCTGGGAACAACCTCCCTATCTGTCTACACTCTGCCCCTTCCCTACTCTCTGGGAAGGGCGCAGGCCGTGCACGAAGTTAAGTCTAACTTGGGAAGCAAAAGAAAACAGAAGACGGGGGCATGTGCATTTTATCAGAACCAAACAAATTGTGGCTATAAACATTCCGTCGCCAGTGAAATTGCAGGCTTCTTTGAAGATCAGTGTCTGTTTTTTAATGTATCTATACTAAAAAAAAAAAGAAAAAGAAAAAAAAGCTGAATCAAATTTTCATTCAACCAGGATGAGGAGGAGTCTGAGGGAGAGGGAGAGGAGGACTGGACCCGGGAAAATGAAATGAAGGACAGAGAGAAAGGAAAACCTTTGTCCCAGATTAGCACATTGATTAGAAGCAAGTTTCTTTCGAGCAGCCCTCCCCCCAACACCATCCACAGCCCCACAAGCCACTAACCACAGTTATTTCGTGGGGTCCCCCTTTGCCTTCCTTATTTGATATGTTCAGATCAACTGCTGTGGTTCAGACAGTTTGTTAAGGGTCCGGGGAGAGAGCCAAAAAGACAGCTTCCTAATTGTCTACGATCGGCTGTTGACATCTGGAAAGCACTCTATCTAGGTTTTAACCCTGTGTTGGGTCAACCCCTAGATTCTCCCTGCCTCATCCTAACCTAAATTTCTGAGACCACAGAGGTGCCGCAGGAACTCCCTGCCCTCGGCTCCATCTTCAGACCCCACACCCTCAATCTAGTCCTTGCTTCCTCTGGGTCATCTCATCCCGGCCCAGGGATTTCCATTTAGTTACAGGCTACTTTTCGTCTGTGCTGGGTCTTCGCTGCTGTACGGGCTTTTCTGTAGCCGCAGCCAGTGGGGGTTACTGTCTAGCTGTGGGGCTCGGACATCTAAAATTACCCTGGCTTCTCTTGAGGGTCACAGGCTCTAGGGTTTGTGAGCTTCAGGAGTTTTGGCCCAGGGGCTCCAGAGCACAGACTCAAGAGTTGTGGCACCCATATTTAGTTCCTCCTTGGCATGTGGGATGTTCCTGGACCAGGGATCAAAGTCTCCTATGTTGGCAGGCAGCTTCCTCACCCCTGAGCCACCAGGGAAGCCCCCTAGGGCATCACTTACTCTCTTTAGACCGACAAGACCCAAAACCCTACCTCCAGCTTTGATCAGTCTTTCTTGCTCCAGAACATCTTCAACCATATAACAGGCATTCCAGTCACTTTCATTCCTTTGTGGGTAAAAATAAACAGCAAACAAAAAAAAAGAACACACAAATAACTCCTTTTATACCAAGAATGTCAATGAGTATACGTATAAACAAGGCTCAAAAATTTCTCTCTCCAGGCAGGATCTCTCGCTTTCTGCACTCACGTGTTTTTCTGCTCCGTCCTTCTGTTCTTCTAGATGCTACACATGAATTTTGTGTTTGCCCTGAAACTGTAAATGTCTGTCAAACACTGAACTCAACCTTGCACAGTTGAGGGCTGAGGACCGGTAACATCAGAGAAGGCAATGGCAAGCCACTCCAGTACTCTTGCCTAGAAAATCCCATGGATGGAGGAGCCTGGTAGGCTGCAGTCACACGCGACTGAGCAACTTCACTTTCACTTTTCACTTTCACACAATGGAAAAGGCAATGGCGGCCCACTCCAGTGTTCTTGCCTGGAGAATCCCAGGGACGGCAGAGCCTGGTGGGCTGCTGTCTGTGGGGTCCTATAGAGTCGGACATGACTGAAGTGACTTAGCAGCAACAATGTTACATCTTCCGGTCTTCTTCCCACCTTGCTTCCTTCTAATTCAATACAAATTACGGTGGTTTTCCAACTATAGCCAGCACTGTTTTCAGTCACTGTGCTACTATCATCATTATAACCCCACTATTTCTTACCAAGTGGATTTATTCATGTAATGAGTTTCCCCCACACCCATTGGCTTCCAAGAAGAATTTGATGTAACTTTGAATCAGAGAACTACATACAGTTAAACCGGAAAATAATAGCAAAATATAAATAAGTAAAATAAGATAAAATGAAACAAATAAACTGAGATAAACAACACAAAATACATAAAATAATGGACGCTTCTCCCAAGGAAATGAATGATTCATGTTGTTAAGCTTTGTAGACATGTTTTGTCATGAATTGTGCACTCTTCTGTGTGTGTATCACACTTCATGCAAAGTTCACAAACAGGAAAATGAACAGAAGTGTCAAGATCCTTCAGAAGTTGGCTCTGAGTGTCCCCTCTGTTGGGGTTATCCCTTAATATGCACTCTGCCCACTGTGCTTGACTTTAATCTTTGGAATGTACTCAAGGTCTGGTCTAAATCTTGCCTCCTTGGTCGAGCTTTCTGATCTCTTTTCTCACTCAAGATTCATCTGCTGCGATTAATCCCCTCTCCCTCCTAACTGGCTGAATTTTCTGTCTTTCCCTCAAGCCTGGTTCTGGTTCTGAGTTTTCTACTTCAGTGGTTGGAACCATGATCCATCCAGAACTACAAACCAGAGACCTAGAAGATGCCCTCAATTTGACACTCCTCATCATTAATTAATCCCAAAGTCCTATGGCTTTTATATCCTAAATATCTCTTAAATCTCCTGCTGTTGTTCAGTAACTCAGTCATGTGAGACCCTTTGCAACCCCATGGACTATAGCATGCCAGGCTTCCCTGTCCTTCACCATCTCCCAGAGCTTGCTCAAACTCATATCCATTGAATTGTAGATGCCATCCAACGATCTCATCCTCTCTCATCCCCTTCTCCTCCTGCCTTCAGTCTTTCCCAGCATCAGGGTCTTTTCAAATGAGTCAGTTCTTTGCATCAGGTGGCCAAAATATTGAAGCTTCAGCATCAGTCCTTCCAGTGAATATTCAGGGTTGACTTCATTTAGAATTGACTGGTTTGATCTCCTTGCAGTCCAAGGATTCTCAAGAGTCCTCTTCAGCACCATGATTTGAAGGAATCAGTTCTTTTGGTGCTCAGCCTTCTTTATGGTCCAACTCTCACATCTGTACATGACTACTAGAAAAAGCATAGCTTTGACTATACAGATCTTTGTTGGCAAAGTGATGTCTCTGCTTTTTAATACGAACTTCCATGATAGCTCAGTTGATAAAGAATCTGCCTACAATATAGGAGACCTGGGTTCAATTCCTGGGTTGGGAAGATCCCCAGAAGAAGGGAATGGCAACTGACTTCAGTATTCTTGCCTGGAGAATCCCATGGATAGAGGAGCCTGGTGGGCTACTGTCCAAGGAGTTGCAAAGAGTCAGACACAACTGAGTGACTAACACCTATAACCTACCACCTAGGTTTGTTACAGTATTTCTTCCAAAGAACAAGCATCTTTTGATTTTGTGGCTGCAATTACCTTCTTCAGTGATTTTGGAGCTCAGAAGTAAAACTTGGAAATAAATAAAACTTGTCACGGTTTCCACTTTTTCCCCATCTATTTGCCATGAAGTGATGGGACCAGATGCCATGGTCTTACTTTTTTGAATGTTGACTTTTAAGTCAGCTTTTTCACTCTTCCCTTTTACCCTCATCAAAGGGCTCTTTAGTTCTTCTTTGCTTTCTGCCATTAAGGAGGCATCATCTGGATATCTGAGGTTGTTGATCTTTCTCCTGTCGATTCTTCATTAATACAGTCTTAATATGCTATATAATACTTTACTATGGACTATTCCATAGTTTAACCACTTGCTTATCATGTCACATAGGTTTTCCTGGGTTTTTTGTTTGTAAACAATACAATGTTGAACTTGCAAGTCATGCACTTTTACTAAATGTCAGACACTGTGTTAGCTCTTTTCAAATATCCTATCCACCTATCTTTCCAAGCAGATGTATTGTCATTACAGCACTCAGCCTTTGCTATGCAGAGAGAAGATTTATTTGTTTATTTAATTCACAACATAGTTTATCTTTTCAGTTCCATGCCATGACTCCCTTCTGTGAGTCCCCACATCAGTTGGATCCTGTTTTATTAGAGGAAAGTACCAAATCTGCTATCACTACTACCACAATTAGCCATGGCTGTTGTAATGCTTACCATGTGCCATGTGTAAGCCCATGTAATCATCATCGGCTCCTATAAAGCAGATACTATTATTAACATTCATAGCAGCAGATTTTGTTTTATCAACACAATTGCCTATAAGCTTAGGGATGGCAGGCACTGATTTTATTTAACCCTATCCAATAACCCTAGACACAGGAATGAGTATGTGGCAGGAGGTCTTAAATAGCAGCCAAAACATGTAAGAAGTAACAATAGTGGAAACAAACTGACAATGTTAAGTAGCAACTTAGTGTTGCATATTAAATAATCTTATGTAAGTTTCTTAACTTCTCTAATCCTCTTGTAAAATGGATAATTAGGAACATGTATATATAACTAGATGTTTTCCAAGGGATAAAAGTTAATTACCTAGTGTCACATTTATTTACATTAAGAAAAAAAAAAAAGCCTAAGATCATGGCATCTGGTCCCATCACTTCATGGCAAATAGATGGGGAAAAAGTGGAATCAGAGACATATTTTATTTTCTTAAGCTCTAAAATCACTGAGAACGGTGACCGCAGCCACAAAATTAAAAGATGCTTCCTCCTTGGAGGAAAAGCTATAACAAACCTACAACATACAGCATATTAAAAAGCTATTAGCACTTTGCTGATAAAAGTCTACGCAGCCAAAGCTCTGGTTTTTCCAGTGGTCATGTATGCATGTGAGAGTTGGACCATGAAGAAGACTGAGTGTTGAAAAACTGATGCTTTCAAACTGTGGTGCTGAAGAAGACTCTTGAGAGTCCTTTGGACAGCAAGGAGATCAAAGCAGTCCATCCTAAAGGAAATCAATCCTGAATATTCATTGCCAGGACTGATGCTGAAGCTGAAACTCCAATACTTTGGCCACCTGATGCGAAGAGCCAACTCATTGGAAAAGACCCTGATGCTAGGAAAGATGGAGGGCAGGAGGGAAAAAGGGAGATAGAGGATGAGATGGCTGGACACTATCACCAATTCAATGGACATGAGTCTGTGCAAGTTCCGGAAGATAGTGAAGAATAGGGAAGCCTGGTGTGCTACAGTTCAAGGGGTTGCAAAATGTCAGGCACAACTTAGCGACTGAACAACAGCCACCATGATTTCCTGGGCACCTACTATGTGATAGCCACTCAACTAGTTACTGGGTTTTCTGACACTAAGATAAAACTTATTCTGAGAATTCAGATTTTTCATGGCTCCAAAGAGTGAGATGGTGCTCCATCCCCATTCTTTAAATGTTTTCATTGAAGTCAGCATGAAAGAATATGAATGTTTAGAGGGTATGAAGAGGGTTGGGTTATTGAAAATTTTGAAATCACATCGGCAATTGCTCTGCAAGGCTCATGAATGGTCTATTCCCTCTTACACGGCTGCCACTTGTTGGAGATAACTGAATATATTCAAATCTGTTTAGACATTTTGAATCTCAACGTTATCATGCAGATTCTGTATGTTCTCTGGAATTTGGTTTTCATATTTTCATGTCTTTGCCCAAGACTTCTGATGTAGGTGATGACATAGAATGGAGTCGGGGAGATGGACCTTTTCCTCAGTTGTATTCTTCTTCTAATCATGATTCTGCTGGTAAGGAAATTTAATCAGCCCAAAGTCCACTTATCTTTATTTGCATATTTCAAAACCTCAGTCACAAAGAGAAGATACTAAAATATAACAAAGGGAAAAATAAAAACTATATTACCTACCAAAAAGTAAGATCTAAATAGCATCCATCTTTGATAATCACATAGGTGTTATAAGACAGTGAAATGACATCTTTTAAGGTTTTAGAGAAATAGTTTCATACTCAGAATTTTACACTTAGTCAAACTATCAGTTAAGTGTGAAGGTATAACATTTTTTGTTTGCCTATTTTTACTTTCAAGGACCCACATTTTGCTTTCTAAATCCCCCACCTGAGAGAGCTTCTTGAAGATAACTCCAGTCAAGCAAGCAAGACATAAAGAGGATAATATGTGGAGAATGTGCTGTACTATGCTTAGTCACTCAGCCATGCCCGACTCTTTGTGACCCCACAGACTATAGCCACAAGGCCCCTCTATTCATGTGGGTTCTCCAGGCAAGAATACTGGAGTTGGTTGCCATGCCCTCCTCCAGGGGGTCTTCCTAACCCAGGGATCAAACCTAGGTCTCCCACCGGATTCTTTACCCTCCAAGCCACCAGGGAAGAATCAGTCAGTCAGTTCAGTCACTCAGCCCAACTCTTTGCAACCCCGTGGACTGCAGCATGCCAGGCTTCCCCGTCCATCACCAACTCCCAGAGTTTACTCAAACTCATGTCCATTGAGTCAGTGATGCCATCCAACCACCTCATCCTCTGTCATTTCCTTCTCCTCCTGCCTTCAATCTTTCCCAGCATCAGGGTCTTTTCCAATGAGTCAGTTCATATCAGGCGCCCAAAGTACTGGAGTTTCAGCTTCAGCATCAGTCCTTCCAGGACTGATTTCCTTTAGGATGGGCTGGTTGGATCTCCTTGCAGCCGAAGAGACTTTCAAGAGTCTTCTCCAACACCACAGTTCAAAAGCATCAATTCTTCGGCACTCAGCTTTCTTCACAGTCTAACTTTCACATCCAAACATGACTACTGGAAAAACCATAGCTTTGACTATATAGGCCTTTGTTGGCAAAGTAATGTCTCTGCTTTTTAATATGCTATCAAGGTTGGTCGTAGCTTTTCTTCCGAGGAGCAACCATCTTTTCATTTTATGGCTGCAGTCACCATCTGCAGTGATTTTGGAGCCCAAAAATAAAGTCTGTCACTCTTTCCACTGTTTCCCCACCTACTTGCCATGAAGTGGTAGGACCAGATGCCATATCTTAAAAGACTCAAATCCAAGGGCCACTGAAAGAAAAGGAAAACCAGGATGAGAGCTTTCTGCAGCCCAGCTGACTACATACTTGAGGAACTATGAAGGCCTCCAGAATGATGCATTTAAGATGTTTTAGAATAATGGAAGAGTGATGTGTTGGGTTTTCACCTTTAATTTAACAGAAGAGAAAACATGGAAGGGATGAGTAAAGTGATAAAGTAGAAGGTCAGTGGGATTCTCTTTGACAAGGTAAGAGTGATGATACAGCTGAGCAAAAAATGAGAGGTGAGATAGGAAAGGGTTTGGGGGAGGGGTGGCAGGGAAGAGAGCAAATATTCTTATTATACCCTTATGACCAACCTAGATAGCATATTGAAAAGCAGAGACATTACTTTGCCAACAAAGGTCCATCTAGTCAAGGCTATGGTTTTTCCAGTGATCATGTATGGATGTGAGAGTTGGACTGTGAAGAAAGCTGAGCACTGAAGAATTGATGCTTTTGAACTGTGGTGTTGGAGAAGACTCTTGAGAGTCCCTTGGACTGCAAGGAGATCCAACCAGTCCATTCTAAAGGAGATCAGCCCTGGGATTTCTTTGGAAGGAATGATGCTAAAGCTGAAACTCCAGTACTTTGGCCACCTCATGGGAAGAGTTGACTCATTGGAAAAGACTCTGATGCTGGGAGGGATTGGGGGCAAGGGGAGAAGGGGACGACAGAGGATGAGATGGCTGGATGGCATCACTGACTCGATGGATGTGAGTCTGAGTGAACTCCGGGAGTTGGTGATGGACAGGGAGGCCTGGCGTGCTGCAAGTCATGGGGTTGCAGAGAGTCAGACATGACTGAGCGACTGAACTTAACTGAATTATGCAATACAGGCTTCACCTGTGCTCAGGGGTGAATAATCTGCTTGCCAATGCAAGAGAAATGGTTTCAATCCCTCGACTGGGAAGATCCCCCTAGAGAAGGAAATGGCAACCTACTCCAATACACTTGCCTGAGAAATTCCATGGACAGAGAACCATGGGGGCTATAGTCCATGGAGTCACAGAAGAGTTGGATATGATTTAGCGACTAAACAACAACAAAATTATGCAATAGAAATAGAGGATTAATAGACCATTGACAAACACAGGTAGCCAATAGATGAGCTAAAGTAATCATTCAGAATTAACAATGAAATTAACTGAATCAATGGGAAGTTTGGTAGAAAGTGATGTAGGTGAATGAAACTGTGTTTTATCACAGTAGGAAACCAGTAGATAACATCTGATGTTGGAAAAATGAGAAATAAGACTAGAAGACCATAGTATTTCAAAGATTTAATAATAGAAAAAAGTAAAAGTGATTTCCTTGGGGGACTGAGCTTGGAGTGGAGATGGGGCCTGGAGACAGTTGCTTTTTATCATGAATTCTTGCATTCTTTGACTTTTTAAGAAGATGTAAAGAATAATTTAAATCATTTTTAAGGGGGAAAATATTATAAATATCTGAGCTTATTAGAGAGCTGCCTATGCAGCTTCCTTGTTGCTTTAAACACTGATCCATTTTATTTTTGTCAGGATTATCTGTGATTAAGTAGTCAGATTTCTTTTTTTTTTTTTTTTTAGAACCACAGCTGCCTCCCTCACTCCCTTCTGCTTAAGGGCTGAGAATGGAATTATATACAGCCTTTTTCAGAATTGTTTGAAATGGTTGAATCAAAGATGCAGAAAAAAATGCACGCTCATCCCCAAAGCATCTTGGCTAAAGATCATACCCTCTTTTCTTTCACTAAAAGTCAGTAGCTTGGGGGCCATCCTTCTTACACTTGCTTTTTGATTACCTATGAGCTTTGTAAGGGCTTCCCTGGTGGCTCAGCAGTAAAGAATCTGCCTGCAATGCAGGAAATGCAGGAGACTGGGATTCAATCCCTGTGTCAGAAGACTTCCTGGAGAAGGGCATGGCAACCCATTCCAGTATTCTTGCCTGGAGACTCCCATGGACAGAGGAGCCTGGTGGGCTACAGCCTGTAGGGTCTCAGAGTCACGCATGACTGAAGCAACAGAGTACACACATGAATTTCATAAGGTTAGCTGTTGCACACATAACAACCATGATAGTAGTGATAATATTAAATAATTGCTCATGTTTATTGAATAACTCTATGGGTTAGACATTGTTCTACGGAGTTTCAAATATTATATCATTTTATCCTGATAATAGTCTATGAGGGCAGCTAGTATGGTGATTGAATATAGATTTCAGGATCCACTGTCTGGATATTGATCCAAGTTAGCCATATACTCGCTTGTTATCTACAGACAATTTCCTTTTTTATTGAAGTATAGTTGACTTACAATGTTGTGTTAGTTTCAGGTGTACAGTAAAGTGATTCAGATATATATGTGTATGTGTACACGCATGTATTCTTTTTCTGTTTCATTTTCATTATAGCTTATTGCAAGATACTGAATATAGTTCCCTGTGCTATGCAGTATACTCTGGTTGTTTATCTATTTAATATATAATAGTGTATCTCTTGGAGAAGGAAATGGCAACCCACTCCAGTGTTCTTGCCTGGAGAATCCCATGGATGGAGAAGCCTGGTAGGCTCCATGGGGTCGCACAGAGTCGGACACGACTCAAGTGACTTAGCAGCGGCAGCAGCAGTGTATCTCTGTTAATTCCAAACTGTTAATTTATCCCTCCCTCCCCC
Source organism: Bos javanicus (assembly GCF_032452875.1). Lineage (NCBI taxonomy): Eukaryota > Metazoa > Chordata > Mammalia > Artiodactyla > Bovidae > Bos > Bos javanicus. The sequence continues at coordinate 61,879,862 of NC_083888.1, read as the reverse complement.
CTTTCCCCTTTGGTAATCGTTAAGTTTGTTTCCTGTGTCTGTGAGTCTATTTCTGTTTTGTAAATAAGTTTATTTGTGTTATATTTTTAGATTCCACTTATAAGTGCTATTATATGATATCTGTCTTTATCCCTCTTACTCCACTTAGTATGATAATCTCTACGTCTATCCATGATACTGTAAATGATGTTATTCTTTTTTATGGTTGAGTAACATTTCATTGTATAAAATACCATGTCTCCTGCATCCATTCAACTGCTGAAGGATATTAGGTTGCTTCCATGTCTTAACTGTTGTTCAACTATGAACACTGGGGTGCATGTATCTTTTCAAGTTATGGTTTTCTCCAGATATATGTCCAGGAGTTAAACTGCAGGATCATATGGTAGCTCTATTTGACAACTTGCTTGTAACCCTTCTGTGACTCAGCTTCTTTACTAATTCAATGGGAATAATAACAGTACTTAACTCCCAGAATTTTGGTGAGGATTCTGCGAGCCAATACATGCAAGCACTTAGAACAGCATCTGCCTGCCACATAATAATCAATGAAACATAGTCATGGTAGTATTATCCCAATTTTACACCTAGAACCTGAGTCGCAGAAAGGATAAATGATGCAGCTAAGATTCTAGTCTGGAGGTCTGACTTATATTTTTTTCCACTGTGTACCAACTTGGGGGTGGGAGGCAGCAGAGAGTTTATCTCAAGTTTGCTTTATTCACCTACTTAAGTGGCCAACATGACACTGAAATGAACCTGAGTTCTAAACCCAGCTGCACCCCATTCCTGAAGCTCTGTGGCCTTGGTCAACTTTTAACTTCTCTAATATTGTTTCCTCATTGGTGTTGGTGGTTTAGTTGCTAAGTTGTGTCTGACTCTTGTGACTCTATGGACTGTAACCCCCCCAGGCTAATCGGTCTGTGGGATTTCCCAGGCAAGAATACTGGAGTGGGTTGCTATTTCCTTCTCCATGTTAGTGGAGGTATAAAAGCCTCCTTTGCTGGGTGGTTGAGAGGCTTAATTAAGTTAATGTGTGGAAAGTACTCAAATCTCATTAAAAGGTAAGATATTATGGAAGACTTTTATCACCCTGCTTTTCTGTATTAAGAAAACTTACTTTACTCAACTATAGTTGATTTGAAATGTTGTATTAATTTCTGCTGTACTGAAAAGTGATCCAGATGTACATAATATATATACATATATATATGTATATATATGCATATACTTTCTTTTTCATATTCTTTTCCATTATGGCTTATCACAGGGTATTGAACTTGTTTCCTATGCTATATAGTAGGAACTTCCTATTTATCCATCCTATATATCTGTTTGCATCCGCTAATCCCAGACTCCTAGTTCATCCCTCGTTGACCCCATCAACCACAATCTGTTCTCTATGTGTATGAATCTGTTTCAGTTTCACTGAGAAGCTCATTTGTGCCATCTGTTAGATTCCACATATAAGTGATATCCTCCTCCTTTCCTGATAAGCCATGTCCAGGAATTCCTCTGCCCTCCAGAACTCTGAACTGTGAAAGGAAGTATAAGATTAGTAAATGTTCAGATTCAGCTCTCCTTGCTATCTTTTAAGCAGCTAATATGCCCCCAGCACCGTGCTTGGCAATTTCCTATATACGTATTACATAATTTAAAGACTTATGGCCACCATTCCCTTTTTATAGGCGAAGCAGTGAAAGATTTGAGACTTAGTGAAAGTGAAGTCGCTCAGTCATGTCCGACTCTTAGTGACCCCATGGACTGCAGCCTACCAGGCTCCTCCATCCATGGGACTTTCCAGGCAAGAGTACCGGAGTGGGGTGCCATTGCCTTCTCCGACTGATAGGTATAGGTCCAAGGAATCAAGAAAACATTATAAATGATCATAAAATTCAGATCAGCATCTTGGGCAAGCTGTCTACTTCTGATGTCATCTTCTCATCCTAGTGTAGTGTAGTTTCCTAGTTTGAGCACCATTTTAAGGTGAGTTTGAGGTCAGCAGACCTCTCTATAGACCAGTCCAGCTTAAGAGCCTTTGGAAGTGGAAGTTAACCCAAGAGTCAATTTCCCTTCGATTTCACTAGGCATGAGCTGGTTTAGAGTACCTGATAGGAAGGTACTTCCACCCAGGTTGGAGACAGTTCCTTAAATTATATCTTATTCCAGTCTTGATTGCAGGTCATGCGTGAAGCATCCAAATTTGTCTGCACTCCCCGAGGAGGCGGATGGGCGCAAGGGGCTGCTGCTGGTACCAAAACTCTGGTTCCTCGTGGAGTCCAGTCGAAGAAAGGAAGTCCACTCTGGATCCCTTTGTGGTCGCCATAACTGTCGACTAAAAAAAGATGCACACCTTGAGAGTTGTGAGTTAAGTTTTATTTGGGGCAAAATGAGGACTGCGGCTGGAGAGGCAACATCTCAGATAGTTCTGAGAGACTTAGTGAAGCTTAAATAACAAAGTTTCTAGGACATAACTCAACACCTTCTGAATTGTAAACAGATGTTTATATACAGGCCAATAATTGATTTTCAACTGTGAAACAAATTTTCCCTTGGTCATGTGTCTGTGAATCACTAAATCAATTCTTAGTGAGAAGGTAAACTCATACTTCAAGACAGTGATCTGTGATCTCACCTTTTACGTATACCTATACCTAAGCGATAAGAGGTGGATTTGCTAGGATCCAGAGAGAAGCCACTCTTCAGGGTGTGAACCATTGCCAAGGGCAAGGGCTGGGGCTATGGAACTAGGCCTGGCCTCAGCCTGCCTGGGCATCTGTACCCTGACCCGGGGACGCCTGGCTCTCAGGTTGCAACAGTACTAGGTAGGATGAGCTTGCAAACTAGCAATGAGTTATAAATCCCTTAATTCTACCCAGCACTGGTCACGCTGGAGACCTTGGGGATGCCCAAACTCCAGTCCAGGGGTCCCAGGAGGTCATCACACCTTGACCTCCCTAGGGATCTGGTCCTCGAAATGTTGTCATGCTTCAACCTGCTAGATTCCTGGGTCGGGAAGATCCTCTGGAGAAGGAAATTGGCAATCCACTCCAGCACTCTAGCCTGGAAAATCCCATGGATGGAGGAGCCTGATAGGCTACAGTCCATGGGGTCACAAAGAGTCGAACACAACTGAGCGACCTCACTTCACATACCTTACCTAAACCTTACCTTCACTTTACCTTCTGCCAAGTCCTTGGGCTGAAAATAGGCAATGGAGAGTTTTGCAGTTGAACAACTGCCCTCTCAGTTCAGGCTGACCATTACAGGCAGAGAGGTGATTTGCAAGGTTGACTTTTGCAGACAATAAAACCAAGGCTCATGGAGATGAAGATGTGTCCAGGACAAGCTGGCCAGTGGGCTAAGGACCCCAGCCTCCTCTGGCTCTTTTCCTGTGCTACAATCTGCTCTATTCAGAGCCTGTTTCTGGGAGTCCTAATGACACCACCCACAAACGGGCTCTCAGTGGGATGCCAGTGGGATCTCAGATTTGTACACACACATTCCAGTGTGTCACAGCTACTCACAGATCTGATGAAGAGAATGATCATAAGCAGCTTTGGGGATTTAATTATTTTTCAAGAGGTAAAAAGTGATTATATTGATTTTATCTTGAAGCTCAAATCTTTGTGACTGTTAACAAGAAGCCAGCCCTGTACTGTAGGCTCTCACCCTTCTGAGGAGTGCCCCCTGCCTCTGGGGGTGAGGAGGTGAGGGGAATGACCTCTGCCTGCCCAAAGAGTCATATTTTGGGTCCTCATTGCTCTCCATTGTCAACAGAGAGTAAAGACAAAGAACAGAATCTACTTTTCTATGGCAGAAGGTAAATCTAGTGTTCTCTCCGTTTTCAATTTCAATATTGATACAGCCTCCTGCTTCTGCAGAACTCAGAGTCCCAGAAAACATGTAATCTTCCCTGGCTCTAGTTTGTATGGGGCAGGGATAAATTAAAGTCTTTTTGTTGCTGTTGTTGTTACTGCAACATCAAACAGTACAACTTATTTCTGTAATCAACAGCAGTGAGATTCACCTTTCGGGAAAAAGGAATTTTCTCTTTAGCCACAAATCTGTTTTAGGTAAACATCATTGACCACCCACATGTAAAGATGCTTTGTTGGGAAAATTACTCCTCCTTCCCCCTCCCCCACATTTGTGTTTTGGTAGCTAAGTATGGGGAGGGGAAATTCCACTAAGAAAGTCTATTGTTCTCTGGAGTTGTTCCACTTAGGACAATGGAGTCAAGGTTTGTTCCACTGAAACATATTACAGTTTCTATAAATACAATTACATTCTGCTGGAAGATATTCTGCAACCACAGTGTGGTCATATGCAGAGCTGTAGAACTGGGCACAAAGTGCAGATCACATGGTTTCCTTAGAAGACTAGCTGATTATTAATCTTTATGTTTTCTTATTGAAGGATATTCATTCATTTGTTCAGTAACTGCTTACAATATGACAGTCATCATGCTAGATGCTAAAGACGTGATGGAAAATGGGACATGGATCCTGCCTGCCAAGGGTTTTCTGTATACGGGAAAGACAGGATTTGGGACCAAAAATACCATGTATGAGTTACAGGATGGATAACAAGTATCTATGATTTGGAACACATAAGTATCAGAAAATATGATCTAATTGCAGACAAACATAACTTAATCTTTATAATCACCTTCTGAAGGATGCAACATTGCCCACATTTAATAGATGAGGAAAGCAAATGATCAGAGCGTTCGAGTGCCTGCCCACGGCCAACAGCTAGGAAGTGGAGGATTCTGAACCTGTACCTGTCTGTGTTCTTTCTTCTTTCCGGAAGACAAGAATAAGAATTGGTATGGTGTGTGGTGTGATGTGTGTGTGTGTGTGTTCAGTCACGTCCAACTCTTTGCAACCCCATAGACTGTAGCCCACCGGGCTCTTCTGTCCATGAGATTTTCCAAGCAAGAATACTGGACTGGGTTTCCACTTCTTGCTCTGGGGATCTTCCCGATCCAGCGTTGGAACTCAAATCTCTTGCATCTCCTGCATTGGCAGGTAGATTCTTTACCACTGCACCGCCAGCTCAGTTCAGTTCAGTCACTCAGTCATGCCCAGCTCTTTGGACCCCATTCGACCCCATGGACTGCAGCACGCCAGGCTTCCCTGACCATCACCAACTCCAGAGCTTACTCAAACGCATGTCCATTGAGTCAGTGATGCCATCCAACCATCTCACCCTCTGTTGTCCCCTTCTCCTCCTGCCTTCAGTCTTGCTTAGCATCGGGGTCTTTTCTAATGAGTCAGTTCTTTGCATCAGGTGGCCAAAGTATTTGAGCTTCAGTTTTGGCATCAGTCCTTCTAATGCATATTCCACCAGTAACTGTCTCTAAGATTGCCTTCATATACAAAATTTGCATGCTGCTGCTACCAAAGCTGAATCTGTGTGTTTATTGATTTAACGGAACAGTTTCACAACAATAGCCTTTTACTCTTAATGACATCAACATGTTCCTGTTCAAACTCATTGCTATGTATTTGGAAGCAAGACAGATATTTATCCAGGAAACAGTTAAGTAAACTATCAGCAATATGAAGGAATAATAAGTATCTAAAATATTGTTTATAAAAAGTTAAACTTTTAAATAATTATCAAATAATGAAAATGAAATGGAAGGGCACAACATTGTGTGTATGTGTGTGGGTGGGATCCCAGGCAGCACAAGTGGTAAAGAACCCACCTGCCAATGCAGGAGACAAAAGAGATGCAGGTTTGATCCCTGAGTCAGAAAGATCCCCTGAAGGAGGGCAGGGCAACCCATTCCAGTATTCTTGCCTAGAGAATCTCATGGACAGAGGCGCCTGGTGGGCCATAGTCCATGGGGTCACAAAGAGTCAGACACGACTGAGTGACTTAGCATGCACACACATGTGTGAGAGTATTCACAGTACTTTGTGAAATGAATACATGAGTGAAAATAAATGAGAACAATGGCTAAAATATTAACATGAGCAGTTGGCTTTGAAATGTATTTTATTTTTCCAAATGTTCTACAATGTATCTTTTATTGAAGTAATAAATTAAAGCACAAATCATTTTATCAAAGTCATGCATATCTGCCAAGTACAGTCAATAAATCAAAGCATTTTCAGACTTAAAACCAGTCAGGAAGAGTCATCATCAGCTTTCCTTTTTCTTGGTTTTCCCCACAACCTCAGGTGGTCTACAGCTGATACCTTGGATTATACCAAATATATTGGATTTTGCAGTGAAATAAATGTATAGAATGAGACTTGCTTAGGAATATGGCTGAGAGACATATTGTTTTAACCTTGAAAAAGACTAATTTAAACTTGAAGAAGTGATTTGAATTAACAAACGAATTCTTTCATGTTCTGTAATGTATGCTATATTCTGCTATTTCTGTTATTACCCCTCACCTGACATTTAGGTACTGATTTCTGCAGTACACAGGATAGGATAGTGTATACGTTTGCTAGGACTGCCATTAAAAAACACCACAGACTTTGGTTTTAGCAACAGATATTTATTTTCTCACAGTTCTGGAGGCTAGAAGTCCAAGAACAAGGTGTCAGCAGGTTGAGTTTCCTCTTAGGTTTCTGAGGGACATATTTTTTAATATATCAACATTATCTTCTATCTATCTATCTATCTATCTCTATCTGTGCGTTAGCCACTCAGTCGTGTCCAACTCTATGCAACCCCATGGACTGTAGCCCCCCTGGCTTCTCTCTCCATGGAATCCTCCAGGCAAAAATACTGGAGTGGGTTGCCATTCTATTCTCCTGGGCATTTCTGGGAAGTCTATCTTTACCTACATCGCTGCTTTTTCTTAATTTCAAAGAACAAGTAATTTGCCCTTTTTGAACTCTTACAGTATTCCCACCCTGAACTTGAACTATTGCGTTCTGAACTTGTATTATTGAATCCTCATGGCAACACTAGGAGGGAATTATTATAGCCATCCCCATTTTATGACATATGCAAGGTCACAGATTTGACCAGTGGCAGAGGGCAATGGCACCCCACTCCAGTACTCTTGCCTGGAAAATCGCATGGATGGAGGAGCCTGGTGGGCTGCAGTCCATGGGGTCGCTAAGAGTCGGACACGACTGAGCGACTTCACTTTCACTTTTCACTTTCATGCATTGGAGAAGGAAATGGCAACCCACTCCAGTGTTCTTGCTTGAAGAATCCCAGGGACGGGGAGCCTGGTGGGCTGCCATCTATGGGGTCGCACACAGTCGGACACGACTGAAGTGACTTAGCAGCAGCAGCAGCAGAGGGCTTCCCAGGTGACTCAGTGGTAAAAAATTCGCCTGTCTTGCGGAAGGCACAGGAGGTGTGGGTTCAATCAGTAGGTCATGAAGATCCCCTGGAGGAGGAAATGGCAACCCGCTCCAGTATTCTTGGCTGGAGAAGGTCCATGGACAGAGGAGCCTGGTGGGTTACAGTTCATGGTGGGATCGCAAAGACGGAGCACGTGCACAGAGCCAGGATTTGCATCCAGGCGTCTTCATCCCCACTTTCAGCAGCCCTTAGTGCTGGCAGCGTGTCTACCTCTTAGCACTGGCCCCACCACACAAAGTGCACTCAGCACTGTGAGCCATGGCTGCTGCTGCTATTATTATTACCTATGACTTGTCTATCATGGCACTACCTGCTCTGGGTTCTCAAACCTGGTTATTTTTTCTCCTATTTATATCTATTTGCAAAATATAGAGAGTCATTCCATATGAAGATTTTAGGTTTATCAAAATGTGTTCAAATGCAAGAGATGGAAGAGCATATTGGTACTGGGTATTTCAAGAATAGTCCAGAAAAATCACAAATCAGAAAATAATCCCAGAATAGAGAACAGAAAATATTGCACGCTCTCTTCTGTGTGTGGGCTTGCCCTTCCTCAAGGAATGTTTACGTGTGGAATCCAATGGGAACGCCATCGTCAAGTGCTACGAAAGTCCCCACGTAACACCCTTGACCAAGGTAGAGTCCAAAGCTTTCAAAGTGAACCGGGAGATCCCTCCTGTTCGCGCCACTTGTTTCTCTGGTCTCTCCTCCTGTCCTGTTGTTGTTCAGTCATTCAGTTGTGTGCAACTCTCTGCAACCCCATGGACTGCAGCACACCAGGCTTCCCTGTCCTTCCCGGAGCTTGCTCAAACTCATGTCTACTGAGTCGGTGATGCCATCCAACCATCTCATCCTCTGTCGTCTCCTTCTCCTTCTGCCTTCAATCCTTCCCAGCACCAGGGTCTTTTCTAATGAGTTGGCTCTTCATATCAGGTGGCCAAAACATTGGAATTTCAGCTTCAGCATCAGTCCTTCCAATGAATATTCAGGATTGATTTCCTTTAGGATTGACTGATTTGATCTCCTTGCAGTCCAAGGGACTCTCAAGAGTCTTCTCCAACATCACAGTTCAAAAACATCAATTCTTTGGCACTCAGCCTTTTTTATGGTCCAACTCTCACATCCATGCATGACTGTTGGAAAAACCATAGCTTTGACTATATGGACCTTGTTGGCAAAGTAATGTCTCTGCTTTTAATATGCTGTCTAGGTCCTAATCCATTACTAATCCATGATTTCTCCCATACAGGCCAACCAAACCATGCTCACCTATTTCTCACCTCTGAGTATGAACAGGTTCTCTCAGCTGGCAATGATACTTATCCTCCAAAACACAGTGGATCCATGACCCTTTCTGAAAGAGACCCCAAAGTCTGAGTTTGGGGCATTCTCAGTGCCCAGAGGAGGGGATAGCACAACTCACCTCAGTAAAAGTTTGTTGGATTCCTATTCAAGGGGTCAGATCAGTGAAGCAGCACTGATAACCCAACACAGTAAAATGAAGCAAAACAGGGAATTTATCAGAAGATTAGAGAGTAATATCGTGGAGCTGTGAGGAAGGAATTCTAGTCAATTTCAAGAATGGCTGCAGAACAGGACACGTGGAGGATGCCTTTTTCCTCTTTCTTCTCAGTTCTTGTCCATATTTGTTCTTTGTTTTTTCTCCTTCTTTCTCCTTCTCCTCCCCACCTCCTCCTCTTTCTCCTCCTCTCCTCTTCCTTCTCCTCTTCTTTCTCTGCTTTTTCCTCCTCCTCCCCCCACCTCTCTACAGCCCTCTCCCCTTCTTTTAATTTTTCTTTTCCACTTGAAAAGAATACATGGCAGTTTCCACTTTAGCTAAAATCTTAACATAACCAAGACTCTGTTTCAGGCATCCTCAACAAGACTGCATGGTAGTTCTCAGTCTCTAGCCCTGAAAATCTTTGACTGGCTAATTTGAGATCAGATAACCAATGTTAACCCAATAAAAATAGGCAAGGGAAGATATTGTTTTACCACTAAGGGGCTTCTATAATAACAGTAAAGATTTTGAGAGCCAGGCTGGGCTGTTACTAGAAAGAAGTGGTGAGGAAAGAGTCACAGAGATGCCCCAGGCACACGAGTGCACACATGCAAACACACACATTGCCCCATAGTCAGTCTGCCCAAGTATATGTTGAATCAGTAATTGTACATATGAACATACATACTTAATATGCATTTCATCTTGAAGGAACCCGTATTTATAATGGTGACTTCTGTCTAGGAAAACATCCTTGGCTTTCTCTACCCTCAGAGAAGGAAAATAAATTCTTGTTGTGGTCTAAATGCCTGCTGGGGTCAAAACACTCTGTTATCTTCAACATATGTTTAATGGTGTTTGTTTTAATGAAGAGCCCTGGCTCACCTCCGTCTCCACAGCACTTGATCTTGCACTTGGGATGTGGGAGGTCACGCAGCGGGTTCTTGCCCTTGGTTTGGGTTCAGACTCATGGGGGCAGGACTAGAGAAGAATGATAAAGGATGGGACCCAGCTTCCATTAATAGCCTGGCTGGGTTTCCAGAGCGGCCCTCTCTCAGCTTGCGGTCCTGCAGCATGCTTCCATCAAGATCTAAAAGGAAGTGGTTACTTTTAAAAAGAATGTCTGTATTTTAATAGCACTCACTATTTGTAATTTGCCCATGGAGTCACAGTGCGAAGAAATATGGTGCAGACCCCTTAGCATTGTGGTCGCCACTGCAGGCTCCTGAGCCAAACCTGCTGGTTCACTTCTGCCTTCTTTCCCCGACTAACTTGAATGAATTTCCTCTCTATGTCTTGTGTGTGCGTGCATGCTCAGTCATGTCCAAATCTTTGCAATATCATGGACTGTAACCTGCTAGTCACCTCTGTCCATGGGATTCTCCAGGCAAGAATACTGGAGTGGGTTGCCATTCCCTTTTCCAGGGATCTTCCCAACCCAGGGATCTAACCTGGATCTCCTGCATTGCAGGCAGATTCTTTACTGTCTGAGCCACCATTAGGTCCACTCTGTGCCCTAGTTTACCATAAAATGAGCATAACAATCATACCTGGCCCTCAGGTGCACCCACGGCTTAAGTGACTGAGGGGGTTAGCCCTCTGCCTGGAACACAGTGATGCTCAGGGATCAGGTTGATAAAGCCATCAACTCCCTCCCCTGCTGTCCCTGGACAAGCTTCCTCTAACATCCTAGTGCTGATAGTAACCTACACCTCATGTTGTGAGACTCCCAGAAACCCAGCCTCCCTGCCCAGCCCCGAGCCTGCTCAGATCTTCCAGCTCTTTCTCCTCTTGTGCCCTGTCTGCAGGCCTCACCTTCCCCACCTCCTCTGGCTCTCGTGTTACCACGGCCCTGTACCAATCCGCCACACACACACCCCACAGACACACCACACACGCCACACACAGACGTCTCACACACACACACACACAGACCATGCACACCACAGACACACCACACACACACACACACAACACACACAAACAGACCACACATGCAATAGATCACACACACGACAGACACACACATCACAGACACACAGACACACCACACACCACACATGCCACACACACACACACACATACACACAACAGACACACGACACACACAAACAGACCACACATGCAATAGATCACACACACAACAGACACACACATCACACACATCACACAGACTCACAGACACACCACACATGCCACACACAGACATCACACACACACATACACACAATAGACACACGACACACACAAACAGACCACACATGCAATAGATCACACACACAACAGACACACATATCACACAGACACACAGGCACACCACACACAGACGTCTCACACACACACACACAGACCATGCACACCACAGACACACCACACACACAAACAGAACACACATGCAATAGATCACACACACAACAGACACACATATCACACAGACACACAGGCACACCACACACAGACGTCTCACACACACACACACAGACCATGCACACCACAGACACACCACACACACACACAACACACACAAACAGACCACACATGCAATAGATCACACACACAACAGACACACACATCACACACACACCACAGACACACAAACACACCACACATGCCACACACAGACGTCTCACACACACATACACACCACAGACACACCACACACACACACATGACACACACAAACAGAACACACATGCAATAGATCACACAGACACACACATCACACACACACCCAAAACACATCACACCCACACAGAACACACACACATAGACCACATACATCAACACACAGACACACCACATACTCACAGACCATACACCACACACATCACAAATACAGACCACAGACATGCCATACCACATACATAGCACACTGCATTACACACACACACACACACACACACACACACACACCCCATATATATACTATATACTGCACACCACAGGCACAGCACACAACACATACATCACACCACACTACCCACTACACCACGTCACAAAGGCACATCCTATACATACAACACACGCATATACACTACATACCTCACACCATACCCGCACACACATCACACACCATACACATACTACACATACCATGATGCACATGTCACACAGGCACACAACACACACACACACACACACACGCACACACTCAGGTCCTTCCCAGGAAAGCCTGAAATGGATGCAGATCTCATTGAAAGGGCAGAAGGAACAGAGTGAGTTCACCGCCCGATGAAGAAGAGGTGCCTCCCACTCGGTGGTGCATGTCACTGCCCCTCCTACCCCGCTGTCACTCACTTCCTCACAGGGACCCTCCCCGTTCTCCTTCCTGCATCCTCAGCCACTGCCTTCTGGGTACCAGGCTTCTCCTCCCTCTGAGGATCCCGATCCGCCCATAACCAGGCTTTGACTGGAACCCAGGACCCCTGGGAGGCCTGGGAGGTTCACCTTCCATGTCCTTCCATAGACTTTAAGTATCCTGAGAAGCTTAAGCTCTTGGAAAACTTCAAAGATTCTGGATTTTTCCCAAAGTAACATCTCTTCTGTGTGTGCTCACTCAGTCATGGCCCACTTTACAACCCCAGGCTCCTCTGTCCATGGGGTTCTCCAGGCAAGAATACTGGAGCAGGTTACCATTTCCTTCTCCAGGGCATCTTCCCAACCCAGGAACTGAAACCATGCCTCCTGTGTCTGCTGCATTAGCAGGAGGATTCTTTACTGCTGAGCCACTGGGAAAGTCCAACATCTCCTCTAGCCCTACCCAAACATTTGCTGGGGAACTGGCCTTGTGACTGGTCCAATGTGGTCCCACCAAGGACAAAGCACCCTTTACCCAAAACAAGTTTCTGCTGCCATATGTGGGATCCAACAATTCAGAAAGATTGGGTCCCAGACTCTGAGCACTCTACAGCAATATGCGCATCTAGAATGTTCTTTGGGAGTGAGAGGCACTAGCATCAGTTGAGCTCACAGTACTGGCCAGAGGCCTTATATAAATCACTCTATTGCTTAATTATCTCAACAAAGCTGCTGGGCAGTTTTGTGAAGCTATCTTTTCAGATCTATCTATGTATCTTTCCATTCAATATCTATCTACCTATTTAGCTATCATCTTTCTATCTACATATTTATACAACTATCTGTCAATCTATCTATCTACCTATTTACTTAAACATTATTTGTAAAACATTTATTTCACTTGTCTGTGTATCTCTATCTAGCCTACCTATCTGTTGGTCTAATAGATTATAGTTCAGTTCAGTTCAGTCACTCAGTCATGTTCAACTCTTTGCGATCCCATGGATTGCAACACACCAGGCCTCCCTGTCTATCACCAACTTCCGGAGTTTACTCAAACTCATGTCCATTGAGTCAGTGATGCCATCCAACCATCTCTTTCTCTGTCATCCCCTTCTCCTCCTGCCTTCAATCATTCCCAGCATCAGGGTCTTTTCAAATGAGTCAGCTCTTCACACCAGGTGGCTAAAGGATTGGAGTTTCAGCTTCAACATCAGTCCTTCCAATGAACACACAGAACTGATCTCCTTTAGGATGGACTGGTTGGATCTCCCTGCAGTCCAAGGGACTCTCAAGAGTCTTCTCCAACACCTCAGTTCAAAAGCATCAATTCTTCGGCCCTCAGCTTTCTTTACAGTCCAACTCTCACATCCATGTATGACTACTGGAAAAACCATAGCCTTGACTAGACAGACCTTTGTTGGCAAAGTAATATTTCTGCTTTTTAATATGCTTTCTAGGTTGGTCATAACTTTCCTTCCAAGTAGTAAGCATCTTTTAATTCCATGGCTGAAATCACCATCTGCAGTGAAAAAAATAAAGTCAGCCACTGTTTCTGCTGTTTCCCTATCTATTCGCCATGAAGTGATGGGACCAGATGCCATGATCTTCATTTTCTGAATGTTGAGCTTTAAGCCAACTTTTTCACTCTCCACTTTCACTTTCATCAAGAGGCTTTTTAGTTCCTCTTCACTTTCTGCCATAGGGTGGTGTCATCTGCATATCTGAGGTTATTGATATTTCTCCCAGCAATCTTGATTCCAGCCCAGTGTTTCTCATGATGGACTCTGCGTATAAGTTAAATAAGCAGGGTGACAATATACAGCCTTGACATACTCTTTTTCCTATTTGGAACCAGTCTGTTGTTCCCTGTCCGGTTCTAACTGTTGCTTCCTGACCTGCATACAGGTTTCTCAAGAGGCAGGTCAGGTGGTCTGGTATTCCCGTCTCCTTCAGAATTTTCCACAGTTTATTGTGATCCATACAGTCAAAGGCTTAAATGTGTTTATTACCATGGATTTAGGTTAAAAACCTTTAAATTCACATGTGTGAACCTCTTTTAAAGTTTAGTTTCCTTGTCTAAAATGTAAGGATAAAACCTTAAACAAAGAGAGATTGTGAGGTCCGAATGAGATATATATTAAAGAATTTTTAAAGTCTAATTTCTCAAAACCAAACTGTTTTACCAATAAAAAATTGGTCTCAGATGTCAATCAGTTCCAGATTTGTACCCCTATTTCTTCTATATTCCTCATAACTGTCTAAAGACACAGAGCAGATCAAAAATTAAAATAAAATAAAATCACATGGCAATACATACAAGCCATGAAATAAACCCAGAGGCTATGGGGGACATCCGTACAGGCTGTGGAAAAGATCTACCCAATGGGGTGACCTTAACACCAAAGATTGTGCAGGTTTAAGAAAACACAAGCAAGCAAAATTCAGACCAAATTTCCATGGATGAGCTATAATTTGCCTTTGGACCATCAGAAGTGAAACTCCCTTATCCAGAGTCATCTGTGAAGGTTTGAAACAAATGGTTTTCACCAATTCATAGGTAGAAAGGTGAGCAGAAGTTTCAAAAAGTTTAAAGCAAGCATCTTAGAGAAGAATAAAGTGAGGGTCAGAGAAAAGGAAGGCATTATCCAAGGTCACACAATGACTCAATGTAAAGACTTAGATTAACTCCCAGATCCACCCCAGGGATGGGAGAGCATGTACGTACTTAGTGCTTCTCATTGGGTGCCAGGCTTAGGTGTCATTGATTTCCTTCTTTAGTTTCTCAAGTTTTGAAAATGAATGTGAACTATATTTACACAGATTTGTTCATTGTAAATAAATCTGAGAAAAAAATAGAAGTCTTAGAAAAAAATATTCAAAGACAGGTAACCAAGTTGAAAAGATAAGGTAAAACTATTGTATACAATTAAGAAAGCTAGAACATTTCTTCTGGAGATGGAAACTCTTAGCCAGAATGTGAGCAGGAAAGGATAATTTATACAAACTCCCTGTCTGGAGGAGCAAACTGGTTCTGAAGGTGAATGAGGCTATGTTTGCATTCTTTGTTGGTCCAGGGGAAAATGAAGAGACCCAGTGAAAGATTCAAAGCCACGCAATTCTTATCTGGAAAGGATTTTCTCCTTTGAAGCTGGCCATGAGAAGCCTGGGGATTGCCATCACTGGAGACGCTGGAGATTGGAAGAACAAGTGGTAGAGAAGTTTTCAAAAGGATTTTCATGTGTTAATGCTTGGGAAAAAGACTAAAGCATGCTCTAATATGGAACACCCAATGGGGACGCAGGAAGCTCTTAAAGAGCCTCTGTGCTAAGTTGCTTCAGTCTTGTCTGACTCTCTGTGACCAGGTGAACTGTAGCTTGCCAGGATCTTCTGCCCATGTGATTCTCCAGGCCAGAATACTAGAGTGGGTTGCCATGCATGCCTACGGCTCCATAACTTCTATTAGATGAGGCTTGGATTGTTGTAACAAACATGTTTCATTTACACCATCATCTTCCTTAGCCATAGCTTTTAGGATATGTTTTAGTGGAGACAAGTTCTTGAACTTCCTTTCTCGTTATAGTAAGCTGAACAATGGCCCGCAAAGACGTCCACATCCTAATGTATACAACCTTTGCATGCATTACATTATATGACAAAAGAAGCGTTGCAAACACATGAAAAGATGCTCAACATCACTCATTATCAGAGAAATGCAAATCAAAACCACTATGAGGTACCATTTCACACCAGTCAGAATGGCTGCGATCCAAAAGTCTACAAATAATAAATGCTGGAGAGGGTGTGGAGAAAAGGGAACCCTCTTACACTGTTGGTGGGAATGCAAACTAGTACAGCCACTATGGAGAACAGTGTGGAGATTCCTTAAAAAACTGGAAATAGAACTGCCTTATGATCCAGCAATCCCACTGCTGGGCATACACACTGAAGAAACCAGAAGGGAAAGAGACACGTGTACCCCAATGTTCATCGAAGCACTGTTTATAATAGCCAAGACATGGAAGCAACCTAGATGTCCATCGGCAGATGAATGGATAAGAAAGCTGTGGTACATATACACAATGGAGTATTACTCAGCCATTAAAAAGAATACATTTGAATCAGTTCTAATGAGGTGGATGAAACTGGAGCCTATTATACAGAGTGAAGTAAGCCAGAAGGAAAAACATAAATACAGTATACTAACACATATATATGGTATTTAGAAAGATGGTAACAATAACCCGGTGTATGAGACAGCAAAAGAGACACTGATGTATAGAACAGTCTTATGGACTCTGTGGGAGAGGGAGAGGGTGGGAAGATTTGGGAGAATGGCAATGAAACATGTAAAATATCATGTAGGAAATGAGTTGCCAGTCCAGGTTCGATGCACGATGCTGGATGCTTGGGGCTGATGCACTGGGACGGCCCAGAGGGATGGTATGGGGAGGGAGGAGGGAGGAGGGTTCGGGATGGGGAACACATGTATACCTGTGGCGGATTCATTTTGATATTTGGCAAAACTAATACAATTATGTAAAGTTTAAAAATAAAATAAAATTAGGAAAAAAAAAAAAAGAAGTGTCAACTGGAAAAAATGCACAATATAAAAAAAAAAAAAGAAGCGTTGCAGATGTTATTAATAAGGATCTTGACATGGAGAGATTATCCTGGATTATCTGGGTGGTCCTAATGTAATGACAAAAGGGAGGGTCAGAGTCAGAGAAGATCAGGAGGATATGACAATAAAGCAGAGGATGGAGTGATGAACTTTGAACATTGGAGGAAGAGGCCAGAAATCAAGGACTATGGGTGGTTTCTAGAAGGTGGAAAAGAGAAGGAAATCAATTCTCCCTTATAGCCTCCAGAAGAAACATCAGCCTGCTGGTCTCTTGATTTTGGACTTCTGACGTATAGACTACCACAAATCATGATGTTGTGTTATTTGAAGCCACTAAGTTGCAGTAAATTGTTACAGCAGCGACATGAAATTAATACACTCATCATGTGATCACTGAAATCAATACAGGGAGGGAAAAGATGATCTGCCTTCTTATCTTAAGGCTTCACCCACCTGGGGAGTGTTGCACACTTTGTTTTAGGTTCTCCTCACTTGAAATGGACCCACCTTCAGATATGGGTTTCAGAAACCTGATATTATATAAGAGGACCTTAAAGGTCCAGGAATGGTAAACAAATTGCATAAGACAATACAGCCAGTGAGAAACCCAGCTGGAACAGAGACTCAGTGTAGTCTAGCTTTTTCTACCAAACTTTCCTGCTTCCTGTGAATTCTCTCCTGTATCAGCCTAATCGATAACCCTTTGCTTTGCCAACCACCATCTGGGTCTTTGAGCTCTGCAGCTCCAACAAGACCTGAGTATGAGGAGGCCCTCTCATGGTAGGAGAGAGTGCAGGGTGGGCAGTAAATATTCAACCACCTTAATGTTTGGTTGGAGGCTTCTTCAATGGCTCAATGAGCAAAGAATCTGCCTGCAATGCGGGAGACATAGGAGACACGAGTTCAATCCTTGGGTCAGGAAGATCCCCTGGAGGAGGGCATGGCAACCCACTTCCGTATTCTTGCCTGAAAAATCCCATGGACAAAGGAGCCTGGCAGGCTACAGTCCAAAGGTTAGCAAAGAATTGGACACCACTGAGCAACTAAGCAAGCAGTGTTTGATTGGAGCACAGATGGTGGGGGAGGGGACACCCGGTGTGGTTTCAGATGCTGGGCCTGGGTTGATACGAAGCTGAACACAGAGGCTACCCCTGTGACCTGCTCCGGCTCTGAGACAGGAGCTGAGATCAGCTGTTTTCTCTCTTGAGTGAATATTTAGAAAGACCACTTCCTCTTCTGAGAGGGAAACCTGACCCATTTCTGAAAATGCCTGTAACCCTATCTTTACAGCATTATAAACTAATGCCCGCACTATAAATGCCATGCTTGCAGTCCTTGTAGGCTTTTTTTTCTTAATCCAATGCTTGCTTTTCTACAACTTGTTTTCTTTTCTTTTTTTTTCCTGAATCAAAGTCTTTTTCATCTGCTAAATGAGAGCACCAATGCAGAATTCAGGGAGCTATTAGGAGGTCACAGTAAATAAAGCCATACATGTGAAAATATTAGGAAAACTGTAATATGCCATGCAATTTTCGTGTCCTAGTTGATTAATTGGTGAAAGCAAGATGTCCCTTGGACAGCAAGGAGATCAAAGCAGTCAATCCTAAAGGAAATCAATCCTGAATATTCACTGGGAGGACTGATGCTAAAGCTGAAGTTCCAGTATTTTGGCTACCTGATGTAAGAGCTGACTCACTAGAAAAGACCCTGATCCTGGAGAAGATTGAGGGCAGGAGGAGAAGGTGAAAGAGGTTGAGATTGTTGGATGGTATCACTGGCTCAATGGACATGAGTTTGAGCAAACTCCGGGTGACACTGAAGGACAGAGCAGCCTGATGTGCTGCAGTCCATGGGATCGCAGAATCGGACACGACTTACAGGCTGAACAACAAGATGAAAATAGCGAAAATGAAAACATTAAAAGGCATAAAGATAGGTCTCAAGTCTCTAAAAGGCTGTCAATTGACCACCTGTGTCTCAGTCACTGTCTGACTGAAGTGAAGATTACTGAGCCCTCCCTATACCGATTCAATGGTTGTATTTAAGGGAAGATAGGCAAGCAACATATTTGCTCATTTCCTTCTTCAGGTAATTCACACTAAGGTTTGAGGATCACTGTTTACCAAAGTTTTGAAAAATTACTCAAAGAAAATTACAAATTTCGCCCCAAGCCTTCTCAGGAGTCAACCCAAACATGATCAATTAAATGTTCAAAAATGTCATCAGCTAAAACAGACCGATTCTTCAGGAAAAAACTTCTTTTTCTGGTTTAAAGCCTGGGAGAAATCTCTCTGTCATGACATGCTCAAAAGATCAAGTATACAGTGCATTACGGGCCATGGATGGAAGGTTAGTGGGGCCATGGCAAACAGCAGGCAGGCTGCAGAGCGTGCATCTTCAGGATCTGCCTTCCAGGCCCATGGTGTGGCTGAGCTCCCGGGCTGTGCAATATGCAAGCTGCTGGGAGAGATGCACTGGCTGATGGAGACCTCACGGGACTCTCTCTTGGACGTGATAGTGAAGCAAAGTTGCCTTACACATGAGATGGGTCAGAGGATGGCGTTGGCCACTGATGCAGAGAAACATGAGAGGCAGTCAGAGAAGACACAGAGAAGCAAATCTGGTCTATATACCTGGCATCACCGTCCTCCAGGTATCCTTGAAATAGAAGAGGAACTCCACAAAGAGTTCCTCTTCCTTCTTCTCAGCCCGCTCCAATATTTAATGAGATGCTGCATTTCATCATTTCTTGGACATTTCTCTGTGTTGTTGTTCAGTTGCTCAGTCGTGTCCAACTCTTTGCAACCCCATGCCTTTCAGCAGTCTACATTTGATACCTAATACGTTCCTTTTTAAATGCCAGTTTTATTGCTATAGATACACATACCACACAACTCACTCATTTGAAGGATACATTCAATGTCTTTTTAGTATATATACTTAAAGTTAGGTAATCATCACTAGAATCGAACTTTAGAACACTTGTGTCCCTTTATTGAAAAACTTCTGCCCATATTCCTTGACAATCAACTCCCACTTCCCTCATTTGCCATTCCCACCAGGCCTCCCTTCCTCTAGAAAACCACTGATCTACTTTCTGTCTCTGTAAATTTTCCTATTCAGGACATTTCATATCAATGGGATCATATTATATACTTATATATATCACTACTTACATACACATATATAGCACTTACATACAAAGATACATTTCTTACATACACACAAATATATACCTATATATATATATACACTTATATAAGTATATGCATATGTACTTGTATATATGTAAGTATGTGTTCATATGTATATATACTTATATATAATGTATATATACTTATATACTTATGTATATGTATGTTGTTGCTTAGTCACTAAGTTGTATCTGACTCTTTTGTGATCACATGGACTGTAGCCCACCAGGTTCCTCTGTCCTTGGTATTCTACAGGCAAAAAGTGCTGGAAAAGTTGCCATTTCCTTCTCCAGGGGTTTTTTCTCACCAAGGGATCGAACACACATCTTCTGCACTGGAAGGCAGATTCTTCACCTCTGAGCCACCAGGGAATCTCTGTGCTTGTGTATTTGTGTGTGTGTGTGTATATATATACATAAAATCAGTTCAGTCTTCATTTCTGCCACTCAGTCGTGTCTCTTTGCAACCCCATGGACTGCAGCACGCCAGGCTTCCCTGGCCATCACCAACTCCCAGAGTTTACTCAAACTCATATCCATTGAATCAGTGATGCCATCCAACCATCTAATCCTGTCTCATCCCCTTCTCCTCCTGCCTTCAATCTTTCCCAGCATCAGGGTCTTTTCTGATGAGTCACTTCGTCGCATCAGGTGACCAAAGGATTGAAACTCCAACTTCAGCATCAGTCCTTCCAATGAGTATTCAGGACTGATCTAGGATGGACTGATTTGATCTCCTTGCAGTCCAAGGGACTCTCAAGAGTCTTCTCCAAAACCACAGTTCAAAAACATCAATTCTTCAGCATTCAGCTTTCTTAATAGTCCAACTTTTACATCCATATATGACTACTGGAAAAATCATAGCTTTGACTAGACAGACCTTTGTCTGGCAACACAATGTCTTTGTTTTTTAGTATGCCATCTATGTTTGTCATAGCTTTTCTCCCAGGGAGTAAGTGTCTTTTAATTTCATGGCTGCAGCCACCATCTGCAATGATTTTGGAGCCCAAGAAAATAAAGCCTGTCACTGTTTCCTTTGTTTCCCCATCTATGTGCTATGATACATCCACAGAAATACTTGTATATTAATGTCATTGCATCATTGTTCATAATAGCCATAAAGTGGAAAAGATTACTTACACATCTACACAACGGATCAACTTTTCAAACATGATGCTAAGTGAAAGGTACTAGTCATACACACAGGTACATATACATACATTTTGTAGCATGTGCAAGCATTTCATTTCTTTTTATTATCAACTAATATGAACCATGAACTTCCTGGTGTTCAAGCTGGTTTTAGAAAAGGCAGAGGAACCAGAGATCAAATTGCCAACATCCGCTAGATCATGGAAAAAGCAAGAGAGTTCCAGAAAAACATCTATTTCTGCTTTATTGACTATGCCAAAGCCTTTGACTATGTGGATCACAATAAACTGTGGAAAATTCTGAAAGAGATGAGAATACCAGACCACCTGACCTGTCTCTTGAGAAATTTGTATGCAGGTCAGGAAACAACAGTTAGAACTGGACATGGGACAACAGACTGGTTCCAAATAGGAAAAGGAGTACATCAAGGCTGTATATTGTCACCCTGCTTATTTAACTTATATGCAGAGTACCTCATGAGAAACGCTGGACTGGAAGAAACACAAGCGGGAATCAAGATTGCTGGGACAAACATCAATCACCTCAGATATGCAGATGACACCACCCTATGGCAGAAAGTAAAGAGGAACTAAAACGCCTCTTGATGAAAGTGAAAGTGGAGAGTGAAAAAGTTGGCTTAAATCTCAACATTCAGAAAATGAAGATCATGGCATCTGGTCCCATCACTTCATGGGAAATAGATGGGGAAACAGTGGAAACAGTTTCAGACTTTATTTTTGGGGGCTCCAAAATCACTGCAGATGGTGACCGCAGCCATGAAATTAAAAGACGCTTACTCCTTGGAAGGAAAGTTATGTCCAACCTAGATAGCATATTGAAAAACAGAGACGTTACTTTGCCAACAAAGGTCCGTCTAGTCAAGGCTATGGTTTTTCCTGTGGTCATATATGGATGTGAGAGTTGGACTGTGAAGAAGGCTGAGTGCCGAAGAATTGATGCTTTTGAATTGTGGTGTTGGAGAAGACTCTTGAGAGTCCCTTGGACTGCAAGGAGATCCAACCAGTCCATTCTGAAGAAGACCAGCCCTAGGATTTCTTTGGAAGGAATGATGCTAAAGCTGAAACTTCAGTACTTTGGCCTCATGTGAAGAGTTGATTCATTGGAGAAGACTCTGATGCTGGGAGGGATTGGGGGCAGGAGGAGAAGGGGACAACAGAGGATGAGATGGCTGGATGGCATCACTGACTCGATGGACGTGAGTCTGGGTGAACTCTGGGAGTTGGTGATGGACAGGGAGGCCTGGTGTGCTGTGATTCACGGGGTCGCAAAGAGTCGGACACGACTCAGCGACTGAACTGAACTGAACTGAATATCCTGTTGTATGGATGTAAACATTTTATTTATCCAGGCAGCAGTTGATGGGATATTTAACCTTTTTCACTTCTTGGCTATTATGGATAGTGATGCTGTGACATTCATATACAAGGATTTTTATGGATGTATGTCTTTTATTTCACTTGGGAGTATCTAGGAGTGGAATTGTAGAAACATGATAACTTCATGTTCAGCTTTTTGAGAAACTGCCAAACTGTTTCCCACAGTGGCTGCCCCATTTTACATTTCGACCAACATTGCTGCCCCTTCCTTGCCAACACTTGCATGTTGCTGTCTGTCCCTTTGATTGGAGCCATCCCAGTGAATGTGAACTGGTACTGGTGTTGGTTTTTTTTTTACTTTACAATATTGTATTGGTTTTGCCATACATCAACATGCATCCGCCACGGGTGTACACGTGTTCCCCATCCTGAACCCTCCTCCCACGTCCCTCCCCATACCATCCCTCTGGGTCATCCCAGTGCACCAGCTCCAAGCATCCAGTATCATGCATCGAACCTGGACTGGCAATTCATTTCTTATACGATACTGTACATGTTTCAATGCTATTCTCCCAAATCATTCCCCCCTCCCTCTCCCACAGAGTCCAAAAGGCTGTTCTATACATCAGTGTCTCTTTTGCTGTCTCGCATACAGGGTTGTCATTATCATCTTTCTAAATTCCATATATATGCGTTAGTATACTGTATTGGTGTTTTTCTTTCTGGCTTACTTCACTCTGTATAATAGGCTCCAGTTTCATCCACCTCATTAGAACTGATTCAAATGTATTCTTTCTAATGGCTGAGTAATACTCCATTGTGTATATGTACCACCGCTTTCTTATCCATTCATCTGCTGATGGACATCTAGGTTGCGTCCATGTCCTGGCTATTATAAACAGCGCTGCAATGAACATTGGGGTACACGTGTCTCTTTCAGTTCTGGTTTCCTCAGTGTGTATGCCCAGCAGTGGGATTGCTGGGTCATACGGCAGTTCCATTTCCAGTTTTGATTTGAATGACAGTGAACATGTTTTCATATGCTTACTTTCCTTTTGTATACCTTCTTTGGAAAGCTCTCTTTACAAATATTCTACCTATCTTTATTTGGTTTATCTGTTTTCTGTCGTATTGTAATAATTCATTGTACAGTCTGGATGGAAACTCTTTACTAGATATATAATTTTCAAATATTTTCTTTCATCTGTGCACAGTCTTTTCACTTTTTTCACTTCCTAGCACACAGCATTTTTAAATTTTACTCATGTCCTTTTAAAAATTTTTTATCATTTTGTCACTTGTGTTTTTGGTGTCATACCTAAGGAACTATTATCTGATATATAGTAATGAAGATTTACACATATACTTTCTTTTAAAAGTTTTGTAGTTTTAGCCCTCACTTTTGGGTTTATTATCCACTGTTGTGCGTGTGTGTGTGGGTGTGTGGCATGAGGTAGCTGTTCAACTTCTCTCTCTTGACTGTGAATATCTAGTTTCCGAGTATGTGGATACTCAACACCATCTGTTGGAAAAACTTTGTCTTCTCCACTGGATTGTCTCAGTGCCCTTGTCGAAAATCAGGGACCACACATTTAAGGGTTTATTTCCGGGGCTCTCCATTCTATTCCATGAATCTCTCTCTATGACTATCCACTCTTTTAGACTGAGGCACACTGCAGACCTGGGATGCTAGAGGCAGATGCATTCTATGCATTCTGGTTAGATGAGTAGAATCCATGAAAAATCCTCTAAATTGTTCACACACTAGTGTGTTTAATTCCTCTTTAAAAATATTTTGTGTATTTTTCTTTCAGTTTAGTCACTCAGTCATGTCCAAATCTTTGCAACCCTGTGAACTGCAGCACGCCAGGCTTCCCTGTCCATCACCAACTCCCAGAGCTTGCTCAAACTCATGTCCATTGAGTTGGTGGTGCCATCCAACCATCTCATCCTCTGTTGTCCCCTTCTCCTCCCACCTTTAATCTTTCCCAGCATCAAGGTCTTTTCCAATGAGTCAGTTTTTCACATCAGGTCACTAAAGTATTGGAGTTTCAGCTTCAGCATCAGTCCTTCCCATGAATATTCAGGACCGATTTCCTTTAGTGGGTACTGGTTGGATCTCCTTGCAGTCCAAGGGATTCTCAAGAGTCTTCTCCAACACCACAGTTCAAAAGCATCAATTCTTCGGTGCTCAGCTTTCTTACGGTCCATCTCTCACATCCATACATGACTACTGGAGAAATGGTATTTCTCCTTACCTTTGTGGAAAACCCAAACTTTAAAATCCTTTATAAGTCCTTTCATGATACAGCCCTGGGTACCACACTGTACGGTTTCTCACCATTCAGCTTTTGTACTTGTTATTCTCGTTTCTCAGACTCCTTTCAATTTCTCCTTCTACTCACCGTTCAGGACTTTTCTCTGAGGAGCCTTTCCCTTTGCCTGTGGGTGGTACCTCAGCCCTGAGTTCCCAGAGCTCTTCAGGTATCTTCTAGCATTGCTCTTGTTATCCCATATTTTTCCTGCCTGTTACCTTGTCTTCTCTCCTCTTGCACACAGAGACTAGGACCCACCAGGCAGGTATGGGGATATGTAACTGAATTCCATCACTGCAGGTTCAGTATCTTTCAGGGCCATGGGATGTGGTGGGAATGCAAAGCTGGACACTTCAGCCAACTTTAGAGGTCAGGAGAAGTGGCCTGGAGGATGTGACCTCTGAGGATAATTTACCTTTTGTACATGAGTAGAAGGTCAAGTGTTTTCCAGGTAAAGAGTGTGTATGTAGATGCTCAGGAGAGAAGGGGGACACCATGTTTGAAGACTAGAAGGAATACAGATTATTTTTCTGATGGGGGAAAGAGAAAGTGTTAGTCCTTCAGTCGTGGCCAACTCTCTGCAACCCCATGGACTGTAGCCAACCAGGCTCCCCTGTCCATGGGATTCTCCAGGCAAGAATACTGGAGTGGGCTGCCATTCCTTTCTCCAGGGATCTTCCCATAGAGAACAGGTAATGGCCAAAAGTTCTCAGAGGATATTAGAAAGCAGAGGATGTTAGAAGGACTAGGTCAGTAAGACCTTTCCTGCCTTTCAATATTTTTTTAATTTTATGTTTGAGGATAGTTGATTAGCAAAGTCATATTAGTTTCAAGTATACAGCTAAGCGATTCAATTATATGTATATCTATTTTTTTTCAAGTTCTTTTCTCATTTAGGTTATTACAGAATATTGAGCAGAGTTCCTTGGTCTATACAGTAGACCCTTGGTGCTTATTTATTTTAAATAGATCAATGTATATGTGCCTTGTCTGCTTTCTTTATGCTTATTCTCTGGACAAAATACAGTCATTTCAAAAACCCTAACTAGGTTCATCTGGACTAAAAAAAAAAAATCTATAAACTGGATTAAGTTTTCAAGTAGCCTCAGCAAACCTTCCTTCCCTCAGACCCAGGCCAGTGGCAGAGATTTACTTAGATAAACAGAGAAGAAGGGAGAGGCATGGTCCAGAAGCGTGTAAACAAACAGAGAGCTAAGGCTAACACAAAGTGGTGAGCTGAGTCTCTGCACTTCCTGCAGGGTCTGGTGAGGAGAGTGGGCTCCTCTCCAGGTGGTACTAATAAAGTCAGGCTAGGATAATGGGATAAAAGCCCAGAAACATAAAAGCTGCCTGGAGGGGAAAGAGAAGAAGGGGATGGGATATGCCTTCATCCCCATGTTAACTGTTCCCGCATTAATCAGATTCAAGTATCTCAAATTGGACTTGTCTGCTCTTCCTGGAACTTTAAGGGAAGCCGCAATTCCAGAGTCAAAGATCTTGAAAGCCGGAGTAGCCTCTTTAATCATGTGGTTGAGCCTCCCATAGGAGAGGTAGAAAACGAGAGGCTCAGAAAGGGGCTGTGCCTTGGGAGAGGTTACAGAGTGAGCAGAGGCAAACTCAGTACCCTTGACCTTGACTTTCCTCAATTAGCCTGTTGAGGGTTTGGGACCTGTTTTTCTGGACTAGCTTCATACTACACACATCAGTGCTCTAGAGAAGAAAAAAAAGCAACAAACAAAAAGACACAGATGATAATAGCATAACCTCGTGGAGAGGCAAGGGTCATGAATCTAATGGGACAGGGCAATGCTATGGTGACTGGGTGAGGAAGCAGACATGTGGGATGGTGAGGCAGTGTGAGTCAAAGCCAGGGAGAGTCAAGAGGGACCCAGGGAATTCCTTGGTCTCACCACCAGGACAAGGGATCGTGTTGATGTGGTTCCAGGGGCACCAATGCCATGCTGTGAGCAGAGGTGGTTGGAGCTGAAACAAGGAGAGAAATCAGGAGGAAATGGCAGCTCGGTGATGGGAGATGCTGATAGACCAGATGGCCTGGACAACCCAACTGAGATAGCCCAAAGAATCAACTCAGCCTCAGTGCCAGAATGGTGTAAGGAGTTACGGGGTGACTGGGAACTTGACAACTTTTACATGAATGAAGGTCTGACTGTGGCTCACCTGGTAAAGAATCCACCTGCAATGCAGGAGACCTGGGTTTGATCCCTGGGTTGGGAAGATCCCCTGGAAAAGGGAAAGGCTACCCACTCCTGTATTCTGGCCTAGAGAATTCCATGGACTCTCTAGTCCCTAGGGTCACAAAGAGGTGGACATGACTGGGCAACTTGCACTTTCACTTTAATAGCAAAACAGTCAAGTGTCTACAGTAGCCTCCTTAGGAGGCAGAAGCCCACTTTGTTGTTATCATTCAGTCACTAAGCCATGTCCGACTCTTTCTGACCCCATGGACTGCAGCACACCAGGCTCCTCTGTCCTCCATTATCTCCCAGAGTTTGCTCAAATTCATGTCCACCAAGTCAGTAATGCTATCTAACAATCTTCTTCTTTCACCCTCAATCTTCCTCAGCATCAGGGTCTTTTCCAATGAGTTGGCTCCTTGTATCAGGTGGCCAAAGTATTATTTAGAGAAAAGAACAAGAAGGTGAAAAGAGGTTTGGATTCAGATAGTCTTGATGAATTTCAAGGAATGAATTTTGCTTGTGTAAACTCTTGTTGAAAGATAAAAGATCAGCTTCTTGTACCTCCAGTCATAGAAGAAGGTAAGTGCCTATTCTCTGCAGCTACACTCCTGGGTCTGCCTACCAGCTATGGGATCTCAGCAAACCTTCAGTCTTCATTTGTATCATAGAGATGATGAAAGAACCTTTCTTACAGGGCTATTGTAACACATAGAGCACTTAGGACGGTTCCTGTGTGAACAGGAACAGGTGTGATGTATCATCTGATAATTGACACTGTATAATACTAAAGGCAGGACTTTACTGACATGACAGTATGGATGATTGCCAAACCCTTAGGACAAACTTTTAGGCTATCCTTATCACAGTGAATAGAATGTGGGACATTTCCTATTATCTGCTTTTCAGCTGAGCTCCAAGGCCAAGAAAAACAGTGACATATGCCTCCACATTCTAAAATCCACTCAGTCTTGGGAGTTCCCTGGTGGCCTAGTGGTTAGGATTCCAGGTTTCATTGTCCTGGCCCAGGTTCAGTCTCTAGGCTCTGGATGGGGAACTGAGATCCCACAAGCCATGCAATGTGGCCAAAAAAAAAAAAAAAAGTCTGTGGGTAATGATGCCAGTGGCTAATCCATGGAAAATCCAAACCATAGTGACAGACATAGGGGCCTCAGATGACCAGAATACATAGGACTGAACCAGACCAACCATCAGTGAACAATTTGATAAAATACCACAATCTGTCGCTACCATTATGAGTCCATCAGCTACCTCCAGAAGGATGAGAATTCATTGGAAAGAGTGGACAGTAAAATCCTCTTTGCCAAGAGTTGTTGGCATGCTGTTTTCTCGTCAACTTTAGCAACTGAAGGGAACATCAAAAGAATAGTTAGGGAAATTTGATATGTGTTCTTTGGATTTGGGAGTCAAAGGGACATTATCTCTTACCCAAAAAGTCTAAATATAGGAGACTGGAATAGCTTAGGGTGGCAGAGAAAACCCAGGTAACAGCCTTCACATAAGCTTTTTTTTTTTTTTTTTAGCAGTCCCTAGTATGAGCTAAAGTTGCCAATAGAAAGATTTTGCTTTGGGCTATCCAAAAGAATGTACGAAAATGATGAGAGGATCTTAGCCTCAAGATGCTAAAGGGACCCCTTACATGCTGATGGCTAAGAGACTCATGAAAAACCCACTAGAGGGGATATCACCCTCATCAGAGGACTGCCAATATAGTCCCCAGCAGGAGAATCTTTGAGGAACACATGAAAGCATCTCAGAAGAAAGAATGACCTTTGGGTGAAGATATCAGTGTCCAAGCAACTATACAAAGCACAAAAGACAGGACTAACACTGATGTCCCCTCTGTGCCTGTCCTCTAACGTGACTCCCGCCCTGGAAGAGCCAGACACATCTCAGGAGAAGGTGGAAGTGCAGGGCAGGAAAGGGTTACTCCTTCTCTGCTGTGGCATCAGAGCCCATCTGGCCCAAGCTAGGGATGAGACAGAGCTTTAGATGAGACAAGAAATGCCATGAGACTGGCCTCTGCATCTTAAGCATTCAAAGACAAGGATGAAACTTGAAGGCAAGAAAATGATGTGACTTTTCACATGCACCAGATCCAGCCCAACTCAGTCACAAATTTTGACCTACAAATTGAGAAGACTTCTGCTACCTCCATGGTCCAGAGGAGGAAGACAAGACTCGTAATCGCCAAAGATTTGCCCCAGATTTCACAGATGCTGAGAGTCAGAGCCGAAGCTCTGTACCCAAATCCATCTGCCTCCAGAGGTCACCCTCAAACTACCCCGCCAGCTACCTACAGCAGAGTGAGTATTAATGGAATGATTTAAGACCCAAAAGGCAGCGTGCACACTCTTTCCAGAACAGCTTCAGTTTTGTAACACAGAGCACAGCCTGTTTACTGATGAGCCCCTTCCTAAGTACCTCCCTCATGTTTATGAAATGATGTGTGGGTGCTGCCCTGTTTTTAATGATTCCTTATTTACATGGAGCACATTATTTATGGAAGCAGAGATAGCGCCATTGCAAACCCATTAGAAGGCGGAGATAACAGGAAAGCATTGTGCGCTCCCAGCGAGGACAGGATTCTAATTACTCAGGAGCTCCTGCCCTCCTTGCCAGTGGTACCCAGCTCAATAAATAACACCCCGTGAGGAGACGGTGCTCCATGTAAATTGTGACTTAGTCCGCGCAAATTGATGGTTGGCCGTCAGAGAGCTTCCAGCATTAGGCAAGAAAGTGAGTGGCAGCCTGGGAATTTGGAGACCTGGCTCCTCAGCGATGCAGCTCTCTTTCCTCCCTGTGCATTTCTCAGAAACAATTAGCATTTTTTATTTAAGTCATAAGCTCCGAAGAAGAGATGTAGCTGGGGATAATAGCACCGGTGCAATCACGGGGTGTTTGGAGGTGAATCTGTGGGCACTTGGCATAATGAAACGACCATCCTCGGATGCCAATTTTCATCGAGTGTTTCAGTGCTAATCACTTTTCCAAGAAATAATTCTGCTGGTCCAACGTGGAAGTCGAACTTCAAAGGCGAAATTGCTCAAATAACTTTGGAATACATCAACTCTCGGGAAATGCTGCTTGTGGGAGCAAAGAGGCTGTCATTTTGGTTTGTTAAGGAGAGATGATTTACTTTTAGGAAGGAGAGATGGGTGGTCCTCCTGATGTGTGGGGAATTGAGCTACACGATCACTCAGTGATTCTGGGAAAATCAACAGGGAAGGTGATGATTCAACACCCCGTTTCTCTTGCTCAGAAGGCAACAGTTAGCTTGCCCAAGCCAATAGCAGAAGAATTCCAGGAAAGAGTAGAAAATTGTAAGACTCGGTGCTTCGATTCAGAAAAGAGGGGGGGGATCTGAGTGTCCTCCTTCTAGCTATGGGAGAAATGACCAGCACACAAGAACAAAACTACTGGAGTTAAAGTCCAGAAATATACCCCATCCAGCCCACCCTACTCAAGGTCAAGCTGTGGAGACTCTCCCAAGAGTTGGCATCTGCTACTCTGCCCAGAGGAGACAGTGTGAACAGTGGAGTGACTTCAGGTTTTGCAGTCCACTGAAAATACATTTGGATTTCCCAGGTGGCTCAATGGTAAAAAAAATCCACCTACAGTGCAGAAAACCCAGGAGACATGGGTTTGATCCCTGTGTTGCGAAGATCCCCTGGAGGAGGGCATGGCAACCCAGTCCAGTATTCCTGCCTGGAGAATTCCATGGATAGAGAAGCCTGGTGAGCTACAGTCTGTAGGGTCGCAAAGAATCAGACACAACTTAAGTGACTGAGCACACATGCTTGAAAATGAATTTGCCTCCCATGACTTCTCCTTGTGTGTCCTGTCACTTTGGACATGTGATACAGCTTTCATTCATGCATTCCACATTCATCACATTTTGGGGCTTTTCCAGTGAGCCAGGTTCAATGGAAGCACTGGAGTTACAGACATTCTGGGCTCACAAAGCTCAATAGCTGGGGTCCCAAGTCTCACTCAAGTCTTAGAACTTTGCTATTTGATCACAAGACTTGGGCTTTTCCCTTCTGGAAGCTTATAGTAGCTTCCCTGGTGGCTCAGATGGTTAAGAATCCTCAAGCGATGTAGGAGACCTGGGTTCAATCCCTGGGTCAGGAAGATACCCTGGGGAAGGGAATGGCTACCCACTCCAGTCTTCTGGCCTGGAGAATTCTATGAACAGAGGAGCCGAGTGGGCTACAGTCCATGGGGTCCCAAAGAGTCAGAAACGACTGACTGACTGACTAACACTTTCACTGTTTCCTTTCAAGCTCAGAGCTACACCCATGCCAGTATAGGGCCAGGGGCCTTCATGTGCATTTTTCCATGTTTGTTTCAGGATAAAAATTCAAAGGAAATATCATGAATCCCAATATTACAGATGTGGACTAATTTGAAGAAGGCCCCAGTACAGATTAATGGTAGAGTAGGTCTTCTTGTTAATCAAAGTTGGGGTCCCAATTGCTCCCTACTCAAAAGCCAGGTTGGTGGAAACAAGAGTTTGCTTTGTTTTGGAGGCTGGCAACTGGAAAAGAGGACAGACTCCTTTCCACAGGCTCACTTTCCTGCCCCATTACCTACAGACAATCAATGGGCAAGAGGTTTTATAGGTGGAGGGAGAGGGCTACATGTGGTTCTGCAGAGAGTATAGTCAGCTCTGGCAGTCATCTTGAATTTGATCATGGGGTGGTCTGGTCAAGTCATTTTGATTGTTTTCTGTACAGTTAGTATTCAGTCCCAGGGTTGGTTTGAGGCAAGTTCTCAGAATCGTGGCAGCTCATGTCATGTCTGGTTGTCAAGTAGTTAACTTCTTCCACCCGGTGGGGGTTTCAGTATCTGTAAGACAGCTCACAGAATAGGGCTCAGAATATTATCTATTGCCCTTCAAAAGGAACTAAAGGTCCATGACTTTGCTTAATGACTTAGTATTTAGTCTTATTGGGCTGTTTTCCATTTTTTCCCCTGTACTTGCTCACTTCTGTGATTCAGCTTAAACTTTGGCTACAGTTTTTCCATAGATAAAAGGCA
The DNA here is from genome assembly GCF_032452875.1 of Bos javanicus. NCBI lineage: Eukaryota > Metazoa > Chordata > Mammalia > Artiodactyla > Bovidae > Bos > Bos javanicus. Next base: position 61,847,837 of record NC_083888.1, on the reverse strand, counting down.
AGCTGAGGATACAGTGGTGGGGAGGCCAAGCCCATAGGGTCCTGCTCTGTTTCCTTCTGACTTTTTCTGAAGTCCTGTGAGTCCTGGCCATGGCAGCAGGCAGCAACAGGACCTTACGCTGCACCTGAGCCTGGACACTCACCACCCAACAAGCACAGCAGTTGGCACAGTGCCTGAGGGTCAAAGTTTGCCACGCTCTTCTCCATCTGCTACCCACCAATGACCCAGGTACCTTCCTATCTAGTCCTCACTTTCCTGCTCTTTAAATTTGTTTTGGGGAGACTCAGGGATGCTACCTCCAATTGTTCACACAAGCTCTTGATTAAAGGGCTAAGTGAAAGTCACTCAGTCGTGTCCTACTCTTTGTGATCCCATGGACTATACAGCCCATGGAATTCTCCAGGGCAGAATACTGGAGTGGGTAACCTTTCCCTTCTCCAGAGGATCTTCCCAACCCATAGATCGAACCTAAGTCTCCTGCATTGCAGGTGGATTCTTTATCATCTGAGCCACCAGGGAAGCCCAAGAATACAGGAGTGGGTAGTCTATCCCTCCTCCAGTGGATCTTCCCAACCCAGGAATCGAACCGGGGTCTCCTGCACTGCAGGCAGATTCTTTACCAACTGAGCTATCAGAGAAGCCTGGTTGAAGGGCTAGTGATGGTGAAATCCAACCTCTCCCCTTGCTTTTGCTTGGGGCCAAGAGAAAGGAGAGCTCTTTCCTTAATCTATGAATCACTCCATGTGCCACTGAGTGTCTTATGGGGAACAAAGCTCTCCACATCCCTTTCCAACTTCCTCTGAAATAGCCAAAGTGCACAATCCAGGGAGAGAGAGAATGAAAAGCTGTGAAAACACATGACGCTACTAGGCATATACCCTGAGAAAGCCATAATGCAAAAAGATATGTGTACCCCCATGCTCATTGCAGCACTATTTACAACAGCCAGAACACGGAAGCAATCTAGATGTCCATCAACAGATGAACAGACAAAGATACTGTGGTACGTATATACAATGGAATATTACTTAGCCATAGGAAGGAATGAAATTGGATCATTTGTAGAGATGTGGATGAAACTAGAGCTTGTCATACAGAGCGAAATAAGTCAGAAAGAGAAAAACGAACAGTGTATGTTAAAGCACACATGTGGAAGCTAGAGACATATTACAGATGAACCTAGATGCAAACAGAGAGAATGGACATGTTGACATAGGAAGAAGGGGAGGGTGGGGTGAACTGCGAGATTAGGATTGGCATATATACACCACCATGTGTAAAATAGACAGCTATTTGGACGTTTCTGTATAGCACAGCTCTGTGGTGACTTACATGGGTGAGATGAGGCAGGAGAGGTTCAGGAGGGAGGGGATATATGCCTACATATAGCTGACTCACTTCATTGCACAGCAGAAACCAGCACATTATAAAGCAAGTATACTCCAATTAAGGAGAAGGCAATGGCACCCCACTCCAGTACTCTTGCCTGGAAAATCCCATGGATGGAGGAGCCTGGTGGGCTACAGTCCATGGGGTCGCTAAGAGTCGGACACGGCTGAGCGACTTCACTTTCACTTTTCACTTTCATGCATTGGAGAAGGAAATGACAACCCACTCCAGTGTTCTTGCCTAGAGAATCCCAGGGACGGGGGAGCCTGGTGGCCCTCCGTCTATGGGGTTGCACAGAGTCGGACACGACTGAAGCGACTTAGCAGCAGCAGCAGCAGCATACTTCAATTTTAAAAAGAAAAGAAAAAGAGAAGAGAGGCCTATGCAAAAAAAAAGGAAAAACATGAACTTCATCACTACGGTTCACGTGATGGGCATTAAAGAATCAGTTGAGGCAAAGCTTCATTGTAGAAACATTGCAGGCTTCCCTGGTCCTCATTCCTGTCATTGTGAATTCAGACATCAGAATCACCCCTGCCTCTACCACTGTTTACCAAGCCTTGTAATATGCCAGGCTGGCATGGGTATAATGTCACTCAATGTGCAAACAAGGTCATTCAAACTTTGCCAGCACTGATTTATCTCATTTTGCAGAAAGATGAAGGGATTTTGGCTACTATTAAAAATTTGGAAAGAAGTCTTCACACCTGGACTGGAATGCAAGTTTCTCTAACCTGAAAACACATGATCTTGGTGGCATTGCTAGTCCCTTGACATCTCACCTCTCTGCATTTCCATTGCCTCAAAGTGAAAATAGCACAACTCTTCCCCAGTGATCCTTGTGATCACCATAATCTAAAAATCTCAGATTAGGCCCGCATGTCAATCCTGGCTTCCTTACTTTCTACCTTTGTGTCTTTAAACAACTGAGCCTCAGCATCCTCACCTTTTAAACGAAGACTACGCTAATCATCTCTAACTGAGAAAGTTGTTGTGAATATTAAAATGATACACACACACACACAGGCACACAGCCCCTAACCCAGTGCCTGGCACATCATAAGTGCTCAATAAACCTGGGCTATTCTTAATACTTGGGAGTAGTTGAAGAAATATCAGTATTATGTGAATTTGTGGTCCGGCTCCTTGCATGACGTGGGTGCCCAGAAATCACCCATGAGGTGTCTTTCCTTGTGGAAGAGGAGAGGGGGGGATTAGGAAAATGTATCAGTGGGAAGTGTGGCCTGTGAGGAAGGAGGAAGCATTTAGGAGCCAGCTGGCCATGTCTTTAGTGAGTCTCTGTTGACCTCAGCTCTCATTCACACATGTACTCGTGTTCTTTGGAAAACAAGTACCCAGACTTCAAAATGTTAACAATGTTTTTCTTTCTTTTTAAAAAAAATAAAAATAATTGTATCTACTTATTTATTGGCTGCGCTGGGTCTGTGTTGCTCTGTGGGCTTTTCTCTAGTTGCAGCCAGCGGGGGCTACTCTCTAGGGTGGGGAACAGGCTTCTCATTGCGATGGCTTCTCTTGTCACAGAGCATGGTCTCCAGGGCCCATGGGCTTCCCTAGTTGTGGCGTGAGGGCACAGCAGTTGTTCCTGGGCTCTAGGACCCAGGCTCAGTAGTTATGGCACACGGGCTTAGTTGCTTCTCAGCAAGTGGGACCTTCCCAGATCAGGGATTGAACCCACATCTCCTACATTGGCAGGTGGGTTCTTTACCACTGAGTCACCAGAGAAGCCGGAAAAGCTGCAAGTCGGAAAACACTCTTCCAGCCAGTCCCCATCCATTCCCTTACCTAAGCGCAGGATCCAGGCATGAATAATGGCCCCCGCTGGCTGCTGTATGCCAGGATGCTCACCTCTACCTAGGAACCTGGGTGGGGAGGCATCCAGGTGGTTCTTAGCCCCTGGAGGCCTCTGGCTTTCCTGCTTCTTCCCACCTTCCCTTCACTCCCCTCAGACTCTGTTGCAGCCAAGAGGCCAAGTGTTGAGAGGTTGTCTAAAACACACAGACACAGCCAACCCTGTAATCAACCAAAGTGGTCATTTGATCTATGTGGGAAAGCGTGCCCTCCCCTCGGCTCCCAGGCACCAGGAAGTGACACCAGCAGCGAGGAGGCCATCCCACTAACAGGAATAACTGCCATCTGTCCTAGGATGCCTGCTGGTCGGCAGGCACTTCACACGCCCCCTGCCATTAGTCATCACGGCAATCCCCTGAGGAAAGGCTCTCAGATTCTGTTTTACAGATGAAGAACAAGGGTCAGCAAGGTTAAGGAACTCACTCATATTCTCCACAGCTAATAGGTGGTGAAGCTGGGATTCTAGCCAGGTGTGGCTGATGTGGGAACCTGGCCCTGTCTACTCAACCCAGGCGCTGACATTCAACTTGAGGCAGTCGCAAGAAATATACAGGAAGTAACAGGAATAGGTTTGCATCACAAGTTGTATAGGGCCCCAGGTCCAGAGAGACTTTTTTTTTTCAAGGCTTCAGAAAAACTCTCAATGTCACTTAGTAGTTGATTTTTGTCTTCCTGGGGCCAAATTCCAGCAAGTGTTTACTGAAGACCTACCATGTGCCAGGAACTATGCTAAGTGCCTGATACACACCATATGGTGGATGCTCCTGTTCAGAATCCTAGAACTGAGTGCCATGGACAACCTTGACTGAGTGATGCCCACTAATCACTCATCCCAGAACCTCATGTCCTTATTTATACTATGGATATCATCGAGATCAGAGATAAATATCAAGCATCTATTAACAACCCACTCTAGTATTCTTGCCAGGAGAATCCCACGGACAGAGGAGCCTGGCAGGCTACAGTCCATGGAGTTGCAAGAGTCAGACATGACTTAGCGGCTAAACCACCACCACCACAGAGCCTAGCCTGAACGAGGTATGGAATCACTGCTACAAGTAGCAGTTGGTGTGGTAATCATTACTGTTTTCCTTGTTTGGTCCCCAGGGTCACTTCTCCATATGGCCCTTCCTTTGTCCTCACCAGCCTGAGGACCCAGCCCACTTGCTTCTCTTTCATCATTAAGTGACTTGAAATTTGTCAGGTTTCCTTTATCCCCAGTGGTGTCTGAAAAATAGGACTCAGCATTCCTTTTTCACTCTTATCTTGATCTTCCCAGGGATAAACCCAAGGCCCTCTCACTTCAAAGAACATTTCTAACTACTTGTCCTGATTACAGAAAGTGTTAGAATTGGTTCCAGGCAGAAGCACATCAGCTGAACGTACTCCTGAATCCTTCTCTGAAGTGATCCTAGCATTTTCCCTTCCACCTCGGCTCTGAGTGGCCTACTGCTCTGGGATTGATGTCATCTAGCACGTGAAAGCATTCATCTCTTTCTGATAATTTTTAAATATAAACATACCAGAATAGAGTCCCATAAAGTTTCCATCATGTCAGAATTTATATAACTCTTCATATAACCATGAAGTGAAAGTGAAAGTCACTCAGTCGTGTCCAACTCTTTGCAACCCCATGAACTAGTCCATGGAATTCTCCAGGCCAGAATACTGATGTGGGTAGCCTTTCCCTTCTCCAGGGGATCTTCCCAACCCAGGGATAGAACCCAGGTCTCCTGCATTGCAAGCAGATTCTTCATCAGCTGAGCCACAAGGGAAGCCCTTATATAACCATGGTAAGTATAATAAGAGTTGGACTCAACTTGGCAATTGAACAACAACAAATATATTAAATAAAGACTTGAAGTTCTATATCCTTAAACTTTTAGTTAAATCTTTTGACTTGATGTTGGGGATGAGTATCTCCAAGTTTACAAGATTCATGATGTTTCTAGGATAGAATGGAGAAGCATATAAGCTGTAAGTTAATAAAAAAAAAACTAATGCTAAGGATTCCCTGGAATCTGAAGAAACAAAAATTCCATGGTTACTTTTCAAACAATTGTGCTAGAATGATTCATTATCAATCTGGGGAAAAGGTGAGATCCCTACCTCACACCATGTGCATAAAAAAGATTCTAATGGATTGAAAACCTATATATCAGAAGAAAAAGAACCTTTAGACTATTGGAAGAAAAAAATGGTGATTGCCTCCTTGACTTCAGGGAAGAATTTCATAAACTGGACAAACCATTAAGGAAAAAAACTCTATTTAAAAAAAAATAAAAATGAGAAAAAAGTTATAGATTGGGAGATTGGTATCCAGCATTACATAAACTAGATATTCTCTGAAGATTCTGAAGAAACCATAGGATAGCATAACTGTGTGGTAAAAGTCTTTAGAGACTTCCCACCTTAACCCTCTGTGTGTGTCTGTGTGTGTCTGTGTGTGTGTGTGATTAGTCATTCAGTCATGTCTGACTCTTTATGACTGTAGGCTGCCAGGCTCCTCTGTCCATGGGATTTCCCAGGCAAGAATACTGGAGTGGGTTGTCATTCTCTTCTCCAGGACTCAGCCCTCTAACTTGACAATTGATGAAATGTGGTGTGCGAATTTCAGAAGAAGTGAGACTATGATATTCGTTCATGAGAGAAGTGTCTTTGAGACCACTGCATGGGCTAGGCATTGTATATAGACACTCCAAGACACCCTTGCATCTGTGGCACAGATCCTAGTGATCCTAGGGGAGCTCACAGGCCACAGAGGGGCCACCAAGAAGTAAGAAGAGGATCACATTGAGAACCACAAGAAAGGAGGTACCTCTGAAAGCAAGTTGTGTAGAGTGAGGTCTGTAGCAACTTCCAGGTGGGGATGGCATGAGCTTGGTCTTTGAAAAACAAACTTCTAAAAAACATAGGGTGAGGAAGGATATTCCAGCATGAGCAAGCGAAAGAGGCAAGAAAGACTGAAAGACCATGGCATGTTCAAAAGGGACCAGGGCTGTGTAGCTGGTGAGTTAGACTCCTGCTTGGGGATGGGAGGCAGGGGGCAGGAAATTATTATCTTGGGCCTATTGCATTTGGCTTTGTAAGCATCCAACTTATTCAATATTGCCATGGGTTGACTCATGTCCTCCCAAGAGAGATATGTTGAAATCCTAACCCAAATATCCCAGAATGTGACCTTATTTAGAACTAGGATTTTTACAGGGGTGATCAAGTTAACATGAGGTCATTAGGGTGAGACTCAATCCATTATGACTCTGCCCTTTTTAAAAGCGGGACAGACACACACAGAAAGGAGACAGTGTGAAGACTCAAAGGGAGGGAGAATCCACGTGAAGAGATAGTGATGCTTCTATGAGCATCATGAGTGATGCTTCTACGAGCCAGAGACTAGCAGGCAGTCATGGAACGGATTCTTCCCTTGCATCTTCAGAAAGAGCACAGCCCTGCTGACACCTTAATTTCAGACTTCTGGCCTCTGCAACCGTGAGAAGATAAAAGTCTGTTGGAGCACCCTGGTGGTCCAGTGGCTAAGACTCCACCCTCCCAAAACAGGGGGCCTGGGTTTGGTCCCTGGTCAGGGAACTAGATCCCACATGCCACAGCTAAAAGATCCTCATGCCTCAAGGAAGATCCTGCATGTCACAACTCAGACCCACCGGTGCAGCCGAATAAATATATACATATATATTTTGAATGTCTGTTATTTAAGTCACCTAGGTTGTGGTACTTTCATACACCATCCCTAGGAAATGAATGCAGGTACATGCAGAATGCTAAGCCACTAACAGCGAAGACCTTGGCTGGATTAGAATCACCCATATGACCTTGGCAGGAGGCATGGGCCTCCCCCTGAAAGGATAACAAAGAGTGTAAATCAGTGGTAAAGAGCTGGGTTTCTGACATCAGACTGGCTGCTTCTGAATTTCTGCCTTGCCTCCTTTAAACTATTTGACTACTACCCCAGTTTCCTGATTTATCCAACTAGGAGATACTAACCAAAGGGCTATTGATAAACCAAAGATGATAACCAAAGGGCTATTGCTATTGTTGTTGCTGTTCAGTCTCTTAGTCATATCTGACTCTGCAGCCTCTCAGACTGCAGCATGAAGATGCTAATACCCGCAAAGGGCTATAGGGAAGAGTAAATCCCATGTGCTAAGTACCCACCACGATGCTTGACAGCAGTAAGTGGTCAGCAAGTTCTGTCTCTCCTAACGGAGCCCACCTCCTTTGGGCCTTTCTCAATTAAAACTGTTCTTTGCTTGATGTAATTTTGCCTGCAGGCCCCAGTGTGGCAAAGACTTAGAAAAGAGTTTGTTTACAAGCATCGAATTACCAGCCTTTTTCCAAGAAAAGTGTTCTCTTTCACTTGAGTATTTACTTACAAAACCTAGTCCTAGCCCAGGGAAAAATGATGCTTGTGGCTGGTGAGCTAGTCCTTGACCCAAAGCCCCTCCCTCGTGGTTCTGCTCAGCATGTCTAGAATATATTCCCAAATAATCAAAAGCACAGGCAAGCATGTAAGGAAAGAGACGTGGCTTCACAGGAAAAAAATAAATAAATAAAAGGGTTTAGTCTGGGACTTGGATTTGAATTCCATTTCTGCCACTGAATCACAGTAGGAACTCTGACCTGTGACCACGTCTTTAAGTCTCCTTTTTCCTCACATGCAAAGTGAAACTACTGCTTAGCTGGTGAAGATGCCTGAGGATTTAATGGGGCAAAGACCACCGTGAACCTGGCATGCTGCTGGCACTCATCAGGCCCTTGGTGCCGACCATTCTCTGCATCTTTTCGCCTTCTGGTGAGATCAGCCCCATCGCAACAAGGGGAGGTGATGAAATGAAGCAGTATCAACTGTTCGTGAGGTCTGGACGTGGACCCATCTCCAGCTGTCAGTCTCCAAATACTCAGCAGCCACAAGATGTATTCAGCACCCGTAAATGAAAGAACGCGTGGCTCACAAATTGCTTTTTAGCATTATTTTTACTGAAGTCAGATTTCAGCCTTGAGCCATCAGGATCTTTCCCGTAATGCTGGAAATGATTGACCAGCCAGATGTTGAGTATAGAGTGTCAGGAGGTTTCGGATTTGACAACAGAGTCATCTCTCTGGAGGAATGGGAGGAGGTGACTCACACAGGCTGGAAGGGACGATGCTGCCAGGCTGGGGTGGATCCCATGGTAGCAGAAGCCTCCAGGCAACAAATGACCAGTCTTGTCATTACTGTTGTCAGGAAAGATAAATCAAGAATTTTATACAAATTTAAACAGTCCCTTGAGGTAAGGACTCCTAAAAACAGCTTTCTAGAACTTACTCATCTTGTGCAACTGTAGCTTTATACCCGTAAAACAACCCTCAACACCTCCTCCACCAGCCCCTGAAAACAAACAAACAAGCAAACAAAAAACAACAAAAATCCAAAGGAACACAAGGAAACTTTCAGAGGTGAAGGATATGTTTATTACCTTGATTGTGGTGATGGTAACAGTCCATGAATATGTTCATTAAGTCAAGTCTTTGTTTGTTTGTTTCTGTGTTTGCACCTTGTGGGTTGTGCGATCTTAGTTCCCCAAGCAGGGATGGAACCCAGGCCCACAGCAGTGAGAGTGCCAAGTCCTAACCACTGGACTGCCAGGGCATTCATGATGTGAAGCTACGGATGTGGCAATCCCAATCTTCTGATTTATCCCTCCCCATTCTTACCCCTGGTAACCATAAGTTTGTTTTCTACATTTGTAACTCTATTTCTGTCTTTTAGAAAAGTGCAATTGCACACACTACTATATATAAAATAGTTAACTAATACCGTATAGGAGAGGGAACTCCACTCAATACTCGTGTGTGTGTGTGTGTGTATATATATATATATATATATATATTAAAAACACCAGGGACTGTAGCCCACCAGGCTCCTCTGTCCATAGAATTTTCCAGGCAAGAATACTGAAGTGGTTTTTCATTCCCTTCTCCAGCAGATCTTCCCAACCCAGGGATTAAACCCAAGACTCCTGCATTGAAGGCAGATTCTTTACCATCTGAGCCACCAGGAAAGCCCCAGAAATATATATATATATATATATATATATATATATATATATATCCTATTCATTTTGCTGTACACCTGAAATTAACACATTATAAATCAAGTATACTTCAATAATTTTTTTAAAAGATGTAAATCTTTTATTTACCAATTGCACCTTAATAAAACTGGAAAACAATCTTTTGAGACTCAAAAGTCTGTTCTCAGAGTGACTTGGGTTTGCAATGCTATGGCATCCTCTCGAGTCCTTCCACCTTGATAGTACATATCACACAGATCCATATGTGAATGGGGGAATGTCACCCATGGCAAACTTAAGGACCATTCATGCCCCTGATGCTCCTTACACAGGTGACCTACATGCTGACAATGTCCTCATCTGAAAAGCTGGAATAAAAGTACTGACCCCCCTAGGCAGTTATGCCGTTCTGAAAATAAAGAATATCATATGTTGACTTACACAGGGCCTTATGATTCAGTTGCCAATCAGCAAGTCTTAACTCCTTTTGAATTCTTGTCATTATCATTGTTTGTAAAATAGGTCATATTTGTTTTTACAGTGATGCTTTCCATAAAGCAACTGTTTCATTAAAATTCTCCAGCAGAATTAAGAGCAAATGGGTTAGTTCTTCTGGGCATAAGGCATGGAGAAGGTGGGGCCAGGCCTTAGGGTACCAATGACCCTGATGCCAGGGGGAGGGCACAAGTGGAAAAAGGCCCGAGAACTCTGCTGGCTGCCCTGCTTATCACCCCCCGCCCCCGCCTCCCGCCCCAGTCCTGCAGCCACTCCTGTGCCTGTCTGATTATTTTCTCTTGGGACCTAAGCTGGATGACTTTCACAGGGGGCCAAATGGTGTGGTCAAGCTCTGCACATTTCCCACTGGGGTTCTGGAATTCCAGATGTCCAAGGAAGGCAAGTGGCATGCAGATGAGTGAGGGTGAAGACATTGCAGTGAGTGAAAGTCGTTCAGTTGTGTCCGACTCTTTGTGATCCCATAGACTATACAGTCCATGGAATTCTCCAGGCCAGAATACTGACATGGGTAGCCTTCTCTAGGGGATCATCCCAACCCAGGGATTGAACTCAGGTCTCCCGCATTGCAGGTGGATTCTTTACCAGCTGAGTCACAAGGGAAGCCCAAAGATATTGCCGAGCTAGTGGTTAATTGCTCAGCTTGGACTGCAAGAAGATCAAACCAGCCAATCTTGAAGGAAATCAACCCTGAATATTCATTGGAAGGATTGATGCTGAAGCTGAAGCTCCAGTACTTTGGCCACCTGATGCCAACAGCTGACTCACTGGAAAAGACCCTGATGCTGAGAAAGGAGGAGAAGAGGCCGAGAGAGGATGAGATGGTTAGATGGCATCACTGACTCAACAGACATGAATATGAGCAAGTTCTGGGAGTTGGTGATGGACAGGGAGGCCTGGCATGCTGCAGTCCATGGGGTCACAGAGAGTCAGACAGGACTGAGTGACTGAACAACAACAACAGAGTAAGGAAATTCATCACAAAGCTTCCTTCTTTATTATCAGTGACTTAACACAGGGATGTCACCACACTGAGCTTGATGCCTGCTGGCTGGGGCAAGGGGACTGGACAAGAACACACAGCTGTGTGGCCCCAGCTCGGGCAAGGGAAACAGATGCTGCAGGGTGGGAGGGAACTGGTCCAGAAGAAGGAAAGATAATGACTGTATGCGAGGAGTAGTGATGCTTCTGGAAGCAGGGAGTTGAAATATCAAAGGACTGAGATTTCAACATGCATCTATGGGGTGAGGGGATGTCAGGCTGCAGTGTAGGGGGTTCATCACGTACAGAGACAGGTCCAGAGGGTGAGAAGGCCCCGGCGCGGAGCTTGAGCTCAAATCGGGATGAGGGAATGTCAGGCTGGAGTGTAGGGGGTTCATCACGTACAGAGACAGGTCCAGGGGGTGAGAAGGCCCCGGCGAGGAGCTTGAGCTCAAATCGGGAGGTGATAGGAAGCCACTGAAGGTATTTGAGCAGGAGAGACATTCCGGAGCTACACTGCAGAGGACTGAGGACTAGAGTGTGGGGTTCTGATTAGCTGGGAACAAGCTAAGGAGACAAGAACCCAGTTGAAAGGGCACTGGGTTGGTAAAAGTGAAAGAGGGAAATTAAACCCAGCTTTGAGGACAAGCGGTGCCATCTCACTAGGAGAGGCTGGTGCTTTCCCAGCTCCTGGGTAATGTGCATCTCTAGCACTCAGAGAGCAATTTTAGATGTGGTCACAGGAACATCAAGCATCCTGCCTAAGTTCAGAGGGCTGATCAGGGGCAGCACCAGGATTGGACGCTCTGATGCTCGGGCCACACCCCTCACCATGGTGCTCTGTGGTCTGAGCCGCTGCCAGTGGTCAGGAGAGGTGGGTCTGGGCAGGACCCAGAGTCAGGGTTGGGCTTGCTGACCTCAGGCATTGATCTCAGAGATCTGGTGAGGGGTAGAGATAGGGGGTTGGGTGGAGGGCATCCATCAGGAGACTGGAAATAAGGCAGGAGGTAGATGAGCCCAAACCTAGCTCCCCCTACCCCTGACAATCCCTACCTCTCCGGAGCCACTTGCTTCTCTGGAGTCACCTACTTCTCCTGGTCCCTCTGCCTGATCCCAAACTCTACATCCCTATATCCTTCCATATCATTTGTCACCCCAAGAAAGAGGCCAGGCCCTCTGGGATGACTCACACTGGAGCTCCTATCACCCAACACCAAGGAAGTTACTCCCTCTTAGAGAAATGGCAAATGTTGAAGGGACAAGCAGAGTACTATAGCCCTTCCCATTAACCGACATAGCCCAATGCAAACAGAAACTGGGCGGATTCTCTGAAGACCCTAGGAAGTTTGTTGAAGGGTTTCATGCCCTCACTCTGGTCTAAGAGTTAACCTGGAAGGATGACAAAGTAGTCCTATATCTATTTGTTAAACTCCTGGGGAAAAGAAAACAGAGAATCTGGACAGCAGTCCAGAGGCACGCTGATCAGTTTCCCAGAGACCAACACAAACATTACAAAATGAGCAAAAATGCCCTCCCAAATCAGGCACCCCCTTGGAATTATAATCCCCAGGTGGGAACAGAAGCCAGGATGTATATGATCTAATGTGCATTAGAGGGAATGAGAAGTATGTGCTCTCTTATCTTGTATCTGGACAAGGTCCAGCCTCCTCTCTCAGTTGTCCTGTTATTGATATTTTGCAGTTTCTAACCAGAGAATGAACTCCAGCTGCTTTCCCTGCGGTCAGGTGGGGTGGGGAGCATCTACCTCCTGCCTCAGAAAGGCAGATGAAAAGTTGGAAGAGATACCTGGGGAGAAAGCAGCTAGATAGGGGAGTCCACTTCAAGGTCTTATGCATGAAAGCCTTGTTGATTGGTGAGTTCCTTAAAGGAGAGAACACCACCTTGCCAGCACCTTGATCTCAGACCCCTTACCTCCAGAACTAAGAGAAAATGTATTTCTCTTGTTTTAAGCCTCCCAGTTTATAGCACTTGGTTATAACAGTCTACACAAACTAACACAGCACTTACAGTCTGTTATCAGCAAACAAACCTATCTCCTAACTAATACAAAAGGCCATTGGGAACCCCCAAGCCAGAAGTTTTATAAGAGCAATGGGCCAGAATCCAAATTGCTAGTAGCAAAGGGTGATAGTTGGGGGAGAAGGTGGATATGCGCCTCCTTTTTAAGATCTTTAAACTTCTCCAAGTCTCAGTTTTCTTAAGTTGAACATGGAGCTAATAATAACACATACATTTGTTGTTAAGAAAAGTAAATGAGCTATTGCCTGTTAAGTATTCAGCACAGAGCATGAAAGGAGATAAGCAGTCTTGTGTTGAATAAATGGAAACAATTTTTAAAAGAAGCAAAGGCTTAATATACACAATAGGTTGAAATGGCTGGAAACTTCATTAGAGATTCAGTAACTCACACTTTCACTCATAAAATATTAACTGAGCTTTTATTGGGTGCCAGCCACCATCCTAGACACTGGGGATATGTCTTGGAAGGAAAGGACGTATCTTTCTTGTTTTCTAGAAGTTTTTGTTTTCTAGAAGTTCCATGTTGGATGAAGTCATTGCCTCTTATGCTAATGCAAATGCTGCCTCCTTCTCTGGGTAGGAAAATGCGATCCAGGGCACAGAATCCAGATGAGAAAGTGAACTAACCACCTACCAACTCTCACAGCTGAGAATCTGACTACTCTGGAATTAAAAACCAGATGAAAATGGATCCTGAGGATCTGAAAATAAGATATGTTCCAAATCAGGAGTTAAAAGAGAAGAGGAGAGAGAGGAAGTATTTTTTTTTTAACTTGGAAGGCATTCTTATTTAAAAGACATTGCTGGAAAGATTATTTAAAAGCACTGTTAATGGATGGATCTAGAGATGATCATACTAAGTGAAGTAAAAGAAGGAGAAAGACAAGTACAGTATGAAATCACTTGTATGTGAAATCTAAAATACGATACAAATCAACATGAAACAAAAACAGACTCAGAGACACAGAGAACAGACTTGTGGTTATCTAGGGGGAGGGAAGGTAGAATAAGGAAGGAATGGAAGTTTGGGATCAGCAGAGGCACACTATTATCAGTTCAGTTCAGTTCAGTCACTCAGTCATGTCCGACGCTTTGTGACCCCGTGGACTGCAGCACACCAGGCTTCCCTGTCCACCACCAACTCCTGGAACTTGCTCAGACTTGTGTCCTTTGAGTCAGTGATGCCATTCAACCATCTCATCCTCAGTTGTCCCCTTCTCCTCCCGCCTTCAATCTTTCCCAGCATCAGGGCCTTTTCCAAAGAGTCAGTTCTTTGCATCAGGTGGCCAAAGTATTGGAGGTTCAGCTTCAGTACCAGTCCTTCCAATGAATATTCAGGACTAATTTCCTTTAAAATTGACTGGTTTGATCTCCTTGCAGTCCAAGAGACTCTTAGGGTCTTCTCCAAGACCACACGGTTCAAAAGCATCCATTTTTCAGTGCTTGGCTTTATAGTCCAATTCGCACATCCATACATGACTAGGATGAATAAACAACAAGGCCATGAGTTTAGCAGAGGGAACTGTAATCAATTCTGGGACAAAACATAATGGAAAAGCATATGAGAAGGAACATATATATACCTGTGTGTGTGTAACTTTACAATAGAAATAAACACAATGTAAATCAAATATGTTCTAATGCTTTTTTTTTAAGAAAAGCATTGTTTGAAGATCATGGGTTTGCAAACATGTTTCTTTGGTCATATAGGTCTCAGGCTTTGAAAGAGTCTTGAATAGTAATGGTGCAAACAAGCAGATAATAAATAAATGTGGACAATCTCTAAGCCAAAATACACTAGACCTCTAGGCAAGGGTGTCCCCATCTGCTGATGACAGCTGCTGGACACAGGACCAAGCCTCTGATGCCTACAGGACGGCACACACATTGGGTCCTGTTGCTCTATTGTCAGGGTTCTGTGTATTCAGGAAACGTCCAGCTTAAGAGACTCTAAGTTCCCCAGTGCACCCAGTTCCCCCACCCACAGGCACACCCGAGAATCTGCCTTTCTTATTTGTATCAGATCATGATTTCCAGAGTGGTTCACACATGTTTTAAATAACACATGGAACTCAGTGTGGAGGTTTACGAGATTATTAAGCTGTAACTGAAGAGTCCTCAGACCTAAGCAGATAGGATACGCATCTCTCACTGTGTGCATCATGCTTTGTGACCTTGCACATCTCCCCACTTGTCTAGTTCATCTCTATGCCCTGTACTTCCAGTAGGTCTGGCTACATGAACTTTATCCGTGTATGAATGAATGATTCTATACATAAGTGATAGAGTAAAAGGAATACTTGAAGACGAAAGAGTCAGAGAAGATTTTGTCCGTGAGGTGACACGTGAGTGGGTCTTGAACAATGAAGATGAGTTTCCTACGTGAAGCGGGAGGGGGCAGCTTAGGGAACAGAAGAACTGTTGTGTGGATGAGGAATATCCACGATCATATTAGTGAACAAAGGATATTGCGGTCATCAAGCCATCAGCCAAAAGCAACCCTGCCTAGACTGTGCACCCTGAGCAGATTCAGGATGGGAAAAAGCAGAATGCTAGCCCTACACAGCTAAGGCGCACATCTAAGGGATAACTTTGATGAGTTCAGAGTCTTGCATCTTCCCAAACATAGAATAAGCACTAAATTCTTTAACTTAAAGTATGTTTCTTATCTATGTAATAGCAATATTCAAATCTTCCAACTGTCTATTTCCCTTGTGGCTCAAATGGTAAAGAATCTGCCTGCTCAATCTCTGGGTTCAACCCCAGGGAAGATACCCTGGAGGAAGACATGGCAACCCACTCCACTATTCTTGCCTGAAGAATCCCCATGGACAGAGGAGCCTGGTGGGCTACAGTCTATGGGGTCACAAAGAGTCAGACACGACTGAAGTGACTGAGCACATCCACCATTACCTCTTTGGAGTAGGCTCTCAGAGCTATCTAAGAGGCTGCCTCTTGGGCTTAAGTCCTCAGAAAGCCCACCAAATAAAACAAACTTCTTAGCTGTGAGGTTGTACATATTTTTAAGTCAACAGTTGTACGCACAGTTCTATTGTCCTGATGCTGCACGCCCTGGGTGAGGAATGATGAGAAATCCTGACTCCTGGATAATTAGAGAAAGTCATGGATTTGCCTGAGATGAGCCTGGAGATCAGATCTGGACTCAACCAGGAAAGACAGTGCCTCCACGTTGAACTTGGAATCTCTCTGGAAAATAGCTGAGTATTAATAACTCCAAAAAGAATGAAGGGATGGAGCCAAAGCAAAAACAATACCCAGTTGTGGATGTGACTGGTGATAGAAGCAAGGTCCGATGCTGTAAAGAGCAATATTGCATAGGAACCTGGAATGTCAGGTCCATGAATCAAGGCAAATTGGAAGTGGTCAAACAAGAGATGGCAAGAGTGAATGTTGACATTCTAGGAATCAGCGAACTAAAATGGACTGGAATGGGTGAATTTAACTCAGATGACCATTATATCTACTACTGCAGGCAGGAATCCCTTAGAAGAAATGGAGTAGCCATCATGGTCAACAAAAGAGTCCAAAATGCAGTACTTGGATGCAATCTCAAAAATGACAGAATGATCTCTGTTCGTTTCTAAGGCAAACCATTCAATATCACAGTAATCCAAGTCTATGCCACAACCAATAATGCTGAAGAAGCTGAAGTTGAATGGTTCTATAAAGACCTACAAGACCTTTTAGAACTAACACCCAAAAAAGATGCCCTTTCCATTATAGGGATGCGAAAGTAGGAAGTCAAGAAACACCTGGAGTAACAGGCAAATTTGGCCTTGGAATACAGAATAAAGCAGGGCAAAGGCTAATAGAGTTTTGCCAAGACAACACACTGGTCATAGCAAACACCCTTTTCCAACAACACAAGAGAAGACTCTACACATGGACATCACCAGATGGTCAACATCAAAATCAGATTGATTATATTCTTTGTAGCCAAAGATGGAGAAGCTCTATACAGTCAGCAAAAACAAGACCGGGAGCTGACTGTGACTCAGATCATGAACTCCTTATTGCCAAATTCAGACTTAAATTGAAGAAAGTAAGGAAAACCACTAGACCATTCAGGTATGACCTAAATCAAAACCCTTATGATTATACAGTGGAAGTGAGAAATAGATTTAAGGGACTAGATTTGATAGATAGAGTGCCTGATGAACTATGGACAGAGGTTTGTGACATTGTACAGGAGACAGGGAACAAGACCATCCCCATGGAAAAAGACATGCAAAAAAGCAAAATGACTGTCTGGGGAGGCCTTACAAATAGCTGTGAAAAGAAGAGAAGCGAAAAGCAAAGGAGAAAAAGAAAGATATAAGCATCTGAATGCAGAGTTCCAAAGAATAGCAAGAAGAGATAAGAAAGCCTTCTTCAGCAATCAGTGCAAAGAAATAGAGGAAAACAACAGATTGGGAAAGACTAGAGATCTCTTCAAGAAAATTAGAGATACCAAGGGAACATTTCATGCAAAGATGGGCTCGATAAAGGACAGAAATGGTATGGACCTAACAGAAGCAGAATATATTAAGAAGAGGTGGCAAGAATACACAGAAGAACTATACAAAAAGATCTTCATGACCAAGATAATCACGATGGTGTGATCACTCACCTAGAGCCAGACATCCTGGAATGTGAAGGCAAGTGGGCCTTAGAAAGCATCACTACAAACAAAGCTAGTGGAGGTGATGGAATTCCCGTTGAGCTATTTCAAATCCTGAAGGATGATGCTGTGAAAGTGCTGCACTCAATCTGCCAGCAAATTTGGAAAACTCAGCAGTGGCCACAGGACTGGAAAAGGTCAGTTTTCATTCCAATCCCAAAGAAAGACAATGCTAAAGAATGCTCAAACTACCACACAATTGCACTCATCTCACACGCTAGTAAAGTAATGCTCAAAATTCTCCAAGCCAGGCTTCAGCAATACGTGAACCATGAACTTCCAGATGTTCAAGCTGGTTTTAGAAAAGGCAGAGGAACCAGAGATCAAATTGCCAACATCCGCTGGATCATGGAAAAAGCAAGAGAGTTCCAGAAAAACATCTATTTCTGCTTTATTGACTGTGTCAAAGCCTTTGACTGTGTGGATCACAATAAACTGTGGAAAATTCTGAAAGAGATGGGAATACCAGACCACCTGACCTGCCTCTTGAGAAACCTATATGCAGTTCAGGAAGCAACAGTTAGAACTGGACATGGAACAACAGACTGGTTCCAAATAGGAAAAAGAGTACATCAAGGCTGTATATTGTCACCCTGCTTATTTAATTTCTTTGCAGAGTACATCATGAGAAACGCTGGACTGGAAGAAGCACAAGCTAGAATCAAGATTGCCAGGTGAAATATCAATAACCTCAGATATACAGATGACACCACCCTTATGGCAGAAAGTGAAGAGGAACTCAAAAGCTTCTTGATGAAAGTGAAAGAGGAGAGTGAAAAAGTTGGCTTAAAGCTCAACATTCAAAAAACGAAGATCATGGCATCTGGTCCCGTCACTTCATGGGAAATAGATGGGGAAACAGTGGAAACAGTATCAGACTTTATTTTTTGGGCTCCAAAATCACTGCAGATGATGACTGCAGCCATGAAATTAAAAGACGCTTACTCCTTGGAAGGAAAGTTATGACCAACCTAGATAGCATATTCAAAAGCAAAGACATTACTTTGCCAACAA
Organism: Bos javanicus; assembly: GCF_032452875.1. NCBI lineage: Eukaryota > Metazoa > Chordata > Mammalia > Artiodactyla > Bovidae > Bos > Bos javanicus. The sequence continues at coordinate 61,829,279 of NC_083888.1, read as the reverse complement.
AGGTCCGTCTAGTCAAGGCTATGGTTTTTCCAGTGGTCACATATGGAGGTGAGAGTTGGACTGTGAAGAAAGCTGAACACCAAAGAATTGATGCTTTTGAACTGCGATGTTGGAGAAGACTCTTGAGAGTCCCTTGGACTGCAAGGAGATCCAACCAGTCTATTCTAAAGGAGATCAGTCCTGGGTGTTCTTTGGAAGGAATGATGCTAAAGCTCAAACTCCAGTACTTTGGCCACCTCATGCGAAGAGTTGACTCATTGGAAAAAACTCTGATGCTGGGAGGGATTGGGGGCAGGAGGAGAAGGGGATGAGGATGAGATGACAGAGGGGGAACAGAGGATGAGATGACTGGATGGCATCACCAACTAGAAGGACATGAGTTTGAGTGAACTCCAGGACTTAGTGATGGATGGGGAGGCCTGGCGTGCTGCAATTCATGGGGTTACAAAGAGTCTACACAACTGAGCAACTGAACTGAACTGAACTGAAGAATGGATTTTGAGAAGAGGATAACAATAACTGATTTCAGATTCAGAAAGACCACTGGTTGAATAGGTCACAGAGAAAGGGAGGGGACCAACCTGGGAACCAGCAACCAAGGGACTTGGTGAAAAATGTCAAAGTCTAGCATGAGAAGGATGAATGTCAGGTGGGAGGAGGGAAAGAATCTAAAAACATTTCCTGGGCACAAGTGGTCACCAGCATGGGAAGTGAAAGGAAGGTTTTGAACTTCAGAGTCCAGGAGCACCATGGTGCTAATTAGTGAGCTGGGCAGTGGGGAGGACATCAGAGCAGCAGGGAAGCTGAGGTTCCATATGGGTTTGTTGAGTTCAGGTCACCAAGGGGACAGCCAGGTGGGAATGTCCCAGCCTGTGGCTTTAAATATTAAGTTGGAACTTTCGTGTTGAAGCTCACATGGAAACAAGCTCTTTAGGTCTTTAGTAAAGAAGCCTAGGGGGCCATGATCATATTTCAATAATTCAATATTGTTTTGAATGAAAGGATGCTGGAGAATGCACTGGGACTTACCATGGGGAAAATTGATTTTTCACTCTTTAAATAACAGAGCACACATCCGCAGCCTTCACCTTCTTAGAACCATTACTGCCACTGCCTACAATGCAGGCAACCAGAGTTATGGGCTTCTTACAATCCTGGGGGGCTTCCCAAGTGGTGCTAAGGGTAAAAAACCCACCTGCTAATGCAGGATATGCAAGAGACGGAGGTTCGATCACTGGGTCTGGGAAGATCCCCTGGAGAAGGAAATGGCAACTCTCTTCAGTATTCTCTCCTGGAGAATCCCATGGGCAGAGGAGCCTGGAGGGCTACAGTCCACGGGGTGGCAAAGAGTTGGACATGACTGAGTGTGCACACACACACAGACCCTAGCCTCTGTAAGAACCTCCAAAGTGGGGAAGTTTCTCCAGCTTATGGAACTCTACTCTGTGCATCTTGGGGTCAACCCAGGACTGATGGCTCAAGCCCAACTTCAATCCTTTTTCCCATCCTGGCGTTCTGACCACTAAATCTATCATATGGTGGGCTAAAAAAGCACCCGCGAGGTTTGCTGATGGATTCCCTTACTACAAAGTGCATAGGGATACCTGGCCTTGGCATGGATGCTGGAGAGATGGAGAGATGCTGGAGATTGTAGAAATGGGCTATCCAAGTGCTATCTTGGAAGGAAGACTGAGTAGCCTGGCCTGGAGCTGGAGCAGGGGTAACAGGCTTTCTTTGGGTTGAAGTATGGTGGAGGGGGAACAGTAGCCTCATGAAAGCTGAGTGCATGTGCATTGGAAGTGGACAAAATTGAGTTCAAGTCCCAGCTTCAGCACTTCTTATCTTTAACCAGATCACTTCAGTTTCCTTAGTTTTTTTTTTTTATTTTAGTTTTAACTTTTTTCCAAGTTTATTGAAATATAACTGACATGTAACATCATGTAAGTTTAAGGTAAATAGCCACTGATTTCATGTATATATATATATATATATATGTATATATATGTGTATGTGTGTATATATATATATATATATAGCAAAATGATGACCACAATATCATAAGCTAACAACTCCACTGCATCCTATAATTGTCAATTCTTTTTTGTGGTGAGAACACATAAGACCTACTCTCTTAGCAATTTTCAAGCATTATTAATTGTAATCACCATGTTGAACATTAGTAGATCCTCAGAACTTACTCATCTTATAAATGGAAATTTCCTACTTTGTTTATGCAAGTTCTAGATTTTTAGATTATGTGTATAAGTGAGAGCATGTAGCATTTGTCATTCTCTATCTGACCCGTTTCACTTAGCGTAATATCATCAAGGTTCATCCAAGTTGTCACAAATATCAGGATTTCCTTCTGAATAATATTCCTCTGTGTGTGTGTACAACTTTTTATCCATTTATTCTTCGACAGACATTAAGCTTTTTTCCATATCTGCATATTTTATTGTGAATACTGCTGCAATGACCATGGGTGTGCAAATATCTCGTTAGGATACTGATGTTATTTTTTAGATATAGTTCCAGAAGTGGAATCTTACGGTAGTTCTATTCTTAATTTTTTGAGGAAATCCCAAACTTTTTTTTCCAAAGTGGTTGTACAAATTTACATTCCCACCAACAACAAATTTTCTCCACATCCTTACTAAGCCTTGCTATTTCTTGAGTTTTTGATGCCATTCTAACAGGTGTGAGGTGGTATCTCATTGTGGTTTGGATTCGCACTTGCCTACTGATCAGTGCTGGTGAGCATCTTTTCATGTACCTATTGGCCATCTGTATCTTCTTTTGAAAAATGTCTCTTCAGGTCCTCTGTCCATTTTTAAAACCAAATTGTTTATTTACTTTTTCTTTGCTATTGAATGATACAAGTTCTTTTTATATTTTGAATACTAACCTCTTAATAAATATGTGATTTGTAAATATTTTTTTCTCATTCCATAGGTTACTTTTTCATCTTGCTGATTTTTTTTTTTTTTTTGCTCTGCAGAAGATTTCTAGTTTGATATAGTCCCACTTGATTTGATAATTTCTTTGGTCTTGGTTAAATGGGAAGATTATGGGGTGTTGCCTGCTAGTCTGTTTCTCAAAGTACGATTCTGTAGGTAGATACTTGACTGCAGCCTGGCACTGGTAACAGCTGAGTCCATATGGTCAGACAAGACAAAGTTGTTTGGCCCACGTTCTTTGTGGTGGGATTGTTTTGTCACGAGCCTAGCCCTTGTGTCTGCCCTTAAAGGCACAGGGCTTTACACCAGATGCCTGACAGCTAGTAAATGTTCAAGAAAAGAAAAAACAATCCCAGGCAGTAAATCAAAGGGCAGTTTCTAATAAGAGAAACAACAGAACAAAGAATACAGGAAGCATTTGAAAGAGTCAGAATCATAGCATAAAATAATAGTGTGTCTGAACCTATAAATAATAACATGTGCTCTGGGGGAGAAATTTTTTTCCTTTTGGATAGGTTTATAAAACCAGATGAAGCAAGCAGGGTAGATATCTGCATTTGGTGCCAGAAACACACATGAACTTCCATCTCTTGAAATTTCCCCTCACCAAAGTAGCACAGATGAACACAGTTGCCTGGCAATAATTCAGGGTGAGAAACAGCCTCAATGTAATAAAATTGATGCCTGATTGTCCAGGGGCTTAGTCTACAGAGTACAGGGTAGGAAGGGCCTGGTCTGATTCTGCAACATCATTCTCAAACTGAGAGCATGTTAATAAAGTTTGCCAAAGATATCCTAAATCATAATGGCCTGGGACCAGGATCAAAGCAAGAGGCATCAGGCAAGGAACTCATCAAAGCTGTGATGATGAGTTAAAAATAAGACACAGCTTGGAAAAAATGCAAACGAACCTATCTGGAGAAACTGATCAGAAACAATCGGAGAATGCAGTGGGATCACGGCAGAAAAAGCAGAAGTCCTGATGGAGATACAAAGAGGGTCATAAACTCCACAAGGGAAAACTGCAGAGGGTTGCAGGAGCCGAAAGAAATCAAAACGATGTGTGTTCCACTGCTCAAAGTCAAGTATGAATGTCCTGACCCCAAGAAGGCATGGGCTTCGCAGGTGGCATTAATGGTAAAGAACCCACCTGCCAATTCAGGAGATATAAGAGGTGTGGGTTCGATCCCTGGGTGGGCAAGATCCCCTGGAGGAGGGCATGGCAACCCACTCCAGTAATCTTGCCTGGAAAACCCCATAGACAGAGGAACTGGCAGGTTACAAAGAGTCACATGAGTCTTTGCGGCCACAGAGTCACAAAGACTTGGGACACAACTGAAGCAACTTAGCACACACACAGCACACATTCACAAGGAGGCCTTGCCCTGTCTCTCCAGAGAAATTCTAGAGTGTTAGTTGAGGACTTCGAAAGATCCTCAAACTTAGAAGCAAACCCCCACCAGCCCCAGTAACCTTAAACCTGTCTCCTCTACTCCTCATGGCTCACTCTGTAAAGCACATTTGAAAATAACAGCCATCCCCATAGTGGGAGGTTCTGGTGGGATTCGATGGATAATAATGGGAAGAAACTGAAAATTATAAAGGCTTTATCAAACGTCCGCCATTATTATGGGTTCAAACAAACCAAATTGATGACAGTTGCATAGATTCATTGATTTTTCTGTTAAATGGAGATTGCTCAAAAAGTGCCGACCTCCTAGGTTTCTGAGAGCATTAAATGAGTGACTGCACATGAAATGTGTAGAAAAGTATCTGACAATAGAAAACCACATTGCAACAATACCTAACATGCAATGGATCACTCTTTCTTTGTAAACTAGTTTATCTCACTAGAACTTGTACTTCTTAAGGGATAAAGACACTTTACCTGTGTTTTAGCTTCTAGCACAGAATAAGATATTTGGACATTGAAGTGTGCCTGATTATATGTTATAATATGACAGTTAATATTTATTTATAGGGGCTTCCCGGGCAGTTCAGACCGTAAAGAATCCACCTTCAATGTAGGAGCCACAGGTTCAACCCCGGAGTCAGGAAGATCCCCTGGAGAAGGAAATGGCAACCCACTCCGGTATTCTTGCCTGGAGAATCCCATGGACAGAGGACCTTGGTGGGCTAAAGACCATGGGGTTGCAAAGAGTCAGACGTGACTGAGCAACTAACACTTCCACTGGTATGCATCATCTCTTTAGTGAGGAATTATGTGAATTGTTTTGCCTTATTTAATTCTCACGAAAACAATTCAGATTAGCAGCTAACATCAGTGCTATTTTGCTGATGTGGAAAGAGATGCAGAGATTTGCTAAGCCGTATGATGAGAGAGGGGTAGAATTTAAGCCCAGGCCATCCTTTGGATAATACCACAGTCTGTGCTTCTCACAACTAAAATAACGGATGAATAAAAGCATGAATGAATGAAAGCGTGATTGAATGAGTGAAAGCATGAGTGAATGAAATGCACAAAAATCATTCACTATCGGGAGCTGTGGCCTGCCTCCCAGGACTCCGAAATCTTACTTGGGAATAATACACACATTAAACAATTCTTAAACAATCCAAGAGCAGCCAGAGGTGACAGCCACATGTGAATAGCAGGCAACTTCGGTCACAGAAGAATCCAGAAAGCTGGCTGGGAAGGTGAGCTCTTTGGGCCCCTCTCTCAGTTCTCTAGGGGCCTCTTTTAAATTTCTGACAAAGCCACTTTCCTTCTCTCCCCTCCTTTAGAAATCAGCCACCTGGACACATTCCAGAAATGCCACTGAAACACCCTTAACAAATGGGTTATTTCATTAGAAGGATCTGAGTCAGATTTGCTTCCCTCTGAGCTGTTCAAACAGATGTTAAAAGTTTGGCAAATGTCACATTAGTACGGAAAGTTTTATGAGCATAATGGCAAGAGCCACTGGTACAGTGCAGGACACGGCCCCTCTGCACCTTCCAAGTGTTAGCAATGTGTCAAGGAAGTAAAATCTTGACAGTGTCTGCACCAGGACAACCATGAGCAATGGTCATCTGACTCACCATGGCCCCAGTACCCACCTCCACTCAGTCTCTCATCTGGCACAAGACCACAATGCACGTGTGGTCATCTGGTCTGAGGACAAAGAAGCCCAGGCTACGTGCTAATGTGCTAATGTAGAATCCACCTCTGATTTCTCTCTCCCAGGTCATCCCTGTAGCCTAGAATTGTGCTCCAGGCGAGTGACGTTCATGCCCATAATTGACCGTCTGTTTCAGATTATAAGTTTTTGGCTACTGCTGTTTCTGTTTGTTAAATGTTAACACCTCTGAAACTGCACCTCATTAAACTTTTAATATCCTGCCATAGCCTCTCCTTTGGAGCTGATCTTAAACTCTGGGAGGCTTAAAGAGATATATTTTTAATAGTCTTATCACCTTGGACATGACAAAGGAGTTTATGCATCTTATTTCCTCCACCAGTTAGTGCTGTTTATTTTTGGTCCTGCTCTTCCATGACACCATATGGTTTAAGACACTGTCTGGATGCCTTTTCAAATGGGGCAACCATGATTCCTTATCATGTTTCTGTGAGAAGTCACCGAGACCTTGGAGTGGGGGAGTGGGGAGTAGCCACTTTCTCCGTCCCTTTCCTATCTCCGTGGTTAGCAGGAGAGAAGTTAACAGAGATGGAGTCTCAAGAAGGCATCTTGGAAGCTGGATTGGGTGACTCATGTCCCTGCCCTGCACGAGACTCTACCCACGTGACTCTCACCTCCCCCATTAGTTCCTGCTGTGAATCTAAGATGATTTCAGGACCCAAGATAAAGACCAGAAATCAAGTCTAAGGACAACCCTGATGCTGGCTTCTGCAGAGTTTTCAGAGGCTCCCAAAGCGTTACTTACCTCAAACCCTGCACTTGCATCTTAGATCCTTCATCGAACACCTCACGGTAGACCAAGAGCTTCTCCATCCTCATGGGCTACAATCGTGAGAAGGGGTTGATACCTTGGCTTCTGGAAGAGCCTTGTGCTACTGGAAGCAGAGCCTTCCCACCCCAAGGTCTATCTCCAGTGGGTGCTCCTTCTGACCCCACCTCCTACCACATGCCTGGAACCACCCACCCACACTCCCTCTCGCCTAGATCTCCATCTCTGCTCTCCTCACAGCCTTCCTATCCCCAAGATCCCCCCATCACCCAAGTCCTACTCCAGGCTCCAGCCTCCTGCCACGGCCATCCCCCTTCGCTGGCCTGAGCCTCCTGTCCCTGCTTCTTCCAGACACAGCCCTGCCCCCCTGGAGGAAGACCTTCCTCATCTCCAACTGGCTCTGCCTCCAGACCCCACCTCTGAGCTCCTCCACTCATGCATCCAACCATTTTTCTGAACTCTCTGACAGCTTCCCCAGCTCCTTCTTGGATTTTTGAGGATACTTGAGCCCCTCAAGGGGCTCCATTTGTATGGTAAGGTGAAAGAAAATTATATTCACTATATTATTTCTATTTTGTCTATTTGTTCTTCGTTATTATACTAATTCTATTTATATATTATTTGCTATTATATATGTTATTATACTGACACTGTTTCCACTGTTTCCCCATCTATTTTCCATGAAGTGATGGGACCAGATGCCATGATCTTCATTTTCTGAATGTTGAGCTTTAAGCCAACTTTTTCACTCTCCACTTTCACTTTCGTCAAGAGGCTTTTTAGTTCCTCTTCACTTTCTGCCATAAGGGTGATGTCATCTGCATATCTGAGGTTATTGATATTTCTCCCAGCAATCTTGATTCCAGCTTGTGCTTCTCCCAGCCCAGTGTTTCTCATGATATATTCTGCATAGAAGTTAAATAAGCAGGGTGACAATATACAGCCTTGACGTACTCCTTTTCCTATTTGGAACCAGTCTGTTTTTCCATGTTCAGTTCTAACTATTGCTTTCTGACCTGCATATAGGTTTCTCAAGAGGCAGGTCAGGTGGTCTGGTATTCCCATCTCTTGAAGAATTTTCCACAGTTTATTGTGATTCACACAGTCAAAGGCTTTGGCATAGTCAATAAAGCAATAAAGTCAATAAAGCAAGGAGATCCAACCAGTCTATTCTGAAGGAGATCAGCCCTGGGATTTCTTTGGAGGGAATGTTGCTGAGGCTGAAGCTCCAGTACTTTGGCCACCTCATGTGAAGCATTGACTCATTGGAAAAGACTCTGATGCTGGGAGGGATTGGGGGCAGGAGGAGAAGGGGACGACAGAGGATGAGATGGCTGGATGTCATCACTGACTTGATGGACATGAGTTTGAGCAAGCTCTGGGAGATGGTGAAGGACAGGGAAGCCTGGCATGCTGCAGGCCATGAGGTTGCAGAGTCAGACACGACTGATTGATTGAACAACAAATATATACACGTACATATTACATATATAAATAAATTTTTGTATATATTTTTTATTATATTATGAATGTATAAGTTATTTATATTTATATAAATAAATGTGTATGTGCATATATATATATATGAACTGGAACTGACATGCTACCGTCCATGGGGTTACGAAGAGTCAGACAAGACATGGTGACTGAACAGCAACAACATATCTGAATGAGGAGTGATGTTCACCATCCAGAACCCTCCCACGACATTACAACCCTTCCAAAGTCCTGAGCTCTAACAGACTTGGAGACCCACCGAGGGCTGTGTGGTCAACCTGGAGAGCCTGACTCCTGACGGAAGAGACCAGCAGATGGGAAAGCAGAGGCACACAAACCTCAGAGGCCAGCTTTACCTCCTCTGAGCCTCACCTAGACTTGGTATATCCTACGAGCTCTAGAGTGTGCACTGAAGATCGGTGACAAGGGAAGGGAGGCTGGATCCCACGTCCAAAAGTCAAAGAGACACACAGACACAGAGGGGATGAGTGGTCAGGACTGAGGCTGAAGAAGAGTTGTTCTGGGTGTTAGAGCTGGGTCCTTACCCTGAGCCGACTCCTGGGCAGGATGGGCCTGGAATGGGCAGCCAAGGCTCTGGTCTTGGAAAACCTTGGGCAGGAGTGAGGACAGAGATGCAAGGAATCGCTATTAGTTGACGAGAAAGCAGCTTGGTTTCCTAGGAGAGCAGGAACAGACTGCCTCAAACTGGATGGCTTAAAACAATAGCAATTGGTTTTCTCGTGGTTCTGGAGGCCGGAAGCCTGAAATCCAGATGCTGGCAAAATTGGGCTCTTTCTGGGGGCCTCCCAGGAGAATCTGTCCCACATCTTCCTCCCAGCGCCTGGTGGTTTGCTGTTAATCCCTGGTGCCCTTGTGGTGTAGACACATCGCTCCAGCTTCTGGCTACATCTCCACGGGGCTCCCTGGCTTTACTTCATCTTCCCTCTCTGCCTGGCTCTGTGTCCAAATTTCCTTCATTTTATAATAAGGACACCAGTCATTGGACTAGAGCCCAGAGCGACCTTATTCAGAATGAGGATGACCTTATGTTCATTTGATTATTCCTTAAAGATCTATTCCCCTGGGATTTCCCTGGTAGTCCAGTGGTTAAAAAATCCACCTTCCAATGTGGGGGACAATGCTTCAATCCTTGATCAGGGAAATAAGATCCCACACACTGCAGGGCAACTGAGCCCTGGAGCCGCAACTACTGAGCCCGTGCACTCTAGAGCCTGTGTTCTTCAACAAGAGAAGCCTGTGCACTGCAAGGAAGACTAAGCACAGAAAAAAAAAAAGGATATACTCCCAAATAAGGTCACACTCTGAGTTTCCAAGTGGACATGAATTTTTGGAGGACACTCTTTCCTGATGGCTCAGAAGGTAAAGAATCTGCCTGCAAAGCAGGAGACCTGGGTTCGATTTTTGAGTCCAGACGATCTCCTGGAGAAGAAATGAGAACCCATTCTGCTATTCTTGCCTGGAGAATCCCATGGACAGAGGAGCCTGGTGGGCTACAGCCCAAGGGGTGGCAAAGAGTTGGACAAGGCTGAGTGAGTAACACCTTCACTTTCTTCAGCCCAATACAGAAGGGCAGGGCCAAGTTGGAGCCAAGTCTTAAGAACATCTTGGATTTCTAGAGAAAAGTGGATGCCAGAGCATAGCATCAAATCTCAGAGCAGCTCCAGAGAGCAGATGAGCGTAGGTCAGCTCGGGCCCCAGGACAGAAATACAGGCCAGGCTGGACAGATGGGACCAGTTGCAATCTAAAATTACAAATTCCTCAATAAGTTATACAGATCATGCTCATTTCTCTCCACCAGCAGTGGAGTCGGAAGCAACATCTCATATCCTGAGTGAGTCTTTGCCAACGTGATGGCTTTAATGAGCCTGGAGTCAGGGCTACTTTAATGAGAACGTGAAGCTCTACACTTTTCAGTGTCTCAGGGCCCTCATCCCTCAGCCAAAAACAAACAGGCACAGACAACTGACTCAACAGAGCAGCGGGAAGACTCCCCCGAAGCTCACTGCCCCCCGAGGCCGTGAATCCAGGTCCACAGTCCAGCCCCAGAGGCAGGGAGTCAAGGTTCTGTTGCTTCTTGGCTAGTGTGCAAAAAAACGAAACCAAGCAAAATCTGTTAACTGGGAAATGAGAATAAGATGTTCTCAGACATAATTCTGGCACTAAAAAAAAAAAGCCTCAAGAATGGCCACCATGATACCAAGCTACGTTAAAGTGGATTTTAGGAACTTCTGTTAATTTCCCTGTGACACATGAAAGGAGCTAATTCCTGGGTTTCTCCAACAAATCCTACCTGGTGGGAGAAGGGGAGGAGGCTCTCAGAAAAGCACATGTCCGTGTTCACTCGCTAAGTCATGTACGACTCTTTTGTGAACCCCATGGATGGCAGCCCACCAGGCTCCTCTGTCCATGGAATTTCCCAGGCAAGAATATTGGAGTGGGTTGCTATTTCCTTCTCCAGGAGAACTTCCCAACACAGGGATCGAACCTGAATCTCCTGCATCTCCTGCATTGGCAGGCCAATCTTTTTTTAGCAGGGGCTCAGTGGTCCCTGCTGAGGGAACCCCAAAAAAGGAAGGTTGATCAAATCTGTGTTCTGGGGGGTCCTCAGAGCTCATCTCCTGGATGTTAAAAGCACGATCGTGACATCACATGGTGGCCCTCCTCATCCCCTCCGCAGGGCGCCCTGAGATGCCCCTCGCCTGGCTGTCACATAAGGGACTGCGGTTTATTCCTCCTGTCCCACCTGAAGTCACCGGCATAGACGCTCGAGTCAAAAGATGAGTGGTCTAACACTTAGCAGCTGTGTGACCCTGGCCTCCTTCTTGGACACTCTGGCCACAGTTTCTTCATGTGCAAAACGGAAGCTTAGTAATAGCATGTGCCCAAACTCTCACAACATATGTGAACAGGAGAAAAATAATATAATTCCCATTTTTCAAATGAGAAAATTTTAACTCAGAGAAGTTGAAATGTTGGGCCACTATTCTGAGAACTAGGTCTTCTCACAGGGTCTTTTTGCTCATCTGGTGACCAGTACAACCTTGTGGCTGTGAAAGTCTTTTCTGGAAACATTTTAAATGCATCCTAACAGCACTGGTGGTGCTGCCTTTGGGGGCTTAGTAGTAGCTGATCATCACTCTGTGGGGCTTCCCAGGTGGCGCTAGTGGTAAAGAATCCCTCTGCCAGTGCAGGAGATGAAAGAGATGCAGGTTCGATCCCTGGGTCAGGAAGATCCCCTAAAGGAGAAAAGGGCAACCCACCCCAGTATTCTTGCCTGGACAAACCCATGGACAGAGGAGCCTGGTGGCCTGCAGTCCACGTGGTCACAAAGAGTCAGACACAACTGAGCACGCATACACACACACACACACACACACACACACATTACTGTGTGAGTGGAAGGGAGTGTCTACTGTCTACACACACAATTCTGCAAACTCTTTACAGCAGAATTTCCTGGTAGAGATTCTGTGACACCTTCCTGACAGTTTTAAAACAGAGCCAGAGAGTTTAAGAGCCCGATCTATAGTCACACAGCCTAAAGATGGTTTCACTGAGTCTTCAACCTCTGAAGACCGACTCCAGGACCAGGGCTTTGACAGGCACCCATCTGGGGTGTACCTGCAGCGTGGGATCAGGGCCCGTTCCCAGCTCTTATTTCCACAGTCTGGAGTCTCCTTCCTAAAGACACATGAATAAATGCATGATGAGTAGAAGAATGAATGAATGAAATTGTCATAGTGCATCTTCTCGTATCATCTTAGGTCCTTTTCATCAGGATGGGGCCCTGCACTGGCAAACACGGACAATAAATTCTTTCAGAACAGAAGTTTCATAAAAGATATTTCTGTCTACCCAGGACACAGCATGGTCAGAGACAGTTTGCAAGATGTCCAGAAGATGTTTGTTGAGGGCCTGAATGATCACATTGTGTGTGCCAGTTTGTACTGGGGACTATATTAATTTTCTGGGGCTGCCGTAACAAAATACCACAGACGGGAAGAAATGCATTTCTCACAGTCATGGAGGGCAGAAGTCCAAGGTCAAGGTCTCATGACTGGTTTCTCCTGAAGCCTCTCTCCTTGGCTTGGAGAGGCCCTATCTTGCTGCTCCTTCGCATTGTTGTCCCTTTATGTGTCTGTACTCTGGTATCACTCTGTGCGTCCTAATCTCTTCATAAGAACACCAGTCATATTGGATTAAGGTCCATTCATACAACCTTAAGTATCTCACTCTAGGCTCTGACTCCAAATATAGTCACATTGTGATATATGAGGTGTTAGGGATTTTAGATATGAATTTTGGGGAAAAAAGGTAAGTCCGTAACAGTAAGATTAAAACTATTTTTGGTTATTCTTATCGGTTAAGTGTATGCATTCTGGAACTGTATTGTCTGGGCTTAAATCCTGGCTTTGACATTTATCAACTGCAGAGCCTTGGAGAAGTTACTTACTCGCTCAGTATTTCTGTTTCCCAGTCTGTAAAATGGGTATAATAACGTTGACCTCCTAGCCTGGTTGTGAGTATAGAATTAAGAAATATAGCTTGTTTTGGAGCTGAGGCTGGTGCATTGCAGTCACTCAGATAATAGATGCATGATTACATGTATTTTTACCAGATGACTCTGCAATAAACATGCATGGCCATAATGAATGGACTATGTTAGTAGCTCAGTAGTGTCCAACTCTTTGTGACCCCATGAGCTGTAGCCCATGAGGGTCCTCTGTCTTTGGGATTCTCAGGCAAGAATATTGGAGTGGGTAGCCATGTCCTCCTCCAGGGGATCTTCCTGACCCAGGGATTGAACCCAGGTCTCCTGCATAGCAGGCAGATTCTTTACCATCTGAGCCACCAGGGAAGCCCTGGTGGGAATTAATGGAAAATACTGGCAAATTGCTGCACACATACAAGATATTACTGTGTTTGGGAGATGTCATGACAAATTCATCATTGCTACAACAATATAGCATAAAATCTCAGAGACCCTTTTGGGATTTCTTTTGGTTTTTTTGGATTTCTGATCAGATCAGATCAGATCAGATCAATCGCTCAGTCACGTCTGACTCTTTTCAACCCCATGAATTGCAGCATGCCAGGCCTCCCTGTCCATCACCAACTCCCGGAGTTCACTCAGACTCACGTCCATCGAGTCAGTGATGCCATCCAGCCATCTCATCCTCTGTCGTCCCCTTCTTCTCTTGCCCCCAATCCCTCCCAGCATCAGAGTCTTTCCCAATGAGTCAACTCTTCCCATGAGGTGGCCAAAGTACTGGAGTTTCAGCTTTAGCATCATTCCTTCCAAAGGAATCCCAGGGCTGATCTCCTTCAGAATGGACTGGTTGGATCTCCTTGCAGTCCAAGGGACTCTCAAGAGTCTTCTCCAACACCACAGTTCAAAAGTATCAATTCTTCAGCGCTCAGCCTTCTTCACAGTCCAACTCTCACATCCATACATGACCACTGGAAAAACCATAGCCTTGACTAGATGAACCTTTGTTGGCAAAGTAATGTCTCTGCTTTTGAATATGCTATCTAGGTTGGTCATAACTTTCCTTCCAAGGAGTAAGAGTCTTTTAATTTCATGGCTGCAGTTGAAGGATTTCTTATAAAAGATAATATTTCCTAGATTTCAGAAACCTTGGAGCACCTAGAACTATCTCTGCACAGGGATTTCCCAAGATTTTCTCATCAGGGACATACACAGTGGCCTTGTGTTTCTTCACTGGAATCTGAGCAAATTTGCTGCCTAAGGAAGCTTTAGGTAAAAGATAATTAATGCCCTGGTGGTTCTGAAGTCCAAAGTACTTTACCAACTCCCCAAGCAAAGCTGCAAACAACATTTCCAGTTGTCTCTGGTAAGGGACCTTATCTTTCAACCAAATCCCTAGAAGCTAAGAGGGGGAAAATAAAACAAGATTGATCAAAGCTGTGCAGCCTCTACATTCTTTTAGAGCTGGGAAACCTTCCATCTTCATAAGGCAAGTATGTCCTTGAATTAGAGTGAGGCCAGGTAATCCTCATTCACTGGGGGTGAACGCTGAGGTCCAGGGAGACTGGAGTACAGATGACTCAAGGTCAAGCTGCTGGTAAGGGCAGAGCTAGGACATGAACATGTGTCTTTGAACTTCAAACTCACAAACTTCAAACTCTTCTACATTCAGAGAGATAGTCATGTTGGTCTTGGGATGCTCGGTTAATAAATATTGTGTCAGGCATAGTTCTAGGTTCCTAAGGTTCAGTAAACAAAATACTTTTCTGCACCCATGAAGGAGACTTTGGTTGACTAAGACCCTATTGGTTTGACTATGATTTGTAGGGTTAAACAATCAAGGAAGGGAAATGGGGAAGGAAGGAATGCTTTTTCTCAGCTTTACTCATATTGCTCTATCAAATCCTGCAGATATCATGCCTTCTCAATAGGAACAATGAAAAGAAAAATTTAGCCTCAGTTGAAAAGTAGTCGGTTCAAGAATCTCCCATTTCAGACAAGGAGTTTGCAGACTACTTCCTCTGTTTGGTTTGCCAAACTGCTTAGAGTCCCAATACCCCTCTATAAATCAAGGTAGATCTTACAGTGAAAGTGTTAGTCATACAGCCATTTCCAATTCTTTGTGACCACAAGGACTGTAGCACACCAGGCTCCACTACCCATGGAATTATTCAGACAAGAATACTGGAGTGGGTTGCCATGTCCTTCTCCAGGGGATCTTCCTGACCCAGGGATCAAATTTCTGTCTCTTGTATCTCCTGTAGAGCAGGCAGATTCTTTATCACCTGAGCTACCAGGGCTTACTAAGCTATGATAATAAGTTAACTTCAGCATCTCAGTGATTGAACCCAAACTCTAATGCCTGTTGGGAGACCCTCCAGGGACGTTGTCCTCCACGCAGTGACTCAGGGATCCAGGCTGCTTTGATTTTATCATGTGGTCCCCATGGTTGGAGTCACAGGGGTAAAAGACCTGAGATTTACACAATAGCTTTTAAGTGCTTGAGCCTGAAACTGACACAGCACTTCTGCTCACAGCCTATAGGTTAGAAGTATTCCTAGAATAGTTCTAACAAGCCCTCCCTCTAGCAAGTGGTCAGTGCCAGGGAACAGCTGGTTATTCAGTGATCAGTAAATATCTCTGCCATTGCCTGAAGGTGCTTTGCCTCCATATTGTCTCTATTCCAGTCCACTCTTTCTGGCATATCTCCACATTCTCTGGACAACTTCTAGTCATCCCGTAAGACCAAGTCCAGGCAAGAACACTTGAAAGGAGTATTTCACGAATTTTTAGATTTGTTTGAAAACTCTCATGTTTCCATAAGCTTCTGTGTTTGTGTCTATCAACCCCATTACATGACTTTGTAATGTTCTTTTCCCTATTAAATTGTAGTTTTACTTATCTTCCCTGTTAACTTGTAATTGTTAATGCTGATGTAAACTAGTATCTGGTAGGTAGTAGTTTTATTAAATGCTTGTTGACTGAATAAAGGTTTGGTAAATAAATGCTATTGATTGCCTAGAATTCCCTGTTTAAGGACAAGTCGCCAAATTAAGGTTTCAGCTGGGAAACAGTCTTCCTACAGGTAGTTTCACATCTTACTCATATTTCTCAGTTGGAAGTCATCCCTACAGAAAATGTAGAATGACACGGCTTCTTTCATGCTGCTTAGACTCTACAGAATCCAGTGACAACTTACTTTTCTAAAGCTACTTGTGCACACACACGCACAAAACAAACACATACATGCTCACACACAAGAGTCAGCACACAGGCATACACGTACAGTTGCTCACATGGTCACACACACACACATGTACAGAACATTCAAGCCAAATAGGTACCGTTCCCATCTCCAGAATGGCCCAAGAGAGCGCCACCACCAGGCCTCACCCATTGTATCAGCAGGAATGCCATTTTAGCAGCCCTTTTTAAATGTCAATGCTTTGAACTCAGAGTTTATTTCTGATTCATCATTCAGTGCCGTTCCTCTTGGCGGACAGAAGTAGTCCGATGTGAGGCAAAGAACACAGGATTGGAATCAAATCAACTTTGATGTATGTATGTCTTAATTCCGCATCTCAGTCACTGTGGCACCTAGGGCAAGTCACTGCATCCACCTGGTCTCAATGCCCTCATCTGTAAAGGGAGCTGATATGGCCTGACTTGTGAGGTTGTTATTTGCCAAGTTCCTGACATTTAGTGGACACTCCATATCAGATGAAGGTGTTCACAATACATTTGCCAACAGATGTGCGTTTCACAGTGGTGGGGTGGATGAGTCAGTGGTGGCTAACAGGCACCAAAGGCACTGAGGTAGGATGAGGAGGCAGCTTTGAGGTCTATTAACTAAAGGCTATTTATATTTCTTGAACAGTTTCTCTTAGGGCCAGCTTTCCTGCCAGCTTGAATGGGGAGTCAGTGAGGCAGCACCAAACCTGAGTTTCTTCTGTTTTGCAATGAATTAAAAAAAAATCTCTACAACACTGCCATTCTGACACTAACAAGCTGTATGTAGGTGGTACCGTGAGTCAGGTTGCTTGCGGCTGGTAAGCAAATAGGGCTGATGTCCACAGACTTGAAACTTACTTCAGCAGTACGTTTGGAGGAGGGAGGTTGTCAACAACAGCCAGAATAAAAACAACAAATGAGGCTAAAGAAATAAGCCAGAAACAAATTCACTTAGTTCTGGCTTCTAGGTCTCTCGGGCTCCCTGGGTGGCTCTAGTGGTAAAGAATCTGCCTGCCAATGAAGGAGCCAAAGGAGACTCAGATTTGATCCCTGGGTAGGGAAGCTCCTCTGGAGGAGGAAATAGCAACCCGCTCCAGTATCCTTGTCTGGAGAATCCCATGGACAGAGGAGCCTGGCAGGCTAGAGTCCACAAGGTCACAGAGAGTCGGACATGACCGAAGCAACTGAGCATGTAGATCTCTCAGAAAGCGCCGATGTAAAGAATCAGCAAAGGGTAAAGAAAGAGAGTAAATTCTGCAATCCCGATGATGCTAGTTTCAGCTTGGGCTAAATGTGTAACCTTGGGGAAAATGTCAGAAGAACCCAAATTTCCTATTTCTTCATGTGGCCCGTGGAGAGGTGAGCTCCCCTCGCCCTGGGTGGTCGTGCTAGCAGTGTTTAGCTGGAGCCTACACACAGGAGCCTCTCAGGCTGCCCGAGTGGGCTGAGCCAGGGAACGTTCACTTACAGGAAGGTGGGCGTGGCATCAGAAATGCTTGGGGAGCTTTTTCTAACCAAAGGGTTCCACCTCACCCCACTGCGCTTGGGGCCCCTCCTGCTGTTTTGCTGGGTACCTTGGATGTAGTAATGTTTTTCACCAGGAGTGGGGTGGCTGTAAAACAGATTGTTTATACTGGGACACCTTGCATAATGAAAGGGGCTGGGAGTTGGGGGAGCTACTAGTGATTACACTGCGACAAAAAGCAGATGGCATGTCAGGTCACCCTCAACAAAGAGACTGAAATGATCGCTGCCATCTCCACCAGACCCTACCACCCTTCCTCTCCAGCCCTGAGGAGTCCCCTCTCTCGTTGCTGACTCACTCCCCTTCATCCCCTGTCTGTGTCAGGTCCCCCAGCCCCTTGGGATCACTCTCCTCAGAGTCCTTTCCCACTTGGTCATGTTGCTTTGCTCATCTCCCTGCCCTGCCCACCAGACTGCAAGCTGTATGAGGTCAGAGACCACATCTGGGTTCCTGGAACCTCTGACTCAGCACAGGTGTGGAGCCTGTGCCCACTGATGCCTCAATGATGCAGAGATGATGGGAACTATTTCCAAATCTCGACTTCCCATCAACACGCTGCTCTACCTTTACCATACATGTATTGCAGAGGACTGAAGGCAAATTGAATAATTCTCACTATTTTCAAATAGAGTTCCAATTGAGCACCGGCAGATATGTATAGTACCTGTACATTACAGCAGACGTGTACAGGGCTGTACATGTACAGTACGGCAGGAGTGCTCAGTACTTGGGACTCTGGGACCAGCATGAGTCCAGCGTTCTCCATGGGAGACACCAGCAGGATTTGCATGAAGCAGGTGGAGGTTTGGAATGGAACAGCGAGGGTGATACCTGAACAGATGCGGGGTTTCATTTCGAAGGTAGAAGAAGCAGGATGCTTTGGTGCATTGGATGAGGGAGTTTACAGGAGGGAAGAAGCAAGCTTGACTTCTAGGTTTGGGGACTGATCAGACGGATATAAGGTGGTAACACTGGTGAAATGGGAAGGAATTGAGATGGGACAAGAGATTGTAGGGAGAAAGTGGGGAGAGAAATGTGGCCAGAGTTTCGACTACGCTTTGCACATTAGGTTTGAGAAATTTGTATACAGGTCAGGAAGCAACAGTTAGAACTGGACATGGAACAACAGACTGGTTCCAAATAGGAAAAGGAGTACGTCAAGGCTGTATATTGTCACCCTGTTTATTTAACTTACATGCAGAGTACCTCATGAGAAACGCTGGACTGGAAGAAACACAAGCTGGATTCAAGATTGCCAGGAGAAATATCAATAACCTCAGATATGCAGATGATACCACCCTTATGGCAGAAAGTGAAGAGGAACTAAAAAGCCTCTTGATGATAGTGAAAGTGAACAGTGAAAAAGTGGGCTTAAAGCTCAACATTCAGAAAACGAAGATCATGGCATCCGGTCCCAACACTTCATGGGAAATAGATGGGGAAACAATGGAAACAGTGTCAGACTTTATTTTTCTGGGCTCCAAAATCAATGCAGATGATGACTGCAGCCATGAAATTAAAAGACGCTTACTCCTTGGAAAGAAAGTTATGACCAACCTAGATAGCATATTCAAAAGCAGAGACATTACTTTGCCAACAAAGGTCCATCTAGTCAAGGCTATGGTTTTTCCTGTGGTCATGTATGGATATGAGAGTTGGACTGTGAAGAAGGCTGAGTGCCGAAGAATTGATGCTTTTGAACTGTGGTGTTGGAGAAGACTCTTGAGAGTCCCTTGGACTGCAAGGAGATCCAACCAGTCCATTCTGAAGGAGATCAGCCCTGGGATTTCTTTGGAAGGAATGATGCTAAAGCTGAAACTCCAGTATTTAGGCCACCTCATGGGAAGAGTTGACTCATTGGGAAAGACTCTGATGCTGGGAGGGATTGGGGGCAAGAGAAGAAGGGGACGACAGAGGATGAGATGGCTGGATGGCATCACTGACTCGATGGACGTGAGTCTGAGTGAACTCCGGGAGCTGGTGATGGACAGAGAAGCCTAGCATGCTGCAGTTCATGGGGTCTCAAAGAGTCGGACACGACTGAGCGACTGATCTGATCTGATCAGCCAACCCGATAGAGATGTGCAGGAAGCATGTTGGACTTGTCTGGAGTTCGAAGAATAGGTCCTACTGTGTGTCAGACCTTATCAATATTCCTGTAATGCCTTCTGCTACAGTTATAGCCACAACTGGCTCATTTAAATTCTCCAGCGTTCCAGGTTATCATCTTTTTCCAGGCCTTCGCATGGCCCTTGCTTTCCAATGGCCTTTAAATCTGAAGATGGTGCCACTTCCTTCAGGCAGCCCTCCCTGATGCCCTAGACTTAGTCATGAGCCTTTAATAGGTGACCACACAATACCCACACAGTTGGGCTTCATGCCACTCATTGTACTCCGTTGTAATTGTCTCATTGTCTTGTCTTTTTCAGTCAATACCAAGTCTCCTGAGAGGCTTTTCCTCACCTTGTATCTCATGGGGAAACGCAGGACATGGCACCGTGGAGACCAGAGGACACTGTCTGCCAACCAACCAGCAGAGGCACCATCACGGCCAAGTGGAATCACTCTAAGTGAAATAGCGTGTGTTAAGAACTGCCCTTTGTCATGAGAAACAGACCCGGGCTAACCAAATTTCCAATACATATGGATTATGACTTCTCCAGTCAAAGTAATTAAGAGACCATGATAAATTAGAGCTTGATAAAAGGCTCCAGTCCATGATTGATGGCTCTTCCAGAATTCTTTCAAGTTCTCCCAAATGTACAGGGACTGGCCTGTCTCCTGGAGCTGAACATCTGAATTCAGTTAGCACGTCCCTGCCTGGCAGGGAGGCCCCCCATCTGCCAGGAACCATCCGCGTCGGGCAGGGCGTGTTAGTGGTCCTGGGAAACCAGGGCTGGCCCTGGAACAGGCGTGTTCTTACACATACATCCCGCTTGCCCCCTGTGCCTGGAGTTCTTGGCCAGCTGGGCTCAGCCCATGAAATTCAGACCTTTGCCATCGTGTGTTTGAGGAGCTTCTGAGGTCAGCAGGCATTCTCTCCTAAAAGGAACACAACTTCCTGCGCATGAGCGTGTGTGCATGTATTTTGAGATGGCTAATCCATAAAATGGGGTTGAGAAGTTCTGTTTCCTGGTGGCACAAGAATCTGCAATGGATGTCAAGGACCACAGCCTATGAGACCTCTGTGCTCAACAAATAGTATCTACAATAAGCTTAATAAGTGTGAAAGTGAAAGTCACTCAGTCATGTCCGAGTCTTTTCAACCCCATGGACTGTTCATGGAATTCTCTAGGCCAGAATACTAGAGTGGGTAACCCATCCCTTCTCCAGGGGATCTTCCCGACCCAGGAATCAAACCAGGGTCTCCAGCATTGCAGGCCAATTCTTAACCAACTGAGCTATCAGGGAAGCCCTAAGCTTAATAAAGTATCCTTAATAAATTCTATCAATAGTTATTGAATATCTGCATGTACCAGGAGCTACACAGGTTTCTGGGCAAAGAGAGGTTAACAGGCTCACTATACCCCATGCTTCAGTGCAGCTGGTATTCCAGGGAGGGGTGAGGGAATAGGCAGTAATAAGTAAAACTAAACTGGTTCTTTAGAATGGTGAGTGCTGTGGAGCATCAGGAACCAAGGTTGAGTAGCGGAGAGTGACAAGTGATGAAATCACAGGTGTAGGAGTTTGTCCCTTGAAGGCAGCTGGGGAACATTCGAGCAGAAACCAAAGGACATAAGATGGGGCCAACTAATTGCTGACATCAGAGGGGGATGATGCCACTGGGAGAGGGAAGGTCTGGTAAGGCAGTGACAGTAGTGATGATGAGGGGGAGGAGGGAGGCAGAGTGTTTACGAGCACAGATACAAATTCACACATCCATCCACCATTTCTACACTCTGTCCTTGAACAAGCACCCGCCAAGCCTATACCCCTCTGTGCCAGGCTTTCCAAATCATAGCCACTTCACTTCCTTTTATAACCTGAACACTTGTGTGTGTGTGTGTGTTTTAACCATGCCATGTGGGATCTTAGTTTCTCAACCAGGGATTGAACTCATGCCCCCCTGCAGTGGAAGCACAGAATCTTAACCACTGGACCACCAGGGAAGCCTCTGAGACCTAGTTCTTGCTCTCAAGAACTTTGTAACCTTATGGAGGAGCCTCATCCATTCAAATATTCCCCTAATTTGCACTGGGCTGCTTTTCTGTGGCTATTGGGCTATTTTTCAGTCTTCTTGCAGTTCCTTTACCTTCACCTGCTACCGTCTTGCACGTGAGTGTTCCTATAACTTCAAGTAAAACCTTAAATGGCAAAACTGGAAAGCCTCCCCAGCTGAACATCAAGTCCTCTCTGGGCCCTCTGACAAAGTTCTTATGCTGCTGCTGCTGCTAAGTCGCTTCAGTCATGTCCGACTCTGTGCGACCCCATAGATGGCAGCCCGCCAGGCTTCCCCGTTCCTGGGATTCTCCAGGCAAGAACACTGGCGTGGGTTGCCATTTCCTTCTCCAATGCATGAAAGTGAAAAGTGAGAGTGAAGTCGCTCAGTCGTGTCCGACTCTAGCGACCCCATGTCTAGCCTCTAAGTAAACCTCTCCCAACCACTGACTTTCCAGATTAAAATTAGGTTAAAGTGTGTGTCTTTAGCTCCATGTGAATCACCTACATGGACCTCAACTTTTTCTGTTTCCTCGCCCAGCATTTAAGGGCTTGGTGTGACCAGAATCAGGCTTAGGTAATGAAAAGCATTTAGGTGGTGATCTCATCGTATCTGTCCGGCTTAATGGGTATCAGCCCCTTTTCACATCTGCTCCAGAAAATAATTTTTCTGGGTCTTTCCAGGGCTTCCCTGGTGGCTCAGATAGTAGAGCATCTGCCTGCAATGTGGGAGATTCGAGTTCGATTCCTGGGTTGGGAAGACCCCCTGGAGAAGGAAATGGCAACCCACTCCAGTACCCTTACCTGGAAAATCCCATGGTCAGCGGAGCCTGGTAGGCTACAGTTCATGGGTCACAAAGAGTCAGACATAACTGAGAAACTTCACTTTCCAGAGCCTAGAAACTCTTATCAAAGCTTATTTGTTGAGGTCTGTGAATGCCTCCTGGTTGATAGGGAAGAAGGAATCACATGTCACATTTGTTCCTTTGTTTATAAAGTGCTCTCATGTACAGAGTACAAAGCTTTCCTGAGACTCTCACTGTCTCCTTGGAGTTAGGCTCAATGACCTCATTCTATAGGGGAGGCACAGAATTTCCAGGAGGTTGGGGCTGCAACTGGGAGGGTTGGAGATCTAAAACCCTTGAGGTACCTGCATGCTTCTTCGATTGTTGATCTGCCACAGGATTTCTTACAAATAGTTTCTTTAAAAGCCCATTTTACAGACATGTATCAGCCACCCAAAGTTTCAGCACGGTAGAGTCAAGACTTAAGCAAGGTCTTCCAGCTCTCGGTCCAAGGCACTTTCTGCTACACGATGCTGTGTTCATCTTTCTGAAAATAAGCCAAATGCACATAGCATGTGTGGTGGTGGCTGGGAGGCCAGAGGGAGCAGGTAGATGGATGTCCCAGACTCAGCCTCTCCACACTCTCTCATGGAGGTTCCTGATCATGCTGTATTGAAGAAGGACGAGCACTTGGGCTATTTTAGAATCATGGGTCAAATTCAGAGCAAAAGTACAAGTATTTCAGGAAGATTTCAGTAGAATGCTCATTTGCCCTAAATGGTGGCACTGGTGGTAAAGAAGCTACCTGCCATGCAGGAGACGCAAGAGATGCAGGTTCAATCCCTGGGTTGGAAAGATGCCCTGGAATAGGAAATGGCACTCTACTTTGGTATTCTTGGCTGAAGAATCCTATGGACAGGGGAGCCTGGCAGGCTACAGTCCATGGGGTTTGCAAAGAGTCAGACACAACCGGGTGACTGAACATGAGAAAAATCATAGATCAAATATTCTCAAACATGTACGAGCATGCCTGCTAAGTTGCTTCAGTTGTGTCTGACTCTTTTCGACCCTATGGACTGTATCCTGTCAGACTTCTCTGTTCATGGGACTCTCCAGCCAAGAATACTGAAGTGAGGTGCCATTTCCTATTCCAGGGGGATCTTCCTGACCCAATGATCGAACCTGCATCTCCTGCATTGACAAGCAGATTCTTTAATACTGCCACCTGGGAAGCATGATATTTCAATAAGAAAAATTTGAAAAGTAAAAAAGACATTCCAGGCCTTCATAAGAGCCTCCCTGTGTTCCCTCTTACCTATGCCAAGGAAAGGCCTTTTGTCTGGAAGGATTTCTCTGCTGAACACAGCAAACCATTGGATCAAATAAATAAGAAAGTAGAAGACTGAGCACTGCTGTCTTCAGTCCTCCTGCCCGCACTGTGCCCTCAGTGACTTTTCTAGGTCACTTACACAGGACCAGGCACATTGCTGCAAGCCAACGACATGAGTTATTAGCATGTTTATCCTTATCAAGACCCCAGGAGAACAACTTCTATTCTTGTCTCCAATTATGTCTGTGAAAACAGAAGCCCAGGTAAATCCACTTGCCCAGGATGCCAAGAAGTGCATGGTCCAATTTGAACCCAGTCAATATGGTGACAGATTTAATTTTCTTAGACTCCAAACTCCCTGCAGATGGTGACTAGCCATGAAGTTAAAAGATACTTGCTCCTTGGAAGGAAAGCTATGAGAAACATAGTGTGTTTAAAAGCAGAGACAACAAAGTCCGTATAGTCCAAGCTATGGTTTTTCCAGTAGTCACGTGCAGATTGTTGGACCATAGAGAAGGCTGAGCTCTGAAGAATTGATGTCTTCAAATTGTGGTGCTGGAGAAGATTCTTGAGAATCCCTTGGGCAAAGAGGAGATCAAACCTGTCCATCCTAAATGAAATCAACCCTGAATATTCATTGGAAGGACTGGCGTTGAAGCTGACGCTCCAATACTTTGGCCACCTGATGCGAAGAGCTGACTCATTAGAAAAGACCCTGCTGCTGGGAAAGACTGAAGGCAGGAGGAGAAGGGGAGGACAGAGGATGAGATGGTTGGATGGCATCACTGACTCGATGGACATGAATCTGAGCAAACTCCAGGAGATAGTGCGGGACAGAGGAGCCTGGCATGCTGAATTCCATGGAGTTCAAACTCAGAAACAACTTCACAACTGAACAACAACAGCAAAGAATGATTCTAGAACTCACACTCTTTCCTCCAAGAGACAAACTTTCAGAATCCTCTGAAGTCCCAGTGACTTTGGACACTAGCACCTGGTTCTCTCCATAGGCAGGATTCTGGAAACCCCCAGAAACATCCCTTACCCTCTTCAGGGCTCAGCTCAGTAAATGTCCTGCCCATCATGCTGACCCTCCTGCCCTACTGTAGGGCTACTCTGCTGGACTGCCCTGCTCCAGTGTGCTTGCTGAAGACAAGGAAAGATCCATCAGGCCAGGCAGGCCTGGACTCCAACCCAGGCCTTTATGAAGATGAGAGGCTTATGCTGAGAAATGGACCCTCCCTCAGGGAAGAAGCACCAGGCATCCACTGTCCATCAGAGCCCTTTAGGAGCTCATGGGCCCTGAATTTTATCTTTGGGGGTCTAGGACTAAGAGTATAAGCCAGAACACATTAATATGCCACCAGGTCACTTCCGGGCCCTCCGCGTGACACCTCCATCCCCTCTCCTTAGTTTTGGGTAACTTCTTTCCCCCTTCTGACTTGGGCAGGCCACCCAGTGGAAGCAACACACCCTCTTTGAGATTAATCTCAGCAACAAAGGGCCAAGACAGAAAAAGAACCATTTAAACTTGTCTAGGACCCCATAGGGAACAGCTCTCAGCCTCTCAAAATTTGGATGCAAGCTTCTATCATTTCCGTCGGCTCATGTTGGAACACAGAAAGGTAGACATGATTGAAATTTGCATTTAAATGGAAATGGTTCAAGGTAAAGACCCAATGTTTAAAGAAATGAGAGTATCCATTTTTCTAAGAGGGAGGCCGCGTGTGATTGTGTACCATTAAGGTGTCACCGAGCCGAAATATGTTTAGAAATATTAGACACGGCTGCAGCATGTGGAGTGGAGACTGGCATTGGGAAATGACTCCACTCTATGAATGGATGTAAACGAACCATGCATCAAGCACAACTGCTTATAATGTCGCCTGCCACCGTTACCTAATTCCAGCCCTGTTCACTAAATACTAGACGTTCTATTAGACAGCCTTCTGCTACTTATCAATTGTAATAAACACCAGAACTGGCTCGGCAACATACAGCTTGGTGACCGAGATCATCTTCCACTTGTTGTTGTTGTTCAGTTGCTCAGTCATGTCCGACTCTTTACAACCCCATGGATGGCAGCATACCAGGCTTCCCTGTCCTTCACCACCTCCTAGAGTTTGCTCAAACTCATGTCCATGAGTCAGTGATGCCATCCAACCATCTCATCCTCTGTCATCCCCTTCTCCTCCTGACTTCAATCTTTCCCAGCATCAGGGCCTTTTCCAATGAGTCAGTTCTTTGCATTAGGTGGCCAAAGTATTGGAGTTTCAGCTTCAGCATCAGTCCTTCCAATGAATATTCAGGACTGATTTCCCTTAAGATTGACTGGTTTGGTCTCCTTGCAGTCCAAGGGACTCTCAAGAGTCTTCTCCAACACCACAGTTCAAAAGCATCAATTCTTTGGTGCTCAACTTTCTTTATAGTCCAATTCTCACATCCATAGATGACTACTGGGAAAACCATAGCTTTGACTAGACAGACCTTTGTTGGCAAATTAAGGTCTCTTCTTCTTAATATGCTATCTAGGTTGGCCATCAGAGAAAGCAGTGGCGACCCACTCTAGTACTCTTGCCTGGAAAATCCCATGGATGGAGGAGCCTGGTAGGATGCAGTACATGGGATCGCTAGGAGTCGGACACAACTGATCGACTTCACTTTCACTTTTCACTTCCATGCGGTGGAGAAGGAAATGGCAACCCACTCCAGTGTTCTTGCCTGGAGAATCCCAGGGATGGGGGAGCCTGGTGGGCTGCTGTCTATGGGGTCGCACAGAGTCAGACACGACTGAAGTGACTTAGCAGTAGCAGCAGGTTGGTCATAGCTTTTCTTCTAAGCAGTAAGTGTCTTTTAATTTCATGGGTGCAGTCACCATCTGCAGTGATTCTGATAATCCAAAAGGAAATAGAGGTCAGGGTTGTAGAAAGCACCATGTGCCCTTATCAATCTGGATTCTTTACATTATGCTGTGGTACAAGGAACCCTGAGATAGTTGTAACCTTACAGCAACTCAGCTTGCTTTCTTTCTCATGCTCCATGCATAGGTCCAATGAAGCTGTTCTTACCTCCTCATTCCAAGACTCATGTTGATGGACCAGCTGCCATCTTGACCACGCTGATCACTGAAGCAGAGGGACAGAGACACCCAAAGCATCTCTCACAGGCAAATAAATAGTATAGGAGAAGCAATACCTAATTATTTAACTCACAACTCAATGGCCAAAACCATTACATAATTCCAGAAATAAACTGACTCAGAACTCAATGGCCAAAAATCGTTATATTATTCCAGAAGCAAACTGACTGCACCCGGAAGGTGGGGGCTGAGAAATATTTGGTGAGCACCCTTCATAGCTACTTAGCACGTTCCTGTTCATGTTATCAGGGAGGTTGTCTGGGACAACGTCAGAGGCAAGACATATCCCAAGACTGAACGGCAGCGAACACAAGTGCTACCAAAAAAGTTACCCTTGGGAAAAAAAAAAAGTTATCCTTGGGATGGAGAAGCCAAAATAGAGCCCGCAAAGGGCCAAAAGAGAAGCTGAATCCAAGTCAACTTGGAAGAGTTGAGTGAAGAGAAGGACTATAGGCTGGAAGTGAGGTCTGTGGCTGAGACGAGACAGCTGGTAGAACAGAGGGAGGGGTAAGTGAGTAGCTGCAGGTGGAATTCTTAGAATCTAAGACCCCACACCACTGCAGATGGAAACCCTTTATATCACAGAGACCCAGGACGCTTGTTGAATCAGGAACAGCCCCTGAAAGGAGGTCAGCAAGCCAGCGAACAGCCTAGAAGACCATGTTGTCAGCTGAGCCAGCTGTAATTGTAAGAGAGTATTGGTTAGTCCCAACAAACAAACAAATAAAACCTGACAAATTGCATCCAGAGTTTTCAGACCATTTCCAGCTGCTGACTTCTAGAGAGTTCTGTGCTTTGGTCAAGCAGGGACTGTTTGAGAGGCTTCTAGGTATCACCTCGCTCTCTGTAAAGTGAATAATCATCTGCTCATTTGTTCAACAAATATTTTTCAAGCTCTCAAGAACCAGAGCTTAGAACAGTGGCTAATGCACCCCAGGTATTTAATTTAATAAATGTTTGTTGAAGGGCTTAATGAGTGACTCCCTACTCTGAGCCAAATGCTGCACTACGTGCTGGGAGGGAAATGATACCGACACAGACACCATTCCAGCTCTCACCGAGCCTACGGGCAGACCCACCTCACAACGAATCAAATGACCATGGGAACAACACTAACGAAGTGACATGAAAAATGGTCAATTTCACTTCCCTTAAGCTAGCGTCCCCTAAGTGCCCTATCTGTATTAATGAACTGAATCCTCAAGACAGCCATACAAGCTGAGCAAGAGATACGTATCCACTCTAAAACGGAAGAAACTGAGGTCAAGCAGGCTTAATTGCCTTGTTCAAGCAGAGATGCCAGGATTTAAGCCAAGGTCCCTGGTTCTGGAACTTATGATTATGAGAAAAACATTATAGACAAACAGAGGAGGAAGATGGTATTTCTGCATACACATTATCTGGAAAAATATCTCAGTAGAGAGTTATTCAATCTGTGCCTCGAAGGACAAGTAGGAAGGAACCAAGAAGGAAAAGGATAGCCCAGAGAGATGTTACCTAGAGGACCTGGGGAATGATGTCCTTTTGTTTTTTTTTTTAATTGGAGTATAATTGATTTACAATGTCGAGTTAGTTTCAGGTGTACAGCAAAGTGATTCAGTTATATCTACACATATATCCACTTTTTTCAGCTTATTTTCTGGTATAAGCCATTACAGAGTATTGAAAAGAGTTCCCTGTGTTATTCAGCAAGTTCTTATTAGTTACTTATTTTATATATGTCAATAGCAGTGTGTATATGTCAGTTCCAACCTCCCAGTTTATCCCTTCCCCCACCTCGCTTTTCCCTTTGGTAACCATAAGTTTGTTTTTTATATCCATGACTCTACTTCTGTTTTAATAAATAAGTTAATTTGTACTTTTTTTTTCAGATTCCACATATAAGCTATATATTATACAATATTTGTCTTTCTGTGTCTGACTTACTTCACCTAGTATGATAATCCCTAAGTCCATCTTTGTGGCTGCAAATGGCATTATTTTGTTCTTTTATAGGGCTGATAATATTTCATTGTATATATATGTACTATATCTTCTTAATCCATTCCTCTGTTGATGGATATTAAGTTTGCTTCCATATCCTGGCTATTGCAAACTGCAATGAACATTGGGGTGCATGGATCTTTTTGAACTATAGTTTTCTCTGGGTATATGCCCAAGAATGGGATTGCTGGGTCATATGGTAGCTCTCTTTTTTTTTTTTTTTTTTTTAAGGAAATTGATGTTCTTTTATACCAAACCTTCAGTCCTTAAGAGCAAAGACCACTTCTGCTCATCCATGCCCCTGCGTCTAGACCATGATCAGCACATGACCGTGTTTTATCAAATTGAAGATACCACCAGTTTTAGAAGAATACTGTCTGTGCCACTAAGAGAAAAGGAAGAGACCTGACAGTAAAACAATGGCACTATGCTTTCTTAAGACTTAGACATTTTATCTTATACTTATTGGAAAAAGTCCTTTAGACTTAAGGAGACAGGTGTTTATCACGTACCACTGTTGTGATAGAAAAAGGAATATGCTTATGATAGTCTTAACACTTGCTCACAGATTTCAGCTTTCCTGACTCACTTTTTCAGTTTCTTTTTCCATATAGTATTATTTCCTCTGACACCCAGAGTACTGGAGATGCAGAATTTCTTTAAAGAGTTATTATAGTCATCAATGCTGGGCTATTAAGTCTGCTTTGCAAGCATGTGGAACGCACGGATTTTTTCTTCCTTGGGAATGTTGCTAAACCTGGCTGCTTTGTCACTTTCTCGCAACCGTTTAGGTCCTGTGTGCGTGCGTGCTCGGTCACTCAGTCAGGTCCGACTCTGCGGCCCCATGGACTATACCCCACCAGGCTCTCTGTGCTCCAAACTTTTCAGGCAAGAATACTGAAGTGGATTGCCATTTCCTTCTCCAGGGGATCTTCCTGACTCAGGGATCAAACTCAAACCCACATCTCCTGTGTCTCCTTCATTGGCAGGCAGATTCTCTACCACTGAGCCATCTGGTTTAAGCAGGTGCTATGCCATCATCTTCCGGTTACACTTCTCTCTGCAGGTCTGCAGGATGGCAATGCTGGCGTGTCTGACAGGCGCACACATGCAGGCTGTGGCTGGGTCAGGACTGCCCTTGCTGTAGAGTGATGGGCGCACGCTGTGGGATTCTAAGGTGCACCTCAACTTTAGAGATGCTTACGTGTGCTTCTTAAAATGCTTGACAGTAATTGAAACTGATAAACCTCTGATGTGTAAGTAGATGAATGTGAGTTTGAAAGACCCTGAATATCAGGGGGAAAAAAAATTTTGTACTTTACCCTACAAATCATAGGCAGTCACTGAATCTCTGGGAATGAGAACACTTGACTTACGTGGCGGTATGTTCTGATCTTGATTTTTAAACCAGGAACTCCTGAAAAGAAAAACCTGCAACACCCAGGAATCCCATTGCTTAAAATAATTAAGGGTTTGCACATAAAGCCAGATGGAGTTTAGCCGAGCTGATACTACAGATCTCTACGGAGGTGAGAGAAACCTGGGGGATGGGCCACAGGCCCAGAGCCCTGGTGGGAATGATTTGCATGCTGTATCCCTTGGAGGCAGAGGGACCGGCCTCCAGGTCCCTTCCAGCCCGTTGATTGTGTATTCCATCAGCAGAGCTGGATGTCGCTCAAGATTCCAGACCAAGTAGAGCCTGGGACTTCACCAAGACTCCTGGGACATACCCAAGGGCTATCTGAAAAGTCCTCAGGATGTTCCAAGGCTGTTTAAAAATATTATAAACTTTATGTTTATGGATGGAGCAAGCGTGGCCTCATTTTCCAAGTCCTGATGCAAATAATGGCTCTAGAAGAACCTCTCAAAGTCCAAATGGGATTAGCTCAAAGCAAAGGATGTAATATGGTACCATGTAAGTGTGAGAACATGTGGGAAAATTCATGGTTGATGGTACCATTAACCAATGCTATTGGGGACTATTTCTGAACCCTAAATTCATTTATTTCTCAACCTCAGCTTATGAAATAAACACAATCATTGCTCTGCTTCATGGATGAGGATACTGAAGGTCAGAGAGTTAGGAAGATTTTCCTGGAGCTGGTCAAGTGGTGGTGTCTTGACTGGTGGCCAGACAATTTGACTCATGGCTTCACTTCTACTCAGCTCTTCACGCTCTCATCTCTGACGCACATGCCCCAGTTTGTTCTGGATGCAAAATTTATAAGCTCTGTGCCCTCTGACAGGTTAGTTAACTTCATCAAGGCTCAGTTTCCTTATCTGCAAAGTGGTGGTAGAAAAAAAAAAAAAAAAAAACTGCCTCATTTGATTGATATCAGGGTTAACGTAGAAATGCATGCAAGACAGTGTGTGCCTGACTTGGAGTAAGAGCTCAGCAAGTGTTAGCTCAATAAAATGATCTACTTCTGTTATTATGAGCCCACTGCTGCTTCCATGAACTGTTTCTAGTTAATCAAATAACTAACAGTTAACTAGGGCTGTCTGCACCTTCCCCCAGCTGAACAGGAGTAGATCTTGCATCTTAGAACACTGCAAGTGAAAGCACACTCACACTGCAGACCATCTATTCTCCAAATCACTTCTTTAGCGATGAACCTGACCACCCTGTGCTGGTATCAGGTACCGTCTTGATCAGCAATTGGCAGGCCACGAGGGACAAGACAAATGTCACTGTCTGCTTTTGTACGGTCGTTGAGTCAAGAGTGGTTTTTACATGTCTGATGACTGAAAAAAGGAATCAAAAGAAGAATGATACCTGAGGACATGAAAAGTACATGAAATTCAATCTCCAAATCTGTAAGTAAAGTTTTATTGGATCACAGCCACATCCATTCGTGCCCTTATTGTCTACAACTGCATGCGCTCTGGGCAGCTGAGTGGAGTAGCTTGACAGAGGCCACGTGGCTTGCAAAGCCTAAACTACTTCGTATTTAGTCCTTCCTAGAGAAAGTTTACTGACCTTTCTCTTGGTCATCTGTAGCAAAGTCAGCAGTAGAATCTATGCCTCTTCTCTTCACTTCATCCCCTTCCTACACCCCCACCCCTCACTATGATTACACAGTACAGAGTCCTGGACATAGAAAGTCCTCATTTGTATTTCCTTGCTGGCTAACTTAAAACTCGCATTTTACATTTGCCTTATGGCTTCCCAGATGGCTCAGATGGTAAGGAATCTGCGTGCAATACACGAGACCCGGGTTTGATCCCTGGGTCAGGAAGATCCACTGAAGAAAGGAAACACTACCCACTCCAATATTCTTGGCTGGAAAATTTCATGGACAGAGGAGCCTGGTGAGCTACAGTCCAGGGAGTTGCAAAGAACCAGATATGACTGGGTGACTAACACTTTATTCTTAATTTGGAACATAGTTTTGTATCCTTCACGTTTGGTTTAATAGATCCACCAATTAGTTGATGGATCTATTGTTTGGTGCTTGATTTAGTGTATGATTTATCATTGGTCCTTAGATCTCAGTCTTTGAGTTCTACCAAACTGTTTCCATAAATGTTACTTACGTGGATAACATTCTCTAAATCTGAGTACTGGCTTATTTCTTTTCACCAGCTTTGTGGAGATAAATCTGAAACTCAGCATCTCAAAAGGATTTGGACAAGATATTCAGATAGCTCCTAACTCTTTTCCCTGCATTTCTTTCCTCCCACCCCTTTAGCGACTTTTTTTTTTTTTTTTTAAGTACTTGGGGCAGGTTTGCAATATTCAGATGGGGGCTCAGTGAAAAAAGCAAGATCCTGCAAGAGAGAATTCACCAGGGTAATGCATTCACAGCCCTTTCCACCTTTGTAAGTTTCACATCTCTTTCAAAATATTGTCCTGCCATTTCTCCCACACATGAAAAGTAGTCCATATCACATGTAGAATATGCCCATTAAAGATTTCTCTAACGTCTACCTACTGAAATGGTGTTTTTTTCACTTGGAAAGACTTCAACGGGTTGCACTGCTGGGGACCAAAAATAAGATTTTAATTGAAATACAGATAAGATAGGAGCCTTTAATTTACCTTCTCCCTAAGCAACAGGACTTTCCTGGCTGCATCTGATAGATGACTTTTTCCCCTTCTTTCTTTTTCAGCCTAGGCTGGAGCAAAATTATCTTATCTTCAGATGAAATATTTTAGGGATTTGGGGATTTTGTGTGCCTCAGGACAAAGGACAGTGTTTGTGAAAAGATCACTGTCCTCTTTTGGAGGCAAATTTCCTCCTTATTGAAATTCTGATGTTAGAAAAAGTCTGCCGTCTCATTACCATCCTGCAGGCCACACGTTTTATGTCCTCTTATAGATGGGCACGAGACTATTAGGGACAAGAGAGAGAAAAGAACACAAGGAGATTTCTCCTGCAATCATGTCAGATGAGACATTTTTCTCCACCAACAAAAGAGTTTGTATAAAATCTGCTGCTATAAAAATGAATCATGATATTCTTACCGGGGGCTCCAAGAGACAATGCGTTCTGGACCACGAGATCATTGCCATCGCTTTCAGAGTAAATAACACAGGTTCTTTTTCTCAGCCTGCAGTCCACGTACACACCAGGGTTTTCCCCCCACCCCCAAGTCCACCCCCCACCATCCCCAGGTCTGACTGAACAGCAGGGACTGATAGAGAAGGGCATATAAACCACACGACAGACTTCCAAGGCCAGAGATAATTGAATTACCTGGTTGTCTGCAGTGATGAATACAAGTCATAGAAACAGGATGAATAGTCTGTTTTTACTGCATTTCTGGCTGTGGTTCCAGCTTTTAGTTTCCATGCCTGCACCAAACGGCTGCAACTTCACTGTATCGGCCGTTTCCGGCCAGTTATGGTCCCTCAAGCACCACTTGAAATGCAGCTTTGAAATCACCCTTGCATTTCACGGATACTAGATGGGAGTTCATCACTTCCATATGTGAGGCAATTTTACAAAATATCTGACTTCATGATTGCATGAATCATGCAACTTTATTAGTTCTAAATTAGGTTTGGTGGCAAGTCATATCTATTATTAATAGTAATCTGTGTACTTGTTTTTCTCTGTCGTCCTTGCTGGTCAGACAAATTCCACCTACTTTTATTT
The DNA here is from genome assembly GCF_032452875.1 of Bos javanicus. Lineage (NCBI taxonomy): Eukaryota > Metazoa > Chordata > Mammalia > Artiodactyla > Bovidae > Bos > Bos javanicus. Next base: position 61,795,152 of record NC_083888.1, on the reverse strand, counting down.
GGCAGTTCCCATTTTCAGCTCTCTGGCTGCTTTGTGGACTTGTGAAGAATTCCCAGTACCAAGAATATAGTTGGTCCTTAATTCAGCAGAGTAGACACTGGGTAGATGAAGAAGTGCAGTGGAAGGAACATGGCTGCTGTTGTTGTTCAGTGGCTCAGTCACGTCCGACTCTTTACGACCACATGGACTGCAGCATGTCAGCCTTCCCTGTCCTTCACCATCTTCTGGAGTTTGCTCAGATTCATGTCCATTGAGTCAATGATGCCATTCAACCACCTCATCCTCTCTTGTCCCCTTCTCCTCCTACCTTCAGTCTTTCCCATCATCAGAGTCTTTTCCCACGAGCTGGCTCTTCACATCAGATAGGCCAAGCATTGGAACTTCAGTGTCAGTCTTTACAACGAAGAGTCAGGGTTGACTTCCTTTAGGATTGATTGCTTTGATCTCCTTGCTGTCCAAGGAACTCTCAAGAGCTTTCAAAGTGGCATCTTAGAAAAGGCACAAGAATTGATGTCAGAGCTGAACTGGACTTGAGTCCTAGTTCTTGAGAAGGCGTTAAAACATTTCACTACCTCACTTAGAAAATGGCAGATGTAATATTTATCTGAGGGTTAAAAATGGATTGGGTTCTTCTAATCCTCCTACACACACTTGGCATAGAGTTTGGCACAGGTGACCCACCAAGTATGAATTCATTCCTTTTCCCTGCTTCTAGTGGCTGGGTTAGCTAAACCGGAAATTACACCATTTCACTGGTACCCTCCTTTGCTTGCCAATTTGTTCTCCCTCCCAGGAGAATCAGCAGGTTGGGAGACCTAGAATCTGTGAGCTCTAAGACATGCAGGGACTACATGTGTTTATTCACTGTTGGGTGGCCAGCGTTGGGCCAGGCACAACAAACAATGCATTTTTATTGAGAAAATGTTGAAATGTACCTTAATGACAAATACTGCCCATTTCATTAACAGACTAAAAGAAGACACAAGGCCCAAAACCAGCTCTGCTAACATGTGATATGAATGTACATGTCCCTCAGTCGTGTCCGACTCTTTGTGACCCCACGGACTATATGGTCCATGGAATTCTCTAGGCCAGAATACTGGAGTGGGTAGTCTTTCCCTTCTCCAGGGCATCACCCCAACTGAGGGACTGAATTCCAGTCTCCTGTATTGTAGGCAGATTCTTTACCAGCTGAGCCACAAGGGAAGCCCAACATGTGATATATGTATACCTAAAAATCACCCACTATGCAAAATTATGCAATAAAATACACAAGATAATGGAGGAAATTCGGCTGGAGATTAACGCTCAGACTGTTTATCAATGGCATGCTGAAAAAAAGAAAAAAATAAGAGATGATACAAAAAGTGAAAGTGTTGGTGAAACACTATCACTAAAGTGAAAGCTCTATCAGTCAAGTCTGACTTTTTTTAAGCCCATGGACTGCACCCGCCAGGCTCCCCAGTCCATGGAATTCCCCAGGCAAGAATACTGCAGTGGGCAGCCATTCACTTCTCCAGGGGATCTTCCCGACCCAGGTTTCAACCCGGGTCACCTGCGTGACAGGCAGATTCTTTACCGTCTGAGCCACCGGGGAAGCTCAAGAAAATGCAACTCATATTCAATGGCTGAGAAAAATATATGATTATGGCACTAAATATAGTGCTTTACCCAGAAAAAAGGCTCAAACTTGCTTATGGAAGTGGGTATGGGAAGGGTGAAAACTTGTGAATTATTGAAAAGTGGTGGAAGGAGGGTTTTCTGAAATCAGAGGAAATGCTGCATTGTGACTGTTAATCGTAATACACATACAGTAGGCTGGGGCAGTGAGTGGGTGTTTGAGGGGTACACGCATGTGTAATCTGTGCATTTCCACATGGCTCCATCCACACGGGTACGGTTTTTCACTTTCACTGGTGCTTGCTGCAGAGGAAATGACACATAAGCCACTGCAAACTTTGCGTAATGTTTAATTCTTTAATATATCAATCACAAATGTGTGTTTTCAAAACAACAGTTATAGAGAAGCTCACTGTATTTTCAAATATTTGAGAGGCTCTCCTATGGAAAATCAAATAGGCTGCTTCTTGGTTTCTCAGGTGGTGGAGCCATGGAGACCGGATAAATGTTAGAATGGGTTCCCAGTCACTCAGTCATACCTGACTCTTTGTGACCCCATGGACTGTAGCCCATCAGGCTTCTCTGTCCATGGGATTTCCCAGGCAAGAATACTGGAGTACGTTGCCATTTCCCCCTCCAGGGGATTTTTCCAACCCAGGGATTGATCAAACCTGTGTTTCCTGCATTGGCAGGTGGATTTTTTTACCACTGATCCACTTGGGAAGCCCAAATGTTAGAGAAGGCAGCTCTCATCTTGATTCAAGGCATGCCATTGTAACAGAGTTCCGTGACCTATGAAAGGCAGTGGCATTATGTCACAGGAGAGGTTCAAGCCAAACATAGGGATCTGTAATACAGCTGTGCAAGGGAAATTCTAGATTAGTCTCTGAAAGTCTCTCAAATACATATTTTAAATATAAATTCAAATATGAATTTTAAAATTCTTATAGTATTCTTTAAGAATATGTAAAGCCAAGATCACAAAGCTATTTATAGGTCAGAAAAGTGAAAGTGAATTTGCTCAGTCATGTCCGACTCTTTGCGATCCCATGGATTGTAGTCTACCAGGCTTCTGTGTCCGTGGGATTTTCCAGGCAAGAGTACTGGACTGGGTTGCCATTTCCTTCTCCAGGGGATCTTCCTGACCCAGGGGATGAACCCAGGTCTCCTGTATTGCAGGCAGACGCTTAGAAAGAGGACCTAAACTCCAAACAGGAGATGCCCATTCTGCTGTCTTTCCCTGTGGCCCTTTGGAGACACTCAACTGGTAACTTTTGACTTAGGGAGGGATGACTCTTGGATGATGGTGATCTAGACAAATTTGGATGATATCTTCAAAGATGAAGACAGATGGGAGTTCCTTGGTGGTTCAGTGGTTAGGACTCTGTGACTCAATTGCAGGGGGCATGGGTTTGATCCCTGGTCAGGAAACTAAGATTCCACATTCCACATGGCATGGCTAAAAATAATAATAAAATAAATTCCAAGATGGGGAGGGATGAGAAGAGGAAAAGAGATGAGAAAGGGGGAGAACACTTAGACATTGGGCAGGAGATGGTTCTCAATTTGGTTGTTAAATTTGTATAATTTGGACATATGGCTTATTGTCACAAAAAAAGCTAGCAGGCTACTCAAATCAACCTCAGTTTCTAGACCCTTCTCAGCCACTGTGGTCACCGCAATTTGGTTACATTAGCCCGCCTCCCTGAGTTTCAGTTTGTTCAACTAAAAACTAGATAATCAACAAATAATCTTTCTTTTCTAGAGTGAGCTAAGAGTCCGTTAATAGAAAGCATGCAAGTAAATGTGTTTTTAAGCCCTTAGGTGCTATATAATTATCATCATTACAGAAAATAGCCATTTGTGCTGCAAGAGAAAAGAACAGAAAAATCATATTCAGGTTGTTTGCGGAGAAAATACAAAAACTTGATCCTGAATGAAAAGGGAAAAAAAAAGAAAAGACAGTCTATTTTTCCTCCTGCTGGTTCAATGATAGCTATTAATGTTTTTAAGTCTTTCAGATTGGTCTTAAGGACTCAGTTTTCGGAGGTCTTGTTGCAATTGAAAAGCCCATGGGAGTGATTTCCAGTAATCTAAGTTAATAAACTGTAAACTAACTTTGTTCTAAAGGTTTAAAAAAAAAATCAGCCCTACCACCTTTGACAAAATAATTGCATCAATTGTAAAACAGCCAGATGTTGGTTAGATACAGACATATCAAGGCATTAATGTGGAAAACAATATATATATGTATGTATATCTAGAACCAAAGAACCTATTTTGTTCTCTCTTCTTTTATTTAATTTTCTTTCTCCAAGTAATAATTCCTTCTTCAGTCATCAAACGTTTGGCCAATTTCTGATGACATTTATCCATACAGATAAAATTTGAATTAAAGGAAGAAAAACTAGTTGGTGTTTCATTTACTTTTCTCACCAACCCTCTCTTGGTTGGCCTGCTTTGTTGAAGAGAATGTTCTGGAGCTTGCAAAGGCAGGAGGAACTGCAGTTTTCTTCCAATAGTCTACTTTCCAAATGAAGAAGGAAGAGGAGTCAACATTTGATCAGTGTCTAACATCAACCAGGAAATGCAATATGGCGCATCACTGAATTATCGCAAGTAGCCTAGAGCACAAGACTCCGCTGCCTCTCCATCACAATGGGGAAAACAAGGCTCAGAGACCCATGACCATGTCAAAGCTTTAGGAAGCATACAGATCACAATTCAGGATTCCAAAGGCCGCTCTTTGCTGTTTAAAGAGATTGTTGGTTGCCTAGCATCATGAACCGCACAAAAATTGGACTGTCTTCCTTTCTGTGAGAGGTATTAGTCAGCATTCTCTAGAGAAACAGAACAGAATGTGGCACATATTTAGACAGAGAGAGACAGCAAACTTTATTTTGAGGAAGTGGCTCACGTGATTGTAGAGGTTTGAGAAGTCCAAAATCTTCAGGGTTGCTTGGCGGGCTGGAGACCTAGGGGACAATTGTGATTGAGTCCAAAGACCATGAGGTGACAGAATTCCTTCTCTCTCAGCAAAGGTTGGTCTTTGTTCTATTAAGGCCTTCAAATGATAGGATGGGGCCCACCAATATTATGGAGGGAAATCTGCTTCTCTCAAAGCCTTCTGATTTAAATGTAAATCACATCTGAAAAATACACACCCTCTCTGAAGTATTCTGAATCATGTTTATGCAAGTATCTGAGCACCCTATCCCAACCAGATCAATTGCCCATCACCTAGGGGTAATCCATGATGAGATTCAAAGTGACAAAGAGAAAAGATTCTGAGTCTAGCATCTCCTTTATTGTTGTTGCTGTTCAGTTGCCAAGTCATGTCCAATTCCTTGCAACACTATAGGCTGTAGCCCGCCAGGCTCCTCTGTCCAAGGGATTCTCCAGGCAAGAATACCGGAGTGGGTTGCCATTTCCTTCTCCAGGGGAGCTTCTTGACCCAGGGATCAAACCCAGGTCTCCTGCATTGCAGGTGGATTCTTTACTGTCTGAACCACGAGGAAAATGCCCGCTATCTTCTATCCTTGTTCAAAAATCATTTGAGAACTCATATTCTTGGGTCAGCTTGTCAGGAGGTCAGTCCATTCTTTGTTCCCAGTGAATGCAAAGGCTCAGGTGACAAAGAGCACACAAGTTGTGGAGCAAAAAAATTAAAAGATGAACATCTATCATTTGTGAACCTCAGATTCCTTCAATTGTTCCCATGTCGCATTTTTACTCCTCGCTCTAAGAACATTCATCATTAGCTGATCCCTCTTTGTTTATGACTTTTATGTCATTTGACAAATAAATCCATTCCTTCGGGGTTACACAAATTGTTGACTTGCTGAAAGTGTGGTCTTCACTGCTGACATCACAGTGCCATTGCACACTAACTCTCATGTGGGTGAAGTACCAGGCGGCCTGTTCCACAGGAGCTGCCATGGTTATGGCGCCAAAGTCACCATCAATCCCACGTTTGGGTGTTGTCATCTGCATTTTGCCAATGAGGAACCTGAGTCGTGAAGAGATAAGACAGATTTCTAGAAACACACAGCTCATACACAGCAGCACTGAACCTCCACACAGGTCCGTCTGTTCTGAAACCTGTGTTTATAATCACTGGGGGACATGCCTTCTTTGTCATTTTTTTCAATGTATTCCTTTTCTTTTGTCTCTGTTACATTTTTTCCCTGTGTTTATTCAGAATGTACCTTGTTCTTGGGTTTAAAATATCTGCTTAATTCAACAGTTCCCATTTAAAAATAAAGACTCCACCTGTAGGAATATTGCTGGAATAGTCTGTGTCTTGAACTGAATAATGTAAAAATTATTTTTCTTTTTCTGTGGACAGATGAGCCTTATGGAACTAGGTCAGGCCTCAATAAAAGAATTCAAAACCAAGAAACAAAAATTTAAAAATAGCAAGAAGACCAAAACAAATCAAAAGAATAGGACAATAGAATCAGAATCACAGAAACTTAGTATCCACACGGAAAGACACTCACTGAAATGTGGGTTCTTTGCTTTGATGCTTTTATCATGTGACACCGTCACCTCTTGTCTGGGTGTGTTCTTATCATCCCGCCAGACCAGAGCTCAAGGACAGAGCCTGGCACATTTGGTCCCTCGACACAGGCTTGCAGGGTGAGTGAAATAGCTTTTCTGCCTTGATACATTTTATTTTCAGAAGTTAACCTGGTATGAGTCAAAAACTTCATCTTATTTACCAACGGGGCCCTTGGCAGAGACATTTGTTACACACCTGAAATTTGCAAGGTTATCTTTTCCCATATTGCTGAGTACTCACCTTAATCTTCCTTATCATCTTCTCTTTACCCCGTTAAGTGCCCACTCACCTAAAACACACTGGGTAATGATGTTTATTACCCAACAATGAAAATATTGTTATTTATGGTTACAATCAGGGTGTCATCAAATATGAATGCTCACATTCAGCGAGGCCCTTTCAGCTGATTGTTTATGTAAATGAAAGTGTTCGTTCATCATCTCATCCATTTTGGGAAGAAACAATCAGCCGCGCGGTTGTTTCTCCCTGTAATATCTTTTTAATATTCAGTTCACTGAAAGCTAATCTGCAACAAAAGAAAAAAATATAAAGAATTTGAAGATAAATTTAAGCCTATAGCAAAACATCAAGTTGGCCTGCCTGTAAACCACTGGCACACAACAGGCAGCAGCTGAGCTTTTGCTCCTCTTTGCTGGGAAACTTAGAGTGAATGTCCAGTCAGGATGGCCTTTGCCATAGAGATGCGGCCACTCCATCCCAACTGCTTCCACTCAGCCCCAAGTGACAGAGATTGTCATACAGCAGGTATCACTGTCCAGCCCTATAACTGTCCATCTTCATGATTTCAGGGATGTCACATTTACTTGCTAAGTCTTAAGTAACTTACCTGTGAATGGAAAATTAGATGGATTCTAAGTTATAACTCTAAAAGTGTGTCCATAATGACCATCTCAATGGCTAAGTCTCATTATACCATTAAGAAGGGAGAAAATTGTTCTGGCTCTAACTCTCGTAATGATTAATACTTGGCTCTAATCTAAGTTTATAATAAAAAGGAAAGAGGATCCCATTGTAGTATTCTCTAAAGGGATATACATGTTATTTTATGTAAAGGACCAGTGACATACAGGTGTGGCCATGGCTTCCTTGGTAGCTCAGCTGGTAAAGAATCCTTCTGCAATGCAGAAGACCCTGGTTTGATTCCTGGGTCAGGAAGACCCCCTGGAGAATGAAATGGCTACCCACTCCAGTATTCTGGTCTGGAGAATTCCATGGACTGTTATAGTCCATGGGGTCACAAAGAGTTGGACACGACTAAGCAACTTTCACTGTCACTTTTGCTGACCGTACTGTATCAATTGCAACTACTTAATTCTGCTCTTATAGTGCATGATCACCCACAAAGGTTATTTCAACAGACAAACGGGTCTGTGTTTCAATAAAACTTTATTTACAAAACAGGCACCTGGCCAGATTTGCTCTGTGGACCATAGTTTGTTGATCACTGGTCTAAAGCAATCATTTCCCAAAGTATGATACAAGAACCCTGAACCAAACAAAATATCCTTGGAAAAAAAGATAATTCTCTAGACAAGTGAGAGGCACTTCACATCTTGACTGTCTTGGACATTTATCATGCACAGTAGCTCCTTGCATGGACAGAAAAGTCCTACCACAAAGAAACTGTAACCAGAATTGTCCCAAACTTCTCTGACCTTCCTGTGCCTACTCAAAGGACTCTTGTCTTGAAGGATGGTTCCCTAAAGCGCGTTTGTCAGCAGACAAAGGGATAGGTTTTTGCTCACCTTCATCTGGGTGATCCATGTTCTGGGTGGACAGAATTGGGATTTGAGGGGACCTAATAGACTCAACAGGCAAGGTTGGGAAATTCCAACTTATAGACTGAGGACCAGCCAAGAAGCCACCTCATGACCTCATGGAAAGATCCATCTGAGAGACCTAAGCCTTGGTCTTCAGTTTACCTTTCATTAGCTTTGTGGTTCTGGGAAGTCCCTTCACCCTTCTGAGCTACCTCAGTAAAATCCTTTTCCTCAGGTGAAAAAGGAAGACACTGGCTGAGGAAATCCCCGAGGGTTTTGTTACTCTGTTGCTTCTGTTCCAGCTGCACGGTGATTTTTGTGGTCTTTTGGAAGAGCTAGAATGTGGAGGCAAATTCAGAGGGTGACTGACGACTGTATGACATACTCGAGGTCTGTTGCATCTCTGCCATGACCTAATTCTGTTCCTCTTTATGGCTGACTAATATTCCCTTGTATACATGTGCCATTTCTTCTTTGCCCACTCATCTGTTGTTGAGTGTTTAGGTTGTCTCCATGTCCTAGCTATCGTAGATAGTACTGCAGTGAACATCGGGGTAAATGTGTCATTTTGAATTATGGTTTTCTCATTGGAGGAGGAAATGGCAACCCACTCCAGTATTCTTGCCTGGAGAATCCCAAGAACAGAGGAGCCTAGTGGGCTGCCGTCTCTGGGGTCGCACAGAGTCAGACACGACTGAAGCAACTTAGCAGCAGCAGCAGCAGGGGATCTGAAAAAACAGTACAGGTGAACCTATTTGCAGGGCAGGGATAGTGATGCTGACATAGAGAATGGACATGTGGGCACAGACAGGGAAGGCGACAGTGGGACACATCAGCAGATTGGGATCAGCATAGATACACTGCCGCATACCGTTTATAAAGCAGGCAGCGATTGCAAACCTGCTATACAGCACAGGGAGCTCAGCTCAGTGGTCTGTAATGACCCAGAGGGGTGGGATGGGGATGGAGGGAGGGGGGCCTAATGAGGAGGGGATATATGCGTGCACTGGAGAAGGAAATGGCATCCCACTCCTGTATTTTTGCCTGGAGAATCCCGGGGACAGAGGAGCCTGGTGTTCTGCCTTCTATGGGGTCACACAGAGTTGGACATGACTGAAGCGACTTAGCAGCAGCAGCATATGCATGCATATAGCTGACAAGCTTCATTGTACAACAGAAGCTAACATCGCATTGTAAAGTTACATTTGCAATTATATTCCAGTGAAATTATATTCCAATATAAAAATTCACAGGGTGAGGAACATGCAGACAGATGGACCAGCACTTCTTGAATTTGACTTCTTGACTTCCAATTCTGTGAAAACAAAGTTGGCTGAATTTTGTTTCTGGATTCAGAATCACAAGGATCCAGACCCCAGGAGGAAGGCAGCACGTTCCAGTGGAGACCTCTTGATGGCCTTGCATTCAGACACAGATGTCCTGATCCGAACGCAAGTTCAGTATCTTTATCCATGGCACTCATGTTCAGTCACTCAGTTGTGTCCGACACTTTGCAACCCCGTGGACCATAGCCCGCCAGGCTCCTCTGCCCATGGGATTTTCCAGGCAAAAATACTAGAGTGGGCTGCCATTTCCTCCTGCAGGGAATATTCCCAACCCAGGGATCAAACCCATGTTTCCAATGGCTCCTGCACTGCAAGCAGATTCTTTACCACTGAGCCACTGGGGAAGCCCTGTTATCCGTGGAACCATGCCTAATTACCCATTCTTCTCCTGGCCTCAGTTCTCCTATGTCACTGGAGATGGTGGAGCTCAAAAGAACTTTTTAACCTGTTGGAATAAGCAGAGTGTTACAATTAATAACACCACTGCTACCATCACTGGAGTCACTCTGAACAAAACATAAAATACCAAACAAAATGACATGGTGAGTAGCAAACACTTTGTACAGCTGGCAAAACAGAAATTGTTCTGTAGCTCTGTCACAATATAGACTAGTCTTCTCTGCAAAATGGGAATCTTTTAACTCCCTTTTCATTCAGAAAAGTGTTGAGAGAATGGCTTGTAACATCTCAAACACTACCAGATGCATTTGACATATTACTATACATAAAAGCAATGACAATGGTGTTATTGGGTCTTCCCTGGTGGGGCAGAGATAAAGAATCTGCCTGCCAATGCAGGAGGCACAAGAGACATGGGTTTGATCTCTGGGTCGGAAAGATCCCTTGGAGCAGGAAATGGCAACCCACTCCAGTATTCTTGCCTGGGAAATCCCATGGTCAGAGGAGCCCAGTGGGCTACAGTCCATGAGGTCACAAAGAGTCAGACACAACTGAGCATGCACACACAATGATGTTATTAATGGGACATGCCTCACATAGGAACACGGAGACAGCCTCGATTTCAGCACGAAAAGTATGTTAGAAATAGCAGGACCGTCTATCCCACCAGGGAATATGAAGAAATTGGCCTTGAGTCCAAAAGTTAGCAAGGATTAAAAAAAAAAAACAAAACATGACTTTGCTTTCTTGAAAATGTATCCAATTGAATTTCCTTTCAAACGAGAACTGAATTCTTCATTGGATTCCTTCATTTCTGTTAGAGTCTGGCTTCATAAATGCCATCTCTGCACAGTATATTATGCACATCATTTATTCAGCAGATATCATAATATATTCAGGGCTGTTCTTAGGGAGAGAAATTTCAATATTAGATAAAACTAGTGAGATGGCAATGGTAACTGTGTTTGTGTGGTACACAGAGTAAATAGGATTGTTAGTGATTGCTAAAGGCTTCGAGAAAAGATAGGGAAACAAAGATAGCCCGTGCCAGACTCTGAGCCAACCCGTTGCAGAGGTTCAGGGGAGCTTGATTACCTTCTGCCACCATGTACTTCTAAGCAGGCCTGGTGATGAGTTGTTCCGTCCTTATATTTTCTCATAAGAATAGCTGAATGTTATCCTAATTAGAAATCTGCTCAGATTCTGAAACAGTCTGGTATTGCCTGCTCTTCTCATCTTTTTATCCTACCCCTCTCTCTCTCTCTCTTTCTCTCTCTCTCTCACATACACACACGCACGCACACACACATACATAGTGATGTTCAATGTCACAAAGAGTCAGAGGTCTTGCCTGGGCCCCATCACAAGCTGACCACATGGATGTGACCTTGGTTGGAGCTCTCTCTGCATTCTTCAATCTGCATTGGCAGGGCCTGGACGGGAGTCTCTCCCTGGGCCTTCTAGCTCACATTACCTGTACATTTCAGAGCTGACCTACGGATGCCCAATCCTGGTCATGTGCTTTGCAGGCATTAATGCATTTAGCCCTCACAGCACCCCAGGAGAGAGCCAGTATTAACTGCTCCATGGCATGGATGAGGAAACCAAGGCATGGAGAGTTTAATGAGTTAGCCCAAGGGCACATCAAGGAATTGGCTCAGTCAGAATTACAACTTGAGCCCCGTGGTGCCAAAACTCGGAGCAGAGAGCACTGAAGGACCTCTATGAGGCCCAGATCTGCAGTGAAGAATCCTCAGTTTGACCCTTCAAGTCTGTGACTCATGTATATTCACTAGCACATGCGTGAAGTCACATACACAGCACTCTCCTTGCCACCAAACAGAATGGAGAATCTCACAAGTGTCCTAAGAGGGTTGGAAAGAGTGGACTTGAGAATCTAGAAAAATGGCACTGATGAGCCAGTTTGCAGGGCAGGAACAGAGATGCAGACAGAAAGAACAGACTTGTGAACATAGCAGGAGAAAGAGAGGGTGGGAGGAACTGGCATATATACACTCCCGTGTATGTAGCTAGTGGGAAGCTGCTCTGAGCACAGAGAGTTCAGCTCAGTGATGTGTGACAACCTAGAGGGGTAGGATGGTGGGGAGGTGGGAGGGAGGCTTAGCGAGAGAGGATATATGTATACCTACCAACACAACATTAAACTAAAATTGAATTATCCTCCAATTAAATTAAAAAAAAGAGAGTGGACCTGTGGAGACAGAGCTGTGATTTTGGGGAAGAAGTCAGACAAGAAAGGAGACTGCTGATGCCCGGGAGAGGGGCGGTGGCTGGGGCTGAAAGGGTCCTGAGGTTCCTAATGAAGGACACGTTTGGAACAGACCATGAAGGGCGGGCCAGGGTGGAACCAAGAAGAGACAGGCCAGGTGGTTGACCGGTGTGGGGAAGCCACAGGGCAGGAAAGTGAGAGCCAGGGGTTCAGGCTGTGTCAGCCCTGGGGCTGAGCCCAGGGACACTTCCTGCGAGGAAAGGGAACCGAGGAGGCTGTGACAGCCGACCGGAGCTCATGTTTCTTTTTTGTTTTGTTTTGAATCGTGCTGAATGCCAGTGGCTTTGGAAGGTCTGAGTTTCTGCATGAGGATTCTCAGCCACACGGGTGATGGGCAAAGTTTCAGGAAGAACCTGTCACGATCACACAGATTGACGAAAGCCCTCTACGTGGCACACAGCCACCATCCGGGTGCTGGCGACAAGGACGGTTATCTAAGAAGGTAGCAGCTAAATTATTACAATGAACTCACCTCATAGCCTCTCTTCTCGTCTTTTCTTCTGCGGCTCCCTGGAAGACGAAGAGATGGGCTGGAGAGAGCTTGCATCTCACCATGCACGGCCCCGCCTACGGGCTTTCCTTTGGCTCTTCCACGTGGGGCCCAGTGGGCCGGCCACATGGGAAGAGCCGGGGATGCGTGGGGAATGTCAGCACCCCATGGGTCTAGAACTTGTTCTCCAGCCATTGTTTTTGCCTCATTAAGAGCTTCCTTTTTTTCTGCTCCCATCAGTCATCGTTTTGGGGTTGTTTTCTGAAGCATTCTGACAGTTTCAAAACTGAGAAGCATGACTCAATCCTTGTGGGGGATCTGTTGGTTTTTCCCAAATGAAAAGAATGAAATTCCATATGTGGGAAGATTCCTGAATTTTTCTTTATTTGCTCTGTTCACACACCTTCAGGGCCAAGATCCAGCCTGAAGGGCAACAGGTGCTGTTGTGTCTTTTGCTTTGGTCTCCTAGCTGGGGGGTGGTCAGATCCTCTAGCAGGGGCTAGATGCCTTTCTATAAGAGTTCCCAATCACCCCTTATCTCTATGGACAGAAGAGAGGGCTGAATTTCACAGCTGTGACATCCTGCAAAAAGTATAGAAAGTGGCAGAATAAAGGAAAGAAAGAAAGAGAAGCGAAGGAGGAAGAAAGAAGGAGGGAAGGAAGGAGGGAAGGAAAGAAGGAAGAAAGAAAGAGATTCAGATACAAGTGGATCTGACCTGAAAGTTTTCATTTCTACTATTATACTCAGTATGATTTCCTGAATGAAGAGAGTGAAAGGAAGCTACTGGCTCGGTTTCCCATCTATAAAATGGGGCAGCAAAAGGTAACTCGCTGATTGGAAGAATCGACTCAGCCATGCCTTACGCAGTACAGGTGTCCACGTATGTCCGTGAGATTTAAATCTGGATCTTCTACCAGCAAAAGGGAGGGAAGTAATGCTGGGTTGATACAGGAAACAGAATCAAGAAGTCAAAGTCTTCTTCAAGGTCACAGGACATTTCATGAGTCACGTGATTTCAAATCATGTGTGTGGGGGTGTATGTGTGTGTGTGTGTGGTGTGTGTGTGGTGTGTGTGTGTGTGGTGTGTGTGTGTGGTGTGTGTGTGTGGTGTGTGTGTGTGTGTGTGTGTGACTCAGCTGTGGACAGGAGCCCAGTCCAATCCCCTCCCCAGACCCTCAGCTGTGCCCTGCTCTTCCTGGCCTCCTCTCACCATCCTCACCTTGTCCACTTTCTAGAAAACAACAGAAAAGAGTAGAGAGAAATTTGAGACTCGAGAGACATGGGTTTCTCTCCTTGTTTCCTTCTGTGTGAGTGTAGAAAGTTCTCTTGAACTCTCCGAGATTCCATTTCTTCCTCCATAAAAGAAATGGGGCTAGATTATTTTAAAAGTCTTAAATCTTAGCATCTCCGCTCTTCCCCCTCTCCTCATTCACTTCCTCCTGTTGTCATCCACCATCTAAGAACACCACAGAACTCAAGCGGAAGACACACCAGAGGGAACACCAATGCTGGGCTTCTCCCCTGGATTCTCCAGACAGATGAAGGGCCACCCCTCTCAGCAGGCGCTGAGGGATTCTGAAAGTGCCTGGATTCTGGAAAGTCCAGTTAACATCCTGCTCTGGAGAGCGTCTCCAACCCAGACTGGCCCCAGGGAAGCTCCCGCAGTGGAAGCCTCGATGCATGCTGCCCACTGCCCACCTGTGGGCGCCCTGCCTCCCGTGACCGCTTGTCAAGGCACAAACGGAGCCTGAGAGCAGGATTTGCAGTTAAAGGGAGGGGGAAAATGAGACCCAGGAAAAGTGGGAAGTGAGGAAAGAGACAAGACAAAAGCTGGAGAGTGAGCAGGGGTCAGGGAAAGAGAAGGAAGGCAGAAAGGGATGGCGGCAGGAAGGCAACAGAGAGACAAAGACAGAAAATAAGAGGAGACAGGACTTGCTAAAGATTAAAAGAACCCCTGGACTTTGCTGTTTGGATCCTCAAATCTGTAAATTCTACTAACAACAACTGGAGCTGACAAGTCACCACACCCCTGCACTTTTTCCTACTCAGTCCATGGAGTCTCCCTGTGGGTTGTTTAGTCATTAAGTCATGTCCTATTCTCTGCGACCCCAGGACTGTAGCCCACCAGGCTCCTCTGTCCATGGGATTCTCACAGGAATACTGGAGTGGGTTGCCATTCCTTCCTCCAGGACATCTTCCCCACCCAGGGCTTGAACTCACCTCTCCTGCTTGGCAGGTGGATCCTTCACCACTGATCCACCAGGGAAGCTCAGGCAGGACTGTTACTTGTTGCCATAATCAGGAGGACACTGGGTCTTAGCTAAGATCATTTTCCTGAAGCTGCTTGACAGGTGAGCCCAGTGTCTGGCCCACCTGATCCCAGAGTCCAGGACCGTCCATCAGGCTGGGCTGCCTCCAAGTTCAACCTTGTTCTCACCCAAAGAATCTCAGACACACACTGAACTCCAAAACATGGAAATCAATTAGAACAAGTCAGGGAAAACAATTTGCAACCTGAACCACACATGCCAAATGGCCTGGGGGCCAGGCCCCAATGCTCCAGGATTTTTTTTTTAATAATTTCAGGCTAGAAAAGTCAACCTCTGCTGGAAAATTAGACCTAAGATGCAGATGTGACCATAACTCTCGCAATTCATGTATTTGTTGATTCCTTAATTCATTGTTCAATCACTAATTTATGACCAGCAGAAAGGTACAAACTCTGGGGAATATACCATATTAAATCAGGACAAACTCTGCCTTCCAGGAGCTTAACCATGCAGTGAGAAACTTTACATATATGTTTAAACATCTCTTAAAGATGAGTTTTAAAAGGAAATTTAAAAAGGAAAAATGCCAGCAACCTTCAGGGTCTGGATAAGAGTATGTGTGTGTTAGTTGCTCAGTCATGTCTGACTCATTGCGACCCCATGGACTATAGCCCATCAAGCTCCTCTGTCCATGGGAATTTCCAGGCAAGAATATTGGAGTGGCTAGCCTTTCCCTTTGGAGAAGTCAATGGCACCCCACTCCAGTACTCTTGCCTGGAAAATCCCATGGACAGAGGAGCATGGTAGGCTGCAGTCCATAGGGTCGCTAAGAGTCAGACACGACAGAACAACTTCACTTTCACTTTCATGCATTGGAGAAGGAAATGGCAACCCACTCCAGTGTTCTTGCCTGGAGAATCCCAGGGACGGCAGAGCCTGGTGGGCTGCCGTCTATGGGGTCACACAGAGTCTGAAGCGACTTAGCAGCAGCAGCAGCAGCAGCAGTCTTTCCCTTCTCCGGGATCTTCCTGACCCAGGGATGGAACCCAGGTGTCCTGGATTGTAGGAAGATTCTTTACCATCTGAGCCACCAGGCAAACCTGGATAAGAGAATAGAAGAGTATAGATAAGCTTTATGCTAGTCTAGCCTCTTTTTACAGACCATCTTTGAGGTCAAATCTCCCTTTCAAATCAGTGTTCTCACCTATAAAATGGACCAGTAACGGTCACAGGATCAGCGACTATACAAAGTCAAGGTGATGCACCAGTGCACTTGACTACTTGAGTTGATTCATCATCAGGGAACCGAAAACTATACATGTCCCAGCTACATTCCAAACAGGGAATTTTTTTTTCCAGTTCTGACTTGATGCTATTTCCTTTTCTGTATTTTTTTTTTCTCCTTCTATTCTTAATAAGTTTAATCAAAGGGACAGTGAACTGAAAAGGGAAAACATGTCAAAATGCCGAGAATTTTGAAAATATAACTTTCCAAATTGTGCAGCTTGGTGCTGGCAAGATGACAAGGGCCCCTACAACCCAGTGCAAACACAGAGCTGCAAAATCACGCAGCTCGCGCGTGCAATATATGTATGTTAGGTGCCAAGTGCTAAGCAAGTGCTTTTAAACAAATGACAAACACGATAAGACTCTCGGAGGATAAGGCCAAGTGAGTATGAGAGTCTTCTAGATTCTGACGTGGACATGTGCTCACCTCACCCCTGTCTGGCAGCCAGTACCACGCCAGAGCCCCCTCCTTAGCATCCCCTTAGTGCCCCCACCCACTCTCTCTGCCTACCTGTGTCCAGCCATCCTGCAGCCACAGCAGACACCATCAGGAAAACGCAACTCCATTTCAGCTGTTAAGTGTCTGGGCTGAGAGAATCTCGGACGGCACATTTTTTTCCCCAATCAACTTCACAAACTTAACTAATAATTTCATTCCCGGCATGACAAAGCCGCTAGTTCATGCCAACAGCAACTTAAATGGAACGGGTCATAAAAATTCCCTTGTCTGCCGATGCCATCGTTAAAAAAGAGAAGGGATGACAAAGTGAAAGGGAAAACGCCGTGATTCTTTTATGTGAAGATTACATTTAAAAATAACCAACTAACCGTCTGCACTTCTCCGGTGCCTGACGTCTCGAAACGCATTTAGATTGATACAGACTGAGGCTGAAGTTCTCGTGCTGAGTAAACAGTCAAGTGTTCTTAATAGGAATTGCAGTTTCTCGACATCTGTTAGGGAAAAGGGAATGGCGAAACAACAATTTAGAGTGAGATTGGTTTTGTTAAATGCATTTAAATTCCAAGATTAGTGGTGTTCTTTCTTTTTCAATTAGCATTTACTTGTAGAAAGGTTACAGCTGAAAGGACTGGGGGGGAGGTCGGGTGGGTTTTTTTCCCTCACTGAGAGGGCACTCTAAAGCATAGTAAAGCTAAAATAGGAAGAGAACAGAAGACTTAAAAGAACTCAAAACCCGTGCCAAATCGAGACAGCCGATCTTGAAGGGTTGAAAAAAATAAAATAAAAATAAAACAAAGTTGAATTGGGATTGGATTCTCCTGTCCTCTGGGTTGAGAAATCATAAATTGCTTTGAGAAAATATAGAGATGTGTATTTTCCAAGCCAGTTACTAAATGAAATTTGCATGACTTCCCAAATATATGCCGCGGTTCTGTTTGAGTGTGTAAAGAGCTGTAACTAGCTCAATTTTTTTTTTTGATAGAAACATAAACAGAGACACAAAATGTAGGGAATGTTTCACCTGTTTTACTGCCATTAAATAAACCTCATCTGCTACCAAGCTGTTTTGGGTGACATTTGTTAAATAAATACATTTTGTGGGAGACTGGAGCACTAAAGGAAAGAGACGTGTGAGCAATGTTCTCGGATAAATTCTGCTTGCTTCTCAGCACCCTTACCCCTGCCCTGGGGGAAGAACGAGGTGGTAAATTCAGATTTATGGTTTCCCATAGGTATTTTAGGTCTAAACTTAACACAGCTATAATCAAAAGCGCATGTTATTGTTAGTAAAGTTTCTTTTAACTCTCTGCCTCCTCCCCCATTTTTCTGGCTTTGTTCATTTCACCATCTCTTGTTCCCACTGCGAAACATCTTTATTTGGTTGTTGTGTTATTCTTCCTTCAGGGATAAATTTAATATTTATTTTATTCTTCTATATGCTTTGTTTTTTTAATCTATTAGTGTATACTTTGTGCACAGCTGTGGCCTTTAATATATACTTAGCTGTGATTCTTTTAAAACATGTATATTGAATATTTGTTTAATGTAAAGCCAGTCCTAGCCAGTTTAAAGTCAGACTAATTAGTTTTTATTAATTAAAACTAATAATTAGATAAGGCGGTTCTCTAGAGTATCTCTATGGATATCCTAAAAGGCACCAGGATGGATTATGATTTCTGATGATTTCTCGTATGAGGTCTCTGCAATTTTGCAGCAATTGTAATCAGAGAAAGGAATGGGTAAGACGTTCTGAATATAGAAGAGCGTTATTGCATCAGGTGGACAGTCAAGCTAAAGTCTTCATGGTCCCCAGCAAACAGTGAGCTCATGTGATGGTAACTAAAAAGTTATATGTTTCTAGAACATTCTGCAAGCAGACTTTAGACGCCAGGACGCCTTTGTACGCAAGGTTCCTCTGACTTTTCAGCTGGCTTGCTCTGAGAAATTACATATGCTGATTCCTTTCAATTATCTGTCAATTTTCAACATGCAAATAGAAACATGCATGTCATCACTTTGGTACTCACCAACTGATTTCCTCCAAGCACCCAGACCATAAGTGAATGCCGTTCAATATGTTCTCTTCCCTTTTTATAAGTGGAGTTAATATTACTGAGCAGATTTTGGTCAGCTTCCAGGAACCCAGTGTGTAGAGATGCAGAATTTTATTTTAGAAGCACAAGTTGGTTTGCAAAATGTGAACTTAGCCCAACTATTTCTTTGTTTCATCTTTCTTGCTAGACGTATTTTTTCTTAAAAAAAAAATCTTCATAGAAACACACGTACACACGCACA
Organism: Bos javanicus; assembly: GCF_032452875.1. Lineage (NCBI taxonomy): Eukaryota > Metazoa > Chordata > Mammalia > Artiodactyla > Bovidae > Bos > Bos javanicus. Next base: position 61,776,349 of record NC_083888.1, on the reverse strand, counting down.
ATTTTGGCCAAATTATGATTACTGCTTAGAATGTTTCTAATTATTTTACATGCCTATAATACAAAAAGGATAAAGAAAGAGGGGGAAATGGCCCAAAACAATAACAAATAATACTTTGGCATGATTTATTTGCATTGTCTTCTATGCATATACTTTTAACAGATTTGAGTTCACTGCATTTTGCTCTTACTCTCATCAATAAATATCTATTTATATTGTTAAAATTTCCTCACTTACATAGCCTAATATTTATATATAATACTTTCCCCAATCATTCAGCTTTTGGGGGCATTTTGTAGTTTCCCTTTTTTTCTTCATAATTGCAGTAATGTTTAAATAAACCAATTCGTGGAAAATAGCTATCTATGTTGGATTACTTTCTTAGAATGGATTCCTGGAAATAGAATTACTAGGTCAAAGGGTACCAACATATTTAATGTTCCAGACGCATATTGGCAAATTGCCTTTCATAAAATTAGACCAATTTACCCTCCTGCGATGAGCATGAGTGTCTGTCTCACAGCATCTCCTCTGTTGCAAGATTTTTTAAGATGTCTGCAAATTAGAACGATGACAAAAAATGGTAACCTTTGCCTGAAATAATTTTTAGACATATACCGAGCAATAGATTCATTTTAAAAACATTTTAATTCATCAAGATATTTCAAAGTATACTTCCAGAATGCTTTCTAATCAATGAATGCTATAAAGCTGTAATACATTATCATACATAGTAGACTGTTTTTAGAAAACCTAATTTTTTTTCAAACTGCAGTATAGTTAATTTATTATGTTGCATTAGTTTCAGGACTACAGCAAAGTGACTTAGTTATACAACTAGCTAGCTAGCTAGCCATATTGATGCTGAATCTGGCCTCAGTAACCTGACTCCAAATTAGCTCTGTATACAGAGTTTGCGGTGAAGTAGAAAAGAATAGCTTTATTGCTTTGCCAGGCAAAGCAGGCTATAGTGGGCCAAAGCTGTGTGTCCTACCCTAGAGGGGTTAGTGAGGAGCTGTATAGTATTAGTTAAAAGAGTGTGATCAGCTCATGGACTTTTTCCTGACTGGTTGAAGTCAAAGTGAAAATGTTAGTCATTCAGTCGTGTCAGACTCTGCAACCACATAGATGTAGCCTTCCAGGTTCTTCCATCCATGGGATTCTCCAGGCAAGAATATTAGAGTGGGTAGCCATTCCCTTCTCCAGATCTTCCTGACCCAAGGATCAAACCCCAGTCTCCTGCATTGCAGGCAGACTCTTTACCTTCTGAGTCTAATTCGTGGTGAGGTAAGAGGGAGTCAGTATCGTCAACTTTCTGGTTGCAGCTAGTCTGGGGTTTCCGTGCATGTGGGCAGCATACTTACCTTCTCCCACCAGTGGGGCTTTCAGTACCTGCAAAACAGCTCCAAGATATTGTCCTGTGTGTCCCTCGAGGGGGAACCAGGACTCTGCCCCAAGACTGCACTACTGTTTCTTGACTGCTCCTCTCTAGTCTCTGCATGCCCTTCCTTCTCTAATTAGCATCTGTTTGAACCTGTCCCTTGGAACTCAGGGAAGGTCAAGGAGGCTGAATGAAACCTATTTCCTGTAGTCAAGAAATGTGGGACACAGAAAGGCTTTTGTGCTCAGGAGCCCCACAGGGTCTTGCTTAGTATCAATATCAATATCTATTTATCTACACATACTCTTTTTTAGATTCTTCTTTTCCATGGTAGGTTAAGATACTGAAGTCTTTCAAGGGCTTCCCTGGAAGTCTTTCTAGTCCAGGGAATATTCCATAGAAACAAAGGTGATACTAGTTTTTTTTTTTGCATAAAATTTAAGGCAGTTTGTGCTAAATTCTGAACGTGATTGAATTAGTGCATCTTTAAGGACCCACATTATTGGGCTTGGTACTATGCCAAAGGGAGAAGGTGGATGGTGCCCTTGGCACTTGGACAGCACTCTGAGTTCAAGAAGCAGAATGAAAGAGAGCTTTGAGAACCTGGTTTCAGTCTTTTTGAGATTTTGCCATTAAACCCATAAGAGAATATTCAACTGAACAACCTGGAGAGGCAGCAAGAAAACTGCTCTAAGGAACAAAACCAACAACACAATGAGAACACAGAGGAGAAAGCTTCTCACACCAAGAGACTTGCCAAAGACCACCCAGAGATCATCGACAAAATATATTTTTGTTCTTCTCTGTAAGGGTCAAGAAGGAAAGATTTAGTGAGTACCTGCTGCTTTTGTATAAATGTGTTATTTCCCCAGGCTACTGTGTTTTCCAAGTGAATGAGGTCTATCTTATTCCTTGAAGTTTTCTGCTTCATAACTCAACTTTCTGCCTAAGAAAGAGTTGACATACCACCATTCTAAAAATCTCTGAATAGCTCTAATAACTGAAGGCGAATTTTTGTGATCAGAGAAAAGATCATCACTCTTCGAATAAATTCGACATACAAATTAGCACCCGAAGTGTCTACATGTATACAGCTCTGTTTATTTTGATTTCACCAACAATTGCAATAATGAATAGACATTCCTGACTATTTAAAACCAACTGACTATTTAAAACCAACAAAAGGCAGGGGAAATGCAAGGGAAAAAGGGAGAGAAGTCCAAGTACCACCAACTAGAAGAAGCACACCCCTCCCTCCCCAAATCCTCAATTCCCTTAACTGTCAGATTGTTAAAACTGAGCACACCTTTCTGAGAGGATGGCATTTTTCCTTGTAAGAATTTTCCTTCTAGTGATCCGTCCCCGGCTTAATGAAGTGTTCCCTAAATTAAATCTACCCTTTCTGAAAGGTTACTCCCCAAACAAAATGAACAGGAAAATGCCTCTAGTCCATATAAATGTCATCTTGCCCTCCAGTAAATCTGTTTTAATCACTACTTTTAAGGAAGCAGCCCAATTGAAGAGGAGGGAAACTCAATTACTCTGTATACCAAGACGACTGTCAGAGGGGGTCACAAACAGTGTCTTTCAGGAGAACCTTCCTCTGGAGAGACACAAGGCACACTCTGCTCTGTAAATGACTTGTCCTTTTACTTTCCCTAGTAAGAGCCCGCCTCCCACTGGCATTGAGGAGGGAGAGGAACAGTTATCAATGGAGAGATCGCTGTGCCAGTGTTCCTTCCCATGTGTTTTCTCACCAATTCTTGACAAGATTTTTGAAGAATTCTTTCCCCTTCTGTTGATAAAAATGGGGTCCCAGAGTGATGAAGTCCACCTTCAAGGACACCAGGCCAGAAAGGGAAGAGGTGAGATCTGCACCCAATTCTGTGAGATTCCAAAGGTTTTGTTCCAGCTAAGAGGTGACAATTCTGTTTTCCACTGAGCTGTACGAGACCATTTAAAAGAAACAGTCAGTGTGGGAGGACCAATCAGTCAAATAACTCTTCATTGAAGAGCTGGGCAAAATCTGATTCCCTGACACTTAGAAGCAAGTGCTTCAGCAAGATTCTTGGTGTCTGCAGAATACCAGTGAACCCATAGATCTGGAGGGTAGGCTGAGCCCAGGACCAAGGCTTGCCAACCTCAAGCCAACATTTAAAGGTCAACCCAAAAGGGCCGTAAATGACCACTCCAAAAACTTTTCATTGGGAAATGACCAACAGCAAATACCTCTTGACGCTGATTCCAAATAAGCCTGCGCCTTGGATTGAGTTTCGACAAAGGCGTTCATATGCTTTGCGAAGCTAATGTGCAGAGGCAGCCTTCAGTGCTTATGTTTTTTGGAATTAAGTTGCATGACTGTGCCTTGCTCTCTAAAATGTGTAAATGTGCAAATTATGCTACAACAGATTGCCAAAGCAAGTTGAAGAAATGAAAAATATGGTGCACTCTCACGGTAAGGGCGCAGGGGTGTGGCTTACTGCCTGATGTTAAAGGCAGGCTCCAAACTCCCCGTCCTTGGGGGTTCTGGAAAGGATTATTAGAATGGAATCGGGAAGTGAAAAGTAGCTAGATGGCTTTTTCAAGGGCCCAGTTGCCTCTGAACATGCTCTCTCTTACTGGCACAAAAGAAGTCATGTAAATTATGTGTGCTATATAAATTCCATTTCCAGGTCATATTTAATTTTCCCAGTTCACCATATCCTAATAGAAATTGTGGTCTATGCACATGTTAGAAAAGAATTTCCAGACATGAGGCAGAATGAAAGGAGAATAAACTTTATTAGAGTTAGCAGGGGGAGGGGGGATGGTGGTGAGAGTCACTGCCAGTACCGCAGGCCAACTTCCTGACAGTCATGGGGAGCAGACCTTGAATGTGGGTCCTTGGTTTGTTTTTATTGCCAGGGGACAAGGAGTGGTGTAGGGGTCTTGCGAGTCAATTGGATAAAGTTTGTATACTGGGTGGGAGAAGAATAAGACAAATACCTTTCCCTTACATGGGGTAGGAGGGGAGACAGGCCATACTGCTTAGGAGGGCTAAAAAATTCTTCAACAGTACAACATAGGGGCAGGAAGGGGCGATAGGGGTCTGGGTTTTTTTTTTTTGGTTCCTTCTTTCCAAGACCCTTCTCATTCACCTTGTTCTTTGGTCCTTAGGGCACCACAGAAATACAAAGTCACAGGCCAAATCTTGATCCCTAAGATGTTCAAGGGTTAAAAAGATAGAGAAATACCCCAACCACTTCATTACCTCCAGCGGTGTGTGTGTGTGTGTGTGTGTGTGTGTGAGTGTGTTCACGTGTGTACGAGCATTCTGGTTACTCATTTTAATGTTGTCTGAGTTTATTATGATGAGGAGACTAATCTCATGTATGGAAATGCTGAGAAGCCATACAACATCTCCTTTCTTCAAGGAAATGAAAGGAAACACTCATATGCTCCAACATTTCATAGGGTGAGAAGGAAGAGTGAATGCCCATCACTTTTGCTGACCAAAACTTTCTCATGAAATGAAGAAAGTTGTAAAAAATGTGTTGGGTGAATAATAATTTTTGAATCATCAGGGCCAAAGATGTTACCGTGACTGATGAGTCATATTGCTAAATGACACCTAGAGTCCAATCCTGTCCTTGGAAAGCTAAAAGTATCAGCAACTTCCCAAGATCAGACATGGGCTCTCTTAGAATACACCCTAAACTCAAATTCCTTGTCTCCTGTTCTCCTTGGTACATGTTATTACTGGAGAGTCAACAGAATCATTTGCAAATTAAGCCAGACCATATTTCTTAAACTTTCAAAAATGCTCCAAGAATTAGACACAACTCCTGTTTTCAGTGAAATGGATAATGAATATTGCAAATTTTCCTAAAGGTCATAAGTTGCACGATGAAAAGGAAGATATTTAGATCCTACATTTATAGGTAGGTCCTCACAGCTTAGTTGAGAGGTGGAAACATGTTTCTATAGAAACTCGTTGACACACGCAGCCAATTTAATTGGGAAGGAGACCTGGGATGGGGATGCTGAAAATAGTGATGTCTAATTGTGGACAAAGGATTCACGGTGTTCAGGAAGCTTCCAAATTTGTGATTTTCATTCTCTTGGTCCTCCCTCCCTTCCTGTTCTATTGTTCCCTCTCGTTTCCTTTCATCTGCCATCATGAGAAAGAGACAAGATGCTAGAGGTGACAGCTCAGAATTGGCAGTGCCCTGAAGATTTTTTTCCCCTTCTAGTCTTAATATGGAACACTGTCTGTATTACAAAGTGTAATGATGGATTCATAAAATTAACCCATGCATGTGTGCTAAGTCGCTTCAGTCATGTCCAACTCTAAGACCCTATGGACTGTATCCTGCCAGACTCCTCTATCCATGGGATTCTCCAGACAAGAATGCTGGAGTGAGTTAAAATTAACCCATACCTCTGGTTAGAGTCACACAATAGTGGGATATTACAGAGAAGAGGGACAAGCATGTTTGCATAGTCATCTCAGGACTTACATAGGATTGGAGACTTGGAACAGAATGTTCCATTAATTTCTCACATATATCAAACAGCCCTGATATCCCAGTGTTTATACCAGAAAACAATATTGCCTTGTTTACACATAAGATTCCTGGGTTTGTGCATGAATTCTATGAGCTGAGCTAGAGATCAACCCATAAGGAAGGTCTAGGACATTTGAAGGTCTAGCGCATCTGTGGTGCTGGAGAAGAGTCTTGAGAGTTCCTTGGAAAACATGGAGAGCAAACCAGTCCATCCTAAAGGAAATCAACCCTAAATATTCACTGGAGGGACTGATGTTGAAGCTGAAGCTCCAATACTTTGGCCACCTGATTTGAAATGCTGTAAAGACCCTGGAAAAACCCTGATGCTGGAAAAGATTGATGGCAAGAGGAGAAGCGGGCAATAGAGGATGAGATGATTAGATGGCATCATCGACTCAACAGACATGAGTTTGAGCAATCTCTGGGAGATGGTGAAGGAGAAGCAAGCCTGGTGTGCTGCAGTCCATGGGATCACAAAGAGTTGGACACAACTGAGCAACTGAAAACAATGAGGACATCTGAGAATCAAAGCCTACTGCTCAGTATTACTCTTGCCCAGCTCAGCCAGCTGTTTATAACCAAGAACTAGTGATGCTTCAAGACACTAGTTAGGAAATTACCTAACATCTCCAAGAGGATTAATCTTAAGGTGCCATCACTTACTCATAAATATAATTATTATATGAAAATACATTATCCCCAAATCTGTTTAGCAGTTATTCTGTGAGCTTTTTGAGATCAAAAAGTATACTGTTTTATCTTATCTCTGCTTTAAAATGTTTATATTCTCATCACTTAACATATCATTTTCCATTTAACAGGCGTGTAACAAATATTAGGTAAGTACATGGATAATGCAAAAAATCAATCAACTAGAAAGAGCCTAGATTTTTTAGAACTCAGATGCTTTGGACCTCTGATTATATGATACAGTCTTCTTCTCTGTTTCTGTTTTATTTGTTAATGAATTTTTCTATCTGCAAGTCCCGAATACAGTTTGGTCCACTCTGTCTTCAGTCCGCTCTGTCTTCAGCGTAAATATCCAAATTAAATCTCAAGGGAATATCATGAAAATTAACATATGTATTGAGAAGCATGTCCTGTAAATTAGTTTTGTATTTTATTTCAATTGAAGGTAGACAACTGTAAATAGCTGTTGGAAAGGATTTTGATAAGCTCTGGGGCACATACTGTGTGGAGATGTCATTGTAGACATTTTCATATATATTATTTAATCACTTGTATCTCTGCATGTAATGTCAATTTTATTCTATCTCCTGACGTCTTACTCCAGAATGAAGGGCCATTTCCAAGGTCATTCAGAGAACAGTGGAGCTGGAATTTGAATCCATGCATTTCATTCTTTGCAACCACATATCAATATAAAAATGAAATATTCTTTTTAAAATAACTCAAGATTCTGGAGGATCAATCACGAATGCACCATATTTACCCAGACACTCCATCAAAGAATGCCATTTATCAGGAAACTACTTCACAAGAACTTTAACAATTTAGCTTCTTGAGTGATTGATTTCAGAGTTGACTCTCATTAGATTCTTGCAGGCTATGTTTAGCAAAATGGATTATGTAATCCATTTTTTGAACTGAATTTTTATTATCAGATATATTTTCTAGTCAACTAGTCATGATTGAACTTTTTGATGGCTCCAACTTCAAAACTACATCTTACATAATTTTAAAATCTGGCACTAAAAATATGTTGAGAAACATAAATTAGCATTTCTGGGGGATGAATGATGTGTATTATTCAACTTTCTCTGGAAAAGTGGTAAAGGGTAAGGACAAATGTAGTGTAATCACTTTAACATTTAGCAATGTATGATTGTAAATGATTCATTTCTTTAAGCCTTGGTTTTCTCATCTGTAAATTGGGGATAATAAAAACATGCATCTTTGCAAAACACTTTTAAATTGCCTTGAGGGCTCAGAGGAAATGACTGTTAAAAGGATTTGTAAAACTCTTAAGTAAAGATAAACTCTAGAAAGAATTTATGATGCAAAGTAGAAGAGTCACCAGGATGTACTAAAGAATTGATACCTACCTGTCAGTCATTTTGAAAGAGTTGATCAAGTTATTAACAATGGTGGATCATTTGTTGCGAATGTATTTTCAGTCCTCATGTCCACTGGTTTGCATTCTCAACCTTGGAAAGTGAAAGAGGTTTTCTTGAAAAACATTATAGTTATTAACATCATCATAATTACCTTATAGTCATTAAGATGATCATAATTATATTTTCATTCTGTCTTCTGCTTAAAGCACAGCCTACATGGGAGAGGGTCCCATGATGCCTTCACAACAGTCAGACATGTACCATCCTCGCCTGGCACACTTCCAGCCAGGGTAATTGCATTCTGCTCACCAAAAACTCCCTGTAGTTTTCCCCAGAGAAGGGTTCCCTCATTTCCTGCTCAAAACCAGCTGTGCTGGGGGGCTGGCAAACAGCTGTCATGTGGATACCCAGAGGTGACTGTGTTTCAATACGGACCAGAACAAGGCTTGGATATTTCTGTGGCCAAGGCTCCAGAGAAAACCAGCAAAGTATCCAGGCATTTTCTTTTGCTATTAAAAAATGGCTTCTCAATAATACTCATCAGTAGATGTTACAATTTGGGGACGAGGAGAGTGGGAAATATGGCTTTATTTTGAAGTAAAAAAAAAAAAAAGCTCATCATTCTATAAGATCGTGTACCTCCAGCTGCCACATCTCCAATCAGGGAACTAATAGTCTACTTTATTTTAATTGTTCATAGTTAAAGATGACCTCTTGTACCTCCTAATTAATTACTGAGTTTCTCATAAGATTCTCCAGTTAGAGCTAAAGTTGATAAAAAACCTGGAGTTCTTTCTGAACTGTGATCTTGCAAATGTATTTTTGAATGAGAACATGATTCTGTTTACATGATGTTTAGTGAAAGGGACCATGTAGAAGTCTGTGGCTTCATGCGGGCCTCCCATAAAACCCCATGCAGAAGATGAAACATGACACCCGCTTTGTAATCCATCCAGGACTCCTACCCCCAGTCCATACGTTTCATATGTATGTAATCAACTTTTATTGGTTCTTGAATTACATTCTGTGAGCACAGAACTCCCCCTTGCCAGTTTGAGCACAAGAACGGAGCTTGGAAGTGTCATTAATAAACGGCCGTGTGGCTTGAGCACAGCGAAATGTTTATAAAAACTCTTTCTTGTACCAATGTTTATTTTGGTGGGAATGAAGCTTTAGAAAAAATATTTCGCACATAAAAAATAGGCCGTCAGATTTGGAACCTTGATAAACTGAAGTGAGCAAACTTCCTTTCATTCATTCATTCATTCATTCATTCTCAGCTGAGTGCTTCCTATGAAAAAGGTTTAGCTTAAACATACATGTCCTTGATCTGGCCATAAAGAATTCACACAGAGCTGAACCAGCCCTAGCAGTCAAGATTGTGGCACGCTGTCATTTGAGAGCAAAGCACATAGTTATAGAAAGACATTTCTAGAATAAGCTAATCACGGCTACATTATGGTCCAGAACCAGAAATCGCCCTGCACCTTGGCACATTAAGCAACTAGATCAGGTTGGAAGACATACTTCATGCCTGGACAATAACCCATCTCAAAAGACAGATACATTAGCTACCAAAATTGTTCATTGACTCACTTTAGATAAGAAATTGACCTGCCAGTGACAAAATGCCCAAGCTGACCAAAATATTCCCTCACTGAATGAGTTGCCATTTCCTCCTCCAAATCTTTCCAACCCAGGGATCGAATCCGGGTCTCCTGCACTGAAGGCAGATTCTTTACCATCTGCACCACCAGGGAAGCCCACCAAGAAAGTTACTGAAGCTCAAAGCTCTGTGAAAAAGAACAGCCACTGGATCCAGACAGGGTGGCTCTGACATCCAGCTGGGACAGCCTGATACCTCTTTTCTAAGAAATACCGTGGACAGAGGAGCCTGGCAGGCTACAATCTATAGGGTCATAAAAGTGTCGGAAATGACTTAGCAACTAAACAACAACAAACATAACAAAGCCAACAGGCACCCACTTCCTAAAGGATAAGTTTATTCCAACCATGACTCCTAGATACTATTGCTGAAGCTTTGATCTGGGTTGAGCTGTATCCAAGCTCCAGTGAAAATTTATGGTTTGCTGGGGTTTGTGCCCACAGATGGTTTAACCCACCCACTGTGTTGTGGATGTGATGATTTTCATTCTTAGAGGCAAACACTGATTCTGGGGTTAGGGAGCACTTGGAATCTCCAAGAGAAACCAAATTTATGTGCAGCCCAAACCATAACTCACAAGCACACACCCTCATTTTCTTTATTATGTCCCATTGGTCTGCTTCTTCATTCTTGGTCCTGCACATGGAATTTCTTGGTTATTCACAGCTTCACAGCCTCGTGTTTGCCTTGCTCCAAATGTTTCTTGCACTGGCTCTTCTTGATGACAATGACTGCTGTAATTGTGAATAGGTCCTGGATACTTTGGGACTGATTTCACTTCATCTGTACAGCAAATTGATTCAGTTATACTTGAGCCTACTCATTCGAAAAGAACATGATGCTTTTCGAAGGAGAAGTAGGTAGCGGAAGATGAAATGGCTAGATAGCATCACTAACTCAATGGACATGAATTTGAGCAAGTTCTGGGAGATAGTGAAGGACAGGGGACCCTGGTGTGCTGCTGTCCATGGCTATAAAAAGAGTCAGAAATGACTTCGTGACTGAACAACAACATATATATGTATATGTATATATTATATATATATATATTCATATTCTTTTCCATTATGGTTTATTATAGGATATTGAATCTAATTCCCTGTGCTACATAGTAGGACCTTGTTGTTTATCTGTTTATCCATTCTCTATATAATTGTTAGCCTCTGCTAACCCCTAACTGCCATCCTTATATCTATTTCTGTTTCATAGATATGCTGATTTGTATCACATTTTGGAATTCACATGTGAATGATTTCATGTGATATTTGTCTTTCTCTCTCTAACTTACTTCACTTTGTGTGATAATCTCTAGATCCATCCATGTTGCTGCAAATGACATCATTTCATTCTTTTTGATGGCAGAGTAATATTGCATTGTATGCTGCTGCTGCTGCTGCTGCTAAGTCTCTTCAGTTGTGTCCGATTCTGTGCAACCCCATAGATGGCAGCCCATCAGGCTCCCCCATCCCTGAGATTCTCCAGGCAAGAACACTGGAGTGGGGTGCCATTCCTTCTCTGATTGCATTGTGTATATGCATTTAAATTGTTTCCATGTCTTGGCTATTGTAAAGAATGCTGCCCTGAACGTAGGGGTACATGTGTCTTGTTGAATTGGAGACTTTCAATATCTCTTCTGCACTGAGGTGAGCTAGAGTGAATCCCATGTCTTTAAGAAGGATTAGAAAAAGCAAAATCTTTTTAGTCAGGGGGATTAATGACAAACCATGGAAGAAATCTGGCCATTAGTCTATAGGCAGTGGGGACTCCAAAAAACTTGAATGATGACTAATGTCAATAAAATATGCTTCCTTCTGAGGATTATTTATCCCTTAAAACTGGAGACAAAAGGGACAATAAATAGACCCAAGGGGCATGAGAACCTGTGGGAATTGCATGGAACATGCTGGAGAAAAAATGCGGGTTTGGGGTCCTACCTACTGCTGCTAAAATCCTCTAAGTCTGACCGTATTCTAACTGGGATTAAAATGTGTGAAAGTAAATTCTTTCCATCAACACCCCTCCTTCCTCCTCTTCTATTTTTTTTTATCCTTTTTTCCTTCCTTTTTAAATTCTTCCTCATATTTGCCAGTGTTTTGCTGTTAACAGAGCAATTTTATTTACATGTGTTTTCATTCACTTCTCACTCTATGAAGCAAACTGGACAGGTGTAATGCCCCTAGTTTATACTCTTAAGTCAAAGTTTAGACTAGCCTAGTAACTTGACTAAGATCACACAGCTAGTAAACGAAGAGCTGTAGCCTGAATCTTGTCTTCTAACCCTAAGATCGATGGTCTTTCAACAGAAGCCCTTTTATTACCACAAACTCAGCTACTAACAAATGTTCCAAATTGTGAGCATTCTTGAAACTGGCAGTTTTAGGACAAATCTCCAAAACATTTTTTTAAAGTAATATTTTTTATGTGCCTGTTGGCCATCTGTACGGGTTCTTTGGAGAAATGTTCAACATCGCTAATTGTTAGAGAAATGCAAATTACAACTATAAAGAGGTATCACCTCATATTAGTCACAATAGCCTTCATCAAAAACTCTACAAATAGTAAATTCTGGAGAGGATATGAAGAAAAGGAACCCACCTAAACAGTTGGCAGGAATGTAAACTGATGGAAAACAGCATGGAGGTTCCTTAAAGCGCTGAAAATAGAGACACCATAGGATCCAGCAATCACACTCTTGGCCATATATATGGAAAAGATGAAAACTCTTATTCAAAAAGACACCTGTACCCCTATGTTCATAGCAGCACTGCTTACAACAGCCAAGACATGGAAGCAACCTAAATGTCCATCAACAGATGAAAAGATAAAGATGTGGCATATATATTCAATGGAACAGGACTCAGCTGTAAAAAAGAATGAAATAATGCCATTTGCAGCAACATGGATAGACGTAGAGAGTATCATACTAAGTGAAATAAGTCAGAGAGAGAAAGACAAATGTCATATGATGTTTCCACTTCTATGTGGAATCTAAGAAAATAACACAAACGAACTTATATGCAAGACATAATAAGCTCACAGACATAGAATACAAATCTATGGCTATCAAGAAAGATCCCCTGGAGGAGGGCATGGCAACCCACTCCAGGATTCTTGCCTGGAGAATCCTGTGGACAGAGGAACCTGGTAGGCTACAATCCATAGGATTGCAATGAGTCAGACATGACTGAAGCAACTGAGCTCACACACAGCAAAGGGGAACAGGGGAGGGAGGTATAAATTAGAAATTTGGAATTAACAGATACACACAACTGTATATAAAACAAATAAGGATCTGTTGTATAGCACAGGAAACTGTATTCAATATCTTATAATAATCTATAATGGGAAAAGAATCTTAAAAAGAATATATATATATATATCTGAATCACTTTCTGTATGCCTAAAACTAACACAACATTGTGAATCACCTACATTTCAACTTTTTTAAAAAGCAATATTTTATTTAATAGACTTAATAGATATAATAATGTATTACTGAATAACTCACAAATTTATCTTATTTTTCTTTTCAAAAGAAGTAGAAGCTTTTTTTTTTCTGAAACAATTCTTGAATTTCTGATCTTTTATACCCATATCCTCTATATATTTATAAAACAAGAATACAGGTATTCTCTCCTAAACATTCTGGCTTGAAGAGTTAATATGAATCTTTCTTTCCAATATGGTGTCTCAATTAAGTAAGTCCCTGATGGTCTAGTAGTTAGGATTCAGAGCTGTCTCAACTGAACGTGGACAGGAAGTTGGCAGAGGAGCTTTCCCACCACATGAACTGTCTTCTTCAGAATAATCACTATCCATTTATTACATTAAGAGACTTTTTATGATGTTTCCCTGTTGTTGCATGACATTCTAGTCTTATTCTGAAGAACAATTTTCTATCTGTGCTAAGGATACTTCATCAAGCATACACAATGTGTCTCTTCATTATTTACATTTGGAATCTCTGAAAACACCATTGGAGCCCAAGATTGGAATCCAAAAGGGACTCACCATAGTTTTCTAACATGAATGGAAAATAGGGTTAGGAAAAATGAAAAAAAAAAAGAAGGATTATCAAGTTGTTAGGGTCATCCTCACGTGGAATTAGAATTTTTAGTCAAAATTACCCAGACTTTTTTCAGTTCATCCGCTTATTTCCAAGACTGGGAAACAACATAAGAAGAAGCAGTTTTTCCAAATCATGAGGTTGGTCAGTGGCAGTTGAGGATGTTTTCCAGTAGTCAGGTACAGACGTGAGAGCTGGACCATAAAGAAAACCAAATACCAAAGAATTGATGCTTTTGAAATGTGGTGCTGAAGAAGACTCTTGAGAATCCCTTGGACTTCAAGAAGATCAAACCAGTCAATCCTAAAGGAAGTTGATCCTGAATATTCATTGGAAGTGCTGTTGATGAAGCTGAAGCTCCAATACTTTGGCCACCTGATCTGAAGAGATGACTCATTGGAAAAGACCCTGATGCTGGGAAAGTTTGAAGGCAAAAGGAAAAGGGGGGCAACAGAGGATGAGATGGTTAGATATCATTAGAGACTTGATGAGCATGAATTTGAGTAAACTCTGGGAGATGGTGGAGGACAGAGGAGACTGATGTGCTGCAGTTCACAGGGTTGCAAAGAGTTGGACATGATGTAGCAACTGAACAACAGCATTCATGGATGTGTGTCCTCCAGCTCAGAGGTCACAGAAAGCTTTCTTGTGGGTCATCTTGCTATGTTTCGTGGTCATGTACCAAGAGTCAGACACGACTGAGGGACTGAACTGGACTGAACCCTGTACCCCTAAAATTCTCTTACCTTCTCATGCCCTGCTCCTGGAATGTTCCTTCCCCAGTCCTTTACATAGTTCACTCTTTCTGATTATGTCACTGCTCAGAGGCTCCCCCTCAGAGACATCTTTGCTGATGCTCTGTTCATGTCTCTTTCCTTACCCTGCTTTACATTTCCCTATAGAAACTATCAACAGCTGAAAGGGCATTTCAAACACGTTTGCCATTTCTTATCTCCATCCATAAGGAATCTCCAAAAGTAAGCTCCAAAAATCAGTAGGCAAGATTTTTGCATAAAGTACATACTCAGTATTTGACCAACGAAGGTTGCATGGGTGGATGACTTGATAGTTGGTTTCATGTTGTGGAATTGCCAGTATTTCATGAGCTTACTTGATTCATGGAAGGCATTTAAAAATGTGAACTCTCAGTTTGACTTAGTCTGATTTCCCCACAGAACTCCTAAACAGCAGGCACTTAAAAATAATGGTCTACATCTAGGAACAATAGTTTGGGGTTTTCAGACACATGTATTATGGAGTCTGTCTGTGGTCCCTCCAGAAACTCTGCTGCCTTGCAAAAGCTGAAACATCTCAACACCTACAATTGTGACTCTCAAGATGCCGAGGTCCCTCCAAAAAGCTGTCCCCTCCATGCCTTGAGAATTCACTCTGATCCCTCTTAATGAGCAGGGCAATAGTACTGTGTTGGTAGTGAGGGCTGTTGAGTATGAAAAGGAGTCA
This sequence comes from Bos javanicus, assembly GCF_032452875.1. Lineage (NCBI taxonomy): Eukaryota > Metazoa > Chordata > Mammalia > Artiodactyla > Bovidae > Bos > Bos javanicus. The sequence continues at coordinate 61,761,150 of NC_083888.1, read as the reverse complement.
GGCCCTGGATTAGCAGTGTAGACATAGGAACAGACATGGTGAATATCCATGGGCTTCCTTTGTGACTCAGCTGGTAAAGAATCCTCCTGCAATTCGGGAAACCTGGGTTGGGAAGATCCCTTGGAGAAAGAAATGGCTTCCCACTCCAGTATTCTGGCCTAGAGAATTCCATGGACAGTACAGTCTATGGGGTCACAAAGAGTCAGACATGACTGAACAACTTTCACTTTCAGTGGAGGGATGGCCCTCAGGAAGTCAGTGGGAAGTAATCTTGAGGAAATAAACAAAAACAAAAACACCCTTGCAGACTACTGACTATACTACAAAGCTTACAGTAATCAAAAGAGCATGATACTGGCAAAAAAAAAACAACAACACATAGATCAATGGTACAAAACGGAGAGCCCAGAAATAAGTCCACTGATTCATGGGGTCGCAAAGAGTCGGACACAACTGAGCGACTGATCTGATCTGAATCTACAACAAAGGAGGCAAGAATATACAGTTGAGAAAAGTTTCCTCAAGAAGTGATGCTGAGAAACTGGACAACTACATGTTAAAGAATGAAATTAGGACATTTCCTCATATCATATGCAAAAATAAACTCAAAATGGATTAAAGGCCTAAGTATAAGAGCTTAAACCATTAAACTACTAGCAGAGAATATAGGCAGAAGACTCTTTAGCGTAAAACATAGCAATATTTTGAGGATCTGTCTCTGAAGGCAAAAGATATAAAAGCAAAAATAAATGAGATATAATTAAACTTAAAGTATTGTGCACAGAAAAGGGAACCATAAACAAAACAAAAAGACAAACTACAGAATGGGTGAAAATATTTGCATATGATGTAACTGATAAGAGCTTAATATACAAAATATATACAACTCAATATCAGAAAATTAAAGAACCTAATCAAAAAATGGGCAAGGACCTAAATAGACATATTTCCAAAGAAGACATACAGTTGGCCAATAGATACATGAAAAGATGCTCAATATTATTAATTGTTAGAGGAATGCAAATCAAAACTACCAATCTAAATGGCCATCATCAAAAAGTCTACAAATAATAAATACTGGAAAGGGTGTGGAGAAAACTCTACCCTGCTGGAGGAACTGTAGATGAATACTGATGCTGTGGAAAACAGCATAGAGGTTCCTCAAAACACTGAAAATGAAACTGCCATATGATCCAGCAATTCCAAAACAAGTATGGAAGAAACAAAAATTCAAGAAGATATTAGCCCCGCAAGGTTCCTAGCATCATTATTTACAATAGCCAAGATGTGGACACAGCCCTAGTATTCATCAGCAGATGAATGAGTATAGAAGATGTGGTGTGTGTGTGTGTGTGTGTGTTTGCACGTGTGCTTGTTCTTTCCTGTTCGACTCTTTGAACCCCATGGACTGTAGGGCCTAACTCCTCTATCCATGGGATTTCCCAGGCAAAAATACTGGAGTGGGTTACCATTTCCTGCTCCAAGCCAGGGATCAAACCTATGTCTCTTGCGCCTCCTGCATTGGTAGGCAGATTCTTTACCACTAGCACCACTTGAGCAGACCCAATATGCAATGAAGCCCAATGGAATAGTACTCAGCTCTAAAAATGAATGATAAATTGCCATTTGCAGTAACATGGATGGTCTTGGAGAATATTATGCTTAGTGCCTAAAATAAGTCAGACAGAGAAGGACAAATACTATTTGTTATCATTTACATGTAGAATCTAAAAAATAAAATGAATGAGTGTAGCAAAATAAAAACAGTAAAATAAAAAAAATAGAAAACAAACTAGTGATTACCAGTTAGGAGAGGGAAGGATGGAGGGGCAAGAAAGGGATAAGGGACTAAGAAATTCGCTGGTGGGTCAGATGGTAAAGAATCCCCCTGTAATGCTGGAGACCTGATTTGATCCCTGGGCTAGGAAGATCCCCTGGAGAAGGGAATGGCTACCCACTCCAGTATTCTGGCCTGGAGAGTTCCATGTACAGAGGAGCCTGTCAGGCTATAGTTCATGAGATGGTTGGATGGCATCACCAGCTTGATGGACATCAGTTTGAGTAAGCTCTTGGAGTTGGTGATGGACAGAGCAGCCTTGTGTGCTATAGTCCATGGGGTCACAAAGAGTCAGACATGACTGAACAACTGAACTGAACTGATACTGTATACCTGAAACTAATATAATGCTGCAAAGCACCACAGTTCAATAAATAAATAAGTAATCACAACCCACTCCAGTACTCTTGCCTGGAAAATCCCATGGACGGAGGAGCCTGGTAGGCTGCAGTCCATGGGGTCACTAAGAGTTGGACACTGAGCGACTTCACGTTCACTTTTCACTTTCATGCATTGGAGAAGGAAATGGCAACCCACTCTAGTGTTCTTGCCAGGAGAATCCCAGGGACGGGGAGCCTGGTGGGCTGCCATCTATGGGGTCGCACAGATCGGACATGACTGAAGCGACTTAGCAGCAGCAATGAACAAATTAAATAAAAACCAGCTAGTTCTTATTTTTATTTAACTTAAAAATTAAATTTAAAAAATCAGCCTAGTGGGCTGGCTGGTTTTTTAAAAAATGAAAGATGGAAGACACTGGGAAGGGCTCACAAACAGGATGATGCAGGCTTCATCTCTTCTCTCTTTTGTCTGTTTCCTCATTTTGTCTTTTCCCTATGTCCCTAAAATGTTGGGGAGCCTGCTATTAAATGGCAACAGCTGTGAGAAGACCTATATTTTGACCCTGGGTCTGCCTTGAGAGGTCATGCCTACTTACTGAACCAATTTCCTCATCTGCAAAATGGCCTGAATTATTCTCATCCCCTCTAAATGAGAAGTCAGGGAGCTGGTAAGCTGATTTTCTGAACACTTCTTAAACCCTAAGTCCAGCACAAGTGCACAGTCTCACTTATCTATCACAAAATCTTATTAAATGGCATCTTGCTTTGTTTGGTTTAGTTGTTCAGGATGGAATGTTTATCCTGATCTTGCATTCTGAGAGCTCACAGGAATTTTAAATCTAATTTGATTTCTCTGATTCTGGCTTTCCCTTGACTTCTATTTCAAGAGTGAAACTAAAGGAGGATCTATTTCTCTTTGGTTTCAGGTTCTAACAGCAGGGCTTTTTTTGCATTCTGATTGCAAGCGCAGCCTAACAAAGCCATATTTAAACGCAGGGAAATGTCACTTACATGTTAAAAAGCTCACAGAAGCAAGTCTGTCTCTGCTGAATCTTTGAAGACGCTGCTTAATAAAAACGAGAGATCTTTCTGACGCTGTCCAACAGAACCTCCAGTAGATTTGTTCTGTGCATATTTTTGACGATAGAGATAAAAAGAGGGAAAAAGGCAGAGTGCATCACAACAATCATTTTTCATTACAGTCAGATATCCTCAAGCTTTAGTGCAATGGAGTCAACCAGAAAAGATTGGGTATTAATTATGAAGGTTCACTTCAATTTATCAGCAAAGGGTATCAAACAGGCCAAACACCACAGCCTCTCATATAATTTATCTCTTCGTTGTAGGGAGGCATAGAGCAACGACTTGCAAATTGCCTCCTCTGCAAAAAGAAGGGAGAAAAACACACACACACAACACACAATTAAAAGCAGATAAGCATCAGGCAATGTGTCACATTTTCAGCAGAAAGCCAAAAGTGGAGGTCTTAATCTTCGGGGCTGGTTTGCTGAGAGTACTCACTGATTCCTCCCTTGATGTGACTACTTAACTCCTATTAAAATTAATAGGGGTCAGGCTTGATCATCAAGGGAGAAAGGGCCTCCTGGCGCGTATAGGCTTCAAGTAATAAGGATTTGGTGATTACTATATTATTTGGCCATTCATTTTCAGATTATCTTGTAAGTGTATGCTCTTTGTGATCTCGTCCAATTATGAAGAATAACATGCCGTGTAGGATCTATTTTTATTAAAGCAATCTTCTTTTCTTAAGCATATAATTTAAGGGGGCATATTGACGGGATCTTAATGCAGAGACCTTGAAACTACGCCCCCCCCACACATACATCAAATAAATCATGTTAGTTACCATTTCTAACCTGGGTGTACTTTTATGGGACCTCTGACCCAAAGATTTGGAGAACATCAACTCATTAAAAAAATCCAATTCAATATGTCTTAGATAATGGAAGGGGAGGGTAAATTTGCTTGAAAAAGTGGCACGAACATGTTGCTGAATGATAAATATGAAAAATCTGAGACAGCAACAGTTCCCCCCAAATGTCTGAGACACAGTTTCTGCTAAATGGGTGTAATAAAATTACCAGCCTCAAGGTGATTCAAAAGAAGACCACATTTGTAAAAGTGCTTGGAACAAATTGCCATGGTATATAATACAAAAAACACCCAATGTCACAGACTCTGATTTGTGTAGCGAGGAGGATAAGTAAAAACAAGAGTCAGAATTCATCTGCAACGTTTTAAGTATACTTTTATACACTTGGAATTTCATCCATTAAGAGTCTGAAAAACAACAATAAACATAAAAACAGCAACAGCATCATTTTGTAGGAGACAGGACATTTTTAAAGGCACAGGAATGAAAAGGGCATTTCTTTGACCACCATGAAATCATACTGCATCTCGCTCTCTGATTTTTCTTGTTTGCTGCAGACTGGTGAAAATGACCTTCCAAACTACCTCTAACCTACAGGGAAGCATTCAGGAGCCTCTGAAATGGACCATCATGGCAGCTCAGTACCATGGATAGGATCAGTAATTCACAGGGACATTAACAATTAAGCAAGTAGGTGTGGTTGAATCTTTCTCATCAAAATGTTGTGCTATGACCTAAGAATTAAAGAAAATGTTTGCAAAACATATATCTGAAAAGGGGTTAATATCCAAATATCCAAAATATAAAAATAACACATACAACTCAACAGCAGAAATCATCTTCACCATCATCATTACTTTACCAATAAAGGTCCATCTAGTCAAAGCTGTGGTTTTTTCCCAGTAATCAGGTATGGATGTGAGAGTTGGACCATAAAGAAGGCTGAGCACGAAAGAATTGATGCTTTTCAACTGTGGTGTTGGAGAAGACTCTTTAGAGTCTCTTGGACTACGAGGAGATCAAACCAGTCCATCCTAAAAGAGATCAGACCTGAATATTCATTGGAAGGATTGATGCTGAAGCTGAAGCTTCAACACTTTCACCACCAGATGCGAGGAACTGATTCATTAGAAAAGCCTCTGATGCTGGAAAGATTGAAAGCAGGAGGAGAAGGGGACAACAGAAGATGAGATGGTTGGAGGGCATCACTGACTCAATGGACATGAGTTTGAGCAAGCTCTGGGAGATGGTGAAGAACAGGGAAGCCTGGTGTGCTGGAGTCCATGGAGTTGCAAAAAGTCAGACACGACTGAGTGACTGAATGACAATGATCATCATCTGATTAAAAAGTGGGCAGAGGATTTGAACAGACACTTCTCCAAAGATGACATACAAATGGCCTGCAGACGCATGAGAAGGTGTATCGCATCACCAGTTATCAAGGGAATATGAATCAAAATCACAATGAGATACCACCTAGCACCTCTTAAGGGGACATACCTATTCCTATTGATGACTCATGCTGATACATGGCAGAAACCAACTCAATATTGTAATGCAACGATCCTCCAATTAAAAATAAATAAGTGAATAAATGTAAATGAAACTGCTGTCTCAAAAAGGTACCTGCATTTCATGTTCATTGCAGCACTATGAACAGTTGCTAAGCCATGGAGACAACTAAAATGACCACTGACTGGTGGGTAGGTAACAAAAATATAGTGTATACATTCTTCTCTATAGTTTGAAAATACATTGCTAGGTATATATCCAGGTTCAGGATTGTTATATCTTCCTAAAGACTCATTGTTATTTTAAACATTATCTGATAAAATTATTTTTCCCTAATGCTTTTTTTGCCTCAAAGTCTGTTTTGTTGGGTTTTTTTGATATTGATATTGCTATTCCAGCTTTCCCTCGCATTGTGCTTTTTACTGATTTTTTAAAAAATCTTTTTATTCTCAATGTTCCTATATCACTCTTTTTCTGTATGTCCCTTGTAAACAGGACATATGTGGAAGTCGTCTGCTTGTTTGTTTTATTACCTTTTCATTTTAAGATACTTGCAGGTTTACATCAGGCAGGAGTAAGAGACAATGAAGACAGAACCCAGGAAGCCTTCACCCAGTTTCACGCAATGTTAGCATTTTGTAAAGCTATAGGCCAGTATCACAACTCAGATATTGACATGGGTTCAGTCGAGATACAGAAAATTCCTATCACCCCAAGGGTGATAAGTGGTTAATATCCAAAATATAAAAGGAACTCATCCAACTCACTCTGCATAATTCCTTAGAGATGCATCCAGGTTGCTGTATGTACCAAAAGTTAGTTCTTTTTTTTTTCTTTCACTCAGCAGTATTACATAGACTATACATGAAGTGAAGTGAAAGTCGCTCAGTCGTATCTGACTCTTTGACTGTATAGTTCATGGAATTCTCCAGGCAAGAATACTGGAGTGGGTAGCCTTTCCAAGGGATCTTCCCAACCCAGGGATCGAACCCAGGTCTCCCACATTGCAAGCTGATTCTTTACCAGCTGAGCCACAAGAGAAGCCCTAGCATATACATAATAAAGTTTAACCATTCGCTCATTGCAGGACATCTGGGTAAGTTCCAGCTTTTAGCTACTATGAATAAAACTGCTATAAACATTTGTGTACAGATTTTTATGTGAACCTAAGTCTTCTTTTCTCTGGGCTAAATTGCCCAGGCGTGTGTTTGCTGGGTCATATGGTAGTTGCGTGTTTAGTTTTTAAGAAACTGCCAAACTATTTTCCAGGGTGGCTGTACTGTTTTACATTCCCATTTAAATGGGACATTTAAGCAACATTTAAGTGATCCAGTTTCTCCACCTCCTTATCACCATTTGGTGTTGTCACTATATTTTTTTCTGTTTTATTTTATTCTATTTTTAATTTTCTATTAAAGCATAGTTGATTTACAATGTTATATTAGTCTCAGGTGTACAACAAAGTGATTCACACATATTTTTTTTTCTTTTTCATTATACATTCTTTTACATTATAGATTGTTAAAATATATTGAATATAATTCCTGGTGCTATACCGTAGGACCTTATTTTTATCTATAACAGAGTAGAGGAATAAGTCAGGAGTGTGGGATTAACAGATACACACTATCTTTTACTTTAGCCACTCTGATAGGTGTGTAGTGATATTTCATTAGGTTTTTAATTTGCATTTTCCTAATGGTTAATGATTCTGACATATTTTGATGTGCTTATTTGCTATATGTGTATCTTTTTGATGAAGCGGTCTTTATGTCTTCGAAGTTGTCCAATTGGTTTGCTGTTGAATCTTAAGAGTTCTTTATACATTCCAGAAAATAGTCCTTCATCAGATATGTGATTTGCAAATATTTTCTCCCACTGTGTAGCTTGTCTTTTCATTCACTTCGCAGTGTCTTTGGCAGAAAAGTTTTCTAATTTTGATGAAGCCCTACTTATCAATTTTTTTCTTTTAGTAATTTTACAGTTGATCTTAAGTCTAAGAACTCTCTGCCTGCCCTACATCCTGCAGATTTCTTTTCTCTTTTATTTTTCTAAAGCTGTTATGATTGTACATGTAAATCCTTTAACCATGTGAATTTAATTTTTAGAAAGCTTGAAACTTAGGTCAAGGGGTTCTTTTTTTAGCTTTTGTTTTTGTCTTTGCTGTTCTCTGTCTTTGGGTGCCCAGTTGCTCCAATACCTTTTGTTTAAAAGGTTGTACTCTCATTTAACTGGTTTTATTTTTTTCTAATTTAAATTTATTTACTTAAATTAGAGGCTAATTACTTTACAATATTGTATTAGTTTTGCCATCCATCAACATGAATCTACCACGGGTGTACACGTGTTCTCAATCCTGAACCCCCCGTTACATGTTTATCAAACATCATTGAATATATTTGTGTGGGTCAATATCTGAATCCTCTACTCTGTTCCATTTATTTATGTGTCTATTGGTCTATTTCCATTGATCTATGTGCCAACACCACAGCATCTTTATTACTATAGCTACAGAATAAGTCCTGAAATTGGGTAGAATGATTATTCACTATTTATTACCCTTTAAAAAATTGTTTCAGTTATTCTAGTCCCTTTTCCATATACATTTCAGAATAATCTTGTCTATATCTACCCAAAAAGTCTTGCTTGGATTTTGATAAAAATTACTTTAAATGTACATATCAATATGTGGATAACTGATACCATTACTTTGTTGAATCTTCCAATCCATGAACACAGTATGTCTCTCCATTTATTTAAACTTCCTTTGATTTATTTTTTCAGTGTTATGTAGTTTTCAGCATACAAGTCCTGTTCATGTTTTATTAGTTTCACACCTAAGCATTTCATTTTTCTGAAGGATTATAAATGGCAGTATATTTTAAATTTTATTCTCCATACATTCATTTCTAGTATATAGATATAGAATTAATTTGTCTATGTTTGTCTTATATCCTGTGAACTTGTTGAAACACTATTTCTAGAAATATTTTGTAGATCCCTTGGGATTTTCTACTTAAATTCTTTATTTATACATCTTTCCCCCGAATTATTTTACTCTCAACAACTCCATATTATTATCTTTATGTATAACTCTGGAAGATATTATATAACTCAGAAGTATTTGTTTTTACTCCATACATATCTTTCTTATAACTAGAAAATTAAGTTCACTTATATTTATTGGGACTAATGACAAATTGAAGCTTAATTCAATAACTTTATTTTTTTGTAATGTAGTGCAGGTTTTTTTTTTAATTCTTTATTTTACCTTCTAATGTATTTATTGGGTTTTCTTTATTTTTTAATTCTCCCTTCTTTGGTGGTTTATTCACATTTAAAATGCATATTTCATTTAACAAAATCTAGTCAACATGACTATTCTCCTGAATATTACAAGAACTATAGAATATCTAATTCCCTCTCCCATCTCTCATGACATTGTGGTCTAACATTTTAGTATCCTCTTATTTATAAACCCATTCAAATACATCCTTATGATAATTATCGCTTGCTATAAATCTGTATGCAGAATAAATCTTTTTTGCCTAGTATTGTTTTTTACATTCCTATACATCTTAAATTCCAGCATCCTTCACCCATGTGTATACCCTCAGATAGCCCTTTTAGCAGGAGTCCCTAAGCGATACCTCTCACGAACATTGCTTGCCTGACCTGTCTTCACTCTTAAATCAGCATTTGGCTATGTCTAGAACTAAGTTGAGGAGAAGGCAGTGGCACCCCACTCCAGTACTCTTGCCTGGAAAATCCCATGGACAGAGGAGCCTGGTGGGCTGCAGTCCATGGAGTCGCTAAGAGTCAGACACTACTGAATGACTTCACTTTCACGTTTCACTTTCCTGCATTGGAGATGGAAATGGCAACCCACTCCAGTGTTCTTGCCTGGAGAATCCCAGCGACAGGGGAGCCTGGTGGGCTGCCGTCCATGGGGTCGCACAGAGTCAGACACGACTGAAGTGACTTAGCAGCAGCAGAACTAGGTTAAGATTTATGTTGCCTCAGTGCTTTGAGGATATTCTGTTATCTTCTGGGTGTGGGAGACAAGAAGTCTGTTGTCAACCTAACTGTTCATTCTTTCCAGGTAATTTGACTTTTCTCACTGGTTGCTTTAGAATTGTCCTTGCCCTTTCCCAGGGTCACCATATGTGCCTGGCTGTGGATTTATTTTCATTTCTACTTCCTGCTCAGACTCAGTGTGCTGTCATCCAAGGACGACAAGTGGCTGGCCACTGCAAGAACTTCATCTTCTTCTCTCAGTACCCTGAGTTTGATGCTTTAGTGAATTAACAGCATGGAGGTCCTTTCTTTGAACCTGCCTTACATAAAGCACATTTGGAACTCATGTTAAGAGCAACTGGGCACAGAAGATGAAACAAAGCCACAGAGAGGGCTTAGAAACAGAAGTCAACCTGCAGACGAGGGAGGCATTCTTTGGCAAAATGTACCCTGGTACTTTAACAGGACCCACATCATTTAGGGGGGACACACCACTAAGAGTTCTTCCTTTGATCTTGGCTTAGACCCTTTTCTGTCTGACTACATACAGAAAGAAAGGCAGACAAAATCATCTCCAAGCACCCTTGCACTGCTAACTTTCTAGGATGTATGTGGTCCCTCCCATTTCCTTCCAGGACTGAACAGCTCATTCTGTCTCTTCCCAGCTCACCTGGTGCCGAGAACATGTAGGGCAGCCACTGTGTCTGTCTTATCATCAGATGCTTGGATTCTGGCGCACCTGCTGCCTTGCCGCCTCCCCCTGACTTCCATCTAAAGTGATGCTAAGGGTCCACATCTCATTTCCTTGACAAAAATGTCAACAGCATTATCATATGCATGTGTTGTACAGATAAGGGAAAGTCACTTTAAACAATCTGTTCCATTCACTTTGGGTTTACCAGCTTTAGTCTTTATTTTGAATTCAGCAAAGCTGTGGTCTTTGTACTGGAGATGACATAGCCAATTCCAGTCATCAGCTAGGTGAGTGAGTCACCTTCCACCATGTAAGACTTAATCATTTTCTCAAGAAATTTCACGATCAATCAGAAGAAATGAGATTCTCTAGTCTTCCAGGGAAAACACTTCTCGCATACTTTTGTATAACAATCCCTTGCAAAATAATGACTTTTCAGCACCCAGCCTGGTTGGTCATTTGTGAAATGAAAACCAGAGGTAGCTCTATGTGTGGAGTGCCTCAAGTTCTAGGGCTTCCCGGGTGGCTCAGGGAGGAATCCATCTGCCAATGCAGGAGACACAAGAGACTCAAGTTTCATCCCTGGGTCAGGAAGATCCCCTGGAGGAGGAAATGGCAACCCACTCCAGTATTCTTGCCTGAGAAATCTCATGGACGGGGGAGCCTATCAGACTACAGTCTATAGAGTCGGAAAGGGTCAGACACGACTTAGCGACTGAGCACGCACAACCCCAACTTCCATCTCCCATCCCAAGTGTGACAATACGACTTTTTTGTCCCCATATTTTGACAACAAGAATAAGTGAAGCTAACAGTCCCTGAGTGCTCACTACCTGCCAGGCACAGAGCAATCTCTATATCACATTTTTTTTCCAGCTCTTATAAAAGCTCTGTAATATATGTACTGTTATATTTTCTATTTGTGGATTAAATATCTGAGAAGTATTAATTTACCAGATGGTGCTATTGGTAAAGAACCTGCCTGTGATTGTAGGAGACATAAGAGACTCGGGCTTGATCCCTGAGTCAGGAAGATCCCCTGGAGGAGGGCTTGGCAACCCACTCTAGTATTCTTGCCTGGAGAATCCTACGGACAGAGGAGCCTGGCAGGTCACAGGCCACAGGGTCGCAAAGAGTCAGACATGACTGAAGCAACTTAGCATGCAAAATTGTCTATATTGGAAGTGACTGAGCAGAATTTGGACACCAGTTTGCCTGAATCCAGAATCAGATTTTCAACCTCTGCATGAAGAACCACTGTGTTCACTGTCCTGGTGCCAATCTGATTTCTTATGAGGCAGCAATTCTAGAAGTGATAACAGAGAGACATAAAGGCTGAGTCACCTGCCCGTTTGACTCCTAAGTTTAAACTTCGACCACTGCCCCTGACAGCTTGCAGGGCCACTCTCCCTTAAGAGACGCATCAGGAAAGATCGACTTCTGTTTGCTTTTACAATTTTTTAAAAGGAGAATGCCCCTAGATTAACAAAAATGGGTATTTTTACCACTTTAAAGCAGAACAAGGTAAAATGGAAATTAGCCGTTTCTCCTGCTTTTGAGGTGGATGTACAACAGAGGTAACTAGAGTTCAAAAAGAAGGTTTGTTATTTTCTTAGGCACTCAGGTGAAAAGAGGTGAACTTTGCAAATACATTGTATGTCGCATAGGAGGGCTCAGAGAGGAGTTCTTCACAGCACTTCTGTGGTGTGTGCACCAACTTCAGGCCGTGTGCGCCGTGCACACCTACAAAGTAAAGTGAATAACTGTAACAGACAACCTACGTGTTTGTGTAGCAAAATAAATATAAATGAGATTCGGGCAGGCAGAGCAGTGTAGCTGGGAATTCCACTTGTAGGAAATTTTCCTCGGTGTTATATGACCTATGCACAAGGCTGCTTGTAGCTTTTTATGTGTCTGTGTAATAGTGAAAAATTGCTATCAAGCTAAATGAATTTCATTAAGTTAATCACAGTGTGACGTAATAAAGGGCTTCCCAGATGGCTCAGTGGTAAAGAATCCATCTGCCTATGCAGGAGAAGTGGGTTCGTTCCCTGGGTCAGGAAGATGCCCTGAAGAAGGAAACGGCAAGCCACTCCAGTATTCTTGCCTGGGAAATCCCATGGACAGAAGAGCCTGGCAGGCTACAGTCCATGGGGGTCACAAAAGAGTCAGACATGGCTTAGCAACTAAACAACAACAGCAATAACACCTAATATGAAATACCAGGCAGCTTACAAAGATAGCTCCGACACAGGAAGGTTTCGGAAATCTATCGGTGAAAGTCAACTGTGGAACAAAATGCATAGTTGAATTCCAGTTATGTAAAAAATTAAAATAAATCAGATACGTGTATACACATATACACGTATCTGATTTGTTTTGATCTCTGGTTCAAGGGCAAACTGTGTTTCTAACACGATCTGGCCATTAGAGACAGAGACCCTTTCTTATCGTAGCAACGGTTGGAAAACTTCAGCTGAAAACTATTTTACATCTCAATTACTCATGATTAATGTAATCAGGTGGAATCAATTAATAAAGTCAAAGTACACAGAGCAGATTAAAATACCACAAACAGCACACAGAGTTACTCAGATATAAACAGAAGGGGAAGAAGACAGTGCACACACCTAGCAATGAACACGCAAGAGTGATGTGGAAAGTAATTGCAGGTTAATGACTGGTACATTATGCAGAACACAATCATTTTGTTGGGTGTACAATATTTTACTTTAATAAGCATGTGGGACAACATGGACAAGGAGATAAGGGGAAACCACCAGAGATTTGGCAAACCCTGGTCTCAGAACCTGGCAATTAGAGAGACAAGGAAGCAAGCATCCATCCATCAGTCCAGCAGCGGCTTCACTTCTGCAGCCTTTCAAAAAGCCAGAGGAATCTCATGCAATTGGAAATTCACCCTGCTGCATTTTGAGGGTTTTCTGTATGGTTGGCTCAGGAATATAATGGTGAGCATACGCCATCAATGGTCCCTGCTTTCATGGGTGCAAAGACTAGCAGGCTAGCGTGGCAGGGTCACATGTTAATCAAATAGGTACCAGAGTCCACGTATAACCACAAACTGCGATGAAGAGGACAAAGAAATTTGTTTGGAATGACAGTGGTTAAAAAATAAGAGATAGCATCCTTCCAAAATCATGTTTGAACCCAGACCTAAGAATGGATAGGAAAAATGCAATTAACAACAATAAACAAAGTTGGGAAAAATAAAGTGAGAGTGGGGGAAGGGTGGAAATGTAAATGGAGGAAGAACATTCCAGGTACATAAAACGGAATGTTCAAAGATCTATGAGACCTCTAGGCTTACCTTTATCAACTCAGGGGGTTCGTACCACTCTCTAAGATGGGTCGTTGTTGCTGTCTGGTTGCTAAGTAGTGGCCAATGAGTAGATAACTCTTCATTTTCTCATTTTACAGATACAAAGATTGAGGCACGGAGAGATTAAGTAATTTGTCAGAGATGCGCAGGGGAGATCCTGGCAGTTGCTCTGTCAGAGCTCAGCCCCACCATCTGCTGTGTGACCCTGGCAAGTCACCTGCCCTCTCTGAGCCTCACTTCTCGCCTCCATGAGAGGGAGCTGGCAGCAGAGATCACTAGTTTGCAGGAAGTCTTGCTCTTGCACTTGGAGGCTCTGGCAGGAAGGCATACCACTGTCTGGCGCTATGGTCATGGAGGAAGGTTCCGGTTATTTCATCAGGAGCCTGCACTCATAGGACCAGCGCTGGGGAGTGCAGCATGGTGTCTTACGCAGCCCTTGAGACAAGTATGTGATTTCATTCTCAGCAAGGCTGCACAGGCCCTGACACAGAGATGAGGACAGGCCACAGCTACTCCAGGGTCATGCTGCTAGTGTTCTGTGTTTGCACGCGTGTGCACAGTCGTTCAGTCACACCCGACTCCTTTTGACCCTAGGGACTGTAGCCTGCTAGGCTTCTCAGTCCATGGGATTCTCCAGGCAAAAATGCAGGAGTGGGAGGCCATGCCCTCCTCCAGGGATCTTCCCCACCCAGAGATTGAACCCATGTCTCCTGCGGACCAGGTCTGAGCAGTTCTGCAGGCCACCATGGCCACCACATCCCTTTTTGTGGTGGACATCAGTGGGGACAAGGTACTTCCTGGGACTTCGCCCAGAGCACTGCCTCCCGGGCCAAGCACCTGGGGCAGGGCTGTGTCTGCCAGAAGAAGGGGCATCTTGTCACATCCAGACAAGCTACAGTCCTGCCACATGTTCTTTTTCTCCCAGCAAAGCCACCCTGAGGGCCCACTTTGCTGGAGCAAGATAGGTATCTCCCAAGAGTCACCGTATTTGGATGAAAAGTGGAGACTGTCTTTGGTCTTCCCTCGGCCAATGTTCTTGCCAAGTACATGTGGCACAAGTCTTCCAGGAAAATGAATGACATTCCATCCCTCTCACTTTATCACCAGTGGGTGGCAAGGCCTGGGAGTTCCAAGTGGAGGAATGACCCTCCAGACACAGCGAGGAAATGGGTCCAGGAGTCTCTGAGCCATAGAGGAAGCATCCAGGTGGAAATACACATGCCCAAGGCATCTCTATCCAAGGTGCAAAAGGAAGAGGTAAATGCAATGATGCCCACTGTCAGAGAGAAAGGTACACCCATTCATCCTCTCTGGATGAGAAGATAAAGGAACGGGAATCAGAATCCCTCATGAAGGGAGGTGTGACCAATGCCATGGGTGTGTCAGCAGAGGGGACGGTGGTTAACTGTGTGGACCCTGGGCCAGACTGCAGGGTTCAGATCATCAGAGCTCCCATCTCTCTCTCACTCAGCTAGCTCTGTGACTGGTCAAGTCATCCACAACCATCAGCTTCTGTTTCCTAAACTTCAAAAGGCATTTCTAGTGACTACTTTATAGAATTGTTCTTCAGCTGCAGTGGTGGAAATCAAGCAGTCTTGGTACCCATCTAGTATGTTACCCAGCACGGTTATTACCTCTTGCCATTTGCCATGGTATATGCATGAGACAGTTCAGTTCAGTCCCTCAGTCGTGTCCAGCTCTTTGTGACCCCATGGACTACAGCATGCCAGGCTTCCCTGTCCATGGATGTGACAGTTGGACCATAAAGAAGGCTAAGCACCAAAGAATTGATGCTTTTGAACTGTGGTGCTGGAGAAGACTCTTGAGAATCCCTTGAACAGCAAGGAGATCAGACCAGTCAATCCTAGAGGAAATCAACCCTGAATTTTCATTAGAAGGTGAAGCTTCAATATTTTGGCCACCTGATACAAAGAGCTGACTCATTGGGAAAGATTCTGATGCTGGGAAAGATTGAGGGCAGGAAGAGAAGGGGGTGACAGAGAATGAGATGGTTGGATGGCATCACCAACTCAATGAACATGAGTTTGAGCAAACTCTGGGAGATAGTGAGGGACAGGGAAGCCTGGTGTGCTATAGTCCACGGGGTCACAAAGAGTCAGACACAACTGAGCAACTGAACAACAACGACCCTTTCCCCACCAAAGTAAATGACCAACTGGAACATGCTTTTATCGTTGCTCAGTCTCTCAGTCATGTCTGGCTGTCTCAGACCCAAATGACCACTCACCAGAACAACCTTCTTTTTCTTTCAAATTATGAAAGCCAGATTTGTGAATCAGTGTTCATGGTGCTTCTTCCAGGAAGCTTTCCTTGGATATCCTACCCTGGTCTTAAGGACTCCTCTCTGGAATCCTCTGGAATCTCTATTGTGGCATTTATCACTGTGTATCATATCTAGCTTATGACTTACCTGCTCTTTTATGGAGAGTGAGAATTTTGCATTCAGAAATTACATTTGATTAAGTTCTGTCTCTATAGTGTTCAATACCAGGCCTGAATGCATTAGTAATGCTATAAATAGTGATTTGATGACTGTGTAATGAAGGAAATAGCCCCCGAAGATACATTATTGAGGTAGGAGGAAAACAGGCCCTACGAAAGAACTCTGAGCTCTAGCTACGCAACTGTATGAGCTCTTGAGCGAGTCATTTTAGGAAATGCAAAGTGCTAAGAAAATGGAAAGGCCACAGAACTGCCCCACCCCCAAAATGCTAATAATTCACCGTGGCAGATGTGCTTGTCATAGAGATAACCAGCATGAGTGAGGCACTGTGAGTCAGCCACGTCAGACTTGGGTCCAAATCTGAAAGACTGCGCGTACGGGCACTGCCCCTTTGGCTTCACAGATGGGCAGGACCCTTGAGGGCAGCGCTGGGCCCCATGGTCGCCTCACTGGTCACAGCTTCCACAAATAACAAGCCAGCATCTGGTGCGTTTTCTTCTGTACCTTTAAGTCAACCTTGGGGGAGCCGATTGAAAAGTTGGAAGTAGGTTTCAGGGTCACTAGATATTCATGGCAATGAATTCTCATAAAACAGAAAGAAAGAAATAGTTGCAGATCCTTTTAATCTGCCTCTTGCCAGCATCGCTTCGCTGAAAAGTTCTGCAGGTAGAGGCTGGGACGCTGGAATTTAGGTCAATGACATTCATGCCGCCTCTTAGAATCTTTCTGCAGCAAGCGCATGATTTCCTGTTATGACTGTGGATCTCGCCAGCAGTGAAGTGACTGTAAAGGCTTCCATCCTGTTTGTTTATAATTCTTAACAATGGGCTTTTGGGGAAGGAGGGACCGACGTTGCAAACGCTCTGACGAGCGGCGCGGAGCAGGCGCGCGATGCCACCTGAATAATGCATGCCCACTTTGTGTGTGTACCCGCCACGGGCCCGAATGCAGGATCATGCCGCCGAAGGCTTTGAAACACCTGCTCTGAACAGCTCCGATGACAGTCAAGAGTCCAGATAAGATCTGAGCTCTGCCTCCTCCCTGCCACCAAGCTCGCTGGGCCGCCCCCATTTCCCTTTTTGCATTTAAAATAAGCTCTGAGACTAAGCCACAGAGAGATGCTGTCAAAGACGCCGCCGGCTTGCATGTGGCTCTCCGTCCTTTCTTGTGGAGCCCCACCCAGTTCTCATACCTGTGCGGTCAAGGCAAGGACAGCCTCCGGAGAGCCTGCCCCGTCCGTGTCCCCCGAGTCACCCTCCACGCAGAGGCACCTGGTAGCATCTTTCTAACAAAAAAATACCACCCGGAGCTAACGCAGCCGCAAAGGCACAGGGCTTTGATTTCAAACACATCGCACTCCCTCCAGGAGCGTGCTCCAAACCGGCTTGATACCTTATAGCGGTTTCCCTTGACCGTTTGTCTCCATGGTGTATTCAACCTTCTTAGCTTGGCAGGAAAGACCTCTCATGACCTGTGTATCCACAGCCACACACCCCCTGGTCTCACTCAGGCACTGGGCTTCAGCCACCCCGCCCTCTGAGTTTCTCTCTTGTCCTACCTGCATCCTCATACCTGCTCCTCCTGTATCTGTTCTTCTTCTGATCCATCAACTCTGGCAGCACCACCACCACCACAATACAACAGAGGTCAATACTCACAATCAATTAGTCAATATACACGTTCCTTTACTGAGCCCTCAACACCACACTTAGAGGCATGTAGATTTCTTAACTCCATCACGAGGAAGCCCAGTAAGCCTCAGGGTGAGACATTTCTCCTCCAAGGTCACACAGCCAGACAGTCAGCAGATGCAAGGGGCAAAGCCAACTTTCGTGGCCATTTACTTGACCCTGAGCTTCATCAGATCTTGTCCAAGTTCCAGCAATTCTAAAATGCCAAATCTATGCTAGGTCCCTCCCCACTTAAAACTTTGCCTCCTTTTTGTACAAGCTGAGATGGTCTCCCTCACCATGAACCTCCCTTAAATCACCCCCTTCCAGAATCGCAAGATAGAAGTCTATTTGCCTCCCACATCTACAGTGTACTCATCAAATTTGGAGTAATTTCCGTCATCATATACCCACCTTATACTACATTATGACTATATATGAATAATTGGTTCAATCCCTGGGCTGGGAAGATCCCCTGGAGGAGGAAATGGCAACCCACTCCAGTATTCTTGCCCAGAGAATCCCACGGACAGAGCAGCCTTGTGGGCTACAGTCCATAGGGTCACAAAGTCAGACACAACTGAAGCAACTGAGCAAGCACGCACACATGAATGATTATTGGATTGGCCAAAACGTTCATTCGGGTTTTTCTGTAAGATGTCAGAAAAACTAGATTGAATGTTTAGCCAACCCAATACTTTTTCCCAAAGTGTATATAAACCATAAAAAGTAAAAATATAACAGAACACCTGTACAACCCACCCAATTTAACACCTTATCCTGACACCTCCTGTCGTCAGCTGGAACAACTCATCTGTCTTTTTTATTATTATTATTTATTTTTTATTGAAGGATAATTGCTTTACAGAATTTTGCTGTTTTCTGTCAAAGCTCAACATGAATCAGCCATAGGTATACAAATATCACCTCCCTTTTGAACCTCCCTTTCATCTCCTGCCTCATTCCCCCATCAGAATGGGAGAAAATAATAGCAAATGAAACAACTGACAAAGGATTAATTTCCAAAACATGCAAGCAGCTCCTACAAGTCAATGCCAGAAAAGCAAACACCCAAATAAAAAAGGGGGGAAAAGACCTAAACAGACATTTCTCCAAAGACATACAGATGGCTAACAAACACATGAAAAGATGCTCAACATTGCTCATTATTAGAGAAATGCAAATCAAAACTACAATGAGATGTCACCTCACACCAGTCAGAATGGCCGTCGTCAAAATGTCTACAAACAATAAATGCTGGAGAGGGTGTGGAGAAAAGGGAATGTTCTTACACTGTTGGTGAAAATGTAAACGGCTACAGCCACTATGGAAGAGGGTATGGAGATTTCTTAAAAACCTAGGAATAAAAGCACCATATGACCCAGCAATCCCACTTCTAGACATACACCCTGAGGAAACCAAAATTGAAAGAGACACATGTATCCCATTGTTCATTGCAGCACTATTTACAATAGCTAGAACAGGGAAGCAACCTAGATGTCCATCGACAGATGAATGGAGAAAGAAGTTGCGGTACACATACACGATGGAATATTACTCAGTCATAAAAAGAACACATTTGAGTCAGTTCTGATCAGGTAGATGAACCTTGTCTGTTTTTTTATCACTTCCTTATTCCCTTTAGGGCTTTACCACTTGCCTGCAAATTAAGGTTCACTGTTACACGTTTTTGAGTTTCCTATGAGTGGAATCATCCAGAATGGGCTCTCTGGACAATATGATGTTTGCAGTGGTTGTGACCTGTCTGTTGTGCATTTTTAGCTCCTTATTGTTTCTGAGATTCATCCTTGCTGTTATGGTTCCCTGTGCTTTGTGTTGGAGAAGGAAATGGCAACCCACTCCAGTATTCTTGCCTGGAGAATCCCAGGGACAGAGGAGTCTAGTGGGCTGCCGTCTATGGGGTCACACAGAGTCGGACATGACTGAAGCGACTTAGCAGCAGCAGCAGCAGCAGCAGCAGCAGCAGCAGTGCTTTATGTTTTCTGTTGAACAAGCTTCTGTTGTGTGACCAGGACATGATGTCCTTATATAGTCTGCTCCAAGCGTGTATTGGGTTCTTGCCAATGTTTTGGTAGGTCAAGCTTCTATGGACTGATTATTCCAGCTCTTCATATATAGAGAGCTCTAGGGTGTATCCCAAGAGAGGAAAAAAATGTCGGGTTTATGGTGTGTACTTTTTCTTTCTATTTATTTACTTTTTAATTTTATATTGGAGTATAGTTGATTGGGGCTTCCCTGGAAGCTCAGTCAGTAAAAAATCTGCTCGCAATGCAGGAGACCTGGGTTCGATCCCTGGGTTGGGAACATCCCTGGGAGGAGGGCATGGCAACCCACTCCACTATTCTTGCCTGGAGAATCCCATGGACAGAGGAGCCTGGTGGGCTCCAGTCCATGTGGTCTCAGAGTCAGACACGACTAAGCGACTAAGCACAGCACAGCACAACCCATAGTTGATTGACAATATTGTGTTGGTTTCAGGTGTACAGCAAAGTAATTAAATTATACATCTACAAGTATCAATTCTTTTTCAAATGCTTTTCCTAGTTAGGTTATTTCAGAATACTGAGCAGAGTTGTTAATAGATAATGGTAAATTGCTTTGCAAAGCAGTTTTACCAATTTTCACCCTCTTGAAAAATTTAAGAGTCTCCTTTGCTCCCTGTCATTTTGAAAATTTATTATTATCAATTATTTGAATTTTTGTCCTTCTGGTGGGTATGAAATAGTATCTCATTATTATTCTAATTTTTATTCCCCTGTTTACCAGTGCACATCTCCTCCTGTGTCACTGGCCATTTGAACTTCTGGTTTGGGGAAGTGTCTGTGTAAATCTTTTGACCATTTTTCTATTAGGTCACTTGTGTTTTATTTATTATACTTTTTTACAGGTTTGTGGAGTTTCTTTATCCTGTATAGTAATCATTTTCAATTATATATGTTATAAATATCTTTTCCATTTTTAAAGATTTCCCTTTATTTTTCTGTTTTCTGCAGTTATTCCTTTTCTTTCATGGATTTTGCATTTTGTGACTTACTTAAGAACACTCTTCACATGAATTCATTTAATTCATTTTCCTATGTTTTCTTTTACATTTATAATTTTGCCTTTCACATGTAAGTATTTTTTAACCTGAAGTTCACTTTTATATATTAATATATTGTGATGTAGTGTTCACAGTTTTCTTGCAGATTATAAATTTTCCTCCATTGTGTATTTAAAATGTGTTATTTTCCACCGATCTGTTATGCTACTTCTGCACATAAAATAAACACATATACACAAGCACACACACACATATTCCCATATTTCTGACTCTTAATCTGTTTCATTGGTTGGTTTGGATAACCAAGGAACAATATAATCCTGCCTTAATTACTATCATTAAAGTAATTACTGATATATGCAAAAACCAGCCAACCAACTTTGTTCTTCTCATTCAAGAGGATCCTCCTTTACCTGCCATTTGCAATTTCATACAGACTTTAGAATAAGCCTGTCAAATTCTATACATATATACACATATCCACAAAACCTGGTCTTCAAATTATAGTGACTTTATAGACCAATTTGGAGAAGTTATCATATGTATCACACTGAATCTTCCAATCCATAGAAATTTCAATTTCTATAGATCTTCTCATAATTGCTTTTCTAATTTTCTTCATACAGAGTTTAAATATATTTTGCTAGATATATTCTTAAATTCCTTATATTCTTGATGTTATTAATAATAATATATCTATAAAATTACATTATCTACTTATTGTCTGTGCATAAACATGTCATTGAGTTTTGTAGATTGAATTTGGAAAATTTACTAAATTATTTTACTAATTTCATTCCTGAAAGTGATCCTACTTGGACATAATGAATGATCCTTGCTATATAAGGTGGTATTTTATTTAGGACTTTTTCACATATGTTCACATGAAAATTGGTCTATAATTTTTATTTTTATAAAATGTGGGATTTTGGTATTGAGGTTACTCTGGTTCCAAAATTTGTTGAGGTGCGCTCTCCTCTACTCCCTAATCTGTAATAATTTATGTAAAATTGAGTTATTTGTTACTTGACTCTTTGGTAAAGCTTGTTGATGAAGACATCTAGGCCTGGAGTGTTTAGAGGAAAAGGGAAGATTTTTTTAATTTGAACAAATTTCCTTACTCATTATAGAGCTATTCATACTTTGTTTAATTCTTTTTGAGTCAGTTTTAGTAAATCATATTTTTCTAAGAATGTCTCCATTGTTCTTGAAATTTAAAATTTATCACTGTGAAATTGTTTATAATATCTTTATTATCATTTCAATGTCTTCAGCTTAGTAGTAATATATCCTTTCTTTTTCACTCTTCTCTTTACTCTCTTCTTTCTGTATCACTTTTTTCTCCTCAAATTTCAGGCTTTTACTCTATCAACTCTCTCTAGCCCATCCATTTTAATTTTACTTTTTTTTACTCTTTTTTTCAAATATAATTTCCTTTTTGTAATTTCTTCTCTCTATTATGGTGTGTTTTTTAACCTCCTAAATTGGAGAATAATTTCATTAGCTTTTTAACTTTTTATCTTTTATAGAATAATATTCTATATATAAAAGGAAATATAAAATTTCCCTCTACATACTGCGGTAGTTGTATCACACATATTTTGAAAGTTTTTAAATTAATATTCAGTTCTAAATATTTCTAATTTCCATTATAATCACTCCTTTAATGTATGATTTGTTTAAAACTGTATCTCTAAATATCCAAAGATATAGTGAATTTTTAGATGTATTTTTGATGTTGATACTAATTTATTTACATTGGGAGCAGAGACTGTAGAGTGAATGAGATTTATTTTAAACTAGTCTATGGTCAAGTTTTGTATATGTTCTTTGTGTGTTTGATATATGTATTCTGCAACTGTTGGCTAGAGTAGCCTGTACATGCCCATTGGTTCGATTAAAAAGTAATACTGACATATAGAGCTATCATTCATAAGACCTATTTACAAATGCTCTCTATATATTAATATATGATTTCCACAAAATCTTATAAGTGAATATTTATCATTTTATAGATTAGAAAACTTAGGAAAACTCCCTAAGGTTCATAGCCTATGGTTCACAGCTAAATATGTGCCTGTGTCAAGACTTGAACCCAGATTGTCTAGGCAATACTAACCATATCTATCAGTTACTAAGAGAAGCATGTTAAAATTTCCTTCCCATAATATTCAGTCTGTCAATCTCTCCTTGAAGTTGACATTTTTGGCTTTATTTATATTGCTGCTGCTGCTGCTGCTCCGACTCTGTGCAACCCCATAGATGGCAGCCCACCAGGCTCTGCTGTTCCTGGGATTCTCCAGGCAAGAACACTGGCGTGGGTTGCCATTTCCTTCTCCAATGCATGAATTATGTTGAGACTATCTTTATAGATCCATCAATTTAGGGAACTATTACTAGAACTTTTAGCTTTATGAGGTGACACTTCTTTTTTCTTTTGTTTTTATTAATATAGGTACCCTTGCCTTTTTTCAACTAGTAGGTACCTTCTATAGGGCTTCCTAGGTGGCACTAGAGGTAAAGACCCTGACTGCCAATGCAGGGGACATAGTGTCAACAAAAGATGCAGATACATTGTACAGTAAACTGATAGACACTTAAATCCGTATCTTTTGTTTACACTGGGTTCCCATAGAGCTGGAAATAGAACTTGACACTGCCTCTCCATTTCTGTATTATTGTTCTTCATCCACCCTATCTCAGTCCTTAAAGCAGACTGCCAGGTTACTTCTGACATGCAATTCTCTATAGTACTTTTCTGGAAATAGGTTTTCTAAAACTGTAGCATCCAGAAGAGGTTTGCTACTGCTGCTAAGTCAGTTCAGTCGTGTCCGACTCTGTGCGACCCCATAGACGGCAGCCCACCAGGCTCCCCCGTCCCTGGGATTCTCCAGGCAAGAACACTGGAGTGGGTTGCCATTTCCTTCTCCAATGCATGAAAGTGAAAAGTGAAAGTGAAGTCGCTCAGTCGTGTCCGACTCTTGGAGACCCCATGGACTGCAGCCTACCAAGCTCCTCCATCCATGGGATTTTCCAGGCAAGAGTACTGGAATGGGGTTCCATTGCCTTCTCCAAGAAGAGGTTTACCGTGGGAAAAACCGGTTCCACTGAGTTTGAAAAAATTTCTGCTCCAGAATTTGTGTTCTTTACTCTCTGTTATTCTCTGTTTATTAATCCATGTGACAAAACTTTATTCATGTTTTGTTAGTTTTGCTGCCATGCTTATAATGTGAATGATTCAAATATTTAAAGAGAAAGGCATCAACATTCTCCCTTGAGCAGTAACTCTCCATTTCTCGGATTAAATCTACTAGTGATATCCCAGTGCCTTCTATGTCTTATCATTATTCTCTACAATTGCAAATATGGCCATAATTTCTGTCAGTAATGGGATTGTGCAGCTTGAGTGTCTGTGCTTAACTAGCCATCAAGAAGTCTTGATTTCACTGTGATACCAAAAAGGCCTTTGTTGAAATTCTATTAGTCAGAGTTAGCAGTAGTGATCGCTCACGTTTAGTGAGGATTCCCCAAGAGCCAGAGACTACTAAGAGGTAAGGGCGTGCTAACACATTTCATCACCGCAGCAGCCCATTGCGGTCTCCATCTTCAGACGAAGACACTGAGGCACAGAAAGGACAGTTTTCTTTTTTAACTAAAGTCAAACAATCTAGTAAATGGTGATTCCAAAATTCACACCCAAGCCAACTAGCCCCCCATGCTTTGAACCACTATATAATTTTTACTGTTTTCCTGATCTGATTTCAAGAATTTAGTTTTCATTTAAACGTACAGTGTTATTTAAGGTGAACATGTCTGTGATTCTAAAAATATTTTAATACAGTCAATTCTATTTGTGTTAACTATAAGGCTTGGCATATACTGAATATTTTTATTTTACATAACCTATTTGAAATCTTGCTACAGTTTTTAAGGTGGTATAACAGCCTTGTTTACAAGGATAGAGACTGAGATTTGACAAGGTCAGGTAACTTGCCTAGGTTACAGAATGGTAATTCAGCAACAGCTCAACAAATTTCTGTTTTACACCTACGTCAGGCATACAGCAGATTTAGTCACCATGGAGATAAAAGAAAGGTCAAGGTATCGTAGAAGCACAGAGATCCACTGGCAGACGGATGAGGGACCCAAAAAGCTACTCAGGCAGTTCACACTTGAGCTGAGTCTTGTAGAAGGAGGAGAAATTATCCAATAGAAGTTGTGGTTAGATATATGTTGGCATAAGTCAATAAGAGATGGAAAGATGTTGCCACCTAAAGGACCAGCATAAGACATAGAAACCTGAAATAGCATATTAGTCGCTCAGTCATGTCTGATTCTTTGCGGCACCAGGGAGGAAGCCCGGCAGGGTCCTCTGCCCATGGGATTCTCCAGGCAAGAATACTGGAGTGGGGAGCCATTCCTTTCTCCGGGGGATCTTCCCAACCCAGCATGGTATTTAGTAAAAAATTAAATTTGTTGCACTTAAGATAAAATATGAGACAAGGACTGTCAGATAAGCTTGATGAACCAGGTCACATTACCCAGGTCATATTGAGGAGTTTAACCTTAATCACAGGGGTAATCCAGAACCAAAGAAATTTTACAAGCAGTATTTGTAGGGACTTTCTCTAAGAAAAAATATATATAATCATGAATATACAGTTGGATATAAAAATAAATATTTATTTAACATGAGAAAGAAGGGACATTGGAAGGAGCCCTGCAAGTAAGGGGCTGTGAACATCATCAGCTTCATGGTCAGTGGTTCCTGTGATAAAATATGAAAGAGGCAGAGATTTAGGTTTTAGGGTGCTCCTTGATGAATTTTTCTAGGCTTCTCTAATTTTGCTACATTATGGCAGCAATATATGGAGTGACTTAAGGAAAACCAGTTGTAAAGACCACCTAGAGAAGTTTTCCATAGTTCCTCTGAATCCACATAAATCTGAACCAAGTCAACATGGGCTAGAATGGGATAGGAGTGTAGGCTGAGAATTATTTCAGAGATTAAATTAACAGGATTTAGTCAGTGGTTCTTTCAAGGAGAAGGAAAGTTAATATGATAACTATCATATTCTGGCACAAGTGGCTGAATGGATGGATAGAAAATGGTAAGTATCACTCACTGAGATAAGGAACTGGGGAGGACAGTTGAGTTTGAAGTATCTGCAGGACATCCAAACTGAGAAATCCAGGAGGTACTGGAGTGAGGAACTTAGGGGAAATCCTGGGACAAGAGGAATGGATCTGGGGCTGAACAGCATGCATTCAGCACTGAATGCCATGAGCATTTGGTATAAGAAGAGAAACAGAGCCGGCAGCAAATCTTCAGAGATGATCTATGTGTGAGAGTTGGAAAGAGAAAGCAAGTCACAAACAAAGCTGAAGAGGAATAGTCAGAGAAATTAAAGTGGTGAGGACCATCAAGGAAGAAAAATGAAGATATTTCAACAGAGAGTGATCAACCCCATCGAAGGCCCACCGTCCCCCAGAGGCCACCTAAGCTGGATACTGGAATGTGTCCACTGGGCTTGTGTGAATTCATTGAGAGTCATTTCACACACAGGTCTACTGGTCTTTTCATAATATCACCATGATTTCCAAAGAATTGTACATTTCATGGTGTGGTTTCAAAAGATGTCCTGTTAGCTATCTATGGCTACATAAAAAAATTGCTACAAATTGAATTACCTAAAACAGCACACATTTATCATCTCAGTTTCAGTAAGTCAGGAGTCTAGGTCCAACTCAATTGGGGCTTCTGCTGCAAGGTCTCACAAGACCGCAGTCAAGCTGTCCCTCAGGGCTGGGGTCTCATTCATCGAAGCTCGTCTAGAGAAGGATCTGGCTGCAAGCTCCCATTGTGTGTTAGCAGCATCCAGTTTCTTACAGGTTGTCAGACTATCAGCCCTGGTTTCTTGCTGGATGTTGGCTGGAGGCTGCCCACAACCCCTTGCCCACAACCCCTAAGCAAGCTTACCATATGGCAACTTGCATCTTCAAAGCCAGCAAATGGACTGTCTCCCAGAAAGACAGACATTTCAGTCTTACAATGAAATCACAGGAGTGACGTCCCACCACCTTTGTGGTTTTCCTTTGGTTTGAAGCAAGTCATAGGTTCTGCCCACAATCAAAAATGGGAATCACTCAAGAATGTAAATGCCAAGAGATGGGACTCATGGATGTTGCCTCAGATCCTGTTTGTCACAGACATCTGCATAATATTGACCCTACCCTCTTACATAACCTCCTGTCAGCTGTCAGTCTTTAAGACCAATCATTGCCATTGTTAGTTTGTACCTGGAGAATTGGGTCACTGGCCAAACTTGCCTCTAATGCAACACTCAAATTTTAACTGTATTTTTAAAAAATATTTATTTACTTATTTGGCTGTGTTGTGTCTCAGTTGTGACACAAGGGATCTTTGGTCTTCTTGCAGCATGTGGGTTCTTTAGCCGTGGCATGCAGAATATTTTCTGTGGCATTTTTAAATGGCTCCGATTCTTCACACATGGCCACTGGCAGTACACACTCCTGTTTCTTATCTGAGTTTCTCTGGACACATCTCTTCCCTCTTCTGAACTCCAGTTTCCTTCTCTTAATTAGGGAATAACAGTCCTTCATCCCCAAGATGCTGTCAGGTTCCAGAATTAATCACTGTGATTCACATAAATTGCTTAGTGCAGTGCCCGACACACAGAACTTGGTCCTTGGTAGCCATTTCCTTCTTCTGCTAATAAAAGAACAAAAATGAATGGAAGGCAAAATGGGTGTCATGTTTATCCCTGTGAAGTACTATTTCAGGGAAGGGGAAAAGCTATGAGCATGGAAGATTAATGGTGATTACCCACTGCCATGTGACTTAGGGGGAAAAAAATGCAGTGCAATCTAAGAATTTAAATGTTAACAAATGCTGCAGGCTTAACCACAAAGTCCTTCAACTGGTTTTTCCCCTTCAACTCTGTGTATTATTAAATACTCTTTTTTAAGTTGAGTACCTCCAGGCTGACATACAAATGGAAAGTTTTGGCCATTTCTAAGTTAAACCTCTGTTTTTCATAACAAAGTTCAAGGCGGAAATGCTGAAGAATAGAGCATCTTGGGTTGTCTCCATTTCAGAAGCCCAAACCAAGCTGGCTGGGTAACAGAAACACTCATCAGCGGGGGATTATATTCACCACATACACACATCCATTACATGTGTACACACACACATTCATTCCATGTGTGTATACACACACACTTTACATGTGTACAGGTATACATTACATATGTACATACATACATTACATATGGAGAATTTATCAACCCAATTTCATTTGTATTCTTATAAGTATATAGATTCTTAAGAGTGGGCCTGGAGAATATACTTTCAGATGAGATGAAACCAGTCTTTGAATATTCATGTAATATTGACTAGATAATTGGAGACATTTTAAAATCCAAATAAAAATTGAGTTTTCCATTAGAGACAAGGTTGACCCTGGGGGTGGTTCAACAATCCAGTCTTCACATACTCATAATCTTCAGAGTGTAAGTAGAATTATCTTGATTTTTTTAATTGATGACTTATAATTAATGTTAGCAAGACACATTAAGACCTGGATTCTCAATTATAGCTGGCTGGATGCCTACAGAGGAGCGAATAAAAGAGTCTTTTTAAGGGGGTCCTCAAATCCATATGCACCAAAATCATTGTCTTTTTTGTTTTTCTTTAGTTCCAATAAAATTGTGCACAGAACATCATTTGTCACTTCTACAACTAAGTGTTTATTCATCACCCGCTGTGTCTCAGTCCCAGGGCTAAGTGTTTAAATCTACTACCTTACTCAATATACACAACAACCCAGGAGGCATTGGGCCCACTAATAACAGCCCACTCTCCTTATTCCCATTTTATTGACAAGGAGACTAAAGCCCTGAGAACACAAGCAGCTGCTTTAAGGTCACCTTCCTACAAAGAGGCAGATCTAAAGCCAACTCTCCCCAATTCCAAAGCACTTAGTATTTCTAGTAAATTCAGACTAGCTTCATCACGTAGTTTGAGAAGTGCTTCTTAAAGGTGTAACTCACTATTACATGGGGATCCATAGACCATTTCCATACTGTGTGAGATGATTATCATCAAAATAATTAGGAACATTAGTTGAGGGCATTACTCCGCTAATTATGTACCCTAAGGTTGAAATATAGTCTGTATTTTTAACAAATGACCTTTCCAAGAGTTCTCCAATTTCAGCAATAATTCTGTATGTAGTAAGTCCCCTACATATGAACTTTCAAGCTGCAAACTTTCAAAGATGTGACTGTAAGCTTGCGTGTTCAATCGTGTAAGTTCACATGTCTGGCCTGGCATATATTGTCACGTGTGTGCACCCCCTACACGTGGTTGTGCTGTTGAGTACTTTGCTGTACAGAACTGCACAGAGTGCAGAGTACGGTATCTTTATTTCAAGCCCAGGACGTCCAGAACCAAGTGCGAAAGCAGTGGTGGTACAGCTGGCACTGCTCTGCTTTTCATGGTATTGTACAGGGAGATTTAAAATGTTTATTTTCTGTGCTTATTTCTTGTGCATTACTTATTCAAAAAGTATTATAAATCTATTACAGTACAGTACTATGTAGCCAATTGCACTAGCTGGATACCTAGGCTAACTTTGTTGAACTTACACACAAATTGTACTTATGACTGTGCTCTCAGAACAGAATTTGTTCGTATGTAGGAGAATTACTATACTTCCATTTTACAATCTATTTCAGATCGTCAAGAGGTTCTAGGTACATTTGAGATAGTTAAGAGATATCCAGATTAGAATACGCCTGGCCCTTCTATGAGGAGCCTTAGGAAAGTACAGGCTGACTTGGGACAGTCTAGTCATGAGACACTCATGATCGGCCAGTGACATTGGGAACAGAGCTCACGTTTCATGTCTAGATTGATGTTACTCTCCTTTTTACACAGACCTGAGAAGGAAGATGAGTTAACGGCGGTGACATATCTGTTAGTTACTTCTATTCTCTTCCCCATGCTTCCCACATCCGGTAGGTCAGTAAATCTCATCAAGTCACCCACCGCAAGGTATATGCGTGTTCATCCCCCTGCAATGAATTTCACTCAGAGTCTCGTCATCACTAAGCCATGATCACCATTATATCCTTCAATGGGAGGCCCCCAGACCGCCCATTTGCTCCTACCTCCAGCCTGTTGTCAGGGTCATCCTTCCAAACCACCTGTAAAGTCAGTCTCACTTCAACTTCCCTTCACTGCAGGGAACCATTAGCAATTCCAAATAATTCAAAGTGATTTAAATTCTTACTTCAGTCTATTAAAGATATAACTACTATTATAAATTCAGTCTATTGAGAAAATGCAAAATGTAGGCAGGTTGGAATGTTCCCCTTTAAGTATATGGAAAATTCTAAATATTGATACTAAACAATTTTTCCTTTTTAGCCTTTCCCATTTTTAAAACCATGTGGTGACATCTTCTACTTGCTTAAACCACTCCAGCATCTCCCACTCTTCATGAGTCAAAACCAAAACAAGACAAGCAAGACCTCAGTTTCTTGGCACATTTGTTCATTATTTTTTACCTTTCCACTGACTCATTTCATCATTAACTGACTGTCTCACCTATGCATTCTCTGACACGTGAACTCATTCACCTATTCCTCTTTTAAACATTTCATGAGGACCTATAATATTGTAAACACGGCAGCGGGTTCTAGGTTCTCAGGGTGTCCATGAACTGGTGTAGAGTCCTCTGCTGTTTGGTGGAGTTTGACTTGGTTCACCAACCTGCCAAGTTCCCTGGCATCCAGAATGCCATGTGGGAATAAAGTGCAAGTTGATGATTTCTTAAGTGGTTTCTGGACAATTCACTCATGTCCAGGGAGGGAACTGCTGTAATCATGTCCATCTCCTCAAGATCTCATGCCTCAAACCATCTTCTTCTTTGTTGTTAGAATGCATGAGTTCTTCCCTCCCTCAGGTTCTGAGCTAAAGTGGATGGAATGAATGTAATTAACCTGATCTGCTTGACCAAGATGTGGTGGCTGACAAAAGCCAGTTATAAGGGGGACTTCAGAGAGGATGAATACTTTTTTAAAAATTAGCTAATTAATTAATTTGGCCGTGTTGGGGTCTTGCAGCATGAGGGATCTTCTATTTTTCTTGCAACATGACGTATCCTTTAGTTGCAGCATGCAGGATCTTTAGCTACAACATTTGAACTCTTAGTTGTAGCCGTGGGATTTATTTCCCTGACCAGGGGTTGAACCTGTGCCCCCTACATTGGAAGTGCAGAGTCTTAGCCACTGGACCACCAGGGAAATCCCAAGGATAAATACTTTAATATATCATTTCATCACTCACTCTTTCATGGACCCCCTTGACATATATCCAGCCACCCACGTCGTCACCTAACCACTTACTCTTTCATCCACTCATGTATTCACTGATGTGTCATTGATTGACTCATTCATTCATTCTTTCATCACATTTGTTTTCATCCATCACTCACTCATTCAAACCAATATTTTTCTGAACGTCTGGCCTGGTTAAGCTATGAGGAATTTGTCTTCTAAGGACTGAGGGGACAGAGTGGCGAGAGGGCAGAAGGTGGACTCCAACACTTGAGGAAATCCCGTGAGCCAATATTTAAAGACTGTGATAAAGAGCAGTACAAAGTGCCCTGGGAACTTATCACCCTTTTCTGCATTTAATGTAGTACTTTTTCAGAGAGTTCTAAAAAATTCAATACTTATAAATTCAAGATCCTCAGGGGAGGAAAAGATCAGAGGGGGGAAATAAATTTTAGTAAATAAAGAGATCTAGAGAAAATCTCTTCCTTCCCAGTCTGATTGAACACAGAAGGGAAAGCATTAGCAGCCAGTAGGTACTTCCCAGTTCCATCCAATAGGCCAGCCTGCTGAGCCTATGAGCAGGCAGAGCAGAGCGAAGATCTCCACCCGAAGGTGCGATCCCTAATCCTGGAGATGGTACACATAGACTTCGGTGCAAGGCAGTTGTTATTTATCTTCCTGCTCTTGTTCTCTGGTGGATCTTGGTCCTTCTAGGTTTACACTCTGAATTCTCAAGGTCTGAGATTTATTTGTCTTCCTAAATAGGGCCAACTCAGATATTTGTAACGCATGCCTTGTTTTTTCTTTTTTTTTTTTTTGGCCGGGCGGGGGGTGGTTCTTAAAAATCTATTCTTAGTGCCTGACAGGTCCATGTGCTTGTGGGCTCAGTTGTTCAACTCTGTCCAGCTCTGTTTGATCCCATGGACTGTAGCCCACCAGGCAACTCTGTCCATGGGATTTCCCAGGCAAGGATGCTGGAGTGGGTTGCCCTTTCCTCCTCCAATAAGGTCCATATGTTTCCATCAAAAAGAAAGAGACTTGGAAAATCTGAGTTTGAATTATGGCACTTCACTTACCACTATGTGACCCCAGATGAGTTACCTAATCTCGCTGAGCCTCAACTGGATCATTCATAAAATAAATAAAAGAAGTATCAGTGATCAATTGTCTAGTTTCATCAATCCTTCACTGCATACTGAAGTTTGCATTGTGTTATTTAGCTTTTTGCATATAATTCTAAATTTATAGATAGCTTGGGAGATTCGATTATTACTCAGAACTATGTGTTCCAGTGCCATGTCCAAGAGACAGTGTCCACTTTTTCACTGAATGACTCTGCATGGTCATGAGGCTCGATTTGACCAAGGGATCATCAACCATTGTGAGTGACTGAAGCCGTCGAAAACACTTGTAAGACAAAGGCTGTTCTTGTATATCTCTGCCATTGCCAGAAGAACCAGCCTTAGTAAGACCATTTGCCCAAGGAAGACGAAAGACATGTGAATCAGAGCCATCCCACCTAACCATAGACCCACAATGAGAATGAGACATGGAGCTGATGCTGCAGCTGAAGTTGGGCCACTCAGTTGAGCGTAACCTCGATCAGCCAGATCTTAGCCGAACCTCAGACGCACAAGCCATAATAATCGGTTGTGATTTGAGCTACTGAGTTCGGTGGTGGATGGTTATGCAACAAAATTAATGACTACAATAGCTTTATTGCAAGCTCTAAATCATAGACAAGCACACTGGAGAACAATAAGATTAAGTAAAATGACCAAGGTAGTAAGTGGCTGAGCTGGGCTTTGATCTTTTAATCACTCTGCAATATTGTCTCTTGCTAAGCTTTACCTCCTTTATAATACAGTCTAATCTGAGGTTGTTATGAGAATAAGAAACATTAGTGCAAAACACCTTGCCCTGTGTCTATTAACTTATTGTGTGTGCTGCTACATGCCAGATCCTGCTTGAACAGCTTTGCATGAATTAGAATAATAAAAACGCCGGCCACTCTGGTTACTTCTGGAATTGCACGGCAGTTCCCTATAGATCTGCAGGGCTGTCTCCCATGGACTGTGGGGTCCTGGAGCACAAGGATCCATTGTATGCGCCTTGACATGGTCAGGGCTACAACAGTGCCAGCACAGAGCAGGTTCCAGAGATATTTGCTGGATGAATATTTTAAGAATTAACTGGAAATTTGGATGTCTCTTGACAAATAAACTTCCCTGGAGACATGTGACAACAGTAGAACTTCAACAGCTTCTTTCTAATCTGAAATTCCTGTCCCTTGTTTATTGCATTCATTTCCTTAAAATATATATATATATATATGTAGCTATATATTTTTTTTGCTTGTCTCTTTTATACTCGCAGACGCAACCACACATACATACTATTTTGTCAAAACAGTAGCTCAACAATAACATACTGCACCTTGGCAAACTCACATCCCTGCTAAATTTACACCAAGCAAAGTTTGTTGTTGGTTACATTAAAAAAAAAAAAAAGACATAATATCCCATCTCATCGACTTCAAGTCAGAAATCACTCTGAAACTTGGGCAGCAGCATATATCCGCACCACACACACGCACAGAGCCTGTATTTTGCACCTCATGTAGTTCTGTCATATCAGTTGCCAACACAGAAGGGGCACGTGTCTGAGTCTCTTTGCTGCTCCTAATTACACAGAGATGGGAACTTCCATATCGTCTGCCCAGGAGAACTGTGCTTTCCCCCCGGGGTCCAGGGAGAGCCTTGCTGCCTTTGTCCTTTGGTTTGGCTGAACTTGGGCAGTTAGACATGTTCCTTATTTGCTTGTGATGTGCCAAACAGGCACTGGAGAAATGCACGTCCTTGGCAATGCTAGGGCTTTGTCTGTAGCACAAAGAGCAGGGGCTGAAATGCAGAGTGAAATCCTGCAGTATGGACCTACAGTAGCCCAGGGTCCCCAGAAGCCGAGGTTTCACTCCCGCTGTCCCAGGTGCTGAATTCAGCCCTTGGATGTGACTTGTTCCACCTTACTTCCCCCAACCCCTTTTGATCCGGTATTTAAAACTGGAATTGTGCATTTAGGCTTATGGCTTCCCTGGAAAACTGGGAGATACGGCAACAATGGGCCTATTTCAGCTTGTGGAAATAGTGGCTGGAGCTGTGGGAGACCGACTCTTCCACCACTCACTCTGCATACCCCAAGCACTCTGCTGTCCCCCTTGCTGGGGCTAGTGTAGGGGCTTCAGGCTGCCATTGTGGTGTCCTTTATTATTTTCCCTTATTGCAGGAAAACATCTCTTACTCATGTCCCAAGCAAAGGTATTTTTTAATATCAACTAAAAAAGCTACATCTTTTGAGAACACTGGAAATGAACACATTTCAGTTTAGAAATGAAGACTTTCTCGTGCATTGAAGATGGAAAACTTCAACATGACACACATACAGACATCCCCGATGTCCTTGCTCCTCAGGAAGTTTCATGGCCTCTTGTTGATGAAGACCCTTCTGGATCCCATCAGGTGGTGGGTCATGGGGTGAATAGGGCACAGACTTTGGCTTCAGGCAAACTTAGACTCCAGCCCTCTGTTTGCAATCCCACTGCTCGGAGACCTTGGAAATGTTAAAGAACTTCTGCAGGTCTCAATGATCTTATCTATGAAGCACATGTACAGAACATATTTTATGGAGTTACTGTGAGGAACATGAAATGATTGTATGTGAATTGCGGAGCAAAATTTAGCTTCACAGTAATAAGTCCTGAGCTTCCCTGGCGGTACAGTGGATAAGAATCCACCTGACAATGCAGGGTCCTGGAGGACTATCTATCCCTGGTCCTGGAAGACTGCACGTGCCATGGGCAACTAAAGCCCATGCACTACACATATTGAGCCCTTGTGCTGCAAATACTGAAGCCCATGTGCCTGGAGTCTCTGCTCTGCAACGAGAAAAGCCACTGCAATGAGAAGCTTGCACACGGCAACGAAGAGTAGCCCCCACTCTTTGCAACTGGAGAAGGCCTGAACAGAGTAACAAAGACCCAGCACCCAAAAATAAATACATAAGCTATAAAAATAATAAACCCTCAAAAATATTATTTCCTTCTCCTACCAGGAAGAAAACATACACATAAGGGACACCTAAACTGAAAAACAACCAGGAGATCTTGTGATACTCCAGGAAATGTAATCATTATTATTAAAATTATTTTTTAAATGCTTGTCATCTCTGAAATTTTAAACCAGTACACACCCATTGTGGAACAGAGAGACAGCTGGTCACGAAAAGTCAGCTTCATTTGCCTTCTCTGCACTTAGCTCTTCCACATCTCCTTTTCTGAGGTCTAACCATGAGGCTAGTTCTTACCAATGGAATAAACCAAAGTGGTGGGAGTCACCGCTTCCGTGGATATTTTTTTTTAAGAAACATTGGGTTGACCTCATTCTCCTGGTTCCTGGATGCAGATGACAGCAACACACTAGTAGACGGTGACACTACACCATAAATCGGACGTGGGTTCCTGAGTCACAAAGTGGAGGAAAGTTAGCAGATAGCCCAAGTGAGCTGCACTGAACAGCCACAACTGGAATGCCTGTCTTCTAGCATCAAGTCCGATGTTCACTCTGGCACCTTATAGTCTTTGCTTACATATTCTTTCTTCCTAGAAGATTCTGACTCCCTTGAGGACCAAAATTAATCCCATTCATCCTTTATACCGCCACTTCTGTGGCTCAAAGGCTCAATTCCTTAGTCTTCCATCCTTCTATTCCTCACTTCATCATCTCCCTTGAATTTCTCAGGGATAACAGAGTAACTCTAGGGCTACATTTCTCTAGAAGGAAGATTCCTCTGGTCTGAACTCATATCCTCCCACATCTTCTCATCCCACTCTTTTCCACACCCACCACTCTAGTGACTAGCATGGTTTATGTGTGTGTTATAATATAAAAAACATAACTGTAAGATTTTCAACTGTTTTTCCAAAATTAATTTCTCAAATTTTAACCTCTGCTCTCTGTTGATATGACTCTTTCATCCCAAAGGTTTAGGATTCATAGTCAATGTATTTGGGATTCATAGATTGTTTATTTTCCACGGTTCTGTTCAAAAATGCCATCTCAATGTCAGACAAAGCCCTGGGTTCTGCAGAGTCTCCAATGGTCCAGTGTGAGAATCAAGGATAAAAGACACACAGATCAATAAATAACATGGCTCCATTGTGCCATGACACCTATGCTGGGGACATTCTCCTATGCTGGGAACATTAGGGAAGACATCATTGAGAAGGGGCTTTTAGCTTGTTGCTTGAAGAATGAACAAGAGATTTCTGTAAGCCCCATAAGAACCATTTAATCTCTCTTACTGGGACCCTTCACACATGTGATCCTTCAGTTCTGTTTGATTCCCTTTCTCATCCAGTAGCTGCTGTGTCAACAAGGGCTGGAACGGTTTCTACCAATATGTCTGACTCACCCCCATGGCTTTGTCCCCAGTGAGCCAAGAACTGCAGTCCTTCCCCTTTAGTTACATTTGATACCTCGACGCTAGAGTAAGCACACACTACTTAGATCCTACTAACCCTGCTCAAACCATTTGGCCATAAGTTGGTCATTGCCACTGATTCTTTAACCCTTCGCTTGGGTACCTCCTTCACACAGTAGGGTAAAAGACCTTCCACAACTCTCCGATGAACACCACTATCATCTTGGCCAGTCAAAGAGTCTCTTACTGATCATGGGACCCTGGACCAGCTTACCAACCTTTCTTAAGCATCAAGGTCCTCATCTCTAAAATGAGGATGATAACGATAAGTACACCTTAAGGTTGCTGATGCATTAGATGAACTTAAGCAAGAACAGTGCCTGCCACAAATTAAGAGCTGTGTACTTGATCACCAAAGAAACAACCATCTCTGTCATCATCATCATCATTTTCATTATCACCAATAGCAGCAATAACATTTTGGCTATTGTAAACGGAGTATTTATTGTACTTTAGGGGGTATGCCAAGCAACGAAAATACTTTATTGAACACAACTCTGTCTAGTATTATCATTTCCATTCTATGCACAAGGACCCTAAAGCTAAAAGGGTCATGGTCTAAAGTAGTTAATGATACAGATAAAGCACAAGAGTCACCTCTTTCTATGGCAAAGTCTATTCCCAGATACTCAAGGCTGTTGGCTTTCCCAAGGATCCTATAGAGACCCTACAGAGATATATCACATCACTCATCTCCAGTTTAATCAAGTTTGTTTCCCCAGCCTTCACTGAAAACTGTAAAAGTTAAAACATTCCAGCAGTTCCCTGGTATTGATGAGATATTCCAGCTGAGCCTTCACAGAGCCCTCGGCCAGGCTTCTGAACGAGAGAAGAAATTCAGGGTCAGAACTCAGCTCACAAAGGGAGCTCAACTGCTCCCTCAACCAGGGGGGCGGGGGGACAGAACTTTTCTAGCATATGACTGGACAACCACACGCCCAGACTCACAGGAATCCCCAGGAGGGAACACCTGCCACAGGACCATCTTCAGCAATGGTAATCAACCCTTATACTTGGATGGCCCTCCAGCCTAAGTGAAAGTGAAAATCACTCAGTTGCGTTCGACTCTGTGTGAGCCCATGGACTATGCAGTTCATGGAATTCTGCAGGCCAGAATACTGGAGTGGGTAGTATACTGGAGTGTGGAGGAATTCCAATATACTGGAATACTGGAGTGGAGGTCTCTGTTCCCTTCTCCAGGGGATCTTCCCAACCTAGGGATGGAACCCAGGTCTCCCGCATTGCAGGTGGATTCTTTAACAGCTGAGCCCCAAGGGAAGCCCAAGAAGACTGGAGCGGGTAGCCTATCCCTTCTCCAGGGGGGTCTTCCCTACCCAGGAATCAAACCAGGGTCTCCTGCATTGCAGGCGGATTCTTTACCAACTGAGCCACCAGGGAAGCCTAAGTGAGGGCGTCTGCATATTCTTCATCTCATTCAGACCTCATTCAGTTTGGGCAGCAGTAGAAATGCCATCATTTCTACATGAGAGGAAACAGGCACAGAGTCTTACGTCACTTGTCCTGGGGCACTCAGCTGCCCAGTTCAGGCACTGGGTGCATCAGCTCCCAGAGCCCTGTGTCAGCATCTCCTCCCACCTTGGCTGCTTCATCCGGAAGGCAGTGCTTTCCTCTGGAAGTCAGAGGCCAGCTTTCTGCCTCTCGGTGCCCAGGTGCATCAGCACAGAGATCTGTTGAACCCCCCTTACCTAAAAGAAAGCATTTCCCTAATGACACTAAAGACTAAAGGCATCATGTCCTGCACAGATTCTGCCGCCTGAATCCACCAAAGCTAAAATGGAAGCAATCGCTGTGTAGTTGTTATGGATTCAATTGTGTATTGAATATGCACAATATACTCAAATCTGTATATTGAAGTCCTGTTGCCGTTTAGTCACTCAGTCATGTCCGATTCTTTTCAATCCCATGGATTAGAGCCCACCAGGCTCCTCTGTCCACAGGATTTCCCAGGGAAGAGTACTGGGGTGGGTTTCCACGCCCTCTTCCAGGGGATCTTCCTGACCCAGGGATCGAACCTGAGTCTCCTGCTTCTCCCGCAGTGGCAGGCAGATTCTTTATCACTGAGCCACCTGGGAAACCCCATAACTCTCACTATTTCAAAAGGTGACTAGATTTGGAGTCAGGGTCTTTAAGGAGGGGATTAAGGCTAATGAGGTCGCAAAGATTTGACGCGACCAAGCGACTGAACAGAACTGAACTGAAGGCTAATGAGGTTGTGAGAGTGGGGCCCTATCCAATAAGATGAGGAGAAGAGACAGAGGGCGTGCACACACATGGAAAAGGCAATGTGAACACACGGAGAAGGTAACTGTCTGCGAGCCAAGGAGAGAGGCCTTCAGAGAAACCAACACTGCTGACACCCGGGTCTCAGACTTCCAGCCCCCAGAGCCATGAGACAATAAATAAAAACACACAATAAGTCTGTTTCTCAAGGCTCGCAGCCTGTGGTACTCTGTTATAGGGGCCTGAGCTGCCTCTTGTAGCTTACTTAGTCGCTCAGTCATGTATGACCCTTTGTGATACTGGACTGTAGCCCGCCAGGCTCCTCTGGCCATGGGATTTCCAGGCAAGAATACTGGAGTGGGTTGCCATACCCTCCACCAGGGGATTTTCCCCATCCTGACACCAAACCTGTATCTCCTGTGTCTCCCGCATTGTGTCTCCTGAGCCATCGGGGGAGACTCTTCATACAGTAGTTAATAGCCATGTAACTGGGAGAGGAGCTACACAGATGAGTACCAGTGTGTATTTTTAGGAAGAGAATCCACACACAGACCCTCCATGCCAAAGTCCTGTATTTACAAGGCAGAGAGAGCCCCCTTCCAGACTGAAAGTGCCTTGAGTTTAGCCTTTCTTTCCTTTCCCTATCCATCCTAGACTCATCCAACACACCCAACCAGACTCAGGGCCTTGAGCTTGTCCAGCCTGGGCCCCCCGGCCTGGCTGGTGTGTCTGTCAAACCAGCCTCCTTTCCTGAAAAGGACAAGTCGGAGCCATCTTTCAGGAGTTTTCTTCCCCTGACAGAAATCAGCAGGGTTAGAATAAACTGCATAAGTTATCAGCTCCTCAGGAAAGAACATGAAAAAGGCCCTTCTATCACTTAATGAAAAATAGCTTCTTTTTTGGACAGAACTTCATAGGCCTGCAATCAAGCCATGGCTCCCCTCTCCCTTCCCTGACGTGCCATGCAGGCAAAGCAAGTCGGCATCTATTAATAATATTTTCTCCTGCTCCTTTCATTTTTCTGCATGTCCCACCACTGTCAGGCCCCGTGATGGAGCGCAGCCTTTATCTCGTCCGAGTCTGGCCTGTCAGGGTGATAAACAATTCTAACAAGAATCAGAATAAAGATCTTCCCAGTAGACTCTGCAGAGAGATAGAGGCTTTTCTCATTTTCTCGACGGAAAAAAAAAAAAAATTTAATCTAGCGGCTCCGGCTTTTTTCAAGCGTCACATTCAAAGAGATGCAAATTTGTCAGAGCCGAGACCCCAGCTGACTCTGAGCACTGCATGAATGTCAAAGGGGGGATGCAGCGTCTTTGACATGGCTCCCTTTTTTGGGGGGTGGTGGGGAGAAGCTCTCCGCCAAATGTTAAAAAAAAAAAAAATAAGGTTTCGCTTTGTAGTGCATGTTTCAACAATTTTCATAAGTTTTCTTCTGAAATAAAAAACTGCCGTTGGGAAGGAAAAGAGAGGAGGAAAGGGACAGATGGAGATTTAGGGGTGAAGGAGGAAAGAGCCCCAGAGAAACAGCTCCATTGAGATGTCAGGTCTGACTGAAATGCACGGGCTCTGAGTCGGTTTGCAGAGGGGAGGGGTGAGGCCCGAAGGAGTGAAGGAGTTATGATGAATGAATGAATGCATGTCTCAGAGGGTGTGGTGCTCAGCCTTTTGTTAGGTGTGTGAGTGTGCTTAGTCACTCAGTCATGTCCAACTCTGCAACCCCATGGACTGTAGCCTGCCAGGCTCGTTGGTCCATGGGATTCTCCAGGCAAGAACACTGGAGTGGGTTGCCATTCCCTCTTCCCTAAATTTGTGGACACCATGTATGCCTTTTTCTGGATATTTCTTCTCCCAATTTACCCCCAGCATGAAAGCTTCTGCATGTTCTTATCTTCTGCTCTGTTAGATGCCTAGATTCAGAGACCACAACAGATTCAGCTGGAAGGGTCTGGTGGGTGAGCAGAGAACCAAAGAGAGGGTGGATGATCAGAGTACTGATGGACTGGGAAGAGGCTGAGATATGGCCAGCACCGGCCTCCAGGGAGCCCTGGGGCTACAGTGCAAGCAAGGGCTCGCTGGTCAGCCCCCAATTCCTTTGCGGAATTGAAGCTCTGCTAAGCTGGTCCATGAAGAGCCCTTTAAGTCAGTTTCCTGGAGGTGGGTTGCATGGCCCTCTCAGCCCTGCTCCTTTAGGCTACATGCCATCCCTGAGCCCCCAGACTCTATGAAGCCTTCCCATCTCCTCCTTCTTTCTGTGTCTTTCTGTCAAGAGCACTGGGTGCCTACATTCCTCTGATCTCTTTTTCCCCCTTGTTGTTTCCCCATCATTCCACTGACCTCTATCTCCAACCACATCCCTTGGTCCCTCGCTCTGCAGCGCTGCACGGCTCTCGTTCCCAAGAGAACAACTAGCAAAGAGCTACTGTGTGGTGCAGTCTAGATGTCAAGATTAACACAGGGTTAGCAAAAAGGTAAGGAGGAGACAGTCACACTAACAGAGGAGACAAAGTCCAATCTTAGCCATCAAATAGTCACATGGTCTGCCCTTCTTAAGACTCTTCCTGATGATACCTCTATCTCCGGGCACGTTTTCTGAGAACCTGGGACCCCAACACTCAGGATCCTTCACTAGACAGAGAGCCTTTCAAAGAGCCTGACCTTTTCTTATGCTGAGAAATATAATTTTTCTTCTTAGCCTCTCAAGCTCTCCTATCTCACTTGTACTTATTGGTCTTTCTGAAACTGATCTATTGGGTTATAAGTTAGTTACAGGTTATAGGTTTGCATCAGTAGGACCTGCACAGCCTTGACGTCTCATATTTCCCTGCATCAGAAGTTCAGTGGGAAGTAGGCATGTGAGGTGGCTGGTTGGTTAGAGTAAGGATTAGGGTAACACATGGGATGGAGCGTATATATACTGTGGGGAGAAGGTCTCAGAGGCCCTTCTGATAGTAGAATGTGCGTGAAACAGGGGTCCTTCTCATCTTTCCGTGGAGAAGGCAATGACACCCCACTCCAGTACTCTTGCCTGGAAAATCCCATGGATGGAGGAACCTCATGGGCTTCAGTCCATGGGGTTGCTAAGAATCGGACACGACTGAGCGACATCACTTTCACTTTTCACTTTCATGCATTGGAGAAGGAAATGGCAACCCGCTCCAGTGTTCTTGCCTGGAGAATCCCAGGGACGGTGGAGCCTGGTGGGCTGCCATCTATGGGGTCGCACAGAATTGGACACGACTGAAGCAACTTAGCAGCAGCAGCAGCTCATCCTTCCACTGGCGCTGCCCTTTTGGTCATGTTGTTTTCAATATCGTCAACCATCTCCTAGAGCCAGCTTGTGGCCAGAAACACTAGTCCCAGGTCCAAGCAATGGCCGCTCTCGATCCTGAGTGCCTACAGCAGTGAGCAGCCGTCAAGGTCACCCTTTGCCCACACTTCCTGTCTGGGAGCCCGGGCGTTGTTTAGATGGTGCTGTTGTCTTGCTAACACTTGCTCACCAACAAATCAAGAGACAGAAACCTTGTCCCCTTGAAAAGGTTCCATTCCAGAGGAAGGGTTGCCCAGCATACAGAGCTCTGGAAGGGAAGGTGAGCATTTTTATAAACAGCCAATTGTCCCAGAAGGTCCACACTCCACTCCACAGCCCCAGTGAGCCCAGGAGGCAAAAAAATTCTGAACATTTTTCCTGCTCTTAAGAATGTTTGAGAAGTTAAAACTTTTCCCCCTTAGGGTTTAGGGCACTCCTTGACAGGTGACAGCTTTGGCTAGTCAGGACTAGCAGTCTTTCAGGAAATAAATCATCACAGAGTGTTTCTCCACTTGGGATGAGTAGAAGAATAAAGAGGTATCTGTGACCCTACATTTAGCTCAAAATACATGTGACAGCCTTGTGTAATTAGTCAGTCATGTCTGATTCTTTGCGACCCCATGGACTGTAGCCCGCCAGGCTCCTCTGTCCACGGGGATTCTCCAGTCAAGAATACTAGAGTAGGTTGCCATGCCCTTCTGTGTGGCTCCCAACCCAGTTCTCCCACGTTGCAGGTGGATTCTTTATCATCTGAGCTACCAGGAAAGCCCATGTGACAGCCTAGCATGGAGTTGAGCTCTAAATCCTGAATTCACAGGCTGTGGTGCAAGACTGCTCACTGCTATTAACCAAGTGTCCTTGGGAAAACATGCCTAATATCTGATGCTTCATTCCTTTGTTAAAAACAGGCAAACAGACAACAACAATGATAACAAAATTGTCTATAATCCTTGCCCCATTGGCTCCCAGAATTATTAAGTCAAACAAGATATGAAATGTGCTTTTCGATCTGTAAAGCAGATGCCAGTGAAGTCTGCTTCTTGTTATTGCCTTTTCTTCCCTTGTCTCATTCTGCTACTATTTTCACTCTGGGAGGCCAACAAAATCCTGCCACCACCATGAAGTGGCACCATGAAGTCTTTTCTCATCTTGCTTCCTAGGTGGCAGAGTGGTAAAGAATCTGCCTGCCAATGCAAGAGATGCAAGAGACTTGGGTTTGATCCCTGGGTCACGAAGATCCCCTGCAAAAGGAAATGGCAACCCACTCCAGTATTCTTGCCTAGGAAATCTCATGGACAGAGGATCAATAGGCTACAGTCCACAGGGTTGCAAAAGAGTCAGACATGACTAGAACATACACACACACTGTCTTTTCTCCCTTTTTCTCATTCTACCACCATTTTTACCCATTTTTATCTCATCCCAGCAAAATACCACCACCGTGAAGTCTCTTCTCATCCTAAGCAGGAAATTCACCCTTTCTTCTGCATAGTCAAAAAATATACATTTTTCTTTATCTTTACTAATGCTACCACATCCTTATTGTCTTCTTGAGTTGAGCCTGGAATTGTCTATCTTTGCAGATGGATGCTCCTCCAAGACCTACATGTCTCCCTTTTCCCATGGAGTCTGGCCAGAGGAAGGGTTCAGAATGAATCAGTGGCTAAGATTAACTCAAGTTTGCATAAGCAAGGATAAATGTCATCAAATATAAACACAGAAACCATATAAACTGC
Organism: Bos javanicus; assembly: GCF_032452875.1. NCBI lineage: Eukaryota > Metazoa > Chordata > Mammalia > Artiodactyla > Bovidae > Bos > Bos javanicus. The sequence goes on along the minus strand of NC_083888.1, from coordinate 61,717,130 downwards.
TGCTACTGCTAAGTCGCTTCAGTCGTGTCCGACTCTGTGTGACCCCGTAGACGGCAGCCCACCAGGCTCCCCTGTCCCTGGGATTCTCCAGGCAAGAACACTGGAGTGGGTTGCCATTTCCTTCTCTAAAGCATGAAAGTGAAAAGTGAAAGGGAAGTCGCTCAGTCGTGTCCGACTCTGTGCGACCCCATAGACGGCAGCCCACCAGGCTCCCCCGTCCCTGGGATTCTCCAGGCAAGAACACTGGAGTGGGTTGCCATTTCCTTCTCTAAAGCATGAAAGTGAAAAGTGAAAGGGAAGTCGCTCAGTCGTGTCCAACTCTTTGCGACCCCATGGACTGCAGCCTACCAGGCTCATCCGTCCATGGGATTTTCCAGGCAAGAGTACTGGAGTGGGGTGCCATCACCTTCTCCAAAACCATATAAAACATCTCCCTGAACATCTCTTCATGCAACCCTGTGGTCTAGAAGTAGAACAGCATTAATATTTTATTGTCTGGATACTTAGATGAAATCTATTCTATATTTAACTTGAATTATTTCATTAGCATTAACAGTGACACTAAGTTATCATCCATGTTTTTATTTGGAGAAAAATAACAACATGCTTGGATACATTCGATTCAATTTGAGCAAAAGTCTCTTTTGCCTGTCTTCAGATGGCAAAATAATCATTCATTCAATCAACAAATATTTACTGTGGGCCTGCTGTATTCCAGGCATTGGATTAACCACTAAAGACAAGGCTGTTGAATAAGATCAGATGGTGTCTACCTCATATATATATATATAAGGTGTATATATATATATATATATATATATATATAGGAAAGGAGTGAAGAAAATTGGCAAAAAAAGTCAATACAATTATAACAGATTGTGAAAAGTTCTACAAAGAATGTCATACTCTGGCAGGTGGTAAAAAGTATAATCGAAGTTCTCTCTGAGGAGATAAAAAGTTCAGCTTGCAAATTTTAGAGGTAGCCAGGCAATAAATAGAAGAAGGAAGAACATTCTAGGAAGAGGACATGGTGTATGAGAAGCCTGTGAGGTGTGAGCTTTAGTATATTCAAGGGCCAGCACATGGATTAATGCAGTTGCAGATGAAAAAGGAATGACATGAAGCAAGTTTGAAGAAAAGTCTAGGGATCACATTACATAGAAGACTCCACGTAAAAACATTGAATAATTTTATTCCAAGGGCAATAGAAAGACACCAATGGCTATCATCAGAGAGTGACATGGTCTGATGATATTTCAAGGTCACACTTGCTATGCTGTGGAGAACGGACTAAAGAGTCTAAGAGAGGAAGCTGGGAGTCTACTGTGGTCCTCTGGCCAAGAGCTGATGGTGATCTTCCTGGACTAGTTACGGTTATGAGAGACATGGAGAGAAGTACATGAAATTGGCAGAAGTTTGGGAAGTAGGACTGACAGAATTTGTGGGTGAACTGGATTTGAGAAGTGAGAGAAATGAAGGAATCATGACAAGTCCTTGGTCTTTAGCCAGGATAATTGGATGGTTGGTGGTTCATTTATTAGGACAAACTGGAGAAAAGTTTTCATAGATGAAGATTCAAGTTCCACCTTGATAAGTCATGGATGGATATGTTATGTAAATCCTTTATTTGTTATCTTCTCAATGTCTAAAAGAACATAATGAGTAAATAAATAAGCCTTTGTTGAATCAGAAAGGAAGTTCTATGATATACTAAATAGACACTTGAGTAAGTGAGTCTAAAGTTCAGATTAGAGATAAGGGTCAGAGATAGAAATTGGGAATTCATGAGCATTTAGATATTAACAGGCCATGATCAGTAGAATAAATCAAATGGAAAAAGGGTGTAGAAGTAGAAGCACTTCCCTGGTGACTCAGTGATAAAGAAACTTCCTGCCAATGATGGAGATACAGGTTCGATCTCTGGGCTGGGAAAATCCCCTGGAGAAGGAAATGGCAACCCACCCTGGTATTCTTGCCTGGGAAATCCCATGGACAGAGGAGCCTAATGGCCTACAGTCCATGGGGTCACAAAACAGTTGGACAGAACTTAGGGACTAAACAACAACAATAGAAGTAGAAAGAGCTGAGGACGGAGACCTGAGCAACATCACCTTTTAAACAGCAAGTAAAAGAGAATGACTCAGAGAAGAAGGTGGCAGGCAGAAGCCAGGATGATAGAGGGATGGAAACAGAAGCACATGATAATCATGAAAGGTAGTCAAGAGAAGAGTCTTACATGATCAACCATGTCTACTGGCTCTAAAAGCTTCAGTAAAATGAAGACAGAGAATCCTCCACCAAATATCATTCCTTTAATCAAACATTACACTCAAGTGAACTCATTTTAACTCAACATTCTTGTGGTTTTACCAAATTCATGAATTGCAACTTGGGGAAAGATAACCAATCCCCCCAAAAATATCTCAGTTATATAGTAATCTCTAATATCTTCGGACATTACAGGGCGATCTGTGTGAGATGAAAACACAGGCAGATCAAGAACCAAGTCGCAACCTCTCCACTTTCAGGTGTGTGTTCTTGGACTAGTTAAAGCCTTAGTAAATACTAAACTCCTGATCCTTCCAGTTTGAGTGATATAAATAATAGTCGGGCATGACTGAGCAACCAACACGTCCGCACACTTTCACACAATCATAGCTGATTCACTTTGCTGTACAGTAGAAACAAACACGATGTTGTGAAGCAACTATAGCCCCAAAACATTATAAACAATAAAATTAAAAGGTAACGTGAGGGAGGGTGTAGCCTGGTGAGTGCAAACTATTTAAAGGACCCACATGTGTGGTGGGTTCAAGATGGCAGGCTAAACTGGTCACTGCTCTCAGTTCAGTTCAGTCACTCAGTTGTGTCCGACTCTTTGAGACCCCATGGACTGCAACACGCCAGGCATCCCTGCCCGTCACCGACTCCTGGACCCTACTCAAACTCATGTCCATTGAGTAGGTGATGCCATCCAACCATCTCGTCCTCTGTCATTCCCTTCTCCTTCTGTCTTCAATCCCTCCCAGCATCAGGGTCTTTTCCAATGAATCAGTTCTTCCCATCAGGTGGCCAAAGTATTAGAGCTTCAGCTCCAGCATCAGTCCTTCCAATAAACATTCAGGACTGATTTCCTTTAGGATGGACTGGTTGGATCTCCTTGCAGTCCAAGGGACTCTCAAGAGTCTTCTCCAACACCACAGCTCAAAAGTATCAATTCTTTGGCACTCAGCTTTCTTTATGGTTCTACTGTTCATGAAAAATCTCACAAGAGGCCAGAAAACATATTTCAAACAAGAAACCAGAACAAAGCCATAAGAATGAGCCAGAGGGCCATTAGCAGACTAGAAATGTTGAAGAATCTCAAAGACTGAAGGCAGATACAGGAAGTAAAAGGCGGAACACGCACACAGGTACATACACTCACGTGCATGCATGCAGAAGCACTTCAGGGCAGCTCTCATGTGGAGTCAGGAGACATAGGAATGTGGGAAATTCATCCGCAGAAATGCAAAAATGTGCTTCCGTCAAAGGAAAGCATGACTGAATCCCTGGCATAGGCAAGGACAGGCAGGTTTGAAAAATAGCAAGGTGTCTAAATGGGTCGGTGTGTAAGACATCTGAAATTAAGTACAGCCGCCCCTCTGTATCGATGAAACCATATTCTGGTTCCCTATTTGGCATTTACAGCCACCCACACTCTGTCCCCAGGATTTCCTTCATATCTGATTTGTCAGTGTATCTCCTCAACTACCTTTGATGTCCCATGTAGACTAGCCCATTGGTTACTATTTTTAAAAATCCATACACTCTAGATTTATACAGTGCCCTCTTTGGGATGACACTCCTCATACCTCTGTCTTTGAAAGGCTAGCTCTTCAAGTCCATCCATATGTTACCCCTTCAGGAAGTCAGCTTCAAAGGACCCACTTTGTGAAGGAATCATTTCTTTCCTATACCAACCTGGCACTTTGGATCCTAACTCAAAAAGATTCACGTACCTGAAGGTTCATAGCAGCAGTAGTTACATTAGCCAAGGCATGGAAGCAACCTAAATGTCCATCAACAGATGAATGGATAAAGACTTCCTACATATATACAATGGAATGTTATTCAGCCATAAAAAGAATTAAATAATGCCATTTTCAGCAACATGGATGGACCCAGAGATTATAATACTAAGTGAAGTGAGTCAGATAAAAAGACAAGGCTCACATGATAATCACTTATACAATGAATCTGAAAAATAATACCAATAAATCTATATAAAAATAGAAACCAACTTACAGACATAGAAAGCAAATTTATGGTTGCCAAAAGGGAAAATGAGGCTGGGAGGGATAAATTACAAGTATGGGATTAACAGATACAAACTATTATAACATAAAATAGACAAGCAACAAGGATTTACTGTATAACACAGGGAACTATAATCGATATCTTGTAATAATCTATAATGGAATACAATCTGAAATACACACATGTACACGTGTGTACACACACACACACACACACACACACACACACATATGTATTTGTTGCTCAGTTGCTAAGTCGTGGCCGACTCTTTGTGATCCCATGGACTGCAACACACAAGGCCTCCCTGACCTTCACTGTCTCCCAGAGTTTGCTCAGACTCATCTCCACTGAGTCAGTGATGTCATACAACCATTTCATCCTCTGTCACCCACTTCTCTTCCTGCCCTCAATCTTTCCCAGCATCAAGGTCTTTTCCAATAAGTCGGCTCTTTGCATCAGGTGGCCAAAGTGTTGGAGCTTCAGCTTCAGCACCAATCTTTCCAATGAATATAAATAAATCACTTTGCTATACATCTGAAACTAACACAGCATTGTAAATCAACTACACTTCAATTAAAACAAAATAAAGTTGAAAAAAGGACTGTCTCTCAGCGTTTTGCACATAGTAGGAGCATATAAAACAGTATCTAGAATGTAGTAGCTACTTGGTAGTTACTTATAAAGCAGATGAATCAGCTTTAGTAGGCTGTGTGTGACATGTTTCTTGGAATGCAAAGGCTGGAGTCTCATGGAGAAGGCCTTGAAAGCATGTGGAGAAGTGTTGGATGAATTCAACAGGCCAGGGGAAACCATAGCAATTCTGGCTAACATTCGGAAAATCTAAGAGCAGTCAGGGCAGAAATGGTGGAGCAAGTGGACTAAGTGCCATGCAAAAGTCTACCCACGTGGTGAATTTATGATGAGACCACTGTCTTAAAAAGTGGGCCAGAATTAAGTATTTGGTCCCAAATAAAACTTAAAGAAACCCCCAAAAAAACCCTGCAAATAGGAATACAAAATATAGCCAAGCTGCCAAGGAAGACAACTTGAAACACAGATGTTTTGATGGCTGCATGCAATGCTCACCTCGGGAACAAATTCTTTTTGCAATATGGCCCTTGGTAGATACATGATTTTAATTAAGCAGGGAGACAAAGTACAGCCCCAACATGTGAGAGGTAGGCACACCATGCAAGAGCCATCTGATCCAGAGCTGGGCTTGTTTACGGTATTCTTGTCAATACCACTGTCATCTCAGCGCTCTGTTTATTTTTCAACCCAGGCTTTGTTTTGCATTATCGGCAAGGAAAGTCTTCATTTCCAGCCAGGTTTTGATGTGAGATGTTTATTCAAAACTCGAAATATATGAAGCAAATTGCATTTTTCCTGAGAATTTGCACAACTTGAGACTTGGAAGGATAGTTTACAAGAAACCGTAAAATAAAAAAGAGAGAGAGATGCTAAAATGGCCCATTTATTAATACATTTGGGTGTCCCCTAAGATAAAACCCTGGGGTTAACGAGAAGTGGGGACTGCTTTCCTGGGAGTGACTTTTGAAGAAGCAACATCATACAAAGAAAGTGGAAGATGTGAGTATATGAATCCCAGCCTTGGCCCTGGTCTCTTGAGTGGGATATTGAGAAAGTCACTTCACACTTTGAGCCTCAGTGACACCATAGTGATCCCATCTCCATGTGGATATAATACTCCCTCTCTAACCAAAGCCCAGCACTGTTGCAATGAGGGGTGTAGAAATGTGTGCAGGAAAGCCCTGAGAACTCTGGAGAGAAGCTACACCTGGCCCCTGGGTCTCTAGGGGCCATCTGACCCAGGTGCCTGGCCTCAGCCTCAGAGCACTGCTGCCCATCCTCCACGGATGATGTGAGGTCCCTGGCTTGGGTCTTGCTCACGGATGCATAGAAAAGAGAGGTCAGCTTAGCAAGGAGGTCCCTAACTCCTTTCTCTGGGTGTGCATTCCAGTATGCGGTCCCTAAGTCCATCTTCTCCTCCTCACCTTGGACAGAGGGGTGGGGGGCAAGGACTAGGACAGCCAGCAATGAGAAGAAGTCATTCTGAGGACCGCTGGCATGTGCTACCCCTTCGGTGGCAGGATTTTGTGTCTTTTGCTTCAAAACCCCCCAAATCTTTGTAGATTTTCTGGAAAATCAGATTTATAGATTCATTGGAAAAGACCCTGAGGATGGGTAAGATTGAGGGTAGGAGGATAAGGGGGCAGATGAGGATGAGATGGGTGGATGGCGTTATTGACTCAATGGAGTTTGAGCAAACCCTGGGAGACACTGAAGGACAGGGAAGCCTGGCATGCTGCGGTTTGTGATATCGCAGGGTTGGACACAGCAAAGCAACTGAACACCAACAAAGCTTCATGTTTCTGAAAACAGCCACTCTTATGTGGGCATGAGAGTGCTCGGTCGCTTCAGTTGTGTCCAGTTCTTTGTGACCCCATGGACTGTAGCCCACCAAGCTCCTCTGTCCATGGGATTCTCCAGGCAAGAACACTGGAGTGGGTTGCCTTGCCCTTCTCCAGAGGATCTTCCCAACCCAGGGATCAAACCTGAGTCTCCCGCATGGCAGGCAGATTCTTTACCATCTGAGCCACCAGGAAAGCCCTAGAAGAAGATAAGAATGCTTTCTTTTTCCTTCCCTTTCCCTTCCTTTTCATCTCCAACTCCCCCCAGAACACTCTTGCCTCCTGAAACCAGCTCTTCTCTCACCTCCTGTCCTGCCCTTCCCACTGCTGGGAGCTGAGTGACAAGATGTGTGAACACTTTACACATTCTTCTTTTTCCCCAGGACTTTGCTTGGCCTACCCTCTCCCCCATCTAGTCCTAATTCTACATCTCCAGACAGCTTGTCCCTGGGAAAGAGTCTTTGTCATACAAAGCCAGCCAAAGCCCCCTCCTTTTGGCTTCAGGGAAGCACCGGCTTTATAGATCAGAGAATGGTCTCTAAATTCAGATCAAATTTCCACGGAGTCACTTACAAGCTGTGTGATGTAAGCCAGTTGGAGCACCCAAAGTTCAAAAATGTCTTTGTAGAGTTGCTCTGATGATTAAACCAAATTGTTATACCCATCTGGTGGTGGTGGTTTAGCTGCTCAGTCATGTCCAGCAATTTTCGACCCCAGGGACTGTGGCCCGCCAGGCTCCTCTATTCATGGGATTTTCCCAGGCAAGAATATTGGAGTGGGCTGCCATTTCTTCTCCAGGGAATCTTCCCGACCCAGGAATCGAACCTGAGTCTCCTGTATTGCAGGCGGGCTCTACCAACTGAGCTACAAGGGAAGCCCCCACGACCGTCAGAGTCCCTAGCAAAGAGAAGCAAAGAGCAAGTCATAGCAATAAGATGAATAGCAGGAAGAAGGGGAAGTAGGGGAATTAGGAGTTCAATGGCAGCATCAGCAAAAGCAGGAGCAGAGGAAGCAGCGCCAGAGGCGTGGAGAGAGGTGACCATGAAGACACCAGGGCAGTGGGGCACAGGCTGTGGGGTGACCAGAAGCCCGATGCTTCCTCACCCCAGTCCTGTTTCAGGAGCCTGAATTCCAGGCTCAGACCTTCTATGCATTAAACACATGGTCCACAGCAAATCACATCACTTTTACGTGCCTCGGATCCTCCTTCCTCGTCCCAGTCCTGTTGGCCCCATCGGGTGGGTGTGATGCTGGCTGGAAGTGGTGGGAAGAAGTGCATTGTGAGCTGTGCATCCACCCCACCACTTCCTGAGGTAATGGGCGCCTTTGCTTCCTTCCACTCTTGTCTCTCTCTTCCAAGAACTTTCCTTTTACCTCTTTCAGGGCAAGCTTCTGCTGGAAACTGCCTCCCATTCAGCTTCTTCCAAGAGAGTTTGTTGACACATGACTGGCTAACCCAAAATAGAAGAGGTACAGAGCACGCAGTGTCTTCTTGAAAGTGAGACTGGCCTGGGATCGGGTAAGCAGAATCAATGGGGAAGAGAATTCTGGATGTGAGTCATTATAAATTATGCTCTTCATACAATCCTCTTTAGAGGGGCAAAGTGAAGGCTCCTGACACCTTAGATCCACCTTCCTTACCCTAACCCTGGGGACAAACTCTGCCATATTCCCTTTTCTTAATGTGGGCGAGACACAGAGCCTGCTAAGCCCAGATGAGGTGCTCCTCCCATGGACAAGGAGGAAAGCTTACCTCTGAATGCTTCAAGCAATTGAGTTTTCCTACTATCATCAGTGTGGTTATGAGCAGTGTTATGTTTTATTTTCAAGCTCGGCGTGCGTTCGAGAATTGCTCTTACTTGATAACAGCTCTGCCTCTCTGGGGAAGTGCATTGCAATTAAACTTCATGAGAAGTTTTATGTGGTTTTGATATGGCATCCCCCTTCTGAATGTCCCTCTAAATGAATTTCTAAACCTGCAGTCAGTGCCCATTAACTCAGAGTGTGGGGAAGAACTGCCCGTGATTAATAAAAATAACAGCTTGCAGAGCAGCAGTGTTAATGTGTGCTGTGTTTTACAATATCTCAATTAATTACAGGTTAGTAGTTTTAGAAAGGGACGGAGCCTTAGGGATGGATCATCCATGTCACTGCTCCCTCCCCACTCAGGGATAAGGAAACCAACACCCAGAGAGGGTGAGGAATAAATGGCTGGTCCTTGATGACGTAGGTCATTGGGAACAGAGACCCTACAGAAAATGAAAGAAAGTGAAGGCGTTAGTCATTCAGTCATGACCGACTCTTTGTGACCTCATGGACTGTGGCTCACCAGTCTCCTCTGTCCATGGAATTCTCCAGGCAAGAATAGTGGAGTGGGTTGCCATGCCCTTCTACAGGGCATTTTCCTGACCCAGAGATTCCATCTGGGTCTTCCACATTACAGGCAGATTCTTTACCATCTGAGTCACCCTGACCTACATGCCAGACCCATCATTTACTTGGATGATGAGACTAGAAACCGTTCCCAGGACACTTCAGCTGGATTCTGTCCTTTACTCCTGGGGACTCTGCTCTGCTCAGAACCTGACCCAGTCCTAGAGGAAGCAGGACCAATATCACCCCATGGTCCACCCGTGGGTGATATCTGACACTGTTGGCATTACCCACAGGCAGTCTTTGCAGTGACTTTCTTCCCCTAGGACAAATGGGCTTCTGCTTTGTCTCTGTGCCCAGCTCTCTGACTCCACAGAGACCCACCCCACAACACACACCCCTCCCCAAGAAGCTTAGAGTCCTACTGTGATGGATTGATAGAGGGATGCTGTTTCCCTGAGTCACTAGATAGAGGGAGCCCCTGCCAACTCTCCTGACATTTTTCACAAGGAAGGAATATTCTTCTGTTTTGCTAAGCCACTCAGGTAGCAGGCCTTATTTGTTACTGCAGCAGAGCTTAGCCCATCCTAACACACAGCGCAGCTTCTGCCCATCCCCTAAATGATGTGTCCCTTGGGTCCCACGCTGTCTCCTTATCTTCACACTCTTCCTGGATACTCTCATGTATCCCCACATCCTCAGTCCACCCATGTGCTGAGAGCACCCACACAAAACGTGTGTTTCTGCTTTTGAGATTCAGACATCTACAGCCAACAGCTTGGTCAGTTCCATTTGGGTATCGATTAGGAAATTACTGCCAATGCATGCAAAAGCATACAAGTTCTCCTCTCTGGACCATTCCTCTGTTCTTTCTTGGTATATTAAGCTGTTGGCTTTACTGTGTCTAGGAATGCATATATCAATCTGGACATGTCATTCTTCTTCCCTTCCTGTCTCTCACAGCACACCTATCCTGCAATACCTCGGACATAGCTCTCGATACCCTCCATTTCTTCCCAGTCCTGAGTCAGTCTCTCATTTGTTTCATCATCTCTTGCCTCTCTTCCAATAACACTCTAATCTGGTTTTCCTTGCCCCACTCTTGTTCTTTTCCATAAGCTCTCCACTTGCTTAAAAAAAAAGTCTTATCCATCTCTAACTTAAAGTCCTTCAGGTCTCCCCTTTACCGTTAAACTCTTTGGCAGCATTTTTTTTTCAAGGTAAAATACCATATTTATTGGGCTTCCCTGGTGGCTAGGAGGCAAAGAATTCACCTGCAATGCAGGAGATGTAGGCTTGATCCCTGGGTTAGGAAGATGCACTGGAGAAGGGAATGGCAGAATTTTCAAGGCACTTTTGATAAGGTCCCGGTGAAGCGAGGAGTGTCAGAAACCAAACCCTCAGGGGACAACTCAGGCTTCACCCGGGAAAGTCAATTAACTTCTCTAAGTATCATTGTTCTCATCCATCACAATGGATAAATAAGGCCTCTTTTACTGGACTGAATCTGATTATTCATAGTCACATAATTATCATTCAAAATCATTAATGTAAATTATTCTTAGTATTACTAAGAATTACTATATAGTGTCCACTTTCAATGGATCAGCAACTATGCTAAACCATTTACATCCCTGGTACCTTGTTTAATTTTTCTGACACATCTACTTGGCCTTGGATGTATAGGGGATAAGAGACTTGTCCAAGAAAACACTGGGAGTAGGATGCAGAGATGAGAATCAAGCACAGGTCTGTCTGACTAGATATTTGGTGCTTTTTCCATGAAGTGTGGATCTGGGAGCAACATAATGGTACCACTTAATATCCAGAAATGGAGAAAAGGCTGTAAAGATAATAGATCATGTATACAATGTTATAGCATAGAATTGCCACCAAGAGGGCATATCTATATAGAATGAAATATAAATATATGGCAAATAATATTTCCTGGTACATTATACCACCACTAAAAATTATATATGTGATTATTTTATGATAACATTGCAAAAGCTTCTCTCCCAGCATAGTGATTAAGAGCATAGGGTTCAGGAATCAGATTGCTTTGGTTTGAGTTACAGCTTTAGAACTTCCTGGTTGTGTGGTCTTAGGCTAATTCCTTAAAATCTATAAATAGGAAAAATAACAGAAATTATGTGATAGGGTTGTTTTAAGGTCCCAGTAGGGCAATATATTCATAGTGCTTGGAAAATTCCTGATGAATTCTGTTCAAACATCACCATCGTCATCATAATCATTGGTATTATTGCAAATGATAAAAATCAGGACACAGATTTGTACTTATTTTTATGTTAACCTATAGAAAACAACACAGAGACACAGATAAGACTGGAAAAAATCCGACTACATGCTAGCAATGGATCTCTCCAACCTATTTAATTGCAAGTGACTTTTCTCTCCTCTTTGTCTTTCAAATTTTTGAGGACGAATATGTGTCATTTTATAAGAAAAGAATAGCCCTCCACTCTGGCTTTGGACAAGGAGTTCTGTTTTCTGATCTCACTTATTTTTTTTTTCCCCCTACAGGACCATCTTTGGTCATTAAATTCATTTAAAAGCTCTGATCCATTTTTGATCATCTGAAATATAGTGACAGGCACCAAAATCAATCCTGCATTCGAGGTTTGCAAGGAGCATAAATTATTTGAGAAGTCGTGTCAGGTAGAGTTTATTCCAAGGTTTGCTTGCACATTTTAATCAGAAAACACAGAAGGTATATGCAGCTCGGATTGAAATAGCCCTTCACCTTGCTCCAGAGCCAGGCTGACTTACTGTTTGCTGGTTGATAGGACTGGCAGAAGTTACAGCTTGTGTGATAGACGCAGCCTGGGCAGGAACTGAGGGAAACACATAAAGAAACATTTATTTAAAAAAAGTAAATCAACCATAAAGATCCTCCCAGCAGACCTAGGAGATGGAAGCCTCTCTCTCATTTTCTCCTTGGCAAAATTTAATCTATCGCTGGGGTTTTTCAAGCGTCATATTCAAAGAGATGCAAATTCGTCAAAGCTGAGACCCCAGCTGACTTTTAGCACCTTGTGAATGTCAAAGGGGTTTAGAGGTTGAAGTGACTTACCTCCTTCCATCCTAATTCAAATACATATGTGTGTGGGGGTGTGCAGGTCCATGTGTGTGTGTGTATATATATACATATATATATATATATTTTTTTAAGAAGACTAAAAGAGAGCACAAATCTACCTATGTGTTCAGTGCCCTCCTTGTGTGCATCTATCTGCAGCAAAACTGAAATTCAAACGAAAAATACCATACTGAGAAACAAAAGTGCACTTGAGAATATCCACAGTCTATCACTAAACCATAGGACTAGCAAGAGAGGTTTTCTTGTTTTGTTATAATTCCTTTAAAACAAAATCATTTTATCCATGGGCTGCTTCACAATCCACTCCAATTAACTGGTTTAGGGATAACGATTAACTCATGAGTGATCTCTGTCCTCCACACGGTTCACTGCCCACAATTCCCTTAAGTAATATAAGTCATGTATTTACAATAAAAATAAGAGGTGTTAATTAACATCTCCTACACAGTTCTGGTGATGAGAGAGCCATGTTCTGTGTGGGGAGCAGCAAGACTGTCCTAGAGCCGGCTTCCCTTCCTTCTTTACACAAATGAAGGATCAATCTACCGATGGAAATTCTGCAACTTGGAGTCATAAGAGAAAAATGATGCTAGCTTTCCCTTTGCATAATAAAAGCTCCAGCTTAAGTGTTAGCAATTTTGAGGTCCTCTTATATACATGAGAATTTTAAAACTGTTTTACTTTCAATTCAACAATTATTGATTGAGTTTCTAATGAGTGTCTGGCCCTGAGGATGTAAATAGGACTTAGACACAACGTCTGCCCTTAGGGAGAGTGTAGATTTACAAGGGAGTGGAAGGTAAGCTGTGACAAACCTAGACAGCATATTAAAAAGCAGAGACATCTCTTTGCAGACAAAGGTCCATCTAGTCAAAGCTGTGGTTTTTCCAGTAGTGGTGTACGGATGTGAGAGTGGGAACATACGGAAGGTGGAGTGATGAAGAACTGATGCCTTTGAATCCTTGAACTGTGGTCCTGGAGAAGACTCTTGACAATCTCATGGATGGCAAGAAGATCAAATCAGTCAATCCTAAAGGAAATCGGCCCTGAATATTCATTGGAAGGACTGATGCCGAAGCTGAAACTCCAATACTATGGCCACCTGACTCGAAGGGCTGACTCATTGAAGAAGACCCTGATGCTGGGAAAGATCGAGGGCAGGAGGAGAAGGGGACAACAGAGGATGAGATGGTTGGATGGCATCACCGACTCGATGAACATGAGTCTAAGCAAACTGGGAGATAGAGGCACAGGGAAGCCAGGCGAGCTGCAGTCCACAGGGTCACAAAGAGTCAAACAAGACTTAGCAACTGAACAACAAGAGGGAGTGTATCAGTCACCCACAGCCACAATGTGCTGCTGAACAAACAAAATCTCAGTAGTATACAACAGGAAACATTTATTGCTCATGTGTTGGGAGCTCTGCTGATCTCATTTGGCCCTGCTCACATGTCCAAAGTTTGGCTGGTTGTTGGCCAGGCAACTGGGATGTCAGGGCTCTGTTCTGTCTCCCATCCCCCAGTGGGCTACCTCAAGCAAGCTCTCATAGCAGTGTCAGAGATGCAGGGGCAGGCAGGTCCAACCGCACCAGTACTTTGACAGACTCTGCTTACATCATGTTTGCTAACATCTCATTGGCCAAAGATTATATGACTGAGTCTAAATTAGAGAGGAAGAACCAAGCAAAGTTAAACCACAAGGGTGTGGGTACCAGCAGTGATGAAGAACAAGGCTGCTTTTGCATTCTGCTTCCCAGAAACAGATAAGACATATACCACTGTTTTATAAATATGTACCATAGAGGAGCAGGCAAGGACCCCCGGGCTATCAAGGACAGAGAAATGCGCTCTGGGAGATGAAGGAAGGGCTTTCTATGAAGGATGATGTCTAAACTGAGTTTGAAGGATAATTAGAAGCTCATCCAGCAGATCAGGGAAACAGGTCTGATAAGCCATGATAAGACCACAGATCAAGACATGGAGGCAGAAAATAATGCTGACCAGCCTTTCAGGAGTGTGCGGAGTGAGGCGATACAGGAGGTGAAAGGTACTAGAGGAGGCAGAGAGTTACCTCAGCTCTGATTCTGGAGATGGAAGATATTACATGCTTATTTGCAGAACTTGGACTTCATGTTTAAAAAAGAAAACAGACTAGCCCACCAGGTTCCTCTGTGCATGGAATTCTCTAGGCAAGAATACTGGAGGGGGTTACCATTTCCTTCTCCAGGGGATCTTCCCAACCAAGGCATTGAACCCATGTCTCCTGCATTGGCAAGTGGATTCTTTACCACTGGGCCACTAGGAAAGCCCTAAGGAAAGAGAATCTATGAGAGTAAAGGGAAGAAGCCTGCTTCATCAACACGTACGTAGGTTAGGGGAAGGGAAAGGACACCCAACACATGTTATCTTCCTGTTGTCATCAGGAGGTCCTGTATGGAACTGGAAGACATACAGGCAAATGGAAAATCTCCGCTGGCATCACTCAGAAAACACCCCCTAATGAGAAGCCATTCTTTGCGTGCGCTGGAAAGAAATGACTGTCTCTTTAAGAAAGTGGTCAGGGCAGTGCTTGGGGGTTTGAAAGTCTGGAAACAGCGGCATTAGATTGATTAGGTGTGTACACGTTGGCTGAGAAAGCTGTAGAAAGGCGAAGGGAAGTGTTTGACAAGATGAAAGACTATTCAACATGTTGGACAGCTGCTTGAGTGAAGAGATGTATAACAGCACAGTGAAATACACTCACCCACACACGATACCTTCACAGCAAAATCCACTACAAGCTAGGTCACAGGATTTCTGTCTGGCATGACAGGCTCCGCCAAGCAAAGTTAGAAAGCAGAGTTAAGCACGTGACTCACAACAGATGGGCCGTGGCCTAAGAGTTTTGAGGGGCTGCTTTGCCTCCCCCACGTTTGGTGGTCAGGGGCGTTAAGGATCTGTCTGTGGATCTCTGCAGAAAAAGGGTTATCCATCAAAGTGGCATGGTGGGCTAAAAGAGGACCGACTTTGGAGTCAGGCAGCCACAGGTAGGAGCGCAGGCCCCAGGTTCTCTCTCGCGAGCCTTGGACAAAGTGCGTATGCTTCTTGACTCCCTGTGTTTGGTCATCTGTAGAATGGGATCACAGCAGCTCCTTGCAAAGGGAAGCATGGCAGACATCACCACTGGCACACGGGGTGTATGAGCTTTCTGTGGCTGCTGGCAGTCCCCAACACGGGGTCACTGGGCGAAAGTCAAGGTGCCAGCAGGGCACATTTCCAGAGGCTCTAGGGGAGAGTCCATCTCCTTGCCTTTTCCAGCTTCTGGAGAATGTCTGCATTCCTTGGGTCATGGACCCTTTCCTCCATCTTCAAATCCAGAACCTTATTTCTCTGACTCTTCTGTAGTCACATCTCTCTCTATTGTCATCGTACTTCAGCTTCTCAGCCATGTCCAGCTCTTTGTGACCCCATGGACTGCAGCACGCCTGGCTTCCCTGTCCATCACCAACTCCTGGAGTTTGCTCCAGCTCATGTCCATTGAGTCGGTGGTGCCATCCAACCATCTCATCCTCTGTCATCCCCTTCTCCTCCTGCCTTCAATCTTTCCCAGCATCAGGGTCTTTTCCAATGAGTCAGCTCTTCACATCAGGTGGCCAAAGTATTAGAGCTTCAGCTTTAGCATCAGCCTTTCCAAAGAATATTCAGGGCTGATTTCCTTTAGGATTGACTAATTTGGTCTCCTCATGGTCCATGGGACTCTCAAGTCTTCTCCAGCACCATAGTTCGAAAGTATCCGTTCTTCACCGCTCGCCTTCTTGAGCTCAAAAGAGTTCTCCAATTTTCAGGATTCATGTGACTAGGTTGGATTTACCCAGATAACCTAGGGTAATCCCCATCTCAAAAACCTTAACCACATCTGCAAAGTCCTTTCACCATGTAAGCTACCATGTTCATAGATTCTGGAGATTAAGACAGGCATTTCGGGGGCAGGGTTATTAGGCCTGCCACAATGGGGAGGGCAGCGCTCTCTGACAACACTGCAGATGAGAGCATTATGTAATTAGTCTATGATATCTGTCAACATTGAACTGACGATAAAATATAGCTAGATACAAGATGCCTTGGGGTAAAGTAAGGGGTATTTCCACAAGTCAGAATCCAAATGCTGACCATAATGTAAATGTCATTTCCTTAAAGGATTCTTCTCTGGTTGAGTAAGTTAGCGTCACTGCGGTAGGTGCCCTGCATGATCCCCTGTGCTTCCCTTCTCAAAAAAGTAGGGTCATCATTGCTTTGCGCATATTACTTTCCTGACACCTAGTTCAGTGTCTGGCCCAGAAGGCCATGGACAAATATTTGTTGGATACGTGAGTACGCCACTGATAAAAGATCCACCTTATTCTAGGTACTGTGCTGGTCACTTAGCAGACAGCATGTCTAATTTTCACTTTGAGCTTTAAGATCAATATAATCATTCCCAATTTACAGAGGGGGAAACTGAAGCTCAACTCAGAAAAGCTCAAGCCGCTTTCCCAAATCCCAGAGCTAGTGAGTGGTGAAGGTGAAGATTAACATAGACCTGTGTGGCCCCAAAACCCATGTTCTTCCTCCACAGAGCTTCCCCAAGTGGACTGGAGGCCGTAAATTCACCCAGTTCAGATAAAAAGGAATTTCCCATGATCCAGTAAAATTGCCACGGCCCAACTACCCAGGTCATAGTCATAACAACAAAGCAGCAATAGTCATAGGTAATAATGGCTGAACACATACAGTTGAGTCAGACACTGTGAGTTCACGTCGAACCCGTACTAACAAACTCAGTCCTAGTAACAACACTGTGCCATTGTCACAGAGGAGAAAACAGGGAGGTCAAGTAACTTGCCCAAGGCCACACAGCTAATGGGATGCTTCCCCATGTCGTTCCCCTGATTCTTAAATCAGCACAGAGCTGATCCCAGTGGGATGATTTCTCTAGTCTCAAGGCACAGTGCTCAGATGAATCCATCACATGATGTGGCCCCAACACTCACTAAACACTGGAGAAACAAAGAGACAAAAACAAAGGAAGAAATGTTGCCAACGCAGGCCACTCGATCTGAATGGGACCTAAGCCGCCCTTTAGTTCATCCCTCTAGTTTGCAGACGTGGACCCTGAGACTTGCTCAGAGAAGGGATTCAGTGGCTAAAGTGAGCTTGGAGAGCTGGTCCTGCCCCTCTTTCGCCCTGCGGAGTACTTTCCTCGGAAGTAACTGGCCCCTGCGTTACGGCTGCCGGTCACTCCCCGTCCCCTTCCCAGGTGCAGACGGTCTTCCTAGGTCCAGGTTGACTTTAGCAACCAGCACGTGGAGCAAGGGTAACAGAGGAGCTCTCAAGTCAGTCGTTCTCAAAATAACGAAGAGCCTGGACGTCCTTTCTCCAGAATACATCCCTCATCCACCTTCTCCCCCAGCTGTGTCCAAACCATCGTCACCTCTCCTGGACACAGATGCCAGCTTCCCATGTTACCTCTGTAGACCCCACCTCCACACAGTAGCTGAAGAGCTCCTTGAAAAAGTCGCTCCAGGCACACCACTGCCCCACTTACCCTGTCCCACGGTTCTCCATGAAAGGTGGGCTGAAAGCCAAACTCCCTCCTGTGGCCTCCAGGGCCTGACCCACCCCAGTGCTCATGTAGAGTCTCTGATCTCATTTCACACTGTTATCTTCCTCGCTTAACTCTGTCCACCCTGGACTTCTTTTCTTAAACACAACTCGCATGTCTCTACCTCAGGGACTTTGCACGTGCCGTTCCCTCGGTCTGGAAAGCTCTTCTCCCCAGTTTCGCCATTTCACATCCTTCTCAGTGCAAATGTCATCTCATCAGGAAGAGGGACATCCCATGGACATCCCATGAACATCCCACGTTGCCAGCCCCTCCATGTCCAGGTTCTATTTCTCGTAGCATGGGCCGCACTATGAAAGGATCTCATTCAGCCTGTTTGCTTGTTTATTCTGTCTCCTAAACCAGAATGCTGAGTCCACGAGAGCAGAAACCATGTCTGCCCCCATTCCCCATCATTTCCTCCAGTACTGCATGACTATCATCCACTGATTGGTGGTATTGGCTTCACCTCAGAGCTTGTTAGGAATGTAAAGGACCTTAATCCCTACTTTATAAAATCTGCCTTTTCATATTATCTATCCCTGGACGCTCTTAGGCGCTTTATAGTTTGCAAAGTAGTATTCTTTAAAAACAGAGGTACCTTGAAAACAGAGATGTTTAACACACACACACACAAAAAAATGAATGAATGAACGATGCTCTGTTATCTCCAAAATGGAAGCACTGGGTGTTTCGTGTCTCTAAACTTTAGGACAGGTCTTCTGGGAGTGCAGAAACTCCATTCATTTAACGAATAAAAGGGATTTTACAAATAATACAAAGGCATTTGTGGTTAATCATTAAGTATGCTGAGAAACCAAACCATAGCCCCTCTGATGTGCCCGGAAGTCTGTGGTTTCAGAACAGACGTGCTCAATGTCCTATTTTAGTGAACAGACTTATCATTGCTTCAGGAAGGCATTCATTCCGATACAATTTTTGAAATGAGGTCCACTGATCTCATTGGTAATTATCCAATGATAGTTAGAGCCATAAAGTAGTATAACTTTTTTTTTAACAAATGTATCAGAACAGAGTTCAAAATCAGCCAAGTCCTTCAAGTCACCCACCTGGGATTCATATTAAAGAGCTAAATTAAACCTGGACCTTCACTGTGATGATGCCTGCGCATCCAAGGGGGAAGCAGAAAGGAACGTAAAGAGAAGAAGGCAATTCGTTTTCTAGAAGGAACTGTGGCTCAGGCTTTCAGTCTTCATTGCACACTTCCCACTCTTATTATGAATACGCCCCATCAATAAATATAGGAAGTTTATTACAGAAACTATAGATATGATACAACTGATGCATTAAACAGTTATACAATTCCTGCCTCCTGGTGTGAGAAAAATCAAACCTAGAAGGGTTACCTGACTGGGTTCAAATCCCAGGCTGCCTTTCAGCTAGGTGACTTACCCTCCAAGACCTTGAAGCCTTAGAGAATACGGATGGAAAAAAATCTCACTTGCAACGTTATTTTACTTCAAGTTCCAGGATGTATTTGGGATCCCAAAGTTCAGGGTTCTTTTCTACCTTTTTTTATCTTTTGCATACAAAAAACTCATAAGGCTGCTACAAAACATCTAAAAGACGAACAATAAATAAGACTGAATTTGCTGGCATGTTGCATATGCAGCAGTTGAGTGTAGCAAGTAAGCAATACCAATAAAATTGCTAAAAATGCTGAAATATGTTTCAAAATTACATTAAAGACCAAAAATTACCCCCAAAGGAGTTTATATATTCATACGCATTAGAGTGGTTGGAAGAATATATGCTACTTACCATAGTTTCCCAGCCTTATTAATCTATTTTACCATATTGCTTTCTTTTATTTGCCTTTATATTATTTGATTTGACTTGATTGTATTTGGCCCCATTTACTTGGTTTGACTTTATTTTCTTTTACAAACACATACGTGTTGCCTATGCTGCCTTGGACACTGTTCTCAGTGTTTTATAAATACCAACCCATCCATCCTCCCAACAGTCCCATGTGTTGGTGCGATCATCAGCCCCATTTTACAGATGAAGAAACCGAGGTACAGAGAAGTAAAATCTTCGACAAAGTCCCTCTGGTGACTGGCTCAAGATGGTTTTAGTCACTCTAACCACGCAGCTGTGGCCATCTTTAAAAGTTCCATCCATTGAGTAAGAAAATGATGCCTGCTACAGAGTTACAGTGTTTCTGCAGAAAGCACCAGGCATCGCATCAGTGTTACTGTGAAACTGAGTTTCTTTTCCAACTCGTAAGAATGAGTGGGGGAAATCTCTGAAGAAGGTGAGTAGCTGAAGGCGTGTAAACACAGGAAGAGCTACAAGTTTCAGTATACTGCTTAAGTAAAGTGAAGTACAGTGAAAGTCACTCAGTCATGTCCAACTCTTCGCAAGCCACGGACTATACAGTCCATGGACTTCTCCAGGCCAGAATACTGGAGTGGGTAGCGTTTCCCTTCTCCAGGGGATCTTCCCAACTCAGGGATCAAACTCAGGTCTCCTGCATTGCAGGCGGATTCCTTACCCACTGAGCCACAAGGGAAGTAAGTCACACTCAAAGGCAGGCATCTGAGATACATGAAAAAGGCACTGAGCTTAGATACTGAAGAAACCAGCTGTGGGTTCTAGCTAATCTGCTGTCCATCTGGGTGACTGTGCCCAAGTCACTTACACGCTCTGACCTTCAATTTCTTCATCATGAAACTCAAGTGTGTTACCTTTCTTGCCTCAGGCTCATAACAGCTTCTGACACACTGTAGGTATATGCCAAAGACCTGGTTGAGCTCGAATTGAACGTTGAGATGGTCAACACATACGCCATGAGTTTCTGAAAAGATGTTACCTTTGCAATTACACACTGCTTCCAAATCAGAAAACACACCACCCATCTGAGACATTCATGATATTCATGCTCTCGTGCTGTTTGGTCTTGAATTTTTTATCTCCCAAGAATAATGACCTCAGCCCTGGGCATTTCCAGGGGATTAATGACCAGCAGAATTTAATGACCCTGGCTCCAGCCTAGAGCCATCCCCCATTCCCTGGGTACTCATTAATCCCAGGTAGACCAGCAGCCTTTCTTCTCGCTGCAACAGTCAGGCTCAGGTTGAGCCCTGATCCAAGTGGAGGGGCCAGAGGGACCCCATGCCTCTACTTCAGTCCCCAGTCAGATCCCAGCTCCAGCCACTGGCTCATTTATTTACAGGGGCAGCCAGACAGTAATTAAAATATGCTAAGGAATTCCCCCCCTCCTTCCTATGGCAGTTCAAGTACACGCCTCCCACTCCAAGCCCTCCCTCAACTCCCCTTCAATACACACGTATTAACTTGTAGGGAGGCAGCCCAGTATCACTTCACATCTTATGTAGAAGGATTTCATGAGATTTTAATGAGTTTCTACCACCAGAAAAGAAAGCTCACAAAGGATCCATGCAAATTGCTTTGTCTCGTGCAGCAACCCTAGAATGATGACATGCTTCAATATTTGGTTTCTGTAAGGATATAGAGATATGCTGATGTATGCACACCAGCCCTTAAGCATTTCTGCTTGCAAAAGTGCAAGGTGAAACTGCTGCCAATGCGTGGAGCAGTCCACGGGATAAAAATCTCGGGCTGAATTTCCTCAGTGGGCATCGGCTGGCTGGACCACAAGCTGGACTGTGTCCCCAGTTCCAGGCGCCTCCATTTGGATACACAGTTTTTTGTTTTTTTTTCATTTGTCCAATGGGCAAACTGTAAGTGTCCAAACCATCCCATGAGGAAAAAAAAATTTAATTCCCATTAACGAGCAGACAGGTGGCTCAGATGTCACCATCTTTCTTCCCAGGGATCAAATGAGAGGAAAAGGAAGTAATGCTTATGAAATGCCTGGCATATATCAGGTGCTTAAACAGCCTCTGAGTTGGTCCTTATTCTCCTTATTCCTCTGATGAGGGGACTACAGTTCAAAAAGAATAAGCAAATGGCCTAAAAAACAAGTGCTCATGTAGGGAGAGGATCCTCAGGGACTCTACTTCCTTTTCCTCCATATTGTCTGGAAGGACAAGCCATGGATGGACTTCTGGGCTAGAGTCACAAGTCACGTGGGCCCAGGGTCAGCCGGGGCTACGAGCCAGAGCTGCAGGTCCTCCTGCACTAGGGGGTGTCATGGGCAGCTAGATGAAGGGCCAGTGAGGGAGTGCCTGACCTCAGGGCAGGTGTGAGGCCAGGAAAGATGAATTAGAGCACGGAAATCCCATTGAATAGCCAGAGATAAAGACGGGCTCTTTAAAGGAATCCTCTGTGTTGATGTGTGTGTTAATACATAGCTTATGCACATACACATATACATGTATCCGTGTACTAATAATGACACACACATGCTTATTATTTAAAACCTCTCTAATTCAAAAGCTGTGGACCAAGAATGGCCAACTCCCCCTTTAGAACTATTTTCACTCTACTTTTTCATTTCATAAGGAGATTAGCTTTTTTATTTTTTCTTTTTTTTTCCAGTTTTATTGAGATATAGTTGACACACAGCAATGTGTGTGTTTAAGGTGTTTGACATAACGATTTGACGTATATACATCACAAAATGATGAGCACAAGATTACTAAACATCCATCATCTCCTCTAGACATGAAATTAAATAAAGAGAAAAAATTTTTTCCTGTGATGAGAACTCTTAGGATTTACTCCATCAACCACTTTCATATGTAACATACAGCAATATTAATCCTATTTATCATCTTTTATGTTTGATTTTATAAATAACAGCTCAGTTGGTAAAGAATCTGCCTGCAATGCAGGAGACCCTAGTTCGATTCCTGGGTGGGGAAGTTCTGCTGGAGAAGGAATAGGCTACCCACTCCAGTGTTCTTGTGCTTCCCTTGTGGCTCAGCTGGTAAAGAATCCTCCTGCAATGCAGGAGACCTGGGTTCTACTCCTGGTTTGGGAAGATTCCCTGGAGAAAGGAAAGGCTACCCACTACAATATTCTGGCCTGGAGAATTCCATGGACTATATAGTCCATGGGGTTGCAAAGAATCAGACACTACTGAGTGACTTTCACTTTATAAACAATATATGGAGGAAGAAATGGCAACCCACTTCCGTGTTCTTGCCTGGGAAATCCCATGGACAGGGGAGCCTGGCCAGCTACAGTCCACGGGGTCTCAAAGAGTCAGACACAATTTAGCGACTAAACAAACAAAAAAACAAAAATATTCTTCAAAAGATTATGCTCACATATTTCACAAACAGTTAAGGAAGAAAGTGAAAATTCTGCAGTATTCTACCAGCAAGCTCTCTGGACATGATTTGTAAAAGAGAGAGGAAAGAAATACAGCCTCTGGGAATATCCTTCCCTTCCAGTCAAATTCCTGTGCTTCCTTATTAAAGCCTGAGCTCGCTGGAAGCAGGGACTGTGTCTTGCCCATCTCTGTACCCTCAGGACCTGCCCAGGACCAAGCATGGCTGAGTTCCACAAGTGTTGCTGGCTGAACACAAGACTGTGTGGCCCCAGGAAAGAAGTCATGAAACATCAATGACCCATCAGAGGTGGGGGTTTTTTCAAGCCAGAAATTATAAACCTTTGGGTGGATGGTTTTAACATTACAGCAGGCGGCCTTGGAGTGACCTTATAATCTCAGTTCAGTGGTGCCAAGCAGCCTTAATTGTATCGATAATAAGCTAAACATGGACTTGCAAAGTGTTGGGTGCCCATCACCTCACTGGTCTTCATGAGAACCCCATGAGACAGCTGCTAACTGGCTCCCATTGTTCAAATGAGTCAATGAAAGTTTAGAAAGGGCAACTTATTTTCTGAAGGTCAAATACCTAGAAAGTTCTAAAGTTTGTGTTCAAGGACTAAATGCAGTACGATTCTAGACCCTTCCCAAGGCGGTACATATCAAGCTGTCTCCACCTTTATCCTCTTTTCTCACTCTCCAAATTCCAAAAGAGCTAACTCTACACCAAGTTTCTTTGAACATAATAAAGCAGTCCCTCTGACAGTTGACTAGAACAAGGAGAAAAAAAAAAGGTCATGAAAGAACATTTTTTTACCACTGAGGAGTCAGAAGCACAGAGAGAGAGGGTGACCCCCCAGCAACACTCAGGGCCCAGGGCTTTGTCCTGTACACCTCTCTGCGTCCCCTCTTCCCACCACTTGCTACGACCTTCTTGCTTTGCCCACCCCAAAGGCTTCCACTGCCACAAATTATATATATTGTTGAGCTGAATCCTTGGATAAATTTAAGTCATTGTTTGAAACGCACGCCTTCTTCTGTTGTCTCTGCAAAAATTTTCGGTCGATTAAGCAACAATAACGTGGATTCTTCTACGAGTATCTCGGGATGCTCGTCTAGAATACTGTCTATAAATTCCATTGTACGATAGTCAATTAAACCCCATTGTCTATAAAAGTCACCTGTCTGACTTGGGGAAAAGCGGGTATGAATGCAAAAGACCCAACAACGTGTTGAAACTGAAATCTAACCAAGTAATTTATGCCACTCAGCTTGAAAGGAGAGCGCGAGAGCAGTATTTCTGGTGACTGGGAGCTGGGTGTTGATTTTATGAGCCCGTTCTGATTGCTCAGGGTGGCTGATGGGGGAAGGAGGCACCTGAAGTTTAACCGCCTCTGAAAACTAAGACAAGGAAGACAAAGAAGACTTTTATTTTTGTCATTCTTGGCGCAAATGAAAGAACCTTGTCATTCCAACTTCACAAGACGGTGCTCAGAAATGAAATGTTCAACTCCACTGGGACAGCCATTTTTTTTTTTTTTTTGCTGTTATTACAGAAGAAAATTATAACCATAAAAATGTCCAATTTAGAAAAAAAGGTGCCACTTTAGTGTCATTTGCATAAAAGCTGTTATACACAAATTGTTATAAAGACAAATGTGTAGTACTCTTGTTGAAAATTGCTTATACCTCTGGTGCTTTGCCTCCAACGACATAAAGCCCTCTTCAAACTGAAATTCATTCTCAGGTAAATAAAGCTGAAAGCGAAATTTCACCTATTTGAAAGGACGTGAGTGGCTTTTCCTGCAGTCTTAAACAGGTGCTGAGAGGCTGGGCCCTCTGCTTCCATTCCAGCTGGGTGCCATCCTCCCCTTGATGGGTGGCCTTCCTGTGAAGGCCGGTCCTGAAGCCGGTGATGAGCCAGGTCCATGGATGCCCAAGACATCCTGCAGGTGCAGGTGGGAAGGATGCTTGCAGAGAAGGAGACCCGAGTTGGGAATCGGATGATGACTCTTCTCTGAAAATGAGCACTTGCAGGGTGGACTGCAGACCTGTCACAGCCTACCTGAGACCCAGAGCTTCCCCCTGGAGTAATCTCTTTCAATCGCTATCTCACACAGTAAGCCTCACCAAAGGAAAGGTGATGATTCCGCCAGCATAGGTCTCTTTCATTCTTCCCATGCTGCCCTTTTGCCTGGAATGATCTTCTGATCAATTCTGAAGAATTTCAACTTATTCCTCAAGAGTCATCTTGAGTGACTGACCTTTTCCCCCTAACTGCCCATGGTCAGTTGCTCACTCCCCCTGCTAGCCCTCCTTACAGAAGTATTAATATGTCTTCATTAATATTAAGTGGTTCATTGATTAATAACTTACCACAACCCACGGTGACTCTCTTTCCTGCCATCTCTCCCACCTGAAGGCAGGACCTATGTCTAGTGCATTTATACACTTCACTTCCAGAGTCATGCCTGTCCTAGAAGAGTGACTGTTCAATAAGTCTGAATCAGTGAATGCATGATGTTTGTTTATTCATATGATGGGTTGCAATTTTAGTGAAGTTTCACTTTGGAAGCACTGCCACTAAAATACCCCCTCTGACTTACTTTAATCAAGCGTTATAGAACATTGCAAAAATAGTTGTATGCTGTAGTTTTCCTTGTTGTAGAACACTTTATTGAGGTATAATTGATACAGAAAATTCACACATTTAATGTATACATCTTGATGAGTTTGGAGATATATATATATATATATATATATCTCCATGATACCATCACCACTATCAAGGAACTAAACATATCTGCCACCTCCAAACATTTCCTTTTTTCTTTATGTTTCTCTGTGTGTGTGTGATAAGAACACTTAACATGAGATCTAACCTCTTAATGTACTTTGAAGTACATACAACTGTATTATTATCTATAGGCTCTTGGTTGTACAGCTGATTGTTAGAACTCATTCTTCTTGCATAATTAAAACTGTATCCATTGATCAGTAACTCTCCAAGTGCCCATCCCCTAGTCCCTAGAAACCACCATTCTGTCTTCTGGTTGTGTGAGTGTGACTGCTATGGAGTCACGGAGCTTCCATCTTTCACTGTCTGGCTTGTTTCATGTAGCATCATGCCTTCTGGATTTATCTACATTGTTGCAAATTGTCAGATTTATTTTTTTTTCAGGTTGACTACTATTCCATTGTATGTATATTCCAGATTTTTTCCCACTTTTATTGAGGCATAACTAGTGTACAAAAACTGCACAAAATTTATGTATATAATTTTATGGGTGTCGATATGTGTGCACTAGCGTTACCATCACCATAGTCAAGGTGATAAACAGATCCATCACCTCCAAGTGCGTTCTTGCTGTCCCTTTTTGTGTGTGTGAGCTAAAAACATCTGAAAGCATAGCTAGCTTCTTAACATACTTTATTATTTTTCTAGCTTTGAGCATTTGATAGCCATTCAGTCGTGTCTGACTCTTTGTGACCCGTGGACCACAGCCTGCCAGGCTCCTCTGTCCATGGAATTCTCCAGGCAAGAATACTGGAGTGGATTCCATTTCCTTTTCCAGCTTTCAGTTCAGCTTGATCGAAGTAGAATTGACAAAATTGTAATATATTTAAGGTGTACAAAGGAATGATTTCAATTTGATATGTATATACATTGTGAAATGATTCTTAATGCATCCATTACTTCTTTTGGTAAGGAGGCTTAAGATCTACTTTATCAGCAAATTTCAAGTATTTAATGTAGTATTATTAACTATAGTCATTAGGCTATACATTAGGTCCTCAGAACTTATTCATTTTATAAAT
Source organism: Bos javanicus (assembly GCF_032452875.1). Classification (NCBI taxonomy): domain Eukaryota; kingdom Metazoa; phylum Chordata; class Mammalia; order Artiodactyla; family Bovidae; genus Bos; species Bos javanicus. The sequence goes on along the minus strand of NC_083888.1, from coordinate 61,690,243 downwards.
GAAAGTATGTATCTTTTTAGCTGCCTCTGCCCAGTTTCCCCAATCTTCAGCCCCTGGCAGCTAACATTCTACTCTCTATTTCTATGAGATTATTGAAAGTGAAAGTGAAGTCGCTCAGTTGTGTCTGACTCTTTGCGACCCCATAGACTGTAGGCTACCAGGCTCCTCTGCCCATGGGATTTTCCAGGCAATAGTACTGGAGTGGATTGCCATTTCCTTCTCCAGGGGATATTCCCAACCCAG